>NW_024104385.1:0-600000 GCF_003945595.2 Pipra filicauda
TTCCCTACAACTGTGTTGCCCCAAGAACAAAGCTGGTCCTCCACAGCCCAAGCACAGTGAAGCTACACAGGAGGCAAGGTCACTATTACTCTTGATTTTTTGTTCCCCAGTTTAGGGCACAACTACAATTTCAAGTGGCCAGAGTGAGATTTCCCCTTCATGCACTCATCATGCTTCCCTTTCAGCCTCAAGTAGCTATTTCACAGGTTTCTTTATACTTGGGGTATTGTGAGATGCCAGTTTTGTCTTTTAGGAAAGAACACCAACCTAAACATGTGTTCAGCTGACACAGACCCCAGCCACTGACAGCTCCAGGTGGAGCAGGACCATCAGAGTGCTCATGAAAGTCTCCATTTCAGGTTCTGAGGACTCCGACTAATTCAGAGCTCTACAATGAACACAGTTTGCAGGAGAGAAAGGACATAAGACTAGATCTGAGCCAAGGTTTAAAAGAAAACAAAGCCTAAACAGTCTTTTTGGCCGACATGCAATTTTTCTGGCAGGCAGTATGGTTTTTTTGTATATGTAATAAACCTCAGTAATCAGTATTGCTTTGAGCTGCCACAACCCCCTCTGTCCCGTAGTGCAACCCTGGTCGCTCTCACTGATGTGTGCTATTTCTGAACTAAAGCATAAGGTTTATCATCCCTGCTGTTCTACCCTGCAAGCGGGAGTTAAAAAAAAGGTCGACTACTGTGTGCAGGCAGCATCAAATTACTGTAAAACAAGTGAGAAACTGCAGCGATATATGGGGAATCTCAGCATCTTTGGTTCTTTCAGGTTTTTGTTACAAATGGGTCGCAAACTGTTGCATTTCTAACAGAAACATGAGCCATCAACTCGCACATCCTTTCCAAATTAGTAAACGGTATGGATTTGCAAATGAAACCGTTCTGTACCCGGACATGCCGTGACACCCCTGGCATGCTTTGTCTGAGGTATCTAATGAACAGTTTAGTGTTATAAACTGGCTTCCAGGCTGTCTTTGGATTTGTTTGATAAAAAAGATGATAGAAGATGTGCCCAGCTACATGTCACACACAGCTCTGGGCTCGGCATATGAGAGGAGTTGGGCACTTCTTCATCACTCCTTTTAGTCTCCCAAAACTGAGTGGGAGTTATTCAAAACCTGACTGCCCTAACACCAACCTGCACACACTGCTGGGCAGTGCTGCCTTTGTCTGCACTGGCCAACTGCTCAGGCAGCACAAGGCCAGTGCCAGTCCTTTCCCTGCCAGAGAGAATGCGGGACATTATCTTTCCAAGCTGAAAGTGAGCCACTCAATAGATCTGCATCTGCGAATCACAACACACCTTTCATCCATCTGTCAAAACATGTGCACCTGACTGCTTCTGCATCCACAGATACAGTGCTCAGCATCACACCTGTAACTAACTGTGCAGCTGCATCACTTGGGGTTTGGGCTGTTTTTAATTACTTCCTCTGAAATTCAGGTGGGGCTGGCGGCAGGAGATGCAGCCCACTGGCTCTATCTCCTCATTGAATATGCAAAGGGTAATGGGGAGCTGGCGCCCTAAAGCCAAGGCGAGGTGGGAAGCATGATTGTGGTAAGTAAGTTGGTGTAGGAGTAAAGAGTAGGAGCATGGACTTCTAATGGCAGGTGAGCTGAGGAAGCTAAGAAGTGATGGCTAAACGCACATGCTGTTAACCTGCACCTTTCTCAGACCAGCTGACAGCCTGGCACAGTCCCCATGCTGATGTTTGTGGTGCCATGAGGTGCTCGAAGTTCCAAGAATGTCTCAATGTAACCCCATGGGTGGGTCCTGCCAGTCATGATCCATGGAAATCACAGTGTCACCTGCTCCCAGGCTGATGGCCATGCCATGGGCTCAGCCCATGCAGGAGCAGCAGGCTTCTCCCAGCAGGGCACAGTGGCAAACTGCAAAAGCTCTTACAATACTGAGAAAGAAGCTAATTTCTTACCAATCATTTGTCAAACAACATGTAATTAAATAGCACAGAACCGTCTGTAATGCATCTTTGGGTCTTGAGGCCGTTTGTTTTTTTCCTCACTGTTTGTGGCACACTCCTACAGCACTTCAAGGCTACTGCACACTGCAGAGCAGTGGAGGAATAGAGTTATAATTGAAGAATTAACAAGTGATGTCATAAAACAATGTACTTAAAATAAAATGCATAATTAAAATAAGCGAACCAAAAAAATAAAAGATGTAACAGCATACACACACAAATGTTGACAGTAAGTCTCATGTAGGAACTGAAATATGTAATTTAAAGGGAAAATATAGCACCATGGTGGTTAAATAAAATTGTGGCAAACTTCTCAGTGATTTGCCAAAAAAAATATAATAATGTTGTAAAAGAAGTATTCTCTGAAGTTAACAAGTTTGGACCATAAAACAGTCCTTTGGTGGCTCCCTGTGTCATTACTTGCTACCAAGGCACTGCACTGATGGGCTCAGTGGGATCGCTGGATTCAGCGATAGATCAGTAAGCAGGAAAGCAGAGTTCCCACCAGATTTCCTGCCTGGAGAGTTGTTAGGATCCGTGCTAGTTCTTTAAAGAGCAGAACTGTGTACAATACTGCACTCAAAAAGACCCCGCTAGGAATATAATCTTCTGCTACAAATGAGATGGTTGGGGGAAAAAACCACAGGAAAGCCAAAAGGAAAAAAATAAACAACAACAAACAAGACTGCTTGACTGAAGTTCATTGTAAAAATGCAATTTTTGAGGAGCTTTGCATGCTGCCTGTATCTCTGCTCTTGGGAAGGCCAGAGAGGGGGGAACCCCTGGCTGCCACCTCCTCCTCCGGGCCAGGCTCCAGGCTGCTTATTCTGGATTCACCCCAGCTGGCTGTCACTGCTGTGGGGCACCCAGCATGGAGCTGGAGGGTGCCAGGAGGTGCCCATACCTGCAGTCATGTTCATTCACAGCATGTAAAGTCCTCTACTCCAGTTTCTCTGCTTTCTTTCAGCACATTTATTTTTTTTAAGCTCAAGACACTAGAAAAGATTTTAAAGCATGAGGCAGACGTGCTTTCCAAGAATAATTGCTCTTTGGCTGATGCACGGGAGCTCTGCTCATGCATTTCTGGGAGATGCCTGCAGACTGCTAACTGCTCTGGAAGCCTTTCAGCCTTTGCTGCCTGCAAATGGCATTATTATTCACTAATAGCCTTGGCTCACCATGTTGTCTTTTGGTTAGTTAGCAGCTATTCTGCAAGTCAGAGACAGGGAAAGAGGAACATATGTTTAAGCAGTAGCCAACTTCTGACCTGTAAAAAAAAAAAAATCCTGGAAGGTTTCCTCAGAGCAATCCCCACCATTAGCTGGGGAGTGATTAGGAGGGAACGTGTCAGCACTGGGAGGGGTTGTCCACCCCACCTCCCACGAAACAGCTGCTGTTTCTCAGGCAGGTTCTGGAGAGGAGAATGCAGAGGATGCTCGTGCTGTCTCGCTAACCCTAAGACAGCTGCTGCCACAGGGTCATGGAGCAGGAGGTGCAAGGGTTTCATGGGGGTAGAAAGAGAGAAAACTTGATGTGGTGCCTGACTCTGAATATCTATGGTGCAGCTTTTCCAGATCTAGATGGCTTTTCAATGCATCTACATGACAAATATTCATATACCTCATTAAAAGTCAGGAGGACTTAATAATAAAATTTTTCCTGCTTTGTTTTTTTCCTAAAGGTTAGGGATTGTGTTTGTTTTATTTTGTTTCTCCAAGGTTTCTTGCTCACTTGCTCATTTCTTTTTGGATATTGTAGGATTCTGTTATTTACTGCTCAAGCAATCCCAAGAACTGCTCTACTGACATTTCACGGTATTTAGTATTGACCAAACACTACATGATAAATCTTTATAATACTCCAGAGAGACCATCAAGGGAGCAGTTACAAATGTATACATTGCAGTGTGTTGTGTACTGGGTTAAATGAAATATAAAATCACATTGCCAGCCTGGGTACTAATGTCTCTATCAGTATTCCATCACACCCCAGGTGCAGGTATGGTGGTTGCCATTAAGACATCAACATTTGTCGATCGCTGCAGATGGTAACTGATGGATCACTCTTTCCCTCAGCACGTGGGGATGGGAATGGGAACTGCAGTAACATCAGTGTCTCCCCCCATCCACTGCTCAAACCTCATAGGGAGTGGTGAGAACCTTGACAGACAGATGGATGGACAGAGTGGCACAGAAAGAGCCATGCAGCCATTCAGCATGGTCACCCACTGCCCTCCTACTTGCTAAGCTTTCTGCTCCGGGAGCAAAGCAATTTCAAGCTCTCAGAAAGTTTGGGATTAGTTTTGAGTTTTGGTTAATTTATAGCCAAGTTGATTTCACTATCATTAGCTTTTGTACGTTCAAACACGGTTTAATTTTCTTTGGAAGATGCAGACGTGTGTACAGCTAGATAATGCCCTGTTTATTTTACTGACTAATTCATCACTTGAAGTGCAAGGCTATAGGTTGAGAGACCAAGACTTATGCACAGTCCCATACCCCTAAATCAGGCCAATAAAAGTTAAATTCACACTGTTTGCAAGCACTTTATGCAGATGGAAAATGTCACCTTGTCTGAAATACTTTATGGTGTGATGTTGAAGCAAAAAGAAATCCCACAGTGAGAGATTAAAAAGCTTCACTAATGCTTAGCTGGGAGGCACACGGCTCTGCGCCGCCTCCTCCCCGTGCAGTGGGGAGGCTTTGCTGGGTAGCAGTGTCTGGCTGTTGCTCTGGCTGTGTACAGAACAGCTCCACGAGCTCCAGTGCACCGACACCCTCCTGGGCATCACTCAACCCAATCTGGAGCAGTGCTGAGCGGGGTGGACACAGGGGACATGGTCAGCCCCACCAATGAGGAGCTTGTTGAGTGAAGCTGCCAGAGCTGTTGCTTCAGCTCAGGCTCGTCTCACTCTGTGGCTTTAGTTGTGGGACAAGGGTTGGGAGAATAGTCCTAAATGGATTGTTATGCCATATATATTTTACCACTTTGTATCAAGGGTATTCAAGCCTCCTCTGTGCTGTCTCCTGCTACCCAAGACAGAACCAGGTGCTACAACCATGGTGGGAAGTTAACATTTTTAAAAGCAGCTTATAAATTGCAGAAAGCACATGCTAACTTGGCTGACAGGCCATTGCAGAATGAACACAGCCACAGCTATAGCCCATGCAGCAAGCACCGGGCTGCCCAAGGGCTACCCCAGCTCAAGAGAAGCCCTGCTGTGACCTCAGGTCCACAGGACCCAGGGAGGTACAGAACCCTGCTCCCTGCTGCCAGCCCTGCACCGGGCAAATACGAAGTCACTGGAAAAGAGCATTCCCAAACCTGTGAGCTGTGCAGAGTCACACTTACTGAAGCAAAACCAGCAGCCTCAAAAGCCCAATTCCCAAGCGGGAGAGACATAAATCGTGGGTGGAGCTGTCACCTCACCATCCGCCCGTGTCGTTTCTCACGGCTGCCAAAGCAGGAGCAAGAGTGATTCCCACTGCAAACTTCCCAAAGCTGCTCTGAAACCCTTCATCCCCCTCCCCACCAAAAGGCAGGGGGATCGCCTGGCTCCCTGTGCTCCGGTGGCACAGCTGACTGTAGGCAGAGCATTAAATGCTCTGAAAGCGTTTTTACAGTGGGGAAGTGGAGCCTCTGCAAACAGCTAATGGGGATATTTCAATTCCCTATTAATTGCATATTTATTACTCGGTTGCTGCAAGGAAACGTCATGTTACGTTGATTAAAGCTTTGCAAGCTGTACAGTAAATATTTTAAACAAAAAAGGTTTTGATCTCTGTTGCTGTTGGGAAGGGTGGGGGGAAGCTGCCACTAGAGCTGCTATAATTAGCAAACTCCATTGCAGACAGTATTTCCCACAGGCTCTGCAACATGCTTCGTGTGTGTCTGCATGTATTTAGACAGAATATTATTTTATGTATACGTTACCTATAAATTATATATATTTTTATATATATATTGTGTGTAAGGGAAAAAGGAAGAAAGCAGCAAAATTGTGCCGCTATCTCACATCTTGCAGACTGGAAAGATAAAAGACTTAAAAGGCAGAAAAGAACAGGGGATTCTGGTGCACTGACTGAAGTTTGGGTGGTTAGATGACCCGCCCGCCAGCCCTGGCTGCCCAGATAACGTCTGATTAATTAAGTCCTTGCCTGTACATGCTTCTGTTACAAACTGCCACGTCTCTGCACATATGCTTTTGGTCTCCCTCTCTTGCTGGTGTCAGTACTGGTCCGTATGTGTGGGAAGATTTCACTGGCGAAGATTTTGTCAACATCACCCAGACATGGGGCAGAGATGGCCAGCCACAGCCATCTCGAGCTTTGTCTCCTGACCATCTGTGTAATGTCATCAACATATTCCAACAGCAGAGAAAAAACAGTCCATATTTCTGACAGACCAAATCGTCTTCATCTCATGTTCAGCCCCTGCTCACCTTCTGCACAAGAAGCTGCTAAAAACAAAACCCACAGCAAAATTATGCCATCAATATGTGACCAACAGAAGTTTTACTGCTGTGTTGCCCTCAAAGGTGCTCAGATATCTGTCCCAGCCCTGCTTTCCCCAGCCAGCAGCAGCAGCAGGGTCCCGGCTCCAGCCCCCTGTGCTGGCCAAGGGCAGCTCCCTCTTCCTCCAGCTTTTCTCTTCTTGACATGTGACATGAATTAGAGAAGACATCAGTCATACCCAGCCAAACAACCATGGATACCTGCCACAGGACAGGACAAGCTAAAATGACACTAATATAGGAGAGACAGCTCCAGCTAATAAGCCCAGTGATTTACGCTTGTGGGCAAACTGGAGGGGTGTCGCTGGGAGGTTCAAGCAGCCCAAGCTTGGCTCCAGGGCTGAAAGACCAGCTTTAACACAAAGTAGTGTTGAGCTTTGACAAACCCCTTAAGGGCCAATACACCCTTCAGGGCACAAATTCATTGGTATCTTCAAACTCGATGTCTGTAATCCCCGATCCCACTGCATGGAAGGCAATGCCCCATCCCTCGGCCTGATTTATTTTGTCTCATAGCCCTGAGCACAGTCGTGGTGCTCCCTTTGCCAGTGTTTTCCCAGCATTCGTAGCTGCTGTAGGCAAACCGATGGGCGATTTTTAGGAGTAAAATTTGTTGTTGTCAAGTCTTAGAAGTTTATTAAGCTGCAGTATTTGAATTGGCTCACTTCCTGCAGTGGCTCTCTTTTGGAGCTGTGTGATTGCAGGGGATGCAGCAATTATTAACAGTAAAGCAAGTTTCAATCTCTTATGATTGTACATGAAGGCTCAGAAGTGTGAACCTTCAAAGGCACAAAATACAGAAAGCAAAACCAGAAATTATTCAGAATTTATTTCTTCAACAAAGGTTTCTGAAACCCATTTCAAAATTCAAGGGACCTCATGTCTGATTTTTGAAACAAAAGTTAGCAGTGCTAAAACTAAATGAGCCATATTTACATCTCACTCATTTCTGTGAATGAAAGGATGGAGGGGGAGGTGTGGGGGGGACACAGCTCCGTTTGGCAAGTCCCAGTGCAGAGAAAAGAACTTAAATAAACAAAGCAGGAATGGAGTACTTTCAAAAAGAATCAAACAGCATGGACCATTAATGTTTTAAGAGATAGGAGCTGTATGTGAGCCAACCATCCCCAAGATATTTATTCCCTATCTTTAAAATAGGGAATTGCATTAGAACAGGTAGAATCTTTCAAAGCCGGGAAAATTTTTAAGGGCACTCACTATACTTTAAAGAAGACTTCAAAAACCATCTCCAGTATTGAGCTGAATAAGTTGGAGAGATTTGTAGGCTATAGCAAGGGAGAGTGATGAGAATACACACGAAGCAAGCTGGTTACTGCAGTAAACAAACGTCCCCCAAACTAAAAGCAAGTGCTTCAGCTCGGGAACAAATGGCCTCACATCTAGAAATACATTTTAAAGTAAGACAAGGTGCTGGGTAAACACCAGCCAAGAGCTATAAACCATTGTTATAGAAGGTGAAAGCCAACTAGCCTTGGCCATTGGGTTGGCGAGGAAGAGCAAAGCCAGACACCCTGTTTTTCACAGACTGAGATGTAGCCTTGGGGAAGCCAGCCCCTGAAGGCTTTGAAATTAAAAATGATGAAAAAGGAGAAGTTTTCATTACAAAGGAGGACAACATAACACAGCTATAGAGGCAGAGCTTCAAACAGTGCTGCTTTAAATCTGCAACAAAGCCAGCAACTGCACCGGAAGAAAGCGGCTCTGCGCTGCTATTCATCCCGCACCATCAAGGGCAGCACACAGCTCGCCTTGCTGTGCATCCCGGCTGGGTGTAAGAATGAACTATTTTATCTCAAGGAAAGAGACATTATCATTAATTGACTTGCATAGTGCTTTTCTCTAATAGCTGGGTGCTGTAAAACAGAGATACTGTAATCATGCCGGGAGTTTGAAAATTAACAAAGATTGCTGGGCTTTATTTCCCTTCAAAAAAAATATGTAAGAAATGCCACCCCTCAGCCCTGTCAGCTGGCAGCACCTATGACAGTGGGCAGGCTGGGTGACCCCAGCACCCCCAGCCCAGCCGTGCCCCTCACTGGTGCCTCTGGGCCAGGTGCCTTGAATTCCCACCTTCACCTCTGCAGAGGTCTTCTCAGGCAGGTCTGGCACTGTCCTTGTGGTCACAGTTTCCAGCTCCTCTCCCAAGCACAGGAGCTGTGGCACTGACTGCAGGAAGCTGCTTTTCCCATTATCAGTATGACTGTAACCCTGTGTAACAACCCCAGTTAACTTGCTTTCCCACAGCTGTCCTTTGAATGATCCCAGCAGACAAAGGTGATTGTACCTCCTGCATCCTTGCAATATTGCCTCCCTGCCACATTAGGATTTATTATTACTATTATTAATTCTAAAAACCATTTGGATCTTCTTTTTAAGGATTTATTATTATTTTATAATTACTATTCTAAAATACAGAATAATTATTTTGAGGATTTATTATTAAAATTATAATTCCTTGGACTCTGTCAGCTCTCCACGTTGTTTCAGGGATGGACTGAGAAGTTCAAAGGCTTCTTTGTTTGTCCATAGCTTGGGGCACATGGAATCCAGGGCATGCCCAAGGCTGCTGTAATGGATGTTGTTACCCCTTCATGAGCCAGTCGAGAGCTCGCCTAAGGCAGTGCAGCCCAGGGAGGCTCCAGCCTGACTCAGTGCCCGTGACCGGCCACAGGGCTGAACCAGGGTCTTTGAGTCAGCCCAGCACTGTTCAGTGAAGTTATTTGCACCTCATGTGCTTTCAGGGACACCTCTCCTATCCCCCCTGAAGGCAAACATCTTCCCAGGTAGCGTGAAGAGTCCTTAGTATAATATAAGATCAGGTCCAGGACACTCCATTACCAAGAAGATACTTAACTAATGTTCAGCTTGTAGTAGGAGGTCACAGGAGATTTATCTGAAGAGATGCACATAGAAAGAATTAGCAGACAAGCCATTTCACAACCTCTAATACCCTCACCTTCTTAGTTGCTCAGCTGAAATGCCTTCAGGGATACGTTTTACAGGAGCTCAGAAGTGAACTGGAAACTGCTTAGATCACACAACTTATGCATTTTAAATAGCAGTGTAAAATACCGTGCTTTACAAAAGCCCGGTGTTGTACGGAGGAGGAAAGGAATGCTCTGAGCAGGGAGGCTCAAAAAGTTGCAGGAACTACAATAGAGAAAATCCCACATACAGCAAAACAAATCTGTGACTTACTAAAGTTTATGATTAAAATTTAAAGACTGCTCAAGTTTTATTCCCCATAGTTCCTGCTCCCTGGACAAGAAGAGACAGAGAGAGACTGACCTTGAATAATTAAGCTGGTCTGTGGCACCAGATCAATTGCTAGTATTGGCAGAACTCCACAATCATGCATTTTGAAATGCAAGTGTCAAAGTGCATGTAACTATGGGACTTTTGGTGCAAAGTAGCCAATATAAAGGAGAAGAGGTGAAGAGTGAGAGAAAATAAATTGTGGAGTTTTGAGCACAGTCATGGGGGAGGGATGGGGAAAGTTTCCATTTCCTAATTCTAACAGGGCAAAAATTGCAGCTGACGGTCGGTTGGTTTTTCCTCCTATAACCTTGTATAAGTCACCTGGAACAAGCTGAATGTCTCCTGAGTGACTTAAATCCATCACTAGTTCTGGAAATAGACTCTGAGGAAGTACCAGTCAACAGTTACATTGAAAATAAACTTTGTAAATCCAGGGAAATATCTCTGTTCAACATGAATTACTGAACAAACCTGAAGGTGTTTGAGTACAGGTAGACATTCCCAAATGTGGTGGGCATTTTTGCTGCTGTTTCTGCCCTCCCTCAGATCCTATAGCACTAAGGTGACCCACCAGAATGGAATGTGGTGAATCTTATAACAGCCAGGAAAGCCTTTATATTAATGTCAGCCAACTAAGACTTTGTATTAATTTCAGGAGCTATGGGAACTCCTATTTAAATCTCTTCCCAATCCCTTGACCTACAACTGTGTAGGTGGAAGAGCAGCATCGGGCAGACAAGCTAATCATTGTGTTCCCAGTGCAACAGTCCTGAAAGATGTCCTTGATAATGGCATTATCCTTAAGGCTCTCTGCCAGACACTTGGAAACAAAATTCAAGACCCTTGAGGTGATCTTCCATTGGAAGGGCAAGGGATGGCATGCAGAGAGGATTTTTATGCACAAAGACTCAAAGTCTTGCCTGCCCAAAGGCTCTCTCCAGCCATGAGGAAGGTGGAAAGATGTTGGCACAAGTGTCACAAGGCATTGGGGACTTTCCTTTTCCCTCTTGTAGGGTGGCCTGTCCAGCTCCTGCCAAAGGCAGAAAGAGCATGGTAACAAGGGAAGGAAGAAGACATGGCCATTTCATTACTAGTGCCATAACTTTCATAGCACTTTTTGTGGTGTCTAGTTTTTCCCAGAAAGCTCCAGCCCCTCAAGTCCTGTGATGATACAACATCAGCATCCCCAGATCTAGTTTTGAAGTTCATCATGAGTTACAATTTCCAGTTTTCTCAGGTATATTTTATGCCTGCAAATTCCAGAAAGAAATCAAAACCAACTCAAATATATTTATCAAGGAATAATGCTGATTCTTAAACCAAATCATTGTCTAAAACACTTTTTTAATGAATACAATGGGTGGCCATTCTGTAGTCATCTGAAGACCTGGCTTAAAGTACAGTGGGAGGAAATGGAGAAAGCCTGATTATGGGCAGCTGCTGGTCAGATGGGCTGGAGAGGAAAGGGGACAACATCTTCCTCATGTTCTCCCAACCCATGACCACCCTTTCCAAGTACAGAGAGGACCCTGTGCTCACTCTGATGTGAATATACAGGAAGGCGGGTGCCAGTGAGGAGAGCGAGAAGAGATAGAAGAGCTACACCATCCCTGTGCTACTCCAGCTCCCACTAATGCTGGCACATTATAGGCCTTTCAGTGCCTTTGTTCTCCTCCTTCCATTTCATGGGCTTTTGGTTCACACAGCTTCTACAACAGAGTGAAAGGGAATCAGCAGCCTGGGATCCCCTCCTCAGTGGAGATGCTTTGAAACTTTCAAAGAACCCAACTCTTTCCCCACATCCCTGTTAATATGCACCAACTCTGCTCTTGATGCACTCCATTGTAAATGATGTATGAAATGAAATCTCCTCGCTCGCCTAATGCAGAGAAGAAAGGCTCTGTAGGCAATGCTACAACATTCCCGTCTAGAGATAAAGGCAGCAAAACCTCAGACTCCCTGTGAACGATTTTTTTTTTTAAGTTGTTGCTCTTCAGTGTTGGTGCTTCTCCTTTTTTTTTTTTTTTTTTTTACAGAGTGGGGATTTGAATTCAGATTTCACAGAGAAATCCAAACCACTTAAATATATTTCTAAGCCTTTCACAGCAATTCTGTGACTGTTCCCATCCCCTCATCAGAGGGAATAGCAGCAGCAAATTCATTAGCCCTACAAAGCAGCAGAGTGAAAAGAATGGCTTAACACTTGCAGGAGGGCTGTGGATGTGGGGGATCTGCGGTGAATATTAAGCTTGATCTGGATTTGAGACCTCCTTCCAGTTTTATGTGAAGCTGTTTCAAAATCAGAATGTATCGACAGTCTCCAGAGGGAAAAGGGATCAACGCAGACTGGGAGCCGTCATGGGAGCGAAGTCTGAAGGTCGGCAGTTTAAAACAGCAAATACTCCACAGGCTGTTTCCAAATGATGGATTAGTTGAGGGCAAAGGGAAAGTCACTGGAAGGGAGAGTGGAGAAGGTGACTGAGACACTGCAAGAGGCACAGAGTGAGTATCTGCTGGTGATAAATAGCCATGTACTACTGCTTGTGAAGCCCTTAATATGAGTTTACTCCAGATGGACCAACCTCAGCAGCTCCTGGGCTCATTGGGAGCCCTAGTGCCCTCTGTGCACTCACCCCTATCTCCCATGGAGCCACACCACAGCTGTCCTGCCTTGGCCAGGTAGAGCCCAGCTGGGGAGGAAAGGGCCTGTGCTGGCAGAGGACAGGCGGGATTAGAGCTGCATGTCCTTCACTGCCTTTTGGCAAGAACAGTGCAAGCCAGAGGGCTGGTCCCTGCTCTCCCCACATCCCCAACAGGTACCTTGTCTTCATCACTATGACACTGGTACTGCAGAGATGATTGAGCAAAGCTTTGCAGGAATAAGAGACTAACAAGCCATGTTGTGTGAAAGCAGACACAAGGAACCTCCTGCAGCAGGTCCTACTCTTAGGCCAGGAGTCAGACCCCCACACTGCTGGATTTTTTGGCTTCCTCTGGCCAAAGAAATATACCCAGACACTAACAAACTTTGTCCTCTGCAGCCAGGACTGAAGGAGGGCTGATACACATTTGGCCCATGCTCCTGGTGCTGTTCCTGCATGGTATGGGCTGTTTCTCTTGGCTCCTGCACAGTACCATCACCACACACTGCCATCACAGTGCTGTTGCCATGAGCAATAAACTCTGCTTAGGCCTTAAAAAACTTTAGTAAGCCTCTAGGAGTGACATTTTCATAGCTGACAGATGAGCCACCCTGATGGATTATTAGACACGGTTAGCCATCGTTGCTAGACTTTACGTTACTAGCGAGTTTTAGGGGCTTTGCTTTCATTTTTCTTTCTCTTTTGTTTGTTCGGAGCAGCAGCTCTCAGAATGACAAAACACAATGCTTCAAGGCAGCAGCTGGAGCTTGAAATTAATAATAAAAAGTAGTTGAGCTGATGTTTGGTTGCAGAGTCATGCTAGCAAATGTGTGTGTTTCGTACAACTGTGGTACTCGTGAGCAACCTCCTTGGCATCCCCATGTCCACATCATCATTGCCAGGGCAGGCAGGGGAGCAGAAGAGGGTCCCAGGGCTGGAAAGAGACAAACTGCTCAACAGCAAGATTTCCTGAGCACCACTGAGACTGGTGACAAACATAAACAATTCCATAGCACAGAGGTCCACACTGACCCTCCCACCTGCATTTGCCCCTCCTGGCACATGATGCCCACTCCCGTGCTGCTGATTGCAGGGACATGGAATCCATCAGCCCCGAGGAATACACATTTATTGAAACACCACAGACACACTGTTACATCTGTAATAATTCTGCTCTTTTTAGACATAAGAAGGTAAAATCTGTATGAGTTAAAAGTATTTTCAAAAAAAAAAAAAAAAGAACTCTAAGAGCCTGAAAGGCCAAAGACTTTGAATGGCCAAGCAGTTCTGGCATGAGTTCAGCTAAAGCTGACCTCCTTGCTACCCCTTATTCATGAAGTTAACAGCAAAAATATCTGTTTATCTGAGAATGGCACCATTATTTCATAAAGTACTTTATTTCTGTATTGGAAAAATCCTCAACATAAGCTGAACATTTATTGCAGGCAGATTTTTTTCTCATTATTCAAGGGCAAGAAGTGAATAGGAACGGCAGGAGGCCGGCTATTCTTTAGCTACACAAAGTGAAAACGATATTTTGAAGAAGATCAAAACCAGTAGCAAATATCCAGCCTCTTCTATGATATGTCATGTTATTTTGGCTACAGACAGGTGACAGCGACACAGCACCTCAACCCTTGTGAGGAAAATGAGATGCAACAGTTTTTAATCAAACTCTACTCAGGGAACATAAACCAGAGGAAAGCAGGCAAAATAACAAGAGGGATTCTCAGGCAGGTCTGCTTGAGCTGTGATTAATAATAACAACAATAAAAATGTTTTGTATTCCCAGACTTTGCCTTATCCTCTACTACTTTTGAAGCACTGCCATCTTACTAAAAACTAAAAAAAAAAAAAGAAAAAGAAAAAAAAGAAAAAACTTCATATTATTCCCTTCCTAGGACTTTGATAGGACAAATCTGACAAATAGCCAGGATACTCCTAGCTGGATGGCTGCACTGCATGATGATGGGGAAAATGGAACACCTCTGGTTCTGCTTCTGGTTCCCCTTTTGCAAACACATCAAAACAAACATATTCAGGACTTAAACCTTCAGGAAAACACACACAACATTTCCTGGCTTGCAGAACATGAACGTCTCACTGACGTAGCCATCCTTCCTCCTATTTGGTACCACAGGTGGTAGTTCAAGCAGGATAACACTGGAATAAATATCTCAGAAGGCTCAGTCCTGGAAAATGTTAACCATGTAGTAGCTACTCTCTTGGGATAGAATTTGCTGCTTGAATGATACTGATTGACACCTTAGGGCAGGTTAGTGTAAGGTAATGCTGGTTGTGCTGCTCTCCATGACAGGGCTCAGCAGCAAGGAGCCCATCCCTGTGCTGTCCCTGGGACACACGGACACATGGGAGCAGAGCTTTGCTGCTTGCACGTGTTCCTGGCCACCAGGAATCTGCTGTTGTCAGTCCAGAAGTAGAGAAGAAACACAAAGCCAAGCAGAGGGGGTTAACTCATCTCTGCATTCCTACAAAAATCTCCAGGATATTCCTGGGGTGGCACCAACTAAATCAAGACTGAGGCAGAATCAGCACCTGAAGGGGCAGGAGACAACTCTCTGCAGCCGCAGAGTCATGCACAGAGAGCTGGCTTTATAAACAGAGCTTTAGGGGCTCTTCATGCGACACAAGCCTGAAAGGATTCTGCCTCAGAGAGTCACCATTTTAAGCTCTTAGAATTCATGAAAACAAATCTGACGAGTACAACACAAGTTCAAGCAGAGCACTTGAGCACTGCCTGCCTGCCTGCAAGTCACCACTGTCATCTGGGGGTGTGGATTTTCCTCTCCCCAGCAGGAGCAGGCTGGTGCAGAGCACCCCTCGCTCCCGGCGGGTACCCGCGCGGTGCCATCAAACATCAGACATCCCCCTCACAGGCAGCTCCGCCGTGAACCTCGTGTCAGACACATCAAGTCAGATTGAACCCAGAGGGCACTGTCCAATTATAAAGGAAACCTCAGAAAAGGTTTAGAGTTGGAGAGGGACACACAACAGCTTTACCTGCAATTGCTCAGCCAAGCCTACAAACTTGGCAACCCCTGTTCCATTATAGCCATGCTAATAATAATCGTTAATCAGTTACTTAAAGTCATTCACATGAAAAGCTATGAGCTTTTTTTTTTTTTGTGAAGCTAGTATAAATCAAACTTATAGGCAAAAGAATAAATACAGAGAGACAGCTGTACAGATCACACTGTCACACCAATCACTGCTTAAAAGCACACACTGTAAATAGCAGACAAAATTCACCCCCAGTGGAATGCCATTGACTGCATGGGCTGGAGCTGCAGCAGGGATAAATTGGCCTATCAAAAATACATAAAAATTTAGAAACAGAATTCAGTGACGTGTGGAAGCGATTTATCACATCTATGTCACTTAAAATTACATTATCACTAGCAAACCCATTAAATATTATGGGTTACATTAAGATTCCTGAGAGGCCAAACAACAAAGGAGGTGGTAGTGATTGGATGGGGCAGGAGGGGATTCATACACTGACCCAAAGCCCAGGGCCACCAGCTACTCACCTGGTCTTGAGCCAAGCCTGGGGACAGCCATAGAGTGCTGCAGGGTGGCAACCATCAGCTGCACCAGCAGGATGTGGCCACAGATGTACCTGGTGGTGCTGGCAGGAGACAGGGCATTGTCACCATATCCACAGAGCAGTGGTGCCACCGGCTCCTCAGTCTATTGTCTCACAAATGGGAGGGTAAGTCCACTGAAACCCAGTGCTTTGGAAGCCCAGCATGTTCATCCTCCACCTGCAGATTTCTGTTGCAGCATCCCAGTTCCATAACATCGTCGGAGTGGTGCTGCTCTAGCTGGCTTTCCATTTTCAGCAGCTGCAGTTTGCAAAATGAGCCTTGCAGGGAGTGGGAGGGAAGGGAAGGAGATATCTCTTTTTCTGTGCGACTCTCATGGTGTTACCATGATCTCAGACCCCTAGAAAATCATTAGGCTGCTTCACGGACCACTCATCAGTGGTGGGAGCCGAGCTCACAGTGGTGCCTCCACAGCCAAGTTCAGTGTTTGGTTACAGCAGCAGCCATTAGGTTTGGTGCATGGGCTCATCAGGGAGCATTGCAGAGACATTGTGTATCACAGTGTGTATTTAATGGCAATAATCATGTTTGCATGGAGATGAGCTAAGGAATTTTGCCTCTGTCTGGGAGTGTCCAAACTCAGCAGTTCTCCTCAGGGACTTGGACTCGGACAGTCATGAGGCTCAGGATGGCTTCAGTGGCAGTCCAGCCTTGCAGGTCCAGCTGTGGTGAGCAGGCAGTTAGGAGAGCAGAGCCCGGCCAAGGCAGAGCAGCCAGAGGGGAGTGGGTGGAATGCACAGCCTAGCTGATGGAATAAAAGAACAACCAACTGTTTTCCCTTGGAAAAAAAAACCCCACAACTTGCTAAATTGCCTTACCAGGATTTGATTATTGCAGATACCAGGCCAGGCAGCCTCAGTCACAAAACATTTCATTACTCTCACTACAGCTGTGGGTTGTATTCTCTCATTCACTTACACAGCATCCGTGGCTGTAGCACACGGACGCACCAACTTCTGACTGCACACCACTGTGTTTCGGTCCACTGGCTTTGCAATTTCCCTCTTCTTATTTTTTAAAGTTTTTAAGGACAGCAGGTACACAGGAGCACAAATAGAAGCATTGTATCTTCAAAGATGTCAGTAGGGAGGTCTGACAGTAGTGTGGGGACACGTACCCTGTATTTTTCCCTCCACTGGTACAGGGGACAGCTGGGGACCCTTAGCATGGCTCCTGGCGTAGAAATGGGGCAAATCCAGCACAGGCAGCTGGTGAATATTCCCCTGATGTGATCACAGGTTTTTACCTAGAAGAGAGGAGGCAGGAGAAGCCAGCCACACTTCCTGTAATCGAGGTGTCATGATGCATTAGTCTGGAGACCTAAAAGAACAACAATTGCATCTTAAACTGTGATAGTTAATTTATTATTGGAGAATTGAAAGGCAAAGTGTAAGAAGGTGTTTTTTTCCACACCCTGAATAGACTGTTAAAAACCAGATACATTAATCTTTTCTTTTTTTTTTTTACCCATGGCTATAAAAACAGAAGGCTACCAATAGAACCAAGAAGACATTTGTAGGTCTCTTGGCAACTTATGCCCATGAAATTCTTCATCAAATATTTCCAGCAAGAGTTGCTAACAACCTCAAACTGTATGACTGCTTGTTGTTCTTCTGCTAATTGATTCTTACACACAGCATACCTAATACCTGCCTCTTAAATCTAATTTTATTAAAATTCCTTAACAGTGCAATGAGAAATAATTATTTGGTCTTTTATCCATTTCTGATTCCAAAATCCCAAAGCATTTTCCTTGCATCTGTTAGGCCTTGTAGGCAAGAGCTTTTATCCCCAAGCAACTGAAGGATGCACCAGGGTAACAAAACTTGGTGCAACCTAAATAATGTTACACATGAGCAGGCAGCAAGGCTGGCAAGGGAACAAGCTTTCCTTCCAGCCCTTACCTAACCCATGGGAGGCTTTTTGATTTGGAACGGACATGCAAGAGCGTTAATTGTTTTTACATTTCTGTTCTTCTCTCCTGACCAAACCACTCCTCAAAGGAACAAAAATATCCCAGAGATGACCAACTTCTTGGGAGCAGTACAGATAATCTGATTTGTTTCTCAGCTGTTTTTATCCCAGTTCTAGAAGGATGGTGTCAGTGACATGGTTTCAGGCCTGTGCCCGCTGTCGAGCACAATTGGGTGCTGCAGCACTCTGCTCATGGGCTCAGGTCTGATCCCCCACTGGCACAGCAGGTCCTGGCACTGCCCCATGGATGCTCAGGAAAATGGTACTATTTGGCTTTACTCTGTACAGCTTAAACCTAACTAACCCTAATTCTTCCCTGAGCACCCGAATAACTGCAGCACAAATCACGTCACTGCAGTTATCTTCACCTAATACGAGCTCCTGGACAACACTTCAACATATCTAAAAGAACTAAAAGAAACAACAAACTAAAAGAAGGTAGATTGAGACGAGATATAAGGAAGACATTTTTTACAATGAGGGTGGTGAAACACTGGCACAGGTTGTCCAGAGAAGCTGTGGATGCCCCATCCCTGGAAACATTCAAGGTCAGGACAGGGTTCTGAGCAACCTGAAGTAGTTGAAGATGTCCCTGCTTGTTGCAGGGGGTTTGGACAAGATGACCTTTAAATGTCCCTTTCAACACAAACTATTCTATGATTAGATGATAAAACCTGGATGCATTCTTTCTTTCATCATGAGATTCTCTGTTTCCAAAATCCTGGTATATCCAGCCATCTCCTGCATGGCAAACAACTACAAGCCATTAACATCCAGAGATGCTTTGAAGTGCTAGTGAATTGTTTCCATGCCCAATGGATTATGCTACTAATCAAATCTGACATATGACTAGCCCTAATACCTAGGCCTTATTCACAGCTGGAAACGTATCAAAACCAGCCTAATCAGGAGGTGGCCTTTGGATTAAAGCCAAAGTAAAACTTTTCCAAAGTTTTCCAAATTTTGATTACTGGATGTGGGTAACAGGAAACTGAAATATATTAGTCAAGTCTGTGCAGCTACACAAGGTAAAAGCAGCATAAATGTTCACTGAAGGGTTTGGGATAAGAGGTGACCCTTGGACTACATTTCAAAACCAGGTGTTTGAAGAATTCAGGCAGTAAGATAAAATGCTTGGAATGAAATGGAAGCAGAACCAGTGGCTCTGTAGTCTCAATCCTGCCTCCCTTTGTGCCCATCAGTGTAATGGCTGCATCTCACAGCCTCATCTGCTAAAAACTGTGGGTGTAAATTGGACATACTGTGGAAGCAGATATGGCAACTTTGTTCATAATGGAGGTGTTCCCCACATTAGGAAGCAAATAACTTCAGAAAAGTACAATTTGGGTTCTGTATACATTGTGGGTTTATAGAACTGCGGCAAAACGACTGCAGAACCCAAAGCAGCACATTTCCTAATTCTCTCGATGTGGTTAAGAGTTCAGCACAAAATGGGATACTAAATTAAATATAGCTATCACAGGCTGATCCTCCTCACTCAAATATATCGTTATACACAAATACCCATTCACGCACAACCACACATATGTCCCCCCAGCTCTGCGTACACACCGTTCCACCCACACGCGGAAGAAAGATTTTTTGGATGCTCTGCTGTGACATTTACTGACAAAGTCCCAGGGGTATTGCACCTATTCTTTTTCGCATTACACATGTAATGCAAGATATAAAATTCTCGGTAGATGTTCTAAGTTTGTATTTAATAGACCTGGAGGCTCTGAGTGCCTTTTCACAGATTGCGTTCCAGCTGTCTGCCGATATTTGAATGTGCAGGTCTTGGTCCCATGCTGTGCAAACAGGCAGCCTCCCACGCATTTTGTGTACCAGGAGTAATTTATGAGTCTATCTATAAAGGAAATAACAGTGCGTTAAGAAGGGGTTATGTAAAGCTCTGAGATTGAGAAGTAGCTCAGTTAACTCAGTACAACTTCCCAACATCACTGTTATGTTTCAGCTGATTTACAAAATGAGGAGGCCTTCAGCTGGTGATTCATATTCTTTGTGAAGCAGACGGGGGGGGCAGGAGGAAGTATAATAACTGTCCCTACATAAATCTTATGTCACTGAAAGGCTCCTACCTTGAAACCTCATAGCCATTAACCATCTTTTGCAAATATGAGTATCTGAATTGAACTGCAATTCCCAAGACACCGTGGGATATTCTGGTACCAACCAAATAGATGAAAAAATAAAACGTGAGGTGATGGACATTTATTTTCCATCTCATGCCACAGGGATTTCTTCCAAATTGCCATTTATTGCAGATCCTACAGGCAATGCATTGGGATCCACATAATGAATGCCCATGGGGAGTGCCCCACACCCCTGTCAGGAGCCATGGAAGAGCACTGGGACTGCAGCAGGGCCAGAGCAGACAGCAAAGGGAATCCCCACCACCTCACATAGTGATTCATGTTGGGCACTGATGGTTGATCAAAACAAAAATGTTGACTTGCAACACTGTTTTTTTCCTATTTGCCCCCCCCCAAAATGGAAGCCATTCCGTAGCTATCAGAGACATCTCTTTTGAAGGCTTGTCTGCAAACCAGTTCAGTCCTGCTTTGCGAAAAAGCGAGCAGATAACAGGGTCTGAACAACAAAACCTTTCCTAGTTATAGAGCAGGTTGGATTTAGCAGCCTTACATCCCTTCTTGATTGCAAACAAAACACAAAATGCAAAAGTTGCAAGCTGCTCAGATTAACAAATTCAGCATTATTTATTTAATGTCCCTCAGAACATGAATATTTAAAGTGGACAATGACCTCTAAACAGAAGAAAGTTATCAAAATCCATATGTGCCACCTCTCCACCCAGAGGGCAAGCTGAGCTTGCTGCTTGGCTTGGGTCAAAGGGGACCAGAGCAGAGGCATCATCCTTCATCTCAGTAGCTGGCCACCAAGTCATCCCCAGCGTGGCACTGACCTACACAACACTTCTTTCTACAAGTCTGCCTATAAACCACTTGTGTCTGTCATCAGTTTGCAGCTGCTCACAGGCAATAAAGCAGGAGCAAGCAGTGTCTGGCACAGTGCTGTTGCTGGAAGTCCCACCCTCGAGCCTGGTGCTCAGGTATGTCCCCAACAAGCTGCGAAAGAGGTTGCAGGGTCTAAAATTTTGGCAGGCAGCCAAACTGCCCAGCCAGCACTCACAGCCATGGTGGTGTCCTGAAGACTGACCTGAACTGTCAAATGAAAGGTTCTATCCCAAATGATGGTTTTCAAAAGCATTTCTCCCCACCTTACCCCAAGCTAGTGCCAGCATCAAACATTTCTAATCTCACAAAATACTCCATTCATTTCTACTCTTCTAAAAAAAAAAAAAATTCTCCTCTCCCATCTTTCTTGAGACTGTTACTAGCACGTTACGCACATTTTTTTTGCAGGCATTCCTATAAAAATTCTCAGAGTTCTAGACAAAACCAATGACAATTCTCCCCAAAACCTATTTTTCAAGACATGATTTCAAGACGAAACCAACTGTGGACATAGCAATTGCTCCACGTTTCTCAGCCAACAATATTGCTGATCTTGAGAGGTTTCTTAGTGGCTTCAGGAGTATCTCTGAGACCCATCGTGGGGCCATCCCCAGCCCCGTGCAGCCACCTCTGCACCCTGGGATCAGGAGCACCAGCACCACCTTCATGGGTCATGTCATTGCCACTGTCACACGGGCCAGTGATGTCAGGCAAATGTATCCACGTGGAGCAGGCTCATCTGGAAATGAGAGATAATAATATTTTCCTACCTTGCAGGCCCATGACAGGAGATCTTCATTAGCGCTGGGGAGGCAATCAGAACGTCACCATGATGAGAGCCATAAAAAGCTGTCCATGAAACGTGTCAATCACAGCCAACCAGCCTGAGCCGAGTCCTACCCTCTCTCCTCCTGTCACACCGGCGAGCCAGCCCAGATTTAAAAGCCAAGGAACTGTCTGCCATTTTCTCTGGTGTTTTAGCCACTGGGACTCAAGCTTTGCCAACTGTTAGCACCTAATGTTGCAACCAGCACATTTCAGCTTCAGCTTGTGAGATTTCTGGCATTTCACTTATAAAAATGCTGAGTTCCTAAAAAAAGCACTTTTTGCAATGGAAGTTTCTCATGAAAAATGATTCACACACATTTTTTCACCAAAGTGTGTTGAAAGCCAAAGAAAAAAAAAAGCCAAGAAGAAAGCAGCAAGCAAGCAGCACTGGAAAACTCCCTGGGGAGATGAGACCCTGGCTGGTGGCACAACAGTGCAATGGTGTGATTCGCTTTGGTGTCTGCTTTGTAGGGCTGGGACCTTCACAAAGAAGAAGAGGAAGAGCTGAAACAATCATCACCACACGAAATCTTCCCCTCTGGGAGGTGAATTCATCACTGGTGCAGGGATGCTTGTGCCATCCAACAGAGTGTCTGGACCAAGACCAGGCTGGGCTGTGGAATGGCTCCATTCTGGCTCACTAGTTTCCAATAGCTCCTCCAGGAATGAAGCACTTCCCAAGTGCTTTCTCACCTAAACAACCAAAATCCCAGTTCTTCCATGCTACTGTGTTTTGCAGATAGCCCCAGCACACTGCCCTCCTCCTTGCTCTGACAGCTCAGGAGAGAAAGCAGATTTCTGGGTGCAGTCTGACACCAGGCCAACCTGAAAGTTTAAAATCAAAGTGGATGAGAAGTAGATTCATTATAGACTAATTAATCCAGAAAAAGACTCCTGGACAAAGGCTGATAATATTCACTTCAGGATAATTTTGAAATAAATATGAGGATTCACAGAAGAAAAAACACAGTTGGGAAAAGATTATTTTTGAAGCATAAATATAGCTCATTTCTAGCCCCTCTCCTCCACATATCAATTAATGAAGCAAATCATCTGTCTGAATCAAAGATGTGGGAGAAAAACATAGTTATCTATTTGAACTACAAAAAAATTAAAGGATTTAAAATGAAACATATAATTAGCCTGTAGGACTCTCTGCTGTAGGTTATTGAGGCAAAAAGAAAACCCTTACTAACTTTCAAAAAAGGACTCGACAGCTACAAGAATAGCTTCTGCTGCTCTGCAAAAGCGAGGAAAATGTTCATCTTCTGGAGACAAACAGGTCCAGCCAGAGACCAGCTCTGGGCTACAGGGTTTGTAATTCTGCTCCCACACAGGCTCCAGCTGTTGTCACATTTTGCCCAGCTTTGTGTTCTTTTACTGGTTTTAATTTTACTATGTTTTTAACCTACTTACACTTGCAGGAGCATCTCTCTGCCCACCATGCTGCACACTGTGGTCCAGCCCTTGCTGGGGCAGCTCCCCATGTACTCACAGGAGCTGCCTCACTTTCCTTAGACCATAAGGGAAATTAGGAGAGCACAAACAGCAGTGAACAAACCCCTTCATCTGTCGGGCCCTGTGTTGATGCTATTGGTGATTGCAACTGCTGAACCTCCATCAAAGATGCTGGCTCTCACTCCCCTGAGATCGGGCAATCAACAGAGAGCACCAGCACAATACCTGGCATACGAGGGCTTCATTCAGTGGTGTTTGTGCTCCTCTGATTGAAGGCAGGCAAGAAGCACTACACATGGCTATTTTCATCAGCCCCTGGTGCTGCAGGACACATAGCTGATGAACACCAGCTGGCAGCGGGAGGACGTGTTCCCACCAATTAGCTGTATGATGATGCTCTGCAATCTCCTCGGAAGCATCTGGCACGGGCCACTGGCAGACCCAGCTACGGGATGAATCGGTGCTCTGCTGCACTGTGGCGACTCACACGTTATTAAAGTTTAGATTGAAATGAGGAGTTCAATGTCAAATCTGTGAGCCCAGCCAAAGACTCAGCAGATGCTGCATATATAGACGCATACGGAGGCTAATATTGCTCTGAACAAGGCTGACTCTGGCTTTCATAGATATATCACAAAAACACCCCTTAGCAGGCATCTTTCTTCCAGAGATTATCACTTGCATAAACATGAAGTACCTATGGGTCACATCTGAAACCCCCTCTTTATCACTGCTATTTATTTGGAAATGCAGAGGCTGTGAGAGGTTCCAGGCAGGACAGGCACGACTTATCTTCCACCAAGCCCTGGATCCATGCCTAACCTTCAGTGTGGCTGTGTTGCCCCTCCTTGCATCAAGGCAGAAGCAAGTGCAAAACACCTTCATAGGGAGCTGGAAGCATTTGCCTGCAGTCTGGTACTACTTTAAACACCTACCCAAAGCCAAGGGAAAACTCCTGCCTGGTGCCTGCTGATGAAGTTTTTGGAAATAAGCAGGTCAGCATAATCCAGTCATCCTCAAATAAATGACCATTTGACACCTTTGTGAGTAGAGCAGAGGTTTTACCAGCTCAGTTTAAAATTTATGAGGCACTTGATCAAGATCTAAAAAAAAAAAAAAAAAAGTGAACTGAAAATTATTCCCTCAAAAATAAGATCACTTTGACTAAGTTACTTGCTTCCCTTCAGAGGAGATTTAAGGTTTTTCTCTCTTCCTCTGCAATCTGGCTCCCTTTTGAAGTTAAAAGAAAGAAAGGTTCAGGGGCTTTTTTATTTAAGAAGAAAAACAACCTTCTCCTCTTTGAAACTATTTTTCTTAGACAATTGCTGTCTCAAATTTTAACAAATATTCGCTAATTTGCACCTTGTTCAAAAGCAAAACAGGAAGTTTGATTTTTTTTATTATATTTTTTTGCCTACTGAATGTTACTTTGCTTTCTTTGTCTTAGTGGCAGAAGGGAGAGTCTTAAAGGAATCAAACTACCAGCTCCCTTCCAGATTTTCACAATTTGTTATATAATTTCTTAAAAGGAGCCATAAGGCCACTAGGAGGGAAAAGAGAAATCTTTTAAAAAGAAGAAAGAAAATAGATTTTTTTTTTCACCCATCTTCTTGTAGATGAAGTAGATGAGACTAAAAGAGGTATTTCATTTGAAAAATTGAATTCAAGCCCAAGAAAAAAAGCTGACAAGGTGTTCCTGCTAGGAAATTCATTCGCAGGGACCAGACAGAGGAAACCAAGAGACTTTCTTCAAGGACAAAGAGAAAGGAAGTTTTGAAAAATATGAGTTCAATTTAAAAAATCCTTTTTTTTTTTTTTAATTTATTTTTCCCAAGCTGTATGAGAAGAGATGTGGGGTATTGTTTTCCTGAGGAGGAGAATTTGGGTTCTGTATGTTCCAAAGGCAGGAGTGATGGGCAGGTCTGGGAGCAGGCAGAGCTCTACTTGTGTCTCCCTGTAATGCTGCCTCATAAATACCGTAGGGCTTTAATGCTGAGCAGTATTTTAGGAACCAGGTACTCAGGGCTGCTCACAGTCCTCTGCGTTGCTCCAGCAACAAGAAGCTCATCTGAGCGGCCAGCGAGGTTTCCCCTGTGAGAACAACCCCACCAGGATCTCACAGCCGTGGGTAAAGGGGTGGCCAAAAAAACAGGGAGCAGAGAGGGTCGGCACTGTGGTCCTCTTGCACTTGAGGGTTTGTGGTGGGTGCTGCTGGGAGCAGCCCTGTCCTCGCAGTGCTCAGAGACCCGCATCCCCTTACAACACTCCATCTGGAGAGTCCTCCCACTTCTCTGCCCCATGGGCATGAGTGGGTTCTCTAGACACCTTAATCCATAAGTCTCCCTCCATCTCCTCCCGTGCACATGCTTACACATATGCACTCCTCATCCATATGCATGCCCACAAGGCAAGTGCAATGAAACATACCCAGCCTGTCCTTTCCCAGATGGAGCAGATCCTCCTGTGGCTGCTCATGACGGAGCACATGCACCAGCTCCACTGCACCGCCACCTAAACCGCACCAACAGGCATGCCAAATCCATCTTTTCCAGTCTCCTTCCCTGAGGTGAGTTGATAGCACCTCATCCCCAGCTCAAATGTGGTCCAGCTCCTCCCCTCTCCGCAGCTGAAGGGAAGCCTGTTGAGCATTGCTTGGGGCTGGGGCGGCTCCAGATGGCAAAGGAGAAGGCAGCAAGAAAACAAAGTGAAAGCAAGAGTTCATGAATCTAAAGGTGTTTCTGGGTAAGACAGGCTGATATTTACACCAGGCACTGAACCTGGGCAGGACTGAAAAAGACTAAACAGCTCTGGGGAGGAAAAACCAGCCTCTGGTTTGTTATTTATCAGTTTATGAGCATCAGTGTATGAGATGGTGGGAATGTTTGCACATCTCTAATCAGCTAAACAGTTTGTAGCCCAGGAAGAATGGCAAATTAACCCAGGATTCTGGTGCTGGAGACATTTTGTACTGAAAAGATGTGTTTGGTGGCAGACTTACAGATTCCCTCTTGGATCACCCATTTGCATCCAGGATGTTTTCTTTCCAATTTAAAGCCAGTGAAAACAAAACCAAACAGCCAAACACCCTTTCCAATAAAATAAATGAGCTTAAGTATCAAAACATATCCGCTATTTGCTTATGAAAAAAATAAAAAGAAAAGTCAAAGCCTTCACTAGCAGACTTTCACGTCTTTTCAGCTCAGAACATCATTTCACTTGCAAGTTTCCTCCAATTTTTTTAATGCTTTCAGGTGAAAACCAAACCAACATTAACCCGAAACACATTTCCCTTTTCCTCTTTCAATTTCTTTTTTCATTGAATTTTCCCTCTGAGATTGTCCCCATCAGCTCTCACCTCTCCAGGGAGCTCTGCAGCTCTGCTCAAGGACGCAGAGTCAAGCCCAAGGAGTTTCCATGGCTCCATTCCTGCCTGAACCACATCACTTGAACTGAGAGTCTGCATCAAGCATCACGGAATGGCCAGTACTGGAGGCAGCCTGCCCCTACCTGGCCAGGTGTTCCTCTGTTTCTTTCCAGTGCCAAAGAAGATTGATGGCATTTTCTTCCAGCATGCCTCAAGCTGCATCTTCTTTGTGAAAACACAGCAAAACCATCATCTCCACCAAGCCAAGGAGCAGGAATATGTGCATCTGGTTAAATCCTTTCATGAATAACTTAATAATGAAAAGTATTCTGCATTAATATAGCTTGGCCATGATGCTATTACAATAAAGATAACAGACCCGAGTGAGTTCTGTCTGCATCAGGGAGCAGCCTTTAACCACATCGTGCTTCATTAGCAGCTGCCCCATCCCTCATGCAGTCATTAAAGGTGCGCTACAAAGCTCTAGATGTGTGAGGGGGACAGGGCCAGATGAGTGGGGTAAAGCATCATTTCAGGGACCTTTTTCTACTCCTTCAAGACATGCAGCAAGGTCACCACTGCTCTTTCCCTCCTTCTATTCTTACCCTGCTTGGTTTTCACAGATTAGAAAGCCAGGGCTTTGCTGGCCCAGATTGTTCCTCCCTCCTCCCCAGCCATATTAAAAGCCACAGGAGGGTATTTATGTGAGGAAATCTTTGCAGAGAATCCCCTGCTTGGTCCCTGTGGAGCATCGGGTTTGTTCTTCCCCAGCTCCATGCAGCAGAAAAGCTGCTTTCAACCCTACCTCATGCAGACAGCCGTGCTAGCCCCAGTACTGATGATCCCACTTCTCCCTGAGCTGGGAGTGAGGACACGACTGCATTGCCCTCACCTTGTGCATATCTCAGTCCTTCTTTTGGTGGCACATGGGATTCCCATGGTCCTGCAACCCTGTTGGGATTCTTGAGCTGCACCTCTCTGTCCCCAGCATGAGGGATTGCTTCCTGCCCAGCAGCTCGACAAGACAGACAAACATCTTGATACAGAGGCATTTCTGCAGTTGTTTTGGTTTTTTTTTTTACCTTTTGTTAACAAACTAGGGAAATCAGAAGCAGAAGTCTCCTCCTCCTCCTCGCTGCAGGCACCTCCCAGGCAGGAGCAGTTCCCACAGCCCCTCTCTGCAACTAATTCCCCAAGCTGCTTCCTGGCACCCAGGGGAGAGGAAAAGATCATTATCGCTTTCAAAATGAGACTGTGGAGAAAATATACACTGAGTCCAAAACAGTAATTGTATTTCCCAGGGCTGGAGGGGCCCTTTGCTGCCAGACATGCAAAGAACCCGGCTCCGGCTCCTCATCCACAGCCAGCTCTGGGCACAGTACATGAGTACCCAGAGTGCTACTGCCTGCTGTGGGGCAGGGCAGGGATGGGAAGTCCCTGGAAGTATTTAAAGCCAGGTTGTATGGAGCTGTGAGCAATCTGGTCTAATGGAAGGTTTCCCCGCCCATGGAAAGGAGGTTGTAATGAGGTAATATTTAAGGTCCCTTCCAACCCAAACCATTCTGTGATCCTGTGATCTATGATTTTATGATTCCATGGGCTAATGGTGCTACCTGTTCTGTAGGGATGTTTCTGGGGATGAAAAATGCAGCAATAGCCTCCACCAATGCTTCTGTTGCCCCACCCAGGGTTCGGCTGCAGGGTCCCAGCTGGAATCAACAGGCTTGCCTGAGACTATACCCCTGAGACACCTCCAGCTGGGCAGGGCTGGCCTCACTGCCACCCCTTCCAGCCCAAATGCTTAGTGAAAGCTCCAGCACACCTTGTCCTTACAGGGTGGCTCACGTGCTGCCGAGCCTCTCCAGTGGGTCCCCACTCCCCTCCTCAGTGTGCTGTTGGCTTCACCCCAGCAGCTGCTGCAGCCTGGGATCCCCTACGGCTTGTTTGGTTTGAAGCTGTTGTGTTTGTTTTCTTTCACTGTTAACTTTCAAGTATAAATGTGCAAGCTGGGGAAAGTGTTCCTAATGCCCCATATGTTTCCCCTCAGGAACAGAGCTATTCCTTACTATGCTTTAGACTTTTAAGATGTTGCCGCCTCTTTTTTTTTAATCTCCTTGTTCCTGCAGAGCCTGGAGCTGGGCTTGGGGAGCAGCTGAGCATCCCTGGCCCCAAGATGGACAGAAGGATGAGGCTCATGGCTCCAGTCCCACAGAGAGATGGCCTGCCTCCTTCCAGCAGCTGTAATGAAATGCTTTGAACCTAAAAATGAAAAGAGAAAGGAAAAGGATGTTCTCTCCCCTCCCCTGACACGCACACATGCACGCACACACTCCTGCGGACTTCTCCTTCTTCTGGTATATCAAATGGCCGTGTCTTTTTGAAGTTACCATGGCAGTGAGAGCAGAGCAACAGCACAACTCACAGAGGGGGAGAGAGCAAAGGAAAAACGCTGGCACAGGGATGGGGAGGACAGAAAGGGGCCTAGAGGATCCTCTGATGTCTACAAGATGTGGTGCGGAAAAGGTTTTCCCACAGGAGAAATTAAAATAAGCAAACAAATATGCAGCCATGAGAGGGCAGATAAAAAGTAAAGAAAAGTAAGATCTAAGCACAGAGCTGCGAAAAGGACTAAGGGAGAAGCAAAGCAGAGACAGAAATTCAACTAATTAGAGAACAAGGTGTGTACAGAAAGAGAAACGGAGGAAGGTGAAAGAGGATTTAGCATCAAACCTAGAACAAGGATAATTCCAGGAGAGAAAACATGAAGAAATGCCAGTGACAGGCTTCTTTAGAGCAGCTGGTCTCGGGCAGGTCCCCTTCTACCCTAAACCCAGGAGAGCACTCCCTGACAGACCACTTCTGACTCTCCAAGCCCAAGTAAGACCAGGCCCATTGAACACCCCATTGGCTGGGCTTGCTTGCACTAAGCAGCTCAGGACAAGGCTTGAGCTCAGGGGTGTTCCATATCAGGAAAATCCCACCTCCTTGCTCAGCCCAGCAGGGCAGGTGCTCCGTGCAAACCCAGGCTGACTCCACGCACCATGCACATCCCTGCTGTGTGTTCATGTGCTGTAGCAGGTAGGGAAATGGTGGATGCTTCAGAAACCTAGCACAGAGAAACAGCACAGGGTAGAGGGAAGGAGGGACAACCTTATCTAAGGCCAGACAGTGTTCCAGGTTGCACACAGTCATGCTGCACTGCTCCTTTTCCTCCCTGTGCCATGAGGATGTCACTCTTGGTTCCAAGTCCTGGCCTCACTGAGAGAGTGTTGAGCCAAGCCTTTCCCCTGCACCTGGATAATGTGCAACTAGGTGCTCTAAGGAGCTCATGACCAGCCTAGGAAATCCCTTGTATGGCAGATTGGGAAAGCACCACTGACTTGTCTTTCAGTCAAGATTAGATATCTTCTAGTGTGGATCTAATCTACCCCAGCAACAAGGACTTGACATTTCCCTCTTGGGCTATTCCACAGATTTCATTGCCAGAAAGTCATTCAAAGTATCCCATTTTTTCTCAGCCTGAGTCTGTACTCCCAGTAGAGCCATGCTAAATAATTCCTTTTTGCTCTGGAAGTTTAAAATCTTCATCTGTCATTTTGGCATTGTACCTTATTTAAAATGGTTGACATTTCTTCAATTCCAGGCTTACCTGGAGGGTGCTAAGCAGAAGACCAAGAGACTGGAAAACTTTGCAAAGCAAAAATCTAACAGAATAGGAGTGTGGGATGAAAACAGCATCCCACGCATATTTAAATACCAGCATCCAGAGTGAGCAGGATTATGATTGCTTGGCCTGAAACAAATGGTTCCACTTCTGCTGCTGCTAATACCATTAAATAACCAAGAGAGCGAATGTCACTGATTAGAAAATAGCACAGAGCGTTTGCAAGCACTAATCAACTTCACAGAAATGTTAACTTTCAGACCTAAAAAACCCTTGACAGTGTCCCTGTGAAGTTATTTCGGGTGAGGCTCTGCATACCGGAGCTGTCCCTTCGCATTAGGCTTGATCCCTGCTCACCACGCACACAGCAGAGTGCACCCTTAATGCTTTCCAATTACATGACAAGCAAAGCAACTTATTGGTGCTCTCTATGTTAATGTCCCGATATTTTTCATATTTATGATATCTAATTACATTTGCTTCTGATAGTGATGTAATGTTTAGGTACTGAAGATTGAGAAGACCGCTCTAATGTTAATATATTTACATTATTAAAAAGTAATACATTACGTAGGCAGTCTGCTGTGTAGGGATGGATTTCCAGATGAGCTTTCAAGGCAAATCCATTATCTTCTCCCTCCTCCTGTCCCCTGTACAGATTCTGATAACTAGGATTGACTGGCAGTGTTTAAAGTGACTGCAGCTGGTATCATAGTGCCAAAAGGGAAAAGGTATCTTACACATGCATGAAATTAAATAGGCCCAGGGGTCTCAGAGGACCACACTGCATTACCAGGCAGAGGAATTCAAGACATTAGCTAAGAAGATCAGCGCTGCAAAAACAGTGCAAAAAAAAACCTTCAGGAGGGCTGGAGAAAAGCGGGCTTCCCTGTGCAGTGCCATCAGAGGCACTTTCTGTGAAAGTCTATTATCTGGAAGAGAAGTCTCCACAAGCCCTCTGGTTTTAGATGGCCTTTTCCCCTTTGGCCAGGGAATTGCATATGTCTGATGATCACCTGGACACCCTGCACATCTCAGTGCCCTCTTCAGATGAGGAGAAATGGTGTATTTATAGGAGAGATTGAGTTGTTGTATTCCCTAAGGATCACCTTCTGGAGGGACACGTACCCTGTGGGACTGCTTCCTCCTCAGACACTTCCACACTGATCACATCTCCAGAAGTTCACCGAAGAAGCCAAGACGCAGGCCAGTGCTTCATATATTTTTTAGACACACCTCAAAGTAGCTAAAATGTGTTGTTCAGTATTATCTGTCTGGTCAACCCAGGAAAGATGTCAAATGCAAGTGAAAAGTGGGGGGACAGGGGGTAGAAGCTGTGCACAGCTTTCACTGGGGGATATTCACCAACCAAGCAGGTGATGAACAACATCATCTTCTCTGATCTGTGAGAGCTGAGTGTGAGCCACACCTCCTGTATAAATCCAACATCTCAAATACCATCTCCACATCAAACCCCCTAAAGAGCCCTTCTCTCACAGTGAAAATGAGTCATAAACACGAGAGAACCAGCGCTACCAGCACTGGAGATCCGTACTGAGAGACCAGTCTGTTCAGGATTCATTTACAAATTCCTAATAAATGACAAATAGGTTCTTTAATGAACAGCAACTGCAGCAGTGGTCTCAAGGCTCACGTTCTTGACACTGCAGAAGAGAAAAGACAAGTCTAGGGCACGCAAGGCCTGCTAATAATGCTAGATAATAATAAAATAAATGAATAAATAAATAATAGTTGCAAGCTCTACTTCATCACCCATGAGCTACTTATAAACTATAGTCTACCAGTGCACATATATCTATACTTGCTGTCAACCACACATTAGAAACCCACTGAATGGGGCACATGCACCGTAACAGACCCTCAGTGCCCCCCAGGGAGGACGGTTTTGCCAGTGTTTATCCCCTGGACAAGTTAGCTGGATGATGGGGAGATGGACAGGCCCTCCAGCACCTGCTTCATTATAGGTGTTTCCATTCAGTACTACGTGCTCAGATCTTTCAGAAGGAAAATACACAAAACTAGGTCTTCCTGGCTATTTCTACTCCTTTGAATGTAATTTCTGTCTCCTTAGAGTGATGTGTACTTACACTGAGGAATTGGAAATGACTCCTGAGTTAGTAACAGTGGTGGGGAGGAGGGGGGTTGCCTGCAAGTCAGAACTCATCTACATTGACAGAGAAGGTGTGAGGCAGCTTCTGTGATTTCCACCCAAATTAAGCCTAGCAAAGGAGGATTCTAAACCTCTTCTTTTAATGAGCACAGAGCTATAAGGACAATTACACTGAATGAAATAAAATTAATTAACGCACACATTTGGGGACTAAAAATGCTTATTATCTAATATGTATGAATTTGACCTAACTTAAAATTAATGCCAGAGCCAGAACATATGGCATTCACATTATAGAAAACTGCAATAAACATGGTGCAAAGAGAGGTGTGTTGCTGATCCTTCTAATATCAGCACTGCGAGAGCTCAAGAGAGTGGATGAAAGCATGTGCTGTACATAATTTTCATAGAAATTTCCTTTAGTTGAGCTTGTACTTTACACATGTTTTTACAACTGAACTTACTGGCAAGAGCGAGCTTGGCAAAGTGAATATTAGGTAATACTTCTATGAATATTTTGTCGAGCTGAAAGTCTCTTTTGGAAAAAGGCTTGCACAATGCAGCACTTCGCTTTCCAGGATGCCAATAGCACTCATGTAATTGATTGAGTTTGTGGTTGCCTGCATCCTGGCGTTTCAAGCTTAAATGCTTGATCAGGAATTTTTATTCTTGGAGGATTCTTTCAAGGAGAACCATCCATCCAATCTGAGAATAGAAGTACACCATGTGACCTACTGATCCGATTAAACTGACCAATACACTTAACTCCAGCATCCAGAAATGTGCAATTAATTAATCACTTGCATGCAGTCGACAGGCCACAACTCATTCATCTAACTTATCTAGCAAGAAATAACTGAATTATGAGGAAATTCAAGAACATCATAAATTGTTCGTGGATTACAGCAAGGCAAAGTTTATTAAATAACTTGCTCCAAATTACTTGGGCCATTTTATGTATGACAGAATAATTTTGGTGTGTAAGAACTTCTTGGATGATGTTAAAGGGCAATTCTATCTGGATAGCGGCTGTGAAATCACATTTGGCATCTCAAGAACTCCAGCTCAGCATGCTTCTCTTATTACAAAAATGTAGAAATGCGTGGTTTTACTCATTGGTCCAAAAAATGAGCTTAATGGAAGTAAGGCACCATGGGCCTGCCTGTGCTTCCCGATAATATGAAGCAAAGCCCCCCTGCAGACGAGAGCTCCCAACCACCCGCAGTGGAACCCCCTAGGCCCACATTTGGAGAGCGCTACCGAAAAAAACCCAAGGATGGGCAAATGATAGAAATAAATCCTCAGAACATTGTGTTTAGGACAGAAGATCTGCTCCTAATTATAGTTCCTGTCTCCCGAGCCAAGGCGAGGCTCTTTTCGGCGGCGATGCACACGCGGGGCTTTCCAGCGCTTCCCCCGCTCCTGCGGACACGGGGGAGGGAGGAGAATTGGATGCACATGGTTCAACAGGATTTGAACCAAGGAAGTCTGAAACTTGGCATGTCTCATGAATCCAGCTGTCTCCTACAAATCCAAATAAAGTCTATGTGAAAGGAGTAAAATAAAATCTTCCCTGCTTACATACGTGTGTCTGGAAGAACCCGGACCCACCTGGGCATGGAACAGGAGGGTGATGCAGAAAGGATAAAATGACTTTCCATCCCTCTGCAGATGCAGTTGCTAAGAGCACCCTCTGGAACAGATTTCCCAGGATCAGTGATGCCAAAGAATGGGGAAAGGATGGTGAGCAACTCTCACTCCCTGCGTGTGAGTTCTCAACTGCTCCTGATGCTGTGCAGCTGACGCTAGGATTTGCCAGGGAGGATGGGTCTCTGCAAACCCCAAATGCACCAGGGGTGCAGGGTCAGTGCATGGGCAAAAATTCATGGAGAAATCCTTTTCCCATGGCTGTGATGGGTTGAGGCAGTTCCAGGGACACAAGAGTTGTCCCCCCAGCACTGGTGACAGGGACTGGAAATAAAAAAGAATGAAGACATGCAATTCCTCAGTCAGAAAGCCATGGATAAGAGTTTTCTGAACTAAGCCACAGGTTTATATATGTAACCCTGTTTTTCTACAGTGAAATCCCCCATATATAACTCCCATGTAATTCCTTATTCAATACTTCTATAATCTCATTTTTCTTCTGGGTAGATTTCCCTTACTACTTCTGCCCCCAGATCCACATCAGGATATAGGTTTGATTTATTCCTAAGGGAGAAGGCTACTACCACTCCTCCCAGATGCTGTGAAACAGCCCTTTAACCCTGCAGAGGAAGAACCCTTTCCTACTCGTGTTATTAGCATTCCCTACTATTTGCAGGTTATTTTTCTTTTTCCTCTTCATTCTCTTTTTTTTTTTTTTTTAACTTCTGCAGTGAATTCTGCTTCAACACCCACATGTCTGCTATTGAAGCCAATCAGCAGGATTGACTCAGGTAAGTTCTTTTATTAGGTACTGATTTCTTTGTGTCTGATGTCTTTATCCAGACTCCTTTGAAAATCCCATTTTGGCTGAGCATATTGAAGCAAATGCCTCTCTCACTCTCTTTCATTAGCAATTTTAGGGCAGCTCTGGCAGGTTTTTAACTTCTCTCTCCTGAACTCAGAAAAAAAAAAAAAAAAAGCTTCAGTAGTTTTATCTCTTTTCACTGTCTCTGGAGGATGTCCTGCCAACACTTCCCCACCCCCAAAATCGGACAGAAAAATGTAGGTCCTTGGTAGTCTGATGGGCTGAGATTTGGAAGCAACAACATTTTACAACACTGGCTTTCTCATTTCCTCAGACTAGAATTAGTTCTGCCACCAACATTTTGCCCAGGGCCCCCAACCCCAGGAGTGCTCACAGTGTGTGTCTCTCTCTCACAAATTATTACGCTCCAATGAGGATGTTCCTAGCAGAGCTCTAACGTGTCTGGCACGGATTCATGTTATATCTAGGTTTTGACATTGGGCCTACTCCTATAGAACTCAATGTCAAAATTCCCTCCGAGTGTTAGAGCACAAGGATCAGGCCCGCTTCTCTGATTTATGCAAGTTATTTTTATATGATAGTGAATTGAATGCAGTATTATAAAGTCTGGAATTAATCTGCATTCTAATACTTTATAAAAACCAGCAAAAAAAAAATTCCCAAATTAACATCCTCCTTAACCTTTATTTTTATCAAGTGTACTAAATCAACTGAAGAATAATTGCTCTGAGGACTATGCCAAATGAGTGCACATTTAGTTTACATATTCCCTAATGTAATATGAATTGATGAACTTTCTGAGATACACATGATATAAATGATCATGATGTGCCATTCTTAATTTCTTTCAATTGTCTCTGCAAAAACACTTTGCTCTTAGGACGAAAAGTGCGTGACATGCGTACCGGGCCCACAGGAGAGAAGGAAACACACTTGTAAGTATTTGCCCTTTTGGCAAGAAGCGAAGCTTTTCTAAACCAAAAGGTCGAAATCCCGCTGTACGGCCACTGTCTGGGACTCGGATTTCTGCAGAGAGCAGATTAGAGTCCAACCTCTCTCAGGTCCAGAAAGGAGAAATCTGAGTCAGCCTCACCACAGCATGACTGTCCTTCCTCCATGCCAGCTTCCCTGGGAACACCCCACCTCAGCCCCCAGCCCAAGACTTAGACCTGTCTCAGCTGGGTGAGAAGAGGAAGAGTGGTTCCTTCTCCTCATGCACAAGCAGCCCAGCAGTTAGTCCAGCCCTGGACCGAGTGCACTCACACCCCAACTACAAGGGGAGCCACAGCCTCACCCTGAAGAAGGGCAAAAAGTGAACCAGTGATGTCCCACTGTGTTCAACCTGTATCTGTTGTTCAATGAAGGCAGCAGTGCCTTTACTGGGTACCCAGCTGTCTTCTGTGAGAGCAAAGAGTGTGAAGACCTCACGAAGACCCTCTCTGCTTCTCCTGCTGACCACTGGCAGAGATTCTCTGTGGCACTATTTCACTACAACATGCAATTACCAGATGTTTTCCATACCCTCTGAGTCTCCCAACCTTGTATGACCTTGGGCACATCTTCTCTGGTCTTCAGTTTGCCATCTGTTAACTGGGGCATGATAATATGTTACAGGTTTTAAAGCCAAATAGGATAAGCAATCATCTGAGTTGGAGTGCTGTATAATAGAGGCCACTGGACTTCCCTGAATTATCTTTTCAATCAAAGCAAACCTCTTGGAAAATGTATCCTGCTTTGATTTGCTCATAGCTAGACTCTGAGGATCCAAAGGAAATGTGGTAAGTGGTGCCAATGTTAATTACCATCACAGACAGATATGTCTGTGTTCAGCTCCCTGGATAGACTCCCATACTTTGCTGAGCAGGAGAGTCCAACAAAAAGGTTTGCTGCTCAGATAGCTACAGACCAGGATCAAAGCACACCTTACCTTTTCTGTTATGGCACTGAATTATTCTAGTAACACACTCTAATAGTAATATTTATCAAATGTTCCAGTCCCTGCCTTCAGCCATCTGGTTCCTCCCCGGATCTTGCCAAACTCCCCTCAGTGGGTTTTGCACCAAGGTAGGGACGCCAGCACTGAGCTCGCTCTTCCCTTTTCCTCTCCTCTGCACAAATTCCAATGGCTCCCCGGCAGAAAGGGGGCCTTGTCTCCATTAACCTTGATAGGCGCTCCTGCAGTGCAAATAATAACGCTTGTGGTGATCACAGAGCTTGCTGCCTAGGGAGAAACTTTTCTTCTCTGACACCTGTGAGCAATCTGGAGCCATTAGCCATTTCACTCCAATACTAATGATGCTCCCTTCAGTCATTATCACTTATTTTTTTTATAAAACCCTCAGTAAAGCTGAATCTAACAGGTCATTAAAAGCCCAAGGAAGCCCTGACTGACTTGATCCCAATTGTTCCTTATGTCTGACAAGATTTTCCCTATTGAGCATTTGACTTGCATTTTATGTTGCCTCATTAAACTGTGCTAGACTTTAATCAAGGTCAAATGGGGGCAAATCTGCATTTCCAGAATCCAAACAGCTCATGCCAGGGTGCTGATCTGAAGCTTGTGTTCTTGCACAACCTCTCCTTGTGGATAGAGCCCCATGGATTTCCTTAACATGGGGTATGACCTGGACCCCACAGGGCTCATGGAAAAACCAGGACCCATGGTTGTTTATACTTCATTAAAGCCTCGTTCAAATCCTTCCCCAATGCTTCTGAAGAGAAACACCCAGATGAGGAGATCAGTGAAGAAAGAACGCTGTGTCACAGCATGAATAAAACATATTCTAATTTTATCAACAGCTAGAGTCCCAGTCTTTAAAATCCTGAGGTATTTTTTTTTCCTTTATAAGGTATATGATGAACAGCCGATTACATTTTTGATGTCTTTTAATGATCATAATTAAGTATGATCCATCATTGTAATTTCATCACTAAATCAAGGTAGATCACCATAACAGTCATGATAAATCACGCTCTTTGCACAACTATTCCTGAAGATGAACCAGAAAATGAAGTTAGAGGACTTCAGGACCTCTCTGCTTCGTCAGCAGGATACTTAGCAGCAAGTGCATTCCGATGGCACTAACACGACCTGATGAGTGGAACCACTCATCTTCCCTCAGATCCACAGGCTTGCATGGCTCCTGTCAAGAGCTGTGCCTCTGGCCCTGCTTTCCTACATCTGAGGCAGTGAATTCTTGGTCATCTCTTCTGCTTATTTTTCTCCCTGACAGTCCAGGTTCAGTGTTTCTTATTTAAAGGAAGATGGTATCTAAAGAAAACAGCTCCTTAGGATATTCCTTCTGCAAACCCTTGTGTTAAATAGAACACTCTTTTTTAAGGATATGAATACAAGTAGAGTCACACCAGCCATGACAAAAGCCAAAGTCCTCACCATCAAGTCAGGTCAGTCCCCTTGGCCCTATTCTTATTAATAAACACCCTAAATTAGTCTTTAAGTAAGCTTACAATGGGTCCATTAGTGCTCCCATATCAATTCTCATATATTATCATATGTTGCTTAACAGCAAAAATATTGATAGTACTAACAAAATTACTTCCCTTGGCCAAATTCAAGTTTGAGGGTCTACATGGTCTTTTCCAGACTTTCCTCTGCAAATTCAGATCTGTGAGACACTGTTCTGCAGTGTTACATGCCACATATGGCTGCCTACCCAAGAAGTGTGATAAGAGCTCTTGAGAATATAAAAAGCAAAAATCTTATGTATGTTTCTCAGCCCAAAAGTTGAGTAAATAAGTGCTAAAGTATTTTGTATTTTGTTGACTGCTCTAGAAGTCTCTGAAGGAAAAATAAACAGTCACACTAATATATAATATTGATTTTTCCGTGTAGTTTTGTATGATGCAACATGCTTCAAGCTCACCAACCCAAGCTCTCAGCAGCTCACATAAAAGATGTACAATACTCATCACCTGACAAATGGGGAAACTGAGTTTCACCAGTGTCAAACACTGTTGCACAGGATGCCAGTGGCTGATGTTTTCTAGGCATCCACTAGGCATGGTTTTCTCCTAAAGAGCATGAAGGGAACAGAAGAAAGTCCCTCGAGAGGACAGTAAAGACGGTAAATTTCCCTCATCATGATCCAAATGAGAAGTACAGCAAAGGCCATACATCACAGTGAGATTCCCCACTCTCCTGCAAGCTAGCAGAGGGCTCCCATCATTCTTGGACTTCTTTCTCACATTCATTTTAATCAAATCTCTGTCATTTTCAGGTGCGGGTACAGCACACTCAGCTCAACCTGCCTTTGGCTCTGTGTCAGGGGTGTCATATTATCCATCCGTGTTACAGTGGTAATGCTTGATAGCCAGGAAGGTCATTTAGTCTCAAATAATTCCCCCCAAAGGGGATATGAAAGTAGAATGATTACAGAGTCATATACCTTCTTGCAGAATACCTCATCTTTGTTGCTAGATTATTTAAATGATAAATGGAAATTGGCCAGGGAAAAGCACTTAGAAATGAATTGTGGTCATAAGCTATAGGATACACATTAGGTTTCCAGAAAGACAAAATAAAAATCATCAAAGGTTACTGTCTTTCCTAGATACAGCCTAAAAACATCTGTTAAAGTATTTTAGATTTAACACCATATACCTGTTATGAAACGTGTATGTTATTATAAACTGCATGAGTCGCAGCACTGGTTTTACAGAAGTCCATCATCACATGAATGGCCCAATAATCTGAAACAACCTGTCCAAACCTGGACCCAGTACTCTGATGATCTAGAAAGAAGGCACGTGTACAGCTAGGCTCTGTAAGCCAGAGGCGCTCACATGCTAATCTTAGACTGTGCCAAGCTAAGAGGAAGCAGAAATGCTCCTACATAGCTAAAAAAAATAAACTGGGAGCTTAGATCTGAGCTTTTTCCAACTCAAGATGACAATACTGTAATTCTAAAAATGTATTATAATTTTTCTTCACTCTGTCATCTAAAGTTTTGCTTTTGCTACTGCCTTTGTTCACATTCTTTGAGATACGAGTAAGTACCACTAATAATCATCTCTGTGTGCAGTCAGCTGGGAGAGGCGAGCACGGGAATGCTGGTGAGGATGGCGAGGTTCATCCCCTCACGCTGCCACTGCGCAGCCAAGTAGCCTTGGGCTACCCAGCCCAGCATCACAAAGCTGTCTCGGATCTCCTGATTGCAAAACGAGGATTGTAATAATACCGCTGTGGCTCCACGATGCTTAATTAACGTTTGGGAAGATCTCTGCACGGTATCTGCACTGTCAAAATGCCAATGCCTTTGCCATGTTGCTTACAAGACAAGCAAATGACAGCAGGCAGGTTGTGGTCGTGCTGGGCCAGCCTGCGCCACGCTGAGCAGTCCTCACCAGCACCACGGACACGCTTCTGTCTGCTCCTGCCCATCTACGGTCTCTCAGCTCATGTTTAAATCATAAGATCTTTAATGCAGAGGCATTTCTTGCTCAGGATCAGTGTGGTGTGGGAACCTGGTTCATGGCTAAAGCTCAGAGGCATTGTGGTAGTACAAATATTATCAATGTAAACAATTGCCCTGCTTTGTGGCCTAGGTTTAGTTTGTGGGCATGTACTGAAGTCCACCTGCTTTTCCCCCTGCTCTGTGTTTTTTCATTATTGACAGCTTAATCACCTTTGTGTCTGCTGCTTATCTTGGAGGATTTTCTATGAATTGCATTCACTTCTTCCACTGTGACAATATCTACAATTTGCTAATTAACCGCCTGGTGGACACAGTTACAAGCCACAATAAATATTTTCTGTCCGAGCAAATAATCATGATGCTGCCACTTGACCTGAGGGTTTTCGCATCTTTTGATGTTGGGGTTTTTTTTCCCTTTTCTTTTCTTTTTTTCAGTCTTAAGACTCTATTAGCTGTCTCACTGCAAATGCAAACAGGTGTTTCACATCTTATGACTCAATGACCCATTCTACAAACCTAAAACAATAAAACTTCAGGCACTGATGTTTCTATTAAATGAAAAGTCCATCTACTCTTTTCAGTCTGGTATAAAGATGAAAAAAATAAAGGTTAGTCTAGGAAAGGCTAGTCTCCAAAAACCATCAAATCCTTGGAGACTACCAACAATATTAGTAATTACTGCTCAAAGCAAAGCTGAGTTGGCATGGAGACCACCAAGAGCCGGGTCTTTAAGAGATCAGCTCCTATTCAACACATATATTAAGTGCTGTATTAAGCACCTACTGAACCCCAGAGAAAATATAATCACAGAATTATTTCTAAATGGACTTTTTAGTTTTTCATGTCAAGAAAGGGGGTCATGAATATAAAGGGTAAAAATCATCATGGAGAAACATTTACCTCAGCCTCTCTGGGTGCCATTAATCACCCTTTCTGGAAAGCCTTGTACAAAAGCCATTAAAATTTAAGATAGGAGAAATCGCTGCCATTCCTACAGCTACAGCTATTGCTGTTGCTACTACTCTTAATTAAGGTCTGAGAGTAGTTAAACATTTAAATATGATAAGGCTTAGAGGTGAGCTGACTTGCCAAATGGGGAAAGAAAACACTGTCAAACAGAATCAGGGAGAGGAGCGCAGACAGTGAAATGAGAGGGACAGAGAGATGCCGAGACCGGCAGCTCCTTCTGAGAAGGGAAGCCAAAGTTATGCTCTGTCTCAGACACTAATTATGAACACAAATGCTGATTCTGAAGAGGCTCTTCCACCCAGGTGCCCTGAGACATGTCTCAGTGGAGCTGCATTTGCGAGGGTCACCTAACACGGGAAAGCAAGGAGGCGCTGAACAAAACCACAGGGATCCTTCCCTGGAGAAAAGCTCGGGTCAAGAGCTAATATGAAATGAAGAATAAGAGTCACAGCCAGAGGTGTCACATTTTCAGCTGTAGAAAGCCAGGTCTGGAAAACCTCGGGGTGATGGAGCTCGCACCATCACCAAGCACAAACAACTTGATATAACTTGTGCTCAGAAGCGGCTCTGAGCATTACCCGTGAAGTTATTGTCATATTGTATAATCCACATTTGCTTTATGATGACACAGTGTCTTCCCTGCTGGATATTTTACTTTTCAAGCAGTAAGACAATAAACTACAGTCCCTGACAAGAAATGTTTTCATTGCCATTGTTTTAGAAACACATGTTTTCTCATTCACTATCAGCACCACCTAAATCAAAAGAGGTGACTTCCACAATAAATCAGATAAAAGTGGCTCAAAACTGATATCTGCCAGATTGTTTTCTCCCTTAATGGTGCTCCTGAGGCAGGATGAGATGTCTTTTCCCAGAGCAGCCCAGGGGATGGGTGTGAGGAGGATGGCAAGGCATGGACGGAGCCAGACTGGGCATTCCAGTGATGCTCTGGCTGGCGTGGGTGTTCACTAAGCACCTCTCACGCTGTGATGAATGACACTGCATAAAGTGGAGCAGTATGGGAAGTATGCAGAGAAATACAGGAGGTGTTAACTGTTTCCCAGCCCTAAGAAGTGCACTGTGGAACAGCTCTTTTGAAAGTCACCACAAGCCTATGGTACAAGCACAGCCACTGGCAAGTGGGCTTTTGCCTTAGAGACTTTTGGCTGCCAAAGTGAGGATGTAGACGCTGAATAAAATCCAGTGCTGTGGTGTTAATGCTCACAGTTAATGGCTTAGGATTCTCTCTTCTTCCCCTACAGTATCCTAGGATACACAGGATGAGTTAAACATAAATGACCAACAGAATCATCATCTTCAAGCACCTAAGCAGATGTTTGCCCAGCTGGGTATAAGCACAGGTTGTCTCAGCAGCTGTGAGCCTGTACTGCACACTTGCACTCTGCATCCACAGATGAACAATAACCCTGCAATATTCCTGCACTTGGATGTTTGAGAGGTTTCTGGGAGGATGAAAGAAGGGTAAATGGAGGAGCTGTGCACTGCAGTTCTTCATCTCAGTCTGCCTCAGCTGGTGAAGTACCACACTGAAGTGAAGCATTAGCAAAGATGCTTGAGAAGAGCAGGTGGGTGGTGTTATTTCTTCTCTTGCCCTGGGTAAATCTTTTCTGTGCTAAAAGAATGTTTCTTACACACAGGAAGATAACTTTTTCTTTCCATTGTCTGCTGTCCTCATTTTCCTCCACGGACAGTGGATCCAGCTTCTCAAGGCGAAGGATATCCCTTTCCTTCATATGGTCATTCCCTTCTCCTCATACTATCACTGTGCTGCTGGTCATTAAGGCACCTTGCTCAGACACCAGCTCCCACTTGGAGCCTTTGCAACCTCACATCCAGAGCATGTCTGAATTTTTAAAGGTTCTGCATTATGTCTCCTTGCATTTCGCATTCAGCTACATCACCAGAGCTGTTGTCTGCACCCTCATTATCTCCAGACCTCCATTAACATTACATCTTCTCTGATCTCGAGGAACTAAATCTCACGGTGAACACTGCTGCCAAAATCAGCACCTTTCCTGACCACATCACCACTCTGTACAGCCTTCCCACAGCCCCGATCCTTGTTGTAGCAAACATAACCTGTACATCTCCCCATGTTCTCCACACAACTGACCATCATCCCCAGTCCGACACTCACTTTTTTAGCCTAATGGTGCAGACCTCTGCTATTCTATTCCTGAGGAAACATTTTCTTACTTTTTTTCTTTACCCCTCAGGATTACACAGAGTCTTCACAAACATTCACTCTGTTGTTCTCCCCAAATATTTCCTTAAGATGCCAGTTTGTGCTATAAAAAGATAGACATTAATTAGACTGTTGGTGTGATGCAAACAGCATCTGAAAGGGTGTTTTGCATGTCCAGACCATGGTCTTATTATCCTCTACTTTTCCAATGTCTGTGTTTCTGTTTGTCTTTTCTCTAAATTGAAAAGTTTTGTAAAGGGGAGACAAGCTTTTTGTAGAGCAACACGTACATTTTGGTCCTGCTCCATGATGTAGAATCTGTGGCTGATGCTGCAGAATAATAGGGAAATTGGTTCTTCCCCTTTGCATATTTTGTGATGCAGTGCAGGGGTGGCATCACCCTGAGATATTTTCTGCTGGTTTCTCCTCACGTTCAACCCTTGCCTTTTTCTTGTCCAGTGCCTGTTCTCCATTTCAAACTTCTTCCCTTCTCTGTTTTTACCTGTCCCCAATTTTTGTCTCCCTCTGGAGTTTTTTCCCATCTGCCTTTCTGCCATCCAACTCCCTTGCTTCTATCACTCATGGTCCACCAAAACCCTCACTTGTTTGTGCCATTTTCTGGTCTCCAGTTCTGCTCTGTCTCCCTGCCGCATTCCTACTTCTCTGGGCTCTCCTGCCTCCCTCTTCAGTTTTTCCACTGATAATCCACATTGCCTGCTCTCTGCTCATATCTTGAAACACAGGCACAGATGGAAATAAAAATATATGAAAAGAGGAATGGGAGATAAGACAAGGCCCATTGCCTGTCTCATCCAGCACACTTCCATTGGCACCAGCTGTTCCAGACAAGAGTATTAAAATCCCATGAGCAGCCTTAGGATTCAAACTCCCCCAACAGGAACATTCAACTGTAATCCCTAATAGTTACAGATCATTTTGTGTCTTAAGGCAGGAAGTTTTATGTGTCTGTATTAAAACATTATAATTCAAGACATGGATATCTCATAACCCAGATGTGGGAAGTAAAGCAGGACTTGCTGCTTTTCCAAATCATAACTTAAAATGCAAGGAGAGGGATCAGGGTCTATATTGCTCCTGCTCTGCTGTGATGGAGCACAGGCGGTAAAATCCCATGTCCAGAGAAAAGACACATAAACACAGTTTTTGTGTGTTGAGGGACAAAGTAGCATTCTGATGATTTACTTCAGGTCATAGGAAAATGGTCAGTCCTTAGTGTCTGAGACAGCATGTCCCCAGCACAGGAAGGACACAGACCTGTTGGGGTGAGTTCAGAGGAGACCATGAAAATGCTCAGAGGGCTGGAGCACCTCTACTGTAGAGATAGGCTGAGAGAGCTGGGACTGTTCAGCCTGGAGAAGAGAAGGCTCAAAGGAGACCTCAGAGCCCCTTCCAGTGCCTAAAGGGGCTACAGGATTGCTGGAGAGGGGGAATGGCTTTAAACTGAAAGAGGGCAGGTTTAGACATTAGATATTGGATTCCTAATTACATATTAGGATGAAAATCTTTACAGTGAGGGAGGTGAAGCACTGACACAGGTTGCACAGAGAGGCTGTGGATGCCCCATGCCTGGAGATGCTCAAGGCCAGGCTGGATGGGGTTCTGAACAACCTTGTCTACTGGAAGCTGTCCCTGTCCATGGCAGAGGGGTTGGAACTGAATAATCTTGAAGCTCCCTTCCAACCCAAACAATTCTATGATTCTACATCCTAACACAGGCATCCCTAGTATGTGCAAAAGGACCCAATGGCTACCACAAGTTCTCCTGACTTTGCCAAACCCATGACTTCACCACTCCATGTGACTGCAGAGCATGTGAAAGGGCATTAAGGGTGAATTTGCTGTCACTGAGAGCTGGCTCCTCTCACCTATGTCACACATCACTCACAAGAGTCCCACAATGCCAGGCCCTGGGAACACTGCTGTAATTCAGGTCTGGGCTGAACTTTCAGGTTGCAGCAAACTCAAACCCATGCCTTACAGACCTCATTAAAAAAAAAAAATCAAACAAAACCCCCCACCTTTGCACAGCTCTAATTTTCATTTCAACACCTCCAGGCTTACTAGAAAGATGTGTTTGTACTGGCAGAGACCTTAATTTGTATACAGAAACAAAACAAAAATTTAAAATTAAACATTTGAATTCAATTGCTGAAAAACACCCTTTTACTAAGGGTTCAAATGTAACGACACTATCATTTAGAATAGCCTCATGTGGGTGTGTGCCTCCCGAGAGCCGTGAGAGGAAAATAAACCACATTAAAATACAATTCCTCTAGCAGTTTCTGAGACGCAATCAAACCCTTACAACAGGGATTTTTCAGAAGACAGGATTCTAGCTCAATAAAATCTATAGATTGGGTACTCCCAAATGGCTCATGTGGAATTTTTATTCCAATCTGAAGGTGGAAATAATCTTTATGTATACCTGTGTGCACCTAGAGTCTTCACCACTGGAATAGCTGAGTGTCTCATGCTTGGATTCTTGACCTTGTAGAGGCCATGTGAAACTGGAAATTTAGGATGTGGGACAGAGATTGAAGCACAGGCATTGATGCCACCTGTTTGTAAATACCCTATCAGCTTGTCTGTCCTGGGAGGTACCTATGGAGAGCACCAAAATCAGATTATTTCCCCTTGGTGTGAGAATAAGGGGGATCCAGCTGATGTAACCTATGGGAGTCCTCAAAGTGCTGTTGGCACCAAGGGTCTTTAAAGAAAATGAGGTGTTGCAGTGCAAAAATCAAAACTTCTTTTGAAATAACAACTCTTCCAAAGAAACAAAACTGAAAAAGGGAATAAATGGTCAGTGCTTGCAGTGGAGGAAGCTATTTGCACTCAAGTCTGCCCAACATATTTCTATGTGAAATGGGAAATGCTCTGCTTTGGTTTGCAGCTTCCAGATGAGTTCAACTGGAAATGATACATAAAGAGTACAGATGTGAACATAGCTGTGAAAGGGCTCCCATCCAAGAAGCCATCACCTGGGCTGGGATTCCCTACCCCTGGGATAAATACACCTAAGAAGGCTATAAAAGCAGGAATGTCATGTAGGAAAAATAAAGGGGACAATGATTTACTGTTTCCCACAGCACAAGAAGTAGGAGATATCACTGTCTAGAAATGATTAATAGCAGGTTCAAAAGAAACCGAAGCAATAAGTTTTTCCCATGCTGTATAGTTAAACTAAAGTACAGCAGGCCCCAAAAGGCCTTCTGCAGGCACACAGTGCTGTTGGTCACTGACGTCCAAGGGATAGAAGTTCTTTTTTAAATTAAATTAAAACATATCAAAGAAGACTCCCTAGGCACACGTGGGCATGGGCTTAGTCAAGCCTTCCAAAGATAGGACTTCTATGATAGCTCCTCCTTCAAGTCCAGTACCCTGAGCAAATCCCATACATTTACAGCTTAATTCAGTGCAAGGACCTTGGAGGTACGATAAGAAATCCTGGTCCCTCACTCCTTGTCTCTCCAAGTCCCTTATGTGTGATCAGAGGCAATGACTTCCACCTAATCATCCTGCAGGCTTTGGCCAGCTTGCTTCAGTGATGTTTGCATCGATCAGACAAATGGAGAGGGAAGTATTAGTAGGATTATGCTCTGAAAACAAATCCTAAATACCCATCACATTCAGTATCTTCCGGCTTATCCAGCTAGAACTGCTACGACGGTCTGCAGCAAAGATCCTGGGAGACCCTGAGCGTATTCTCAGACAATCTCCGTGCATTTTTCAATCAGATTCGCTTCTGGTACTGGGATCACCAGTGCACATGACTCACTGACGGAACGTTAGGAAGCATGAAGCAGAAAAACATCCATAAAGCATTAGATCACAATCCCAGTGACAGCATTGACGATTACTAAGGGGGGCTGAGAAAAGGCTCATATTAAAGACTTTTGCTAGGATGAGTATTTTGCAGCATTTAAAAATCTTTGAAGATTAAGTCTGTGTTAGAAGATACCCTTGCTCAGAAAAAGACAACCTTTGGCCGGTATTATACGATACAGCTATGTGGCCATCTGGATTTTTACTTCAATCATTTTCATTGATTCAGAGGCATTTGAAAATGCTTAAGTTACTAGATTGGATTTAAATTTCAGATCGATGTTGTCTTTGCAGAGCTGCTCTGCCTTGAAGTGCGGCTGAGCGAACGTGGAGCGGTGGCTGCGAGGGGCTGTGCCAGGCGGTGCTGGAGCTGGCACCTCTCCCACCCAGGCAGCTATTGACCAGCATCCTCTTGAAGCTTGTTGTGTTCATTCTGCTTGCAGCCTTCAAGGTCTCAAGTGTCTTGGATGGCACGAGGTCTTTGCACATTAAATTCTTTTACTGACAGCAGCAAAGATGGCTCCAATTACCATCTTTCTGGCAAGTAATTAACTAGAGCCAAATGGTCTTAGGGCAGTTTGGTTGGGCCTGTGAGTGGTTGGCACCTGCTTCTCTTTATCTCTGTGCAGGATGGTCAGACAGCCCTTGCCACGCTTGTTGTCCTTGTCACCTAAACCAGTACAGGTGGTAGAAACAGCCTTGTCTTGGCCACTCCACTCCTCCTCCTCATCCCAGGAGCTCTGTGCGCCGAGCTGGCACAGCATGGAGCCAGCCCCTGCTATATAGGGCACAGCAGAAATCTGCCAGGTGTGCCACTGGGAACTATCCTCTTGTGCTCAAACATAATCAGCCACAGGTTCCTGCTAAATTATCTGCTTCATACAGTGAAGGTGAACTTCTCCATCACATCCCTGACATGATTACCCCGCTTGGCCTGGCTTCCCGCCCAGAGTTTTCCTTTCCCCTGCCGTGCCAAACCTTCGGAGCGTGTTCAGCTGCACACTTTGGTTGAGGCTTTCTCCTTCTCCTCTGCTCCTGTCCACTGCTTTGCAAGAAGCCCCTACAGAGGGGATATTAGTTCAATCCCCTGGTGCCTCTTTTCCAGCACTTGTGCAGGGAATGGTGCTAATTACTGCGTTACATCCTGCAGCTTGAAAGGAATTCGCAATGAAGCTGACAGAATTGGACTGAACACGGTGTAAGAAAGTGAAACTTGAGTGTCAGCAGAGCCGTGACAACACTACAGGAGATAATTCCACTAAATGTATCTGCCACCATGGGTCTTTTGCCCCATAATAAAAGAAATGAAGATTTCCTGATAAGCCACAGCCTTGCATCAGTAACAAGAAATACAGCTCCTCCTGGCTGTGAGGAGCTGCTGAAGCTGAAACATAAAGACTTCTGACAAGTTACATGTGGACGGGTCTCAACCGGGATTATATTTTTCCTTCTGTATTTTGGTACAAAAGAGATACTCTTTCACAAAGCTAGCATAGGGAAGAAAAAAACCCACTTCCTCCTTTCAAGCTGCACAGAGCAACTAAATCTTTGTTGTTCCCTAAATACCTAACATCAAAAATCCTGAAATCAGAGGAATCATCTTTTCCCCAAGCTTTCAGGACTGTTCTATGGGGGTAAATCATTGCCTGATATAAAAAAAAGCCAGTAAACCTTGAAAAAATTTTAGGAGATTCTTCTTCTTTTCCTGCAGCCTCCAGTCCAGTTAGGATTAGTATCCAGGGCACCTATCATGAGAGTCTTTAACCAGGATCAATAGAAGGAGAAATGCGTAATCGATGCATTGATGAGTACAGTTTGACCTTTCCACAAGAACTGCAGGGACAAGGAAGCATTTAAAGAAAGTTTGGGTAAGTTTTCATAAAACGAATATCAAATTTGCAGAAAGTTCTTCGCTATAAATAGATCAGGACGGGGAGCAGACATCAAACAACCACATATGCAAAGGGCCTCTGGCCAGCTTCTGGTCCAACTCCGCCACCCAGCCCATCTCCCAGCTTATTTCCACAGCAGCCCAAGGTGAAATTACAAGATCAAGTAGGGAAAAAAATAAAATAATAATCCCCTACTGTGGGTGCAGAGAGCTCTCAAGCAGGTCGAGCCTCCTCACCAGCACAGCAGGGTGAGCAGCACGTTCACCGGAGCGGGAGCTGCTGCTGGCCCAGCAGGGGCCAGAGGGACAGCCCCGGAGGTGCCTTCACCTCCTCAGCAGAGAAAAATGCAGAAACAGAGGCAAAACTCTGCCCTGGCTGCTCTAGAGCTGCTATGGCAGCAGAAAGGCAGGGCTGACCCTGCTGCTTCGAGAAGGCACGTTATCAATGCGGTGCCCAAGGCACCAGCAGAATAACTCCCTTGGAGAAGTACACAGCTAATTAATTCCCCACATACTGTGCTCTGTGTGTGCTGCTGAGCAGCCGTCATTGCAACCAGAAATTAGTCCAAGTGTGAATATGACCGAGTAGTCAGGAGCTGACTTATCCTTTGCCAACCCTCAGCCACCCATCATTGTGGCAACACCAGCCTAATGAGAATTTATGACCAGCCACTAGCCAGGGAAATTCACCTGGGCTGGAGGAAGGGTCATGGACCTTGCTTTCATGGGATTTTCCTTTGCTGAGAGGGCAGGTGTGCCTTGTGCTCCTCCTGAGGAAAAGGACAAGTAGTGCCAGCATAAATCATAGCATGGAAGCGCTCAGCCTGCTTCACGCACCCAAAGCACTTTGTGCCCCAACAGCCAGGGACCAACACGACATGGGAGCTGGTCATGGCAGTCCCTCCCCAACAGTCCCGGGCTCAGCTTTCCTTCATGGCTTGCTGTACATGGGAACCCACACAGGGATGAAACCAGAAATAAGGTGGTCTTCATGATGGTAGAAGAGGACCTGCATGGAGCACCTCACATCCACCTGGATATGGTCCAGGGGAGCGGGCAGCAGTCTGAAAGGCATTCCAGGAGATCCAGCTGTAGTCAGGAACTGTGTAATCTTTCGCTATAGGTGATTTTGCAAGCAATTATATAATTACTGCTTTCAGGATTGGCATAAAAGCACCATAGAACTGTGCCAAACTGAGCTCAAGACTTCAAAATTCTTGGAAACCTTTGATAGAGACAAGAGGTGGGACAGGTTCATGTCTGCAGTGCTTGTAGGAGACTCAGTGACAGAGGCTCAATTTTCTACTCTGCTGCAGATTTCCTGGATGGGACCAAATATACCATTTATCTCCCTTTCCAAAATGGAAATAACTTATTTCTATTAATTTGCAGCAGCACCATGAGCTGCTGCAGGCAGCTGTGTGTTGCCCAGTACAGCAGGGTGTCTAGCCCCATTAAAATAAAAACCCCAGCATTAGTAAGTGTTGCCAATTCAGGGCTCATATGACATGCTCAGACTCTGAAAATTCCTAAGAAATTCAGCAAAGTACAGGGCTCTGTCTTGCACTGACAGTATATTTTGTTTAAAACCTATTATAGACAGATAAATAGATATTACAAAATATACGTTAGATATACATATATACACACACACAGGACTTTAAAGCATTTCTGTTACATTTCTTCTCTAAGTGCTATTGTTTTTCCTATGCAACTTCAAACCCTGAACCAGGTATTTTAAAGCAATGAAATTATGACCAAAGGTATAAATACGTCTTAGCCTACCAGTGACTGACAACATGAGCTCCATTTTCATGCTTTATAACACCACCTGAATCACTAAATATATTTCTGTTCTTGTAAGACAGCATTCCACATAACTTTTATTTGTGAATAAAAGCAGAAAGATGCACACACATTGCTGAAATCAGGAATAAATTATTTTGGCAGAGCCCATTACTCTGGGAAGTAGTCTGAATACCAAGCTGGCAACATAAATATAGACCAAGACTAACGCTAGTCTGTCACCAGCATTTGCAGCACTTGTCCCAGACTCCCACATTACCTCTGCTGAGCACAAGTCAAAGCACCAACAGTGTGAATCCTCCCATTGCTGCCCACAGGCCCTGGGTCCATCATCAAGGGGCTCACTCTGCTGCCACATGGAAAGCAGCAGCCTCACACCTGGGTTTCTACCCACCCACCCTCATCACAAGTCAGCTGCTGCTGCTGCATGTTGAGTTGTGCCAACACCCAAGAGACCCAGTGCCAGCACTCTCATTGCAAGCCTGGGCACACACAGCCCATGGGCACATCAAACAAGAAGCACTGGGGAGGGCTGGGGTCCCTTAGGGCTCCCTACAAGGAATGATTAATAGCAGACACTTCCCTGTGGGAGAGAGAGCACTCTGGTACTTTTTGAGAAACAATGGGCAGCAGTTGAAGAGGACAGCAGTGGAAAAATATTTTTTTCCATTTAAATATGCAGCTAGCAGTATTCTTTAAGAAATACTGAATGACAGTGAAGAGAATCATCAAAACATCTTTCAGTCACTTTGCTTTTGCATTAGATCCCCTCTTACTGAGGTCAGGGCTGCCACCAACCTGCCCAAAGCAGAAGTGAGAGGTGACTGCCACGCTGCCCACACCACCCAGCCATGCTCTGCCACCCTCATGTGCCAGCTCCCAGCTGGCCCAAGAGTACTGCACACCCCAACAGCAGCCCTGCTCAGACCCTCAGCCTGCCTCCAGCTCTCTCCCTGAGGTTTGGTGTAACCCCACAGGCTGCAGCTGAGCTGAGGGCTCCTTCCAGCCACACGTGTGCCAGGGATTCCCCAGCTTTAATCCTGCTGGGAGTGCTTGGTTTGCATGAACTTTGGGCTCAAAATGGATGATGTATTCAAGTGGCACCCAACAACATCAACTAGTGTTGGATGTACGGAGTCGGGGTCTCGTTGCCACACCTGCCCTGTAATCCACGTTCACCTTTCATTGAATATGAGAACAAACCTGTCTGATCTATATCTATCCCACCCAAGAGCAGACATGGAACGATCTCTGTTGGTGTCAGCCCTGTTTCAGCCATGACACTAAAGACCAAAAAAGCTGTAGGCAATACATGCAAGAGTATTTTCTGAGGTATATTTGACCATTAATTTCAAATGCTGCTCCGCTTCTGAGGATTATATAAATAATCATAGTGACCACATCTTTCCTGTCTATCCACTATTTAAATGCCTTTTTCACTCCAGTCTTCTCATCAGCAAAGCATACCTTCAGGGTATCCTCGTATTTCTAAATATTCCAGAAACTGCAGATGATTTACTCTCACAGTCCTAATGTAGCTCAATCCATTCTCATTTTCTATTTGTGACAGCAGTAGTTTGCTAAAGAACATCGGCTCCTATCAGTTCGTATCGTTCATGACAACTTTACAGTATCTGATATAATTTCTAATTTTTGTGCCTCGAATGGCAATGCGTATCCCAGCAGCTGCGTGTTCCAGGGAAGCGCGAAGGCACAGTCTGCATCCTGCCACCAGATGGTACTCCATATGGACACAGCAGAGGAGGACATACTGGTGCTGCATCACCAGTGGCAATCCAGGCCCTTCCCCCTCAACATATTCTCTCTAAAGGCTGTACGTGGTGTTGGGGATCGTATATCTCAAGTTCTCTGTTCATTTCTGCATCCTACAGAGACCCAAAATGTGGTGGAGGCCACTTTAGTTTTCTGCTTCAGGGAGCTGCAGGCAAGTGTGGCCACCCTATTTGTGTGCACTCTGTCCCAAGCTGCTGTTCTGAGCTTGCACTGTTTCTGCTCCACCCACAAGTTCCTGAGCACCATCAGGATAGCTATAAACTCCACGTGGAGATAGATGGCATTTCTCCAGGGTCACATGTGTCCCAGTATGGTTTGGAGGCCACAGACCAGCTGCCATTTGGGTGGAGCAGAAAATCCAAACCCTGCCTGCTGCCAGCCAGAGGAGATCCTGGCCACTGCTCATTCTGCCAGAGGAGAAGAGGGAATCCCAGGATACCAGCCACATCCCAATGTCTGTAATTACTTATTGACCTGAACATCTTCACTTGTACCTTCAGGTAGAAAATCTGTTTGACATTCTGGAGCAGAATCGTCCAGACAGGATGATTGGACTGTCACCAAGGAGATTATTTTTCACTGAAGTAACATACCCATCCCTGCATGAGCTATGGATCTGAGAAACCTGTTATTGGAAGTTCCTCAGTACACCTCCTCAATGGATATTCACTCCCATGCACAGGCACTGGATGAGTTTTTATTTTCATACACAAACACTTGTACACACATGTTTCTTTCAAAGCCTGAGCACAAAACACAACCCATATCCCTATTTCTCCACTTCCCTGTGGCTGATGGCACCAAACACAAAGGAATATCACCCAAGTATGTGCCTGGAGACTGGACTCAGAAGAGGAGTATGTCTACTTTTTCACTGCATGAGGAAATGGAACATCTTCTGAATCACCAACCCCAGCAAAGCCTGTTAATATATATGTTAATAATAATATATGTACATAGATGAGCTTTCCTTTAGAGCAAATTCCAACGTTCATTTGTGGTATGTCCAGCATCAAGTGATCCATAATCCTGACTCAGGGCCCCAAAATGCTTGAGTTCAGCTAAATAATTATAAAGAAAATAAATACTGGGCTCTTATTCCCTTTCCTATTCCTGAACACAGAGGATGCACTATCTTCTCATGTACAAGAGTTCACATGTGAGCCCATCTGCATGTGTTTGTTGTGGTCATGCAGGATCTGGGCGTGCAGCAGCACCTCATAGCTGGGGCAGCAGCTCTGACCCCTCTGCAAGTGGCTGCTTCAGTGCCACGAGGAGAACACATCACCTGTTGCAGCAGCCAGGTCTGCTGTTGACCCTGTCCAAGACTGCTCTGCCTCCTGTTTCACTCACTGACACCCGATGAGTTGCCAAGACAACACAAGTCCGGAAGGGATGCCCAATCCTCTCTGAGGGGCTGAGGAAGGGGAAGAGCCAGGCACATGCCTGAACAAGTGCTCGCTCCCTAAACCTCCCCTGCTAGAGAAACTGCTGAGACTCTGCAGCCTGAAATCCCACTGGGCAGCAAAACAGCCTGACGACTCAGCACCGACTCAGAACAGCTTCCCCAGGAAAAGGAGCTCCCAAACTCAGCACCGTGGTCCTGTGATTCCCACCATCCCCTGAGTGTAGAGGGAGACAACCAGTCATTAGGTCCCCTTTGATCTTTTCCAGAATAAAAGGCTAAAAAAGAACAGATTGTTTTCTTAAAATGGAAGGGGGAGGGGGGAAGGAGAGAGGGCAAGAAGGAGCAAAATTGGCCTGCTAAGTTCATCTCAACCATAAGAAAAAGTCTTTTTAACTTCTCTTAATGAGGACTACTTTTTTCCAGATACTACCTAATTATTGCAAATTGCTTCATCTTTTAATTGTTACTGCGAGGCAACTAAACATTGTTACGTTGATTGCTCAAGAGTGGATTGTTAATGGTTTTAATCATTTGATAATCCAGTAATACAATCAATGTAACTCTGCACCTTGTAGGAATAATTTTTAGATCCACATGCTTGGAAACATATCTTCCTTTACCATATGTCAGCCTCCATGGGCCAGATCCTGCCAGCCTTCCCCAAGTGCAGCTGTACTCTCACACACGACTAGTCCCACATATCTCTGTGGGAACACCCAAATAGCATGGACTCATTTTATCTAGGTTTGGTCAAACTGGGCAGGCAAAGGGGAAGCCTGTAGGTTTGGTTCTGCGTTGCAGATGGGTGATCTCTTGTTGTGAGAGAGGGACCATCTTACCTTTCTGCCTCTTGTCTCAATGTTGCTTGGGATTGATCTTGGTAGCTGAGGTCTGATGTATCTGGATCCATGGCATCTCTGCAGCCTTGTTCCAAAGCAGTCAGACCACTGCTGTATTCTGCAAGGAGTCCCAAAGAAGAGAACCAGACTGTCAGGAGACACAGCTCTCACATGATGTAAAAATAACAGTGTTTGTCTCAAGTAGTATTTAGCCTCACTAACTGAACCTCAACCCCCTCAGCTTTAAGGCCCTTTATAATTTTGCTAGCAGAAGCTGTTGGTTCCCTGAAGTCCGATGGTCCCACAGTTGGGGGAAGAGATGCTTCTGCCCCATAGGCCAGGGACTTTGGACATGTCACTCTCAGTCAGATTTTTCAGCTTCAAACTGAGTGCTTTTGGAAGCTCAATTGTCCACTGGGGGTGCAGCATTGTACAGGTGGGACAGGACAGGCCATCCCATCCCCTCACTTCGGTTCATCCCCGCATGCAACCAGGAGTGGTTCTCACTGGAAATCACAGGGGGAGTCCCCAAAATGCATCTTTGAGGCATAAGAAACAGCACTGGAGGTTGAATTCCTTCAGAGTTGCTGGGAGAGAGGGGAGGAGGAGCATCGCCTGACAGGCTCAGTCAAAAAAGTCAGTTCTGACAGACAGCAAGGAGACTAATGAACTAAAGAGTTGCTTTGATTTAGTCTTCAAGGAAAAGGAGACAATTAAGAGACTGTGTAATTCAATAACAGTTAGCAGGAAAAGGAGCTGTCACAGGCAGAAGAAGGACTGCCAGAGCACAGACACCCTGCAGAGGAACAGAGCAGTGGGACACAGCCATGCACAGCCCTAGGGCTGGAAGGACCTGTGTGAGACCTCTGGACTGTCCCCAGCACCTTGGGGAGGATGAGAGAAGGTGAGGGGGAAAACATCCTGTCTCTCAGGACAGCAAGGGGAAATTGGGAAAACCACAGATCTTTTAACATTAGATAAAATGAAAGGGCATTAAATGAATCATGCAGGGGAGTACCCACTGACCAACTAAAGAGATGAAAGTCAGGCAAGCCCCATCCAGGCAAAGGGGGTCAGAGCAATTTATCCCCAACTTTTCTAAAAAGGCCTTAAGAGCAGTAGGATCCATTTTTATTAGAGCTTCATTTTCTCACTTGCAGGGAACATGTTTGCCATCAGTGGTCAAGGACACGCTGATGCTCACTAGCCAAGGATCCATGGTGTCAGTCAGGACCAAAACTGAGCCTTCTCTGTCAATGTCAAATGGAGCAGTACCAGGTCCTGGCAGCAGCAACCACCTAAAACAGGCGTGTGAAATGCAAGCTGGTTCTGGCAGTCAGAAGCATGTAACTGAATTAGTGAGATTTTTTTTTCTCTGTCACCTCTCCCTTTACTTAAAGGCAACTTCTATCCCCAACAGAGCGAGGAAAACCTGCTAAAGATAAGCTCTTTTGTGGAGCAGAACATCTGGTAGGGAGGCAAGAACACCCAGGGGCTGGAACAGCCACAGAAGGTGTGAGATGCTGCCACCCACCCTGGCGTAGGGGACTTGACCCGTGGGGTTATCCCCTCAGTCCAGGCAACAATCTCATTGCCTGACACTAGCTTAGCACAGCCCTTGCCTCTGCAAACTGCCCATCTTTATGCTCACAATTAAACCAAGTCCACAGGACTCTGAGCAAGCTGCTTGCTGATGAGCCTTCCCTGAGCAGGACCAGAGAGATGCTGAGCACAACCACGATTTTACAAATCCAAGCCCCAGTCTGGCCAGGTTGTTGGGCAGAAAAGCTCTGGAGTCTCATTACATGATCAAGGCCTTGAAGAAGTCCTTCTGACAGTGCAAATGTGATATTTTAACTTTAGATTTTACACAAATTCTGCTCATTGTTATTGGCAGCTCATCAACAGAGAAGGGCTCAGAGACCATCGTGTCAGATACTATATCTATCACTAGGAAGATCCTCAGGTGGGTGGTTGGAACTACACAGATCATAATTTTTATTACCAAAACATTATATGGCTACTTACATAGTGTAAATGAGATGAACTACAAGAGCAGAGATGTACTGCTGATTAAAAATACATGTGCAAGTACCTCAACAGTTCAGAGTCCAGTGGGCAGAAATGTTAAGTGGGGTCCCACTGAGTGTCCTGCAAGGTCAATATGATTCAATAGTTTTATTAACAACTTGGAAACCAGACGAAGGGTATGCTAATGAAATCTAAGCATTTTACCAGGATGGGAGGGTAGCAAATAATTTGCAAGACAGAAATAAAATGCAATACAAGCTTGATGAATTAAAGAAGTGGCCTGCAATCAATACAAAGAGATTCAGCAGGACAAATGCAGAAGATTAACACATAGCAAGGAATAAACAAAAGGACAGAGGCTGTATGGAGATATCTGGCCAAACAGCTATACAACAGAGAGTGGTCTGGGGGAATGATCGATTGAACAGAAGTCAATAACACCAGGCTGCTGCAACCCGGAAAGGTAATTATTCTGCTCTTCCCCCAGTGCTCGTCAGGCTCCTGTTTGAAGCAGCACACCCATATCTGGGCATCACATTGTAACAAAGACAGACAAGCCAGAAGGAGTTCAAAGGACAGCAAAAAAATACCAAAAGAACTGGAAAACAAAAACCTTTGTGTGCATATGAGAAATGAACTGCAAGTGAGGGGCCTGACTCTGCTTTTCCTGTCCCTGCTGTTCCCAGGACCCTACTGAGGTGCAGCCCCGAGAAACTGAGGCTGGTCTCAGGCACAGCATGGGGAGAGACTTGTTAAACAACAGGATGCTACAGATGGACTAAAGGGATGCAACATAGATGCTGGGGTTAATTAGGGCTCACTTTGCCCTTGGTGAAATTGCAGCATTGGGCCAAAGCTCCAGCAGGGAAAATTTAGGGGATATTTAACTCTGTAGCGTTTCTGAAAATTCAGGCAATGAAAGCAATGAAATACCAGAACCCTCCTCTTGCACGGAGCTGACACCAACCAGACCACCACCAAAAAAAAAGAAGAAGAAAAAAAAAAAGACCCAGGGTCCAGAGAAGTCTCCAGTTGGAAATGTTCCACCTACCTCCATGCCACATCTGAAACAAGCCCCATCACACTCAGCCCCTACAGACCCTCCTGAGAAGGGGAAATTTGGATGCTGCAGAAAGCCCAGGGCACCCAGGAGCCCCACATAAACTCAGGACTGAGGGTCAACTATCCCCCACAGCAGTAATGCACCACACATACAGCACTCCCACTGCTATCAGACCTGCTGCAATTAAAGCAGAAACGAGCTCTCCACCCTTTGGTGATGGCTCAGAACTGTCAGAAATCAAACCTACTTGGCTGCAGCTGGAGCAAGGACCCATCGGAGCTCCCTCCGCCCCAGCACTGAGAACTGGAGGAGGGAGCAGGAGCTGGAGGAAGGCAGAGCCTGGAGAGGAGCCAGAGCATCGCTCAGTGCTCCAGCATGGAGACAGAGGTCTGCAACTCTGCAGCACAGTGTGCAGACTCCTGCCAAAAGCCCAATTGCACCATCTGCCAAATTAATATTCCTATTTTTAATATCTCGTTTAAAGGGAAACATTAAGGGGAAAAAGGAGAGAAAAATAGAACACCACCTCACTGATTAGATTTGTAAGCTCTGTAAGGAATCACACCAGACATTGGGTCTGCTTCTCTCCTGTCCTCCTGTGATCAATCCTCTCTCCAGAGGTGCAGGGCTGGCGGGTCGAACACAGGGAAATGCACCACTGAACACCATGCTGCTGCTGCCACTGCCACTTAGTGAGGAAAGCAGAGCAGGGAGACTTGAGGAGATGAATCAACATGGTTCATTTCTCTGTGAGGAGCTCTTGCCCTGTCCTATTTCCATCCTGGAAGCAGCCCCTGCAACCTTGCTTCTCCTGGAAGGCACGTAGGAATTGCACTCTGAACATGAAAGAGAAAGGGGTGAAAAGTGGAGGGGAGAGAGAAAGAAGGATGGAAAATCCCTTCGGTGAACAGAAATGGAACACACAAGCCATGTGTCAGGGAGGAGACAGCCTGTGGAGTGGGCAGCAGTGCCTGATGCTGAATTAGCAGGGGAGCACAAACAAGAGGCAGATGCTGGGAGCCACGGCAGCGTTATCAACTGCTGCCGAGCTGGGGCAGGGGCTGATCCTGGCTCCCAGCCAGCCACAGGGTCCCCCTTCCAAGAGTGGCACCTCCTGAGGCTCGCCCAAACAGCTCCCGGGCTGAACGGCAGCCCCCACTGCTGATGCTAATGGAATTAAACATTAATATGCTAAACTGAATGAAGAGTGAGAGAGGGGCTTGGATTTCTCTAGGTAGCAGACATGTCTGAGGTTAATGCCTGCCAATTCTTATTTGCTCTGCGATGTCAAAATCCATGTCCTTATTAGCCAGCCCATTAGTCCCCCGAGGCCAGTAGCCCATTAGTTCTGTCCTGGTCCTTGCCAGCACTTATTGCTCTCAAAGAGATTCACTCTCGCCGCCAGGCAGAGTGTTTATAGCTGACCTGTTCCCACCTGGCATCCCTGACTGGGAGCCCTTGCAGGGGCCCAGCCTGGGGTGTTACAAAGCCACCCTCAAACAAAGTGCTCGGGGAGTGCTGGTTTTACCTCTGCTGCCCTGGTTTGGTACTGAGCAGGGTCATCCTGCATGGTCTTTGGGATCTGAAAGGTGAGATGGGCTTCCTCACCTTCCTCTTCCTCCTCCAAAACATTTTGGGTCTGCTCTGATTCTCTCATCCTTGATTTGACATTATGGATATTATGAGACAGGAAACTTGTCTTCTGTTTGCCTATAAAACACCACTTTGTACATAATTAATACTAATAATTAGCAGGCATAACTATTAGAGACAAAAGATCACAAACCTCATTAGGCTGTCAGTCCCTTAAGCTCAGCAACTGTTGTGTGTATGGACATGGGTGCAGTGAGGGATCTCCAGCCATGGCTCCCACCGACTGGGAGCTGAGAGCACCACAGACTGAGTACTTTGCACCAGCACAAAGTTTGACCTCTTCACTCTCACCACTGTAAATAGAGACTTGCTGTCAATAGGTTGTGAAGCACTTCTCTACTGACACCTGGATTATCATCCCTGTCTTACAGATGGATAAACGAGGCATGCAGGGCACACAGGGAGCTGTGAGATGGGCCTTGACTCAGGTCAGGCAGCATGCTGGGAATCTAACCCAGATTTTCTACAGCACTTCTATATTTCCCAGCTTTAAATTAATCCTAATGCAAGATAATATAAGATAAAAAGGGTGAACAGTGCCTTCTTCACCCCTCAAGAGAAGAGCTACTCACTCTCACAGTTTTCTTACATTTACATACCAGGCCATGGCAGGGAAATAAATTTTCTCCTCCTGCAACCATGACAGTAAACGGTCCAAGCTCAGTTCAGATCCCTACATTTGGTGTGGATATCTTCCCAAAAGAAGATCACCAAAGACACTGTAGATAGGAAATTTGCCATAGGACTAGTATCTTCTATCTCCAGAGTAAATACTTGCCCAGAAGGTCCTCCCTGTGCAGGCAGGATCCTTCCATTTATTTTTATTCCAAAACCTCAGATTTAGCAAACAATGAAGCAGGTACTTACCTTTAATCAAGCACATTAGTAGCCCCATTGAAGTCAATAAGACTTCTCAGGTGCTTAAAGCAAAGAATGTGCTCTGAGTGTGCTGCTAAGCCAAAGGAAGTGGTGGCTGATGAAGAAAGAGAAAAAGCAGCCAACAAATGAACCAGAACTATCTGCAAATGACTCCCAACTGGGCAGGCTCCCTTCTATCTCCTTATACTGCTTTGCTTGCTGAAGAATTTTTCATTATGAATACAGAGCTCCTGCTGCTGCCACTGCTTTTAAATGGTGCTTAGTAATGCCAAACCCTTGGGGTACACCACAGACACAGCCTGAGCCTCCCTGAGCGTGGAGGGCTGGTAATGGGAGGGAGGTCAAAGTATGGCTGTGTTTCTAAGTGGAAAATAATCCAGTAGCCACCATAAGGGGAATGTTGTGCTGGAAACACTCCTACTTGAGTTAGGCTAGCCCAAACTCAAACCGTGGCCCAAACATACTGGTGATGTCTGTAACATAATGATGAGCATCCAAAAATAGCTATGAACATGGTGAGGGGCCCAGAGGGGAAGCCATACAAGGAGCAGCTGAGGTCACTTGGCTTGGTCATCCTAGAGAAGAGAAGGCTGAGGGGAGATCTCATTGCAGTTACAACTTTCTCACAAGGGGAAGCAGAGAGACAGGCACTAATCTCTTCTCTCTGGTGACCAGTGACAGGACCAAAGGGAACGGCATGAAGTTGTGTCAGGGGAGATTTAGGTTGGATATTGGGAAAAGGTTCTTCAACCAGAGGGTGGTTGGGCACTGGAACAGGGTGCCCAGGGAGGTGGTCATGCCACCAAGCCTGCCAGAGTTTGTCTGGACAATGCTCTCAGGCACATGGTGAGATTCATGGAGCTGTCTGTGCAAGACCAGGTATTGGACTGTGGGTCCCCTCCAACTCAGGATATTCTATGATTCTGTGTCCTCCAGAGACAACTGGCAATCACACTACAGGGACAAACATCATGCAGCTCTGCATCCCACATTATTCTGTGATTTTTCCTTCCTAGTTGAGCTGCAGCCCGTGAGGGCACCTTGAGAAATGCTTCCCACAGTGTTCTCTGAATGTCCTACCTCATCTACCTTCCTGCTTTCTGGAGTGGATTTCTCCACACTTGGCAAAACCAAATGAGCAGTTCAGAACCAATGTGTGGGCAGGTAGATTTGTGTTATGATATGATTGTTAACCTATGTCAAAAATCTGAGGTTTGCAGATTGCCATGGGAAGGTGGCTGTGGACACTTGTGAGTGAGGCTCTGCACTGTGTACTGTGCTTTGCTCAGCCATCCGTAAGACTGAGAATAAGCACCTGGTAAAACCAGTTCTTCCTAAAGGCTCAAAATTCATGTTTTACAAATAAGCCCTTAAAAATTCACCATTTTGTGCAAGTAAACTACCATAAAGTATTCACAATGTTCAAAGTGAATCTGAATGCAAAACAATTCTTCCCTTTTTCATGTGAGAAGTTGCAGAAGATATTACCCTCAGCTCCAGTCCTGGGAGGCAGAGCCGTTTTGGAGAAGCTTCTCCATGTTCTCTATTGCTTTTTAAAGACATTATAGGTGGCAGTTTGATTTTTATTAATTATTTCTATTGCAGCAAAACATAAGGCTGATCTGATGATGCTCTTATTTTGTGTAGGAGTAGCAAATAATGAGATTATCAGGTTGTGTACTGCCTATGAAATGCTCTATTTGGGACTTGTAATATTTGTTGCAACATACCCTGTAGACAGTATTTATCAAAGCAATGAAAAAGAATCCATAATATTCAGCTATCTGTTGCTACCTCCATGATAGGATTATGATGGCAATTCGAGGAAACACTTGGACAAGTTTCAGTGTCCTCCCCAACACGGACCACACATGACGACCACCACGGACAATAAAAATTAACTATCAGCCTGCTTCAACATGTGTCCTTGAATGGAGATGTAATTTACAGACATGCAAATGGTGAGCACCATGCTTGTCCTGTGGCCAGCTGGAGGTGACCTCCCACAGGCTGGTGGACCTGTTCTGTGAGTGAGTGCTCCTCCTCTGTGCAAAGTCACCTCTCCCAGCATCCAGCATCTGTGGAGATGGTGTGAGTAGTGGTGGCAGCTGACTGCACCAGCTGACAGCTCCAAATACTCACAAACCAGCTGGGGAGCAGCAGGTCCACCATTCTTTTCAATCTTTTCATCCAGTACCTGCCCTTTTTGTCAGGGATACCAATGTGCCAGACAGGAGATGGATATCTATTCAAGAACAGGATCCACTATATATGAAGGGAGAGAACTGCTGACAGAGAGAATGTAGCTTACTATTTAAATCCCACTTTAAAAAAATGTCTTTTTTAATAAAATTTCCTTAGAAGAGTCTCTCTTGTGTACACAAAGCCATGGGGAGATTTCCCAAAGGGTACAACGGAGATTACAAGATACAGCTTAGGCTGGAGCGTCAGGGGGTGGATGCTTTGAACTCAGGGGGTTTCTAAAAGCACAAGGGAAATCCTTCCAGAGTTGAAGTATTTCATAATGTTTTAATAGGGGACAAATTACTCATTTTTTTCCACCCTCTGCAGATCCGTCCAAAGAACCACAAACATTTTTCCTCCCTCAAATCATTCTCTAGTGAGAGTGATAACAATGCATCCCCAATAGCCTACTCCACCTATAGATCTCAAAGCGCTCGATAAAGTTTCACAGGTTTCATGAGAGCTGCTTTTCTGGGGCAGGGAGAGGTGAAGTGACTTCACTAAAGACCTAACCTAAGTAGTTGAATCAAAAAAACCCTTATTATAGTAACACAAAAGCTTCGTTTGGGATGCTACAATTTGACATCATCCCAAAAAATATAATGCTTTAGGGCATGACTCCACAGCCATTAACGTTTGTGTAAGGCTTTCCATTGACATCAGTGGAAGCTGGGTCTGCCTTTTAAAAGCTATCCCTTCATCCACTCAGACAAGCTTTTTTTTTTTTTTTTTTTTTTTTTTTTTTTTTTTTTTTTTTTTTTTTTTTTTTTTTTTTTTTTTTTTTTTTTTTTTTTTTTTTTTTCCCATTTGCAGCTGATGTTCTCCAGCCTGTTTTCTGGAAAGCGACGACTTTTCCATTTTCACATAGAGCAACTTTATTTCCATGGTACGCCAGTCTGCTTGGGATGTCATGGAGTGGCTCACAGTGAACACTAACGTGACATGACAGGCAGATGCAACTCGCTGAGCTCTGCCTCAGCAGGACAAGCCAGGGAAGAAGTTTAAAGCAGCTTTTTTCCAAGGAAACATGATGGAAAGGGAGGGGAGAAGGGGAAGACTGAATCCCCCATTTCTGCTTCCAAACAGAGAGACCTATAATTTTACAGCCAGGTTTTAGTACCAGCATGGCACTGCGTCCCCAGAGCCATTGGGAACAGTGAGGCACAGTCAGCCAAGCCAGGGACAACCACAGCATCTCAAGCCAGGGTGACATGTCTCTCTGCATGATTTACCAGCTCACAGTCACACAGCCAAGTTATGCACAAGCTCGGATTTGCCTCTCCAAACACCCAGGAGACATCCTATAACGGAGGGACAAAACCAATAAATGCTGTCACCTACCCAGGCTGTAATGCCTCGGATTGGCAGCAAGACACTGAAGCACATGGGTGAGTGACAGAAAGAAGGGAGCGTCCCATGTCTGCAGTGGCAGGGAGGGGCTCATGGAGCCCCTCCCTCCGGAGGAGAATGGGTAGAGGCTGGGTACCCCCACAAGCTCTCTTCACTACCAACTGAGGAGCAGGACCTGGCCAGCCCTGCTGGCAGGTGTGAGCAGCCCCCACAGGCACTCACTGCTGTGCTCCCACTGCTGTCTGCAGAGGAGCTGGCTCAGCAAAACACCCTTCCCAAACCCTGGCTTTGGTCTCACAGCAGCCACGCAGACTTCTCTGGGAATATTTGCCATTATCACTTCATTATCTCCCTGTGTATGCTTCCCTGCTTTCCCAAGCCAGCCTGAAAAAACTCCCAGCAAGAACAAGTGTTGCATCAGGGGTGAAACAGCTCAGCACAGCTTTGGGCTAGAGCCTGCCTTCGCAAGGTGTAATATTCCAGCCACACACCAGACACCATCACTCCTTGGACAGGGGGAGTATTTATGATGACCCCAGAGCCTGCATTAATTCATTTCCCGTGATCCAGAGGCTGGAAGACAACCCTCAGCTTCAATAGGACATTGGCTCAAGTCCATATACATCAAACTGTATCTGCAACATCCAAGCTGTCCCCATCTGTTACCCTGACTGTAAAGTTACAGATGAGAAGCCAGGAAAGTTATAAAGTACAGTGTGTAATCCCTGCTCTCCTGCAGATATACGGGGCACATTTCACTTCTCACACTGTGCATAATCCCACCTGTCCCCACGGACAACCAATACTGCAGAGACATCGGCACCTGTGCAAGGCTGTCAGCACACCCAGCTCAGTGCCAGCAGAATTAAGGTCAGCTCACATCTTGCAGAGCCCCAAACATGTACTTTTCAGAAGCTTCAAGCAGGTTGAGATAATTAATATCAATATTTATTCATATTCATTAATATCCATTCTATATGGCATAGAACACAGTCTCGGGATCCTGTGGAGCGCTCTGGGCGCTCTTTCAGAAGGCAGGATTGCTTCTTCCAGCACATTTTGCAGGACTGTATCTCTCCAGCCCTGGGGCCATGAGAGCCATGGACTGGGCTGGGCAATGCCCGTCTCGCCCTCTCCCCTCCACCTGAAGTACAACACTCTCCAAACCTCACTGGGCAGGGACATTTCTGTGAGGTTCGTGACTCCCTTTGGCTGCACAAAGCCTCAGGGGAGCCCAAGGTTTTGTGGGTGCTTTCTCCAGGGGCACTGGGGAGCCTTTCTGATGTCCCCCTGCCCTGTCCGCCTCCCCGGTGCAGCCGCCCGGCAGCCAGCGCTGCAGCCGCGGAGCGGGCGCTTCCCGGGAAGGGTCGGTGTCAGGATGAACAATGACTGCGTGGCAGCGCTGGGAAGCGGCACAACAGACTCTCAACACAGAAATTACTCCAGGCACAAAGAAAACACCAACAAAGATCATACTCAACAAAGAGAGGCAGAGATTTCACAGCCGACGAGAAGAATAGAGACTTTAAAAGCTGCTTTCATTTCACTTTGCAGCTCTGTCCATCGACAGTAAAACTCCAGAAACGTTAGGGCTTGGGGCACACTGCAGGTCACCAGGATTTCCTCGTTTATTGCTTGTTTCTTATATGAGCTCACTACAAACACAGGAGTCCTCGTCCTCTTTGCATTGTTTGGAAACAGCGGGAATGAATGGGATCTTTTTTTTTCCTCTCTTCTTCCTCTGAAGGGCTGCAGTAATGAGCAGAGGATGTAGTTCACTTCTCTGAGAGGGGAGGCTATTAGAGCTGGTGCTAAACACCCACATCAGAGCGGCTGCAAAGCAACGGCTCCCTCCTCTCCTCAGGGAAGTCACAATCCAACAGCTCCACTCAGAAAGACAAAAAGGAAGGCACTACTAAAGGACATCGCCGAAAGGACTGACTTCTCCCACTCCCACGCATGAGCGGTTCCCCTGCATGCAGAGGTTATGCTATGGGACTGGGGCTGTGGGTCATCCCCGAGATTTGGAATGGAGTGGCTGCAGAGAGTGGATCCAACAGGAAGACAATGACACAGTCAGTGTCCAGAGGGATGCCTCCTGACGCCGAGGAATTTAGCTTCTCTGAAAACCCCTGCCACGAGGCCAGGCTGAGATCTGCTGTGACCCTAAAAGAGCTTATCACCTTAAAGTAGGTTAGTGTGTTAATAAATTAATTATGCACTGAGGTAGCCAGTTGTCTGAGGAGAGAAGGATTAAAATTACCTCCTAGATAAATCAGGAGCAAGATATCCTGTGGGAAAGGTAAAGGAAGGAAGATCTAGACCCAAAGGGTTCCTGCAAGAATCCTAGAGAAAAGCCTGGAGGTGAGACTTGCCCTGCATGCCTATTACTGCAGCGTGTGCCTTGGTGGTGGGGCCCCTGCCTGGAGTCAGCATCCCCCGTGTTCAGTGACTGCCAGCACCACCATCACCCAGCACACAAACCACATGGGAGAACATGGGTACTGGAGGTGATGCCAACCTGTAGCTAAAGCTGCCAAAAATTCAAGGGCTGTCGCTGAACTCTCAGCAGGATGAGATAAACACTCCAGGAGCGCCTCGTCCCTCCTCCCCTGAGCAGGCAGTGATTACTAAGGACATTTCCATGAGCGGTGTATGATCTTTATTTTTTCATGCACAATGACCTTTAAAAGTACTGGCTAAGCTATTTGCATTGCCTGGCCCAGAGTTCCAACAGACAGCAGGGAGACAAGCATTAACCTTAATGGCTAAATCACTTCATGCCACTGCAAAGATGGAACACTCCCATGAGTCGGCAAAAGACCATTTTCATTTGATTATTATATATTTAAGCAGCAACAGGCGTCTCTTAAAGACCAAAGTTACAAGCCTGCCAATGCTCCCCTGGTTTTCTGGAGGGGCAGCCCAGGAAACACTTTGGGATTCTTTGTGAAGGAGGCAGGACACCTTTGAAGGCACCTTGCTGGGATGAGGTGAGGTGGGGTGGGAGAGGCCATGCCCCAGCATGGTCATGCTGCCTGCAATGGCTCCTCTGCTTCTACTACACAGGAGCAGGTGTTGGAGAGCTGCAAACCCAGGTTTGACCCCTGAACCACCCTGCAGCACTGACTGAAAGTTTGTGACTCCTTGAAACTGGGATCTCACACTTTTTTTCAGAGACAGAGTAATGTGTAAGTTGTATTTATATCCATGGTAAAGAAGCAGCATAAAGAGCATGTAAACAATATCACAGTCCCCTCAGCACCTGACTTAGGTGAAAATACCTGCTTTGGAGTGGGTTTATTTGTGTGTTCATACACACAGAGCCCAGAAGGTGTAAGCAATGCTAAATATAATTCCTAGAATTGCTCGTGGCAAAATGTTGTGTCTTACTCAGACAGCTCTGATAATTAAAACCTCTCTTCTACTCAAGGTCAAAATACAGCCCTCATCCAAGGCACACGTACTTCCATGGAAAGGTTTGAACTGATCTTTAGAGATTCCCATAAAGGATCCATGTGCTATACCTCTGACAGGCACACAGACACCTCCAATAATACAGTTGTTTCCTAGCAGCTCCCAGAATTGCTCTGCAATGATTGTGGAAGGAAGATGACAGCGAATGCTACAGGAACCACATGGCAAGGTGTGCACCTGTGCTCCGACCCAGCCAGGGCACTCGCTCGAGCTTCTCCCCTTTCATCACATCAGCTTTAATGACTGCTTAGAATCAGACCTTGTAGAGATTGCAGCACTCTCTAAGGCACAGCTAGTGCTTTAATTCCAACCTGGAGTGCTGTCTTTAAGCCACTGATGTCACCTCTCCCAGTGGGTGGCTTGCAGCCCATTCCAGGCACTGAGAGTGTTCTGCTCCAGAGGCTGAGCAGCACCTCTATCTCCATGTATCCCTGTGCGCAAGGAGAGCCATGCTGCTGAAACCATGTGCAGAACAGGATTCCTCACCTGGCTCTGCCTGCTGCTTGCTTGCTTCTCCACTCACCCTCGCAAACCTGGGCTGTCCCTGACAAAGACATCCCAAAGAGGGCTCCAGGCTGCAGAAACCTCCAGGCTCACAATCCATTCCTCGCACAGATAACAGGGATGACACCATGGTGGGGGAGTTGGAACCAGATGATCTTTAAGGTCCCTTCCAACGCAGATCATTCTATGATTCTATGATATGGCATTCTACCTGGCCCAGTCAAAATGCAAGCACAAAGTGAATCCTGGTGATGAGTCCAGACCTACAGCATGGACATGGAGAGGTGAACGTGCCCAGGGAATGTGCAGGCACCTGGAAAAGCCAGCTCCCTGCTTGAGAGGTCAAGGGCTGCTGGCAGAGGGCACAGGAGACACAGGTAACATCTCCAGCAACCAGAGGAAGATTTGACACAGGACATCTGTCAAAGCCCTCGTACTACAAACAATTCGAGAGGAAGCATGTGATGGTATTATTGGAGCTTGTATTGTGCCATTCTTCATGTCCTTTTGTCATTTAAGAGAGACTTTTGTGACAGCATTTGCCTATCACTTGTAATTCCGTGCAGGTTTGTGAAGTGCCCTATTTAAAAAAAAAACCACCATACATTAGATTTCCCTATTCTCATTTTTCATGATGTACAATACTGTCTAAATCAGTTTAAGATCAGGCTTGTACATCATCTCTGGAAATGAATACAAATACCTCTTATTCCAGTCAAATTAAATAATCAGGAGATACAGTGGCCATTCGCATATTGAATATGAAGAAACACAAACCCTGGAGTTTTCTGCTGCTGTGAAAGCACCCACACTGCAGCCTTTCCATGCCGGAGTCACTACCCCAGGGAGAACCGATGCCAGCACAGTTCCAGCCAGGAGCAGCGCTGTGAGGATGACCCCAACCCTGTGCCAATGGCTGCATCCAGCAAACTCCACAGAGCCACAGCCAGGACAGGAGCAGTGGTGCTGCGGGAGCCAAGGAGCATCACCAGTCCCTGCAGCAGCCTTGGGCCACAGGTGGTCTGTGACGGGGTCCTCAGGAAGTCCCCGCTGCACCTCTTCTCCTCCCCAAAGCCAGAGGGATGCAGACACCAAGCATTGCATCAGCAGGTTACCAACGGCCTGGGGGCTGCCCCCGGTCACATTTTTATGCACATTTTATCCAAAGTATACCTTGGACCTTAGTGTTCCCTGTCAGTCATGCCTGCCTGGTCCAGTACAAGCTGTGGGGGCTCCCCAGTCCCTTGGCCCTGCACAGGGCACTGTTACCCCTTCCAGGACCAGGGTACAGCTGTGCTCCCTGCCTGGGAAGGAGGGACAGGCACCTGTGCTTGCAGAGAGTACTAACAAGGAGCAACTGCCTCACGGCAGCCTTGGTGGAAAGAGAGATCATGAGAGCACACAGTGTCCCTCTTGAAAACCATTACCTCCTCTTAATTAGCTGCAATTATTCTAATTGGATGGAAAGAGGAGGAGCAGGTGTAGAGGCTAGCAGTAGGAGGTTGGGGGGGCTGTAAGCAGTGACCCCTGGCTGTTCCTGCCTGGGGCCGCAGGCATCTCTCAGCTGCTGAGTGACATGAACCTGCAGGGTGCCACGGCCCTTCAAGGGGCAGTGAGTGTGTAGGGCACCTTCACCCTATCGTGAACACCACATCTGTCCCCATGGGGCAGGAAGCCCCACAAGTTCTGCTGGCCAAACCCCTTCCCCACCTGCAACCTGCCTTTCCCTGGCTTTTCTCCGCAGCTCCAGCAGTCAGCTTGGCCACCCAGCTCCCCACCCGTGTTTTGTATGCCCAGCCATGCCTCCAGCCATCGGTATTAGCCTCCTCCTCAGCTGCTACAGCATGATTTTGTTTGGGTGATGGAAGCTGAATGCAGTAGTCAAGGCTGACACATAATGCTGATTGATATATTGGCGCATAGGAGTTTTTATGTTACTGGCAAGTGACTATCAGGCGCTGTGACTAGCTGCCTGCCCCCTTTCAACTCACTAGTGAAAAAATAAGAAGTAAAGCAGCAGTGACTGTGACAGGAATGCTAAAGAAGACACTGCCCTGCTGGCAGGCTCTGAGTGGTGCCTGCCCCAGCCCTAGAGCCTGCAGTGTAGCCCGAGGGGCAAGAACACCTGACTGGCACAGGGGTGAGGAGCTCAGTTGCAAAAGGAAGACAGGATCTACAGGTAAAGAAGGTGCTGAAATTTGTGCTTGGGATGAGCAGGACCACAGAGGCTCCAGGCCACTGGCATTCTGCCTTCTCCATACCTGTAGATGACCAAGCCTACCTTGTCCTCCCCAAGAAGAACCTGGGACATCATCATCAGAATCATGCCTGGTATAAATCCGTGCAGGCACCATCACTCAGCCCTGCAGCCCCAGGGAAGAAGTAGTTTCTCTCTCCTCCACTGCCCAGCTTCCCAGCAGCACCAGCCAGGATCAACTGAGTCAGAGTCCCAGGCAATGAGTGAGGGAAGTGGACTCAAGCATGGGACTTGAGTAGCAGCTTTTATGAGCTTTACACAAAAAAATATGCCTTTATGAAAGCTTAACAGCAGGTAGGCATAAGGCCATGAGAAACAGGGAGGTGGTAATGGTCTTTTGAAAGTATTTCTTTTCAACCATAAAACCAAGACTTGATGAAAATGATAAGCCATGGGATGTGGCTGCCTGATAGTGTATTAACATAAATGCTTCAAGTAGCAGCCGCCACGGCCCCGTGAGCCAGCGGGAACAGGGGGAATTAGCAGCCTTGTCAGCCAGCGTAGGGAGCTGCTGCACAAAGAGCCCCACGAGGAACACAGCAGCGATAATTTATTGTTTGGCTGGAAACAGGCCAAATTGGCCCACCTGCATGAGCTGCCTCTTCTGCCCTGCAAACCAGGTAGGGGCAGGACAGGGAGTGGTGCTGGGGAGCAAGAACAAGACCTCATCCCATCCCACCTCACCCCATCTCAGGCCACCCCATCCCATCCATTTCAGGCAAAATACTTCTCATCACCCTGTGTTTGTAGAAGAGCAGGAGATGTTGTTTTTACTTCATTTACCTTCTCTGTTTCCTTCCTCCTGCTCCCTGGGAGGCAAACAGACATCCCTGCAGAAAGGGCTCCCAGGGGTCCTGTTCCCAAATGCAAATCACTCTCCCCCAGGGAGATGCTCACCTGCACCAAACCACAGTGCTGGCAGGCTGGGGCACCCTCCATGCCCACAAAGCTCCCTCTGCCCGCTCCCCATGTTGGACCCATAGTTAGAAACACAACTTCTGACAAATGAATTTCCAGGATTCAAATGTCCCCTTCCCTTACAAAACTAATATTCCAGTTCACTGGTGTCCCTGCCAGCAGGATGCAATTTGGTTGCACAGTCTATTATGTTCCAGAACGTGAAAGGTCAGGCTTAAATGGGATTTTTCATTGTAAAAGTCACCTACATGAATGACACACAGTACCACCACAAGGCATTTGTAGAGCAGACTCCAGGATTATGGATGCACCATTTACTTCTGTTTATCCCCAAAAGAGAAAACGAAAATATTTGCCTCTCCCGAGCCTTAAGCTTAAGAAATTTCCTGGAGCCCTTTGGACTTTGGGGACAGGCTGTCAAACAAAAGAGGAACTCAGGGAGCAATTAACACAGCCAGGATTGAGATCCTGCCCTGAAGTTTCATTCTGCCTTGCAATCCATACCAAGGGGCATGAAGGTGCTCTTTGGTTGGGTCCAGGTGCTGGCAAAGCGGGATGCTGTCTACAGTGCCAGGGGCTGCAAGCCCCGGGAAGCCGGTGTGCCGGTGCTCGGTGCAAGTGCATGGGGAATGGACAGAGGGGGCATGTCAAGTCTGACCACACAGAGGTTCCCAAGGAGATCCAAGTGCCGAGGTCAGTGTGTACCCCAACGTGTTCCCCTCACTGTTCAGCAGCATCCCATCCCATCCCAAACCTGCTCTCCCTGGGTATAAGCCCCATCCCTCTGTACCATCTTTCATCTCTCTCTTCACACTTCCAATTTTTACTACCAGGATAAAAGGGTTTTGAAAGCAGACTCCTCTGAGGGCTAAGGGAAAAAAAAGGATCAAGATGTGAGACTCAAGGGGAGAGGGGAAAGGTTTTGGGGACAAAGGAACAAAGCCACGTTGCCCTTCCAGGATCACACGTCCTACTCTGGCTTACTGCAGAAGATCCAGAAGAAAGGGAGAGCCCTTTCAGTATGGAAAAGCAGAGAAAGGTTCAGCACAGAGAGCAGCAGGAGTGAGAACAGCCCCATTATCTGACAGAAGTAGAAATAAGACTGGGGGAAAGAATGACTTATAAATAAAAGGAACATTAAATCTGATGTTTCCCGGAGCAAACGTGTGTGTGTTTCTTTCCAGGAGGAGGGCATTTGGAGGGATAAGCAGGGTTAAAGAGCCTCATTCATCTTCCCCTTACAACTGTGCTGACTCAGAACCTGGTCAAACAAGTTTAATCTTTTTAGCAACAACAAAGAGAACTGGAAGGAGGGTGGAAAGGAGCCAGCCTGGATGGGCAAAGAGGGAGAAAAAGAAAGCACAGAAAGAAAACTTCTCTTTTACAGCTTTTGGTTATTTGTTCCACCACAGAAATCTGTCCTGATAGGCTTAGGGAGAAAACCAGCATCATTAGAGCTGTGGCTCTGTGACTGTCCTCTCCCTTGGTGTTGTTGTGCAGGAGGGACAGTGGGGACCTGGTGAAGACAGCCCCAGTGCTGCTGCCCTGAGCCCAGGGGGTGGGGATGGGGGGTAGGGGGGGCAGTGAGGCAAGCAGGGGCAGGAAGGGGACGAAGTTTAAGAGTTCACTGCTGGGGATGGAGCCAGAATGTCCTTGTTCCCAGGCTCACACACTGACAATGGCACAAGGTGCCTGCCCAGGTGCCAGCACCTGGCTGCAACTGCCCAGCCAGCCACATGCTGGCAGACCTGGCATCCAGCTGTCCCTTGAAATGCAAACCTCAGCCTCATCTCAGCCCTGGACATCTTTGAAGAATATCAGAGCAAGGTAAAGAAACTGCCTTTGTCTTTTTTGGAGAAGAGCAGCATGAGGGCACCACCATTGTGTCTTTCCTGAAATGGAGGTATTGATTAACAGCACTGCCCTGGAAGAAAAATGGTCATCATGATGAGGGAGAGAATGCTTTAAAACATCAAATACACCATACAAAATAATCCTACACTGGCTGGAAGATGAGGTCTTTTTCATCCTTAATTTCTGTAATTCCCAGTCATGCTGAGTATGATGCATCCTCATTCATAATGTAAGAGTTAAGGTTGGGGCAACAATTATTTTCAGGATCCTATAATCTCAACTGTAAAATTTCACCCCAGGCTGAAAATGAAAGAGCAAATCCTTCACTTTGGCATGAGCTGTATGAGACACAAAGCAGTTCCACTGCTAGCGAGTTACGCAAATATAAATGCACATTAGATTCCCCACTTAACTTTTTTTTTCTGATCTTGAGCCAAAAATAAGATCTGAACTGAAATATGAATTTTTCATTGCATGTTTCTGATTCAAGATGTAAAAACAGACTTCCGAGGCTGCAAGCATCTACCTGTTTTCCCCCACCTCCAGAGCCCTGGAGATGGGTTTGCTGAGCACACACCCTGCAGACAGCGACAGCGTCTGACTGTGCTGTCGGCTGCTGCCGGGCCTCTCTGAAATGGCTCACTCCAGTCCTGCTCTGCATCCCTATCTGGCTGCACGCTGCCAGTCAGCTCCAGAAATTAAAGGAAAAAAAGCCTGGCAATTGCTGGAAAACACAGAACCCCATGGAAAGGTCTGTGCAGCAACAACCATGCACACAAAAACAGGATCCCAGCTCAGCAGCCAGCGTGCCTGGCAGCGTCTGAGCCCAGCCTGGCCACCAGCTCCGCTGTTCACTCTGGTTTTTGTTGTGGTGAGCTCTCCTGCCCGAGCCATGGTGCCTTGGGAACACCCAGCCTTGGAGAGGTGAATTTTTGATGGGAAAGCCCATGCTCTCCCAAGTCTGCTCACCTCCAGGCCTCAACAGGCTATCTTTGGTCAGAAAGGGGATGACGTGACACAAGCATGTTTAGCAAACGCAGACACGAGCCCTGCAAACACAGCAAGTGCCAAAAAGGTGAGAGACATTGGGGACAGAATGAGCAGAAATCCACATAGATTGATGCCAATGGCAGATCCTTAGCACATGCCAGCAGAAAACACCCACACGTGAAGAGATACCTGGGTGTGAGTCTGCTCCTTTACTTCAGTTCGATGATTTTTTTCTCCTTTTTTCTTCTTCAAGGAAAAGCAGCCTTCCCTGCCACGAATCACTGCCCAGCAGGTTGGGCAGGATAGGCAGGGGGCTGGGAACCTGTCTGCAGAGCCACTGCCTTACTGTCCAAGTTCAGGGACACGGGAGAGAAGCCCAACAAGGCAAAAGGACTGAAGCACTTCTTTTGGTCATAAAATCTGACGGTGCTACGACAGGCTGGGGAAGCATCAATTACCATTATTGTTGCTCCAGCCATTAAAAGGAGGAATGGTCCCTGCTCTGGAGAGGTCTGCCCTGGTCTGATCTGGGAAAGCATCCCAGGACAGCCCTTAAAAACCTGCTTAAAATTCAGCTCATGTCCAAGTGTTTCCCTCGTTTGGACTGGAGTAAGCAAGCACTTAAGGTTTTTTTTTTCTCCAAGCAGAGCCAGACCAAGGCCACACAGACACAGAGCTGGGAGGAAGAACAACAGGAAGGCTTTTCCCTTTCAAAACACCAAAATGCTTTGAAAGACACAAGACTGAGTCTGCAGGATAGCCTGCACCTCAGAGAGGAGAGGACACACAGCAGATGCATCTGCAGGCCAGGAGGGAGAGGGAAGCACCAAAATTCTGTGCAGCTGTGGACAGCTGTGGGTGCCGCTGTGCCAAGAGGGCAGAACCTCATGCCCCATGCCTGCACGCTCCTTAGCTCAGGCAAGCATGCCCAAAACGAGCTTCAGGCAAAACCTTTTATCATCTTCAGCTTAAGAGTGTAAATGGCTGATCTAAACCAGGCTGGCTGATTCACCTGGAGCAGGCCATGGCAGGGGCTGCTCCAACTGCAGGTGACGAGTGGCAGCCAGTGGAGTGGGGACATGCCCCCAGTTCCTGCCTACAGCACTGCCTGAAGAGTGGAGCCCCCATCCCTGGTCAGTCCGCAACAGCTCTGCGAGGCTGATGAGCATCTGGTGATGCTCATGGTGTGAGAGGAAAGTCAGACACCAATTTAAATCTGACTGCAGTATTTACACACATGTACATAAGGCTGAGAGATGACAGAATTATATAATTTGCTTGGTACAGATTTGCTGCTCAATTTTGCAAAATGTAGCGTGTGATGCAGATTGCTATGAGTGTTTGTTTTTAAATACCAGATTAAATGGGCACATAAAATTACCGTAGCCTTGAGCTGATCCATTGCTCTATGACATTTAACGTTGGGTTGCATCAGTCATGCCATGTTGCGTTGCATCACATAATATAATGTGACATGACTGATGAATCCAGACCTCCTGCTCCATCACCAGGGAAGCCTCACCAGCCTGAGAGCCATCACTTGGACCAATGGCGCAGCTGGTGCTGCCATACTGCTGCTCCTCCATGGGCTCTACATCCAGGGCCCCCCAGGATGTGCAGGCACAAGGGAGGGAGAAGCAGGGGTTTCTGGAGCCTGAACATGACATAACAGGCTTTTTTCTTTTTTAAACTTCTTCTCTTGGCTCTGGAGTTGCTCAACAATGTGCTTCCCTGGTGCTCAGCACCCTTGGCTCTGCCTCAGCCCTAAGGAGCCCTCAGTATGGGCAGGCTGCCTGCAGGGTTGAACTGCCTCCAGTCTGGCAGAGGGCTGCACACCCTAAGTGGGCTGACAAGATGGGGATAGAAATCCACACTAAGCTGCAGGGAAGCAAAATGGATTGGAGAGAGCATTAGCTAAATCCCCCAGTGAAAGGAGCAAGGGGGCTTGCTGTGCTGCTGATGCTGCCTTTGAAGCACAGGAGATAATGCCCCTCCTCAGGCTGAGAGGGAGGAGGCTGCATGGGAACTTTGTGCCAGCTGGATGGAGGTGAAGGAAAGAGGGCAGCTAGAGCTGCCGAAGGGTGCCCTGCACCTCCTGTCTGTCCTAAACTGGCTCTGAGAGGGAGGCGAAGAAAATGACAGGGCTTTTCCCCAAACCCATGAAGAGACAAGGGACCACTTTGCAGCACCAAGTCCGCCTCCACCAGCCCAGCTGTGCTTCAATGATGCAACTCATCACTCTCCAGGAGATGGAAATATTGCGCCTACACCCTGGAGGTCCCTCCTTCACCCCTCACTGCAGCTGCCGCCTTGCCTGGGATACTCAGCCCCCACGGCTTCTCTCTGCATCCCACCTGCCTCATGCTCCTTCTGGGCAGAGCCTGGAAATCAGATCAAGGAAATGATCTGAGCTAAAAATAACCTAGATATAATCCTTTAAACTGCCAGGGAGGCAATCAAAATTACGATATTTAGGGATTTGCGTGCAGTAGCTAAATGAAGATGATCATATTTAAATTAGCAAGGGAAGGAAGGTCCATCCAGCAGGGACAATGCAGCAGTCCACATGGATGCTGGCAGAGATGGATCCCCACTTCCTGCCCACTCCCTACCTCGACCAGCCCCTTTCCAGCAGAGCCAGGATCCAGCCAGTGCCCAGACTCACTGCCACAATCACACTCGGCAGAGAGACAGTTAATTGTAGTAAAATGGGAATGGACGAAGGAAGCCAAATTGGCATTTAACACTTGGAACAAGTGTTATCCCCGACAGAGCGTGCACGACTGCCTTCCAGAGAGTGACGAGGCGTAGGCATGTGGGGCACATTCCCTCAGACAGCACCAAATAAGCATGATTTATTCAGCTACCACCACTCACATAATTTTTTTACAAATGATTATTCCTTGTATGTGCCACTCTGCCTGGAATGCTTGACAGCAAGGACACAACTGGAGCAGGGTCAGGCTGTTTCTGCCCAGCACACCCACAGCAGCACGCAGTGATCCATCCGAACACATGGTGGGAAGGGAATGGGCATCTCACCCTACCCAATGAGTGCTTGCTGGTCCTAACCCACTGTATAAAGTCTCCTGGAATGCACAGGGTTTAGGCACCAAAATGTGTGGGATTTAGGAGCCTGGGACACAGGAACACATCAACTGTCACACGTGTGCACCCCAAACCACAGCAGAAATGATCCATGGAACATCAAAAACTGAACCAGGAAACTTCCCTAAGCCCAGCATGGGGTTAAGCTTTGAAATATCTCATCACAGGATTCTACAGATGATAAAAATTTACTTGAGTTGAAGAAAAGAAAGGAAATGAGTAGGAGAATGTTCCCTTGTGGGCTAAAGTGTCCCATCCCATCCCAGCTCCTCCAGCCCACCGCAGCGCTGGGGGCGGTGAGAGCCCTCAGGGAGGCAGTGGGGTGGGTCTGCCTCTTCCTACGCGCTTCCCAGGGCTGCGGCCAGAGCCCCTCCCCGGCTGGCTGGCCCTTTGCTATGACCTGTTATGACTGCTCTTAAATCCTTAAAACAGCTTAGTTTAAATGTCAGTGAAAGATCACAGAGGAAGAGCACATCCATACCCGGCTATCACGGTTCGGCTGACAGGAGGTAATTTGTTATGTTGCCGTAACACGATCCTATCTCTGTCCAGCCCTCCCATGCTAACATTAGTTTTGAAAATGGAGTAGGGGCAGTCCAGACAGGAAAGGGTTTGGAAAATTTTGTCCAGGATAGAGGCACTGCCATCAAATCCTCTAAGACATAAAATCCCTTCTATCCCTTTATTCCCAGTAAAGGTGGGGTTAAACATGGTATGGAGGGGTTGGAACTAGATGATCTTTAAGGTCCTCTTCAACCCAGACCATTCTATTCTTCTATGTTATTGAATCCCCTTCCAAGAAGAGTGTCAGGTCTCCCGGTGCTGGTGGGTGGTAAGGACTGGGGGGACACAGGGCACAGACAGCCCATACAATGGTGCTGGGCTGCTCCCAAGCATGGCCATGGCCCAGCTCACGGGCCCAGCTCTTTTCTGCGGCTCTCTGGACACTGTAAATAAAATCCATTTCTAAGCTCTCAAACCAATGAATTTTCCCAGTGGATCTTTACGAAGTTATTTAGTTCAAGCCTCTTCGTAATTGTGATAGATTGAGACAATCGTCCCGGCTGCAGAGTGGGCAGCAGGAGGGAGCAGGGATGAACATGGACATTGGCTCGAGACCCTGTATCAGATTTTATTTACACTGGGGACATTCATCAGGGCACGGCAGCCTGAGAGGCACAGTCCATCTTCAGCTCAAAGGAGAATAGTGGCGGGAGGTGCAGCCCCAGGAATGGGCTTGTGTCAAGGGCTGTTCAGAGCCAGGCTAAGGATGGCAGCCTTCCCCTTTGGACAGCTTGCAGGGCTTAAACAGCAAAGGCACCAGTCACCCCAGATGACTGGAGTGATTTAAAAGCCTCCCAAATCCAATCCTTTAAGGAACAAGATAGAAAACTACAGCAGTACCAGGAAAAATAAGTGGCTAATACCCCAGCTCCTGAGTTAGAAAGCAGGAGCAGCAAGGAAGCTGCTATAGCACAATCTGCTTGCTGCAAGGTTTGATGCTAAAAGAGAAAGAATTAAATGTATAATTTTACACAGCACTTAAAAAAAAAATCTATTTTCATTTTCAGAGATTGGATTTCCTTCTTGTCCTTCTCCCAGGTAATTTTCTCTCTACTCGGCCTTATCGTGGAGATTTCTCATCTCACTGCCAGCAAGTGTGAATGGTGAGTTGCTTTGCAAACTCTGTTCCCTCTAGACTCAGATTATTATTCGTTATTGATTCATTGCATCCATCCAAAAAGATGCATATTGCAAAATATCCAGGAGCAGTACAAGAAAAGCAATACAAAATACCATTAAAAATGTAAAGAACCAGCCACCCAGACAAGACATGGGATATGAGCAATGGCAGGATCATCAGGCTGTGGCACTGGTTCCCAGCTCTCCTTTGACAAACCTGAGGGAATCTGAGGCAGAAGAAGAGAAAGAAAAAGCTAGTGTTTAATCCTGGCTTTGCCCACAAAAGCATTCCACAGGAGCAAGGGCAGCAGCCCTGGTTGGAGGTAGGAGCGTCAGGTCCAACTTCTCCCCAGTGCAGCCAACAAAGAGGAACACATGATGGTGTGCATCATGGCAGCAAGGAGAGATCCCAAATTTCTTAAAGCCTAGTCTCAGGTATCCCACTCTTTTTTCTAGTGATCTAGAGCAAAAAAACTTCCACCCTTTGTAACCCTCCACTCTCCTGCTGCCAAAAGCCATGGATGATGTAAGTTCCTAATGAGAGACCACACTGAGGGACTTGGTTGTGAGAGGACCCTCAAAATCAGACTTGCTGCAAATGCATACAGGACACTGAGGGACTGATCCTTCTGCCATGTCTTTGGGGAGCTGGCTTTCCCCTGGGCAGGGCTCAGGCACGGGAGATAACCAAGACATCTTCTCTCTGGGAAGAGCAGCGGAAGGCATTTCCCCACTGTCCTCACTCTCCCAGTTGAAATCCAGATGTGCAATTTGAAGTTCATCTTTGCAGCCTCCCCTCTGCAGACTCCACTGTGAGCAGCACCTCACAATGATATTCTGAGGGCACCCAGAATTTCTCTGTCTCCCTTCCCTGTGAATCCTTCAGGGTTTACATTGCATGAAAGGAGGGGGAAAAATATATGGCTCACTGTATACTCCAAGCAGAAAAACCTATGTACACAAAGCACACGAATCATCTAATTCCGGGCTTTGTTTGCAGGAGTTTAATATTCATAATGCACCTATTTTTATTTTAGTGCTACCCATGAATATAACTGAATAATTGCGGCTGATTAAAGACAAAAAAGAAAGGAAATGTTAACATCGAGACAAACAAACACTGACTGTGTGGTAAATAGAAACACTCAAGGATTTAATTCCCTGAATAAGAGATGGGAGGGGGCACTGAGAGCAGAGAGCTCCTGCCATAGAATTCCTCAGAACTGATTGCAGCTTGTGTTCCTGGTTGTACCTTCCTACAAAAGATTTACAGTGCTAATGTAGTTCTTGCTGTCCAAATGGTCATAGCCCCAGGGTAATACTGGAAGTTTGTCTTTTCCTATCAAATACACGACTGAATTCATGTGTTCCCTCCTTTGTTCACTCCTGCTGCAGCTTCCACCAGTGGCTCATGTCCAGCTAAGCTGGGCAGGCTGGGACTACTTCAGCTGGGCAAAGGGAAAGCAGTGTCCAGGGGATGGGAGCACTGGGAAAAAAATCCCTCTTTCTCTGCCTTCCCATGCACTTAGCCCTGGTCCTCACACTTTGGCACAGAGAAGTGCCACCAGCACCAGGAAATTTGCTGTACTCTGCTGCATCCCTGGCCCTGTGTGAGGAGCATCCATGGGTCCCTCTTCTCTATGGCACCAAAATCAAAGCCTCTTCATCAAGCAGCAATCTTGAAAAAAACCAATTGATTTTCTGACTTCTGGTCAGATTTTCCACCAAATTTAACACCCTACATGTCATGCTCGAAATAGAGGCTCTAAGAGCATAAGGCTTGTATTGTTAAGGTTTATTTTATTATACAATATTACAGCCACTCGAGATAGATTGTATCCCCTGGCAGTTTCAGAAAAGTTTTTTTTCCTTGTATTCATTAGAAGGAAAATAAAGTGCTTGCAAAAACTGGGAAATCCCCAATTTCAGTTAAATTGAGTGCATTTCAGGGACTTCACCTTCAAGAAGGCAGCAAGATAATTTACATTCTGACCTAGATTTCTAACCTAAATGTATTTGCCTGAATGTGAAATGACATTTCATTTGCTCAAGGGTTCTATTTATTTAATTAATTAACAAAGAAAAGGGATGGAGGGGAAGGCTTTCCTTCTTAGATCCTACCAAAGAATTGGGAAGAGATTAATGTGACCACTAATTCTCTGGTCACACATAAGTGGGGGAAGAGCGGTCCCTGTGAGGTCATCTGCTCTGTGTGCTATGCAAGTCCAAAATCTGTGCTGAAGCTCAAATCCAGCTTCAGTCAATGTTTCTGCCCAGTGGGACTCAGCCCATGGTCACCCTGTGCTCTGGTCCACATGTCAGCAGGAGTCAAGATGACAGTGGAAAGCCCAAAGACATTTGGAGTCATACAAGACACTTCCCAAATGTTTCCAGAAAGCTAGAGTCCCAAACAATGTGAAATCAAGGTTTTTGCATGTAGGAAAAATACTATCTCCATCTATGGGAGAGTCCGTGAAATAGCTCAGAAGGACCTTCAAGCACTGAACAGTTTACCTTCACAGTCTGGGAGTACACTGGATTTCTTTCCCAGCTAATTCGGTGCTGAGAAGGGCCCACAGTTGCTGTTTTGCAGGATGAAGGAGAGCAGCAGCCAGCAACAGAACAGGCAGAGAGGGGAGTTCTGGTGGTCCCGAGCCTCCTACGGGCACCTCCATGTCTCCTCCTGAAAATTTGCTTCCACATTCCTCTAACTCACAGCATTGCCACTGCCCTTAAAAATGTCTAATCTCACCCAGAACAACACTGCACAGTCTATGGCTCCTAGTTTTACATGGTAATCTTTCCCTGCATCTCTTCTCCCTCTGCACATTTCTGATGGAGTCACACTGAGTCAGATGTTTTCCTGCTCCAGGAGGAATGAGGGCAGCAGCAGATCTGAGTCAGACAGCAGCAGGACCCTCCAGCAAGGCCCTTTGAAGCTCCTCACCTAACAGACTCTGCAAAAGGCAGTAAGGAGGAAGACAGAGCCTTAATATTGCACCACAGAGCTAATCACCATAAGAGAAAAGCCTTTGTGCACAGTGAAGTGCAGGTCAAAGCAGCTCAGCTCAAGTGCTGTCAACAGCCCCTTGTTCTGACACAAACAGATGCTCATCACAGAGAGAGATGGATGAATGGAAGAAGGTGGAGAAAATGACACAGTCACAAAGTAGCACCTTTAAATATGAGTGTTCTAAGCTGAAACTTGCCCCTGTCCTTCATCTGCTTACTGGCAGGTCCCTGGAATAGTTATGCCTGGTACATGACAAAAACCAAGTCATTAGCGCTGTATTTGCTGGCAGCCAATGCCTGACCTGCGGAATTCATCTGGCTAAGAGGTTTATTTTCCTCTACTTTACTCCTGACAGTGTCATCTTTCAAAAGGCACACATTTCTCCCCCCTAGAAGCAGCTTAGCATGGTCCCGCTGAGGACAGGAGCCGCTCAGGAAGATTTCCATGTGAAATGCCTCAAGTGCATCTTAACTTCTCTGGCCTAAGGACCTGTTCTTCAGGCTGCATGCAGACCCCAAAGCCATTTAAGAGCCATTGGGAGATAAAATCTCCCTTATGGCAACCATGGAGCACCCCTGAGGAGTCCCTGCCTCCTGGCTTTACTGGCGAGCATCTGGCCATCAGTGTTAGCCCCATCCTTACAGCCTGGAGGTAGCCCCAGTACTCATGTGGCTGAAGCTGTCCCTGTCCAAGTGCCTGCACCCCGGAGGAGCCCTGTCCCTTGGCACTGACCCTTAACCACCCCAAAGTGCTGTGCTCTGAGGACCCAGCTCTTTACATCCAGCCATTCCTCCCCTGTTCCGACTCCGGAGATGCGGAGCTCATCCCCCGTCTGTGACTCATCTGGGCAATGGGTGGATAATGAGAGCGGCAAGTGTTTGTGCTCCACGGAGCTCCCATTGTTCCCAGCTCTTTGTCTTCCTGCCCGATGCTCACTGGCCACCTGCCTTCCTCCCCGGCCTTTTGAAGAGGATTCTTTGCTTCCCTTTGTTGCTCCCCCTGCCCCACGCTGCCCGCGCCGCGGCGAGGCCGGCGCTGACCTCTGAAAGGAGCCAACAAAGCGGCAGGGACGCGGGACAGGGAGCACCGCGGCACCGGGAGGGGGAAGAGCAGGGCTAGGCAGGAGGCAGAGAGTGGATCTCCCATGATAAAAGCAAATAAAATAAAACAAACAGAGCAGAGGAAAAGTGTGAAAATGAGCCTGCTGCTCATTATGGGAAATATTCATACAGCAGAGGCTCCTCGTAAATTATAGAGGAGCTGCTTGATGAGAAAGGCAGAGAGCCCGAGAAGCACCTTCCCCTCCATGCCCAGGCTCCAGGCAGTGGCTGGACTATGGTGGCCGTGCTCACCACCCTCCCTGCATTCCTGTGGGATGCAAGGGGCCCTGCTGGAAACAGCAAAAGCTTCAGCTGGGAGATGGCTCCAACCTGGGTGGTGAGAGAGAGATTGTACATCGGGGTTTGGAGTGGGCTCAGAGCATCCCTCAGCCACAGGCAAGCTGGAGCAAGACCTGCTATAAGCGTGACTGGGAGCACGAGTCTGTAGGGGGAGGCAGTTTCTGCATCACTCTCACATCCTCTGGAGCCATCAGTGTCTGTACAAAACTCCACCTCTTTCTGCAAAAACTGTGGCTCCACAAGGCCAAAAGGACTCCAGTCCTGATGCCAGTAAGGATAATCCTTTTACTGTAAGCGAGTGACTCATGCCCACGTGCCCCAGTAGGACCCTGCCTGGCCTGTACCCTGGTCCCCGTTGGAGCCCCTCTGCCTCGGGGTGCAGAGCAGCACCAGCTTGCATTGCCTTCCCAAGCTCTCCTGGTAAGGAGGGGGAGCAGTCCCTTGGGCACCACCAAGGAGGGACTCAGCTGGCATCAGCCACAAAGAGCAGAGCCACAGCAATAGAAGGGTTTGTAGCACAGATCTGCTCTCATGCAGCAGAGCCACCTTCAGCCCATCCCGGGAGACAAGGTGACTGCTCAGCACAAGCCACGTGCTCCTGCAACTGATCTGCGTTCAGGACAGAAGACAAGTCTCTCCATGGGCATAAACCCAGCACACAAAAATAGATAACTCTCCATTCAAGCCTGCAGAGTGTGAATGTAGTTAAGGGAATAAATTGCTCTCAGCTACCCTGTGCCCTCCTGGCCCCAGCCCACTAAGGTGTTTGTGGGAGTGCCTGCAGGTCACGGCCTGGCTCACCCCGACTCACCTGATGCATCCCAAAATACCAACCTCCTCCAGTGAAAATCACGGAGTTGAATTAACCATGGTAATCAGCTCCACACATTGCTCCTACCACGCACAGGCAGCACAGCTCCTGTCGCCTGCAGAGCCAGGCTCCACGCTGAGATAGCCCTGTCTGGCAGGATGCTCTGCCCGGCTGTGGCCGGCTCTGCAGCACAACCCTTCCAGCCCCTTCCCACCCCAGATCATGTGTGAACATGCCGTATTGCTGCAGGAAAGCTGCTTTACACTACAGGGAGCCCTTGCATACAAAAAGGCTTACAAAAAGCTGGTGTAAAGAAGATCCTTATTGCCATAGCTCCAATCTAGTAGGAGTATAACATGTACCCTGGCATACATCTGCTAAGACCTGGCAGTGTAAGGTTTATTTTTTCCCCTAAGTTATTTTTTACCTCCCTCTGGTCCTTGATTTACCCTGCTTAGGAGAATTTGTACATTCAAAAGAGCCTGCAAAATCCTCTGTGGAAGAGTGCAAAAGAAGGGCAAAGCAAAACATTTAGAAAGATGAAACACACATTCATTCACTGCAGACATATTTGCTACTCCTGTGGGCTGGAGGCAGCTGGCCAGGGGGACAGGAAGGGAACACAAGAGATGTGCAGGGGACTGCTGGGGTGGCCACACAAGCAGCTTCATCCCAGTCCCCCTCCCACCTTTGTAGTGGCTGTAGTGGACTGCAGGCAGGACAGGCACAGTAGACTGTGGGATGTCTGGGAAAAGCATCACCTTGGCTTGCTCAGCCTGCAGCTGTGACCTGCCCAGCATGGGATCATCTCCCTGTTTGCCCCCCACAGCCCAGGGACCTGGCAGGGAGATGCAGCTCATCCCTGGCCTTGGCCGTGATGGGAACTAGTGGCCTTGGCCAGCACAGAGCCTTCCTGCTGGGCATGGAAGGACAGCAGGGCCAACAGCCCTCGAGGATTTTGGCGCGCGCTTCCCACCGTCACTCGCAGGGACACAGCTGTGGCAGTGGGAATCTGTCGGCAGCAATCCCCTGGTGCCAGCAGGGATACACCAAGGGGAGTGCAGGGGGAGCCTGTCCCTCAGCCCAAACTCCATCCAATTAGCACATCCTCATTCCCATTCCCACACTGTTGGCACATTATCCCCTACACCACATCCTAGGGCTACATGAAGCAGCAGGGGTACTACTCTCACCCTCTTCAAATGAGGGAGCTGCTGCACAAAGAAAGAGTGAAACCCAAACACCCTTTTACCCAGATGCTTGACTCTGGGTGATCAAAGCCTTGACAAGAGGAGCGGCTCTCCATGAACTTATGGGGAAGGGGGGGAAGCATTTAGCCCAATTTCCTCAGGAAATGAGGCTGTTTGAGTCATGACTATTAGTCACAGTGCCTAATGAATTCTGAGCCCTTTGGCCAAGTTCAGAAAAAACTGGCTGAAAGGGGAGACCTTGAGACATCCTGTTCTAAGGGGCTTTGGGGGTGGCAGCCCTAGCTGCAGAGCCTGCTCCAAAGGGGGATGCAGGAACCCACCTCCCAGTCTCACCGTTCACAGAACTTAGCTCCAGGCTGACCTAAATTAGGAGCCCCAAAGGGAGGCTCGTCCAAGTGAAACACCCACAGCCTAAATTTTTGCTGCAGCACATCCCTGAGGAGCAGGGACACCAGGATGGGCTGTGTCTCGCCAGAGGGGCAGGCAGCAGGAGCAGTCTCCATGCCCAGTGAGGAGTTTGCTCTGCTCCAGCCCACAGTTTGCTGATTTATGTTTAAAACACAGACAATTAAATTACATGGGAGCTGATGCCGCTAAATGCATAAAGGCACTGAAATGCCAGGCCTCATCGGGTTGCCATGTAAATCACCGTGGTTAAGCTGGGAACTGAGAGCACAAATAGCACGGGCTGAGCAGGCATCACCCAAAACTCCCTGCCAGGAGCAGAACCCACGGGTATTTTGGGAGGATAAGCAAGGATGAAGGGACATGACAGGTGGGCTGGCATGGGGGGCTTGACCCCTCAGGGCAGATTTTGTTTGAGGGATTACACCCCAAATCAGAGCCACACAGAAGGGAAAGCCAGACTCCAGCTATTTACACACCAAGCAATTCAGGTTCCAGTGAACTAAAATCAATACAAATAAAGGAATAATAGGAAGAGACATTGCAAGAATGGACGGGAAAGAAATAGCCAAGTACCCTGCTAGGAAAAAAGCACAAATCCTGCTGAGTTCCAGGCAGTTCTGTGGGGCAGATTTAGGGTGCTGTGGGGCAGGTTTAGGGTGCTGTCCCACTCAGCTCCTCACCCTGCTTTGGCACCTGTGTCCCAACTGCCCCCCACATCAGGGTCCTCTGAAAATCACCATCCAAGTCATGCCAGGATTTTCTCCTGCAGGGAAGTGTTTACTCCTTTCCAGGATGCAGCTCAGCCTGCAAAAAACCTACAGATGTTCCCGTGCCCTGAATGCTGCCGCAGACACAGCCCAGAAGCCACCAAAAGTGGAAACGCTTTCTTCGCTTGCCCTTTCTTATCAATTCCAAGCACTGGACTTTTGCTGCTCATTAATTAACTCGTTGTTAATTAACGAGCAGCATTCCTGGCAATGTCATTGAAGAGGAGCTGAGTGCAGTGGCGGGGAAGGCATCGGAGAGCAGGGGAGAGGGGAGAAGGCATGGGAGAGCAGAGGAGGGGGGGAAGGCATCGGAGAGCAGGGGAGAGGGGAGAAGGCATGGGAGAGCAAGGCAACAGCTCCTCTCACCAGATTTCACAGCAGGAGCGATGGAAGGCATGGAGCTTTGGGGATTTCTCGGGAAACATTAGCGCTGCCAAAGGTCACCCATTTCTGTGAGAGCTCCACAATTCAAACGAGCAGTCCTTGCAAGCCAATTAGCAGCAAATGTGACAGATCTGGATTTTATTTATCTAGCATCTAGCAAACAAAAGCAGATTTCAGCCCCATCTAACAGGGACACAGAGCCTGGCAGGGCCACGCGCCAGGTCGCCTGGGCCTTCTCGGTGCACTCAGTGTGTCCCCGTGGGCATCAGGTCCTCTACAGCACCACAGACTGTGGCAAAAAGAACACCCCACAAATTACCACCAGTGCCACAATGACATTCCCAGCCATCCCTGGGCATATGAAATTATTAGGTAATAAATTTAAATGGGGAAAAAAAAGGAAACCCTTTTCCACACAGAGCACAATTACATGGTACAGTTTATTACCGCCAGATGTTGCGGTAGCCAAGGGCACAAGCTGCTTCAAAAGAGACAAGATATATAAACAGGGGAGTGGATCAGCTGGCTACCAGGCCTGGCAGCCTGGCTGCCATTCCTGGCTCAGGGCATCCCAACATCTCTCACTGATGGAAGCCGGCAGGCTCTGCTGTAGGAGAGCTCAGCCCTTGTTTCCAAGACCTTCTCCCAGAATCTGCTGCTGGCTTGTGTTGGAGGCTGAGCACAGAGCCGAGTTCTGAAATGGGCTGGCACAGCCACCTTCTGCTCTGCTCATAGGTGGGAAGGTGCTAAAGAGCAAACCTGGAGTCAATGGCACCCTGGCAGGAGCTGGCAAGGGATCCAGCTGTGTGATGCAGGGCAGGTGTTTGAGCAATGATTTAGATCCAGGCATGAACAGAACCTTCCTGGTTGGGGGTAGCCACCTGCAGAGGATGTGGAGGGCTTTTCATTTTGAAATCAGTATAATGGGCCACGAGTCAGCCCATCTTCACAGGCTCATCTGGGTCACTGCAGCATTTCACATGCCTTGTCTGGACTGGCCTCGTTGGGCACAAAGGGCTGGGAGCTGGAAGTCTCCCCTGGCAAAACAGCAGGAGCCCATCCACTCCCAACAGCCCAGGCATGAAAGCCTGGTCATTTGTGGGGGTCACACCAGTGCCCCCCTCAAACTCCTCCACACCTGAGGACAAGGAAAACTACTCCATCCCATTTGTCACCAATTTAAATCCAACGTGCTGCTGCTTTGTCCACACTGCAAGTGGTTCAGTAACAAAAGCACATGGTGCTGTTGGATTAATCACTGCCACTCACTGGCAAGGTTCACACACACATCAGCCCAGCAGGAGTAGTACCGAGCTTTGTCATTGCAGAAGTACTTTTCAAATATACATATAACAAACCTAACATCAAAGATCCTGAAAGAGAAACTTCTTTCAGATGATATCCCAGGCTCAGCCTCTACAGAGCACAAACAGAAGGGATGAATGATGCTGGAAACAACAAAGAGAAGTAAATTGTCTCCTCTGGATGAACTCAAGCTTAAAATCTAAAAAAGGAACTTGTCTTGCTTTTGTCTCTGCTGAAAATCCACCTCCTGCCTGGACAATACGCGGCTGTTCAGGAGGCAAGAGGCAGCCAAAGAGCTGGGCTGGAGCCTGGTCAAACTGTTTACAACCCCAGAGCTCACCAGGGAAACAACAGAACCTGAGCATTTGCTTTGGTTGGCCTATTCAGATCTCCCTCATATTAATGTATTATGTTAATTAACAGCAATAGATCACCCTTTTGAGGTGCCTTTTATTCAACAGTTATGCCAACTTTGCCAATACACATCTATACCCTCCAGCACAGAGGTACAGAAGGGTCTCATCTGTCCCTTCAAGATGATTAAACAGAGGAAGAGGGAATCTGAGCTGCAAACATGCCTGAGATGCCAGGCTGAAGTGGGCTTTGCAGGGCAACCCTCGGACCCTCATACATGGTTCACACAGAGAAATGCCTGGCACCCCTGGCATACTACTGGAACCAGCCAGAGCAGCTTGGGCTTCAAGTCCTCCCTGCAAACCACTTGTGCTGCAGTCCCTAGGGTGGCAAGTGTGGCACAGCATCAAGGACCATGTCCCAGGGCATCAGGAGAACAGGCAACACCCATCTCCACCCATTCCCAGACAAGGCTGGGAAACACGGAGCAACACCCAACTGCCATGTGTCACTTAAGGAGAGGCATCCCCAGCCATTATATAAATTGCTGATTCGCCATTTAACAAGTTAGCATTAATATTTATTGCAGCATGTTCACAATTGTAAAGATCTTCATTTAAAATGTTTTGTGCCTCACACCCTGTCAGCAGGGAAAGCACTATAAGGCAGAAAGCAGGCTTGCAGGCTCTAATGCAAAGTGATGGCTCCAACTTCAGAAGAGAAGCCTATTTCCAGCAGGAACATCTGCTCTCGGCGTGGAAAGTGGGTACCTAGTCAAGAAGGCTGGGAGCAGATGGAACAGGAAAGTTTCTCCTCCTCTTGTCACAGAGCCATGGCAAGTGAAGTTCACCACCTTGCCAGATCACCTGCTGGGTAGCACCACCAGCCCCGGCAGCATCCCCGTGCTTCCCCCTCCTCTTGCTCCAAAGCAGCCATGGAGCAGGAGGTGGGAAAACCATTTTAATTGTTCGGTGCAGCAAGAGCATCCCAATTTAAATCCAGTGCCAGAAACCACACCGCTGGTGGCAAGGCAGTTCTCCATCTCTCTCATGCCTGCAGAGCCACAGTCAGCCTGGTGAGGAGAGGTTGACATCACCAACCTCAGGAAAGGTGAGAACTGTCTGTACATCAGGAGGAGGGAAGAGGAGAGGTTGAGCTGAATGAGGCAAAGGAAAGGTGAGAGGGCTGTGAAGTAAAATAAAGATTAAGGTGGAAAAGTGAGAAGAACTTAATGCTAAGATCTGTTAAACCTCCCTCTTGCAAAGTCTTATGCAGGTGCTTAACTTTGCAGGCTGCGAGTAATCCAATTTAAGTCTCTGCAGGATTTAACAACTTTAATTCAGGGGAATTAATGATAGCGCGCAAAGTTAAGCGCACGCTTACTGAGTAAAACAGTGTGAAAAAGGCTCCTTAGGAGAGAAAGCTTCGTGACTTAGAACTTTTAGAAGTGGTAAAAAAACACCATCAAATATATCGAGAAATAATCTTGTGCTGGCTTGGAAGAAGCGTTTGATGTGACCTAAAAGTCTCTTCCATCTGCGACTTCTATTAGTCTGTGACAAGACTTAAAAGGTCATCCAGTCCACCCCTTTGCTAATGCAGGATTATTCCCCTCAGCACACTGCCTGTTACTTTGCCCAGTCCAGTTTTAAATGAAAAGCCTTGCAAAACTTCCTCTTCCCCAGGACCATTATCCTCCCAATTCTAATGTGTTTCTTTTTGTCAATAGTTCTGTCAGTATAATGAAATCCTCACTGTGCTAAATTGCTAAAAAAGATCTAAAAGTCGAATCTTCTTCTAATATGACATGAAAGTGCTAGTATAAAAATAGGATTGTATTAGCGATTCTCCACTGTATTGTATTAACATCCTATTTCACTTAAGGGAGGCAGGACTGAATTATCTGCGGATTCCTCCAGCCACTACTCTTACAAAGCTGTGTATTTGGGGTTCAGAGTTGCATGACTTCCCATTAAAGCACTACAATAAAATCCTCTGCGGCATGCAAAATGCTGAGGCAAGCGTTTGGGGCACAGGCCAAGCATGGAGCCCAACCCTGGCATTCCTTGCACCCAAGGGAAGTCCACAGGGTCTGTGAAGTGGGGATGTGGAAAATGGCATGAGAAGGCAGATGGGCAAAACTTGAGGCCCTAGCAGTAGAAAAAAAAGGACAAGCAAGCATATAAGAAAAGACCAGAGTTAAAATGCCCAGTGTGGAGGTGGGAAGTGGATGGGAGCCCTGGTTCTTCTGTTCACAGGTCAGAGCTCTGCACCAGCCCAGGTGAGAAAAGGAAAGAGCTGGTGATGGAGCCTGTTCATCCTCAGTACAATAAAAATGGGCATTTGTAGCCAATTTTGAGGGCATGCCAAGAAATTCAGCTGCCAGGAGGAAGAGGAGGATGCTTGCAGCACACTTCAAAGAACAAAGCTCCTGGCATCCTTCAGAAGGGATGGGGAGAATAGTTCGGGACCAGGATCGAGCCAGTGCCTCAGTCAGGAGCTGGGACAGGCAGTGCCTGAGCAAGCAGAAGTCAGAGGCAATGCTCTGAGCTCTCTCAACACAGTCAGCACAGCCCTGACCCCGCCTTGGCAGCAGTTTGTGCACAACCTTTGCCTGCTGCTCGTACAGGTACAGGTTGTGCAGATACAGACAGGTGCCTCCCAACTGGTGCTCTGAACAAGCTTTCAAGCTAGAAACCGTACATCCTGTTCCTATCAGGATCTGAGAGAGGTTAATACAGATTCTTGCATTATACTGCAATAAAACCCAATGCTAACATAGCCCCATTTTCCTGAAAACCAAGTCTGAATGCTCTGGAGGCCCCTGAGCTTCAGTGAAGCTGTCGGGAACATCCCATATACCAGGAATCTGGATAAAAGAGTTTCATCTTGTTTCAGCCCAGTTCTAGTCACTATTCCCAGCATGTTCTCCAGCCATACCCTCCCTGAGATTTACAGAGGCTTATTTTCCCAACACATGCTCCTTCATTGCTATTCTTTTCCTTCTTTTCCTCTTTTTTTCTTTTCTTTCTCTTTTTTTTTTTTTTTTTTTTTTAAACTGCATAGCAGAAAGCTATTGAGCAGAAAGCCAGTGGGAAGCCACAGCTATTGTATCTCTGGTTTAGTTTCTTATCTGCTGAGGGGTCCTTTTGTGATTGTGTTGTGGAAGGACACGCAGACAGCGCCTTTTATCACCAGCACAGCATCTCTGGAATGAAAGGAGAGGCAGCGGGGATGCAGATGTGACGTTGAAGTATAAAAATCCACCATATGGTAAAGATTGCTTCAGCTACAGTCTGGTCAAGATGTTGACACTTTGGTTATGAAAAGCAATATGTATCTCTCTCTTGGTGGTTTCTGTTCAAATTAAATGTTTTGTATCAGGCAGAGAACTAATAAAGAGCCAGGTTTTCCCCTGACAGAGGACTAGTAACAAATATGGAGTAATGTGAAAGCTGACTTGAAAATTACTATTCCCAAAGATGCAATAAATGTAGAGATAAGACTTGCTTAGAGGATTCAAATGAGATAAATGCTAAAGGTGCTGCTGGGTGGGAAGAGAGTCCAAGGGGAACAGGCAAAAGCAAAAAAGTAGCATTTAAAAAACACAGTCTGACCTGTCAACATTTCTGTTAACACCAAATGCCTCCCGGACACCAGGCACTGCTTCAGCCTTCTGCAAACCCCACTCCTACCAGTTAGTGCAAGCAAAGGGCCAGAAAAAAAGGATATCTGAGTGCCAACCGTTATGTGTTCAAGACAAAAGAGTGAGGCACGCCTCTGTCAGGGTCCTCCGAAGGGATGTAATGGCCCAGGACGCGTGTGGGGATGTACAGGGAGGCACAGAAGCAGCTGTGTGCAGCAGGCAGGGCTCAGGCACAGCCCCCACGGCCGGGGATGGGCTAGGACTGGGTGTGACAGGGAAATGAGAAACTGAGATGCAAAACAAACACTAAACCATCGAGGCTGCATTCTGGAGTCACAGTGATTCCTGTCTGGCTCAGGCTAAAATAAACTTTGCACATCAAATATTTAATACCCCAAAGCCTGTTCCCGAGGCTGGGCCCCGCGGCTGCGTGCCCCGTGCAGGCAGGCTCCCGTCCCGGTGTGCCGAGCTGCGCCCGCCTCTCCCCGCGCACCCGGCATCTTCCAGCGCTTAATGCGAGTTAACAGCAGTGGCAATGACTTATTTAAGAGCAGATCAAGAAATATCCCAGCTCTCTTTGGAGACTTCAAAAGCAGCTGAACACTTTCAGAATCCTCCGATAAAGATACAGCTTTGCTGTACCATCTGCCTCGGGGGAGCCGCACGCCGCCGGCAGCGGGAAGGGGAGACGTGGCTGCTGTGGGGACATCTCTGTGGAGCTGGGACCCTGACACCATCCAGCCCCAGAAATGTGGCTGCCAGGCCCACTGCAGGTGGAGGGGACCCAGGATTACCCTTCCCATGTCAGGGGCTGCATCCTGCCCATGGCCCAGTGGATGCCTGAGCTGTCCAGCCAGTCTCCATCACCTTCAAGGAGGTGGGATGCAGTTACTATGGCAACAAAAAGAAAGGATTAAAAAAAACCCCAAAAAAGTCAAAAAGGATCTTTTTTTTGCCTAGAAGACCCCCCCTAGGATGTCTGTGGGTGACAGTACTGGGCAACTCCTTATGCCACGAGTCAGAGAAGAGGCACTGCAGAATGCAGAACCACACTGGGGTTTGGAGATTGGGACAAACGATGGAGGAGAGATGGTACAGAGAGCCAGAGCTCAATGGCTGAGCAAATCTCCTGCCTCACCCAGCCAGGTCGGCCATTGCCATGCTGTGCCTTCACACCCACAGGCACCTTCCTGACAGAGGCAGACAATGAGCCAGAGGAGGGCCAGGGACAGAACTAACAGTGGGTTGGAGGTTTTGCACTGGAATTTGGAACTGGAGACTTCAGCCCTTGTCTCAGTCCCAAGCACAGGCAAGCAGGGTTGGAACAGAAAGACAGCAAAACCAATGTGCTTTAATGGAGACCTTGGGACTCGTTTGCTGGGCAAGGACAAAAAGGTCCTCCATCAAAAAATGACATTTCCCACTGGGAAACAGGGAACCGAAGCTCCATGTCCAAAGTCTCAACCCCAGTCTGAGGCTGATAGGAGATTTGTTATTGATTCACTGTGGCCAGAATTTCATCCTGTGATTTAAACCTAACTCCTCCAAAGAGAATAAGATCAATTTTGCAGAGAATCAAATACATAAAGAACAGCCTTTGAGCCGGTGTGCAGCAGAGGCAGGGAGGGTAGTCAAAAAAAAAGGCTCTTTCCTTATCAGGAAAGTTAAAAAAAAAAAAAAAAGAAGAAAAGAAAGGAACCTGGAGAATGTTGTTTGCTCATTTTTCCTTTCCCAGTCAAAACAACCCCGCCTCTGCCGGCTCTCTGCATGGGCACTGAGGGAGTAGAGCAGCAGAGGGTTTCTTGTAGCAGGACTGGAATGTAGCTGCTACAGTCACCAACCCTGAAGCCCCCTTCCCAGATCCCCCACCTCACATCCAGCCTTTCCCAGGTGGCCCCTGACCCATGAAGCTGCATCAGCACCACAGTGGGTGAGCAGGTCCGACGTGCTGGGGGCTCATGTCCGCCAAGCCTGGCAATGACAAAATGCACTGGTGATACAGCATCCACCTTCATGGGCACAATTGCTGCTTCCAAAAGGGGCTGGGAGTGAACACAAGGCAGAGAAGGCAGAGGTTTGGGGAGAAAGGGAAAACCAGCTCTGCTGCATCCATGGAGCAGGGCCATGGAGCAGGACACCCTGCCCTAAGGGCACAGGGAGCCCCTGCCCCAGTTTCCTCCATATTTGGGGAAATGTGAGCTCCCATCAATTAACCCCCATTTCTCCTGTCTGGGAAACTGGAAACCCTTACACTTAGTTTCTCTCTTGGAGGTTTTATTATCGTAATTCCTTTTTATTTTGGCCTTGGAAAACAATTCATCACCCTCAGGCAGCATAGATTGGCCTCTGCCAAGGTTGATGATCTGCTTGTGTGCCATCTCCTCCTAAAGCACAGGGGTAATTTGGAGCTTCTTCTGTCCTAAAGCTTTGCAAGGGATCACAGCCTGGTATTTGACCCTCTGCTGCCACCCCGGCCACCTTCCCATGCCCTGGGCAGGAGGACATGTCGGCACTGTGGCAGAGGCTTCTGCAGCCAGCCACCCCCTTGCCCATTATTTAACTGCAATCCAGAGGCAATTTTTCTTGGGAAAAGCTTTTAAGCTTGATCAGTGATGGGGTTAATATTGTTTGCCCTGTGTCTCAATTTTTTATCTGTATTAATGGAAAGTGCCATGGCAGGGTTTTCCACAGCAGCACTACAGTGCTGCTTTCTTGGCTTGTTTTATTTTAAAGGCTGGCTTGCAGTGACTGATCACGCTGCAGCACAGCAGTTACCAGCCACGTCCCCACAGAAGCTGCCCAGACACCCCCGGCAACAGTGTGATGTCTACCCTAAAGCCCAGAGTTTGTCCCCAAAGAGCCATCCTTGCCGCACAGTCCATTCCACCACCGAGGGCCAGAGCAGGGAGGGAGCTGAGCAGGGCTGTATGCGGCAGCAGAGGTGAGCTCTATAATTGTACACCTGCCTGTGTTTGTTCTCTGATGGCTCTTTGGGGACACTCAGTTACATCACGTTCAAAAGAAAAGGACAACAACACAAAACAAAAAGCAGTTGCAAATTAAACAACTGGAAGCCTACTGGGGCTGCCAGGAAAGTTGGATGCTGCTTCCTGCCCAAGGCAAGCAGGCATGGGAGCAGAGCCTGAGTCCAGCTCAGACAGAAAGGCAGGACGGGGACATTTGTCCCCCCCTTCCCTACCCACAATACTCCGTGTTTGCAGAGATCTGCTCCAAACAGAGATATATTATATATATTTTTGCTCTGTGCTTTTAGGTCTTTGATTCCTCCAATTTATTTGTTCTTGTCTTTGTGGGCTTAACAGTCAAAGCGTATGATAAGTCATTGCTTGTTAATCCAATTTGGCTCTATTTAGATATCCCAGTTTAACATCAAATATAATACAGAATAATGTCCAGAAGAAACAGAAATGAGATTCGTGTCTCTGAACCAGCTCTGAACCTTGCCCAGTGAGGGCTGACTGCTTTCTTTGCTAATTTATTCTCTTTGGTTTCATCAAGCTGGTCTTCACGGCTGAGCCCCTCACTGCAGGGGGCACAGGCGTGGGGGATCTGTACCATGGGGTGCAGTACAGCACCCCTAGAACCTCTCTTCCGTGTGAGAGTGACAGCTAGCCAAGGTTCCTGGGTTCCCCAGGAACCCTCTTTTAGCGATGCTGGGGAGCTCAGGGGACCAGTGATGGGTTCTCCCACGTCTGGGTGGGCAGCAGTTCCCTAGGGAGCCCAGTCCACCTGCAGTACCCTGCTCTTCACACTGACTGTCCCTGTTATCTATCAGTTGTGCATGGCACAACCAGAGCCAGAAACAGACCTGCTTGACTCAAGTCCCCCCACCCAGCCCCAGAGACCTTGCTGGGGCTCAATGCAGCCCAGGATCCTTCCCTCAGCACCCACCAGCCGCCAAGCAGTGAGATGCAGCACACCTCTAGGGACGAGCGGCGTTTCCAGACAGGCACGCATGAAAGCAGGATCCCGTTTTTGTCTGCAGCAGACGCTCAATCCCGCCCTCCGGCCGCCCACCTCGGCCCTTCCCGGCGCTGTTACTGAAGCCCAGCGCCGCGGTCCCGCAGCCGTCTCAGCAGAGGAGACGCTGCAACTCCTTCGGGTGCGCCGGCGGAGACAGAGGACAGTGACAACTGGCTGGGGAACACAGCAGGGACGTGTCTCCAACCTGACACCTCCGAGCTCCCAGCCCACAGCCGGCACAGCGAGCTGATGGGTCTTGCAGTGGAGGGAGGGTATTAAACCAGGAGCAAGCGCAGCACCCGCGGGGCCCTGGCAGGTTCTGGATGGGGGCTGGTCTGGGATGCTACAAGCAGAGTCCTCCCTCCGGGGCGGTTTCAGCCCCATTTTGTCTCTCAGCCCACAGTGAGCCCATACCTGGCCCTGGGCTGGGGCTCTGCATTGACCCCAAACCAGTCCCCCAGTGACCCTCACTGCAGACTGGGCAGCCCCGCTGCTGCTGCCTTCCTCCACCTCCCACTGCTGATGTTCAAGGGCAGCTCACTGGGACAATTCCTCCCCAGACAGAGTCAGCTCCTACCTGGCAGACAAGTCCGTGGTGCTGGCACAGCTCTGGCCCTGGGCCCTCGGGGCAGGCAGGGTCACAGCCTGGGGTTGCTGTAACAGCTCACGACCTCCTCAGGCACAGGCATCACTGCAGCAACAGCAACATTCCTCTCCAGATAGGGTACAAACCTCCAAACAACCACCAACCTCCCCTCCACAGCCTGGATTTATCTCCTTTTCCCCACCTACCAAATGACTCACTAATGACAGTGCAAACAAGCTGCAGGTGCTGGTTCTGGGCTGGCTGTGAACTGTTACCTGGGGTCTCCCTGCCAACACACACCTGTGCCAAAGCTGACCACAGCCCCTGCTACATCGCTGGAGCCTTTACCGAGGGTTTAAAGTGATGGGAGCCCATCCAGGTGTGATTAACCCCAGCTGACCCCTCTTCCCTGTGTGCCCCAGCTATGCAGGGTGACGCTCAGCTGTGCAGTTCAAGCATCTTCCCAAGCCAGGGAAGGGGCTTCTCAAGTCACTGCTCTGTTCCACTTCCACCTTGGTGTCACCCTGACAGAGCAGAGTCCATTGGGGGGAGCATTTAGCCTTGTAGCCACAAAGTGCTCAGATGCTCCGTGTGTAAGAGTGGTCCATGAACAGCCTGCTAATTCAGGAGGCAGTGGATGCTCCTCACAATCTTGCCACAGCCTCCAAAGCACGCTCCTGAAAAACTAAGGGAAAAAGTCTTTTCTCCTCTGTCATGTCTCAGTGGGGAAGTGTGTTTTGGAGGTGTTTCATACCTGTGCTCAACCCTGTCATAGTTGTGTTTCCCCTGAAGGTGAGGAGTGGCAGTGCAAAGGACCAGCACCATGCCCAGTTTCACAGGGGTGAGGAGAGGGGCTCTGACACTCTGGAACTCAGAGCCTGCCTGCCCCAGTGGGTCACTTTTGGGGATGGTAATGACCCCTCCTCAGGGCTAGGAAAGTTCTGCCTGAGGTTTTCAGCCTCTCGGGTGCCAAAGCAGATCAGCTGTGGGACAGGGACAGGGCTGGGGTGGCACCCAGGGCACCCAGCCATGTGCTGGCTTCTGCAGGACCAGCACCTGGAGCCCATCAAAGCAAAGCCACTCAGGCACATTTAACCAAACACTTACTTTCCATTTTATTCAATAATTGCTTTAATACTAAAATGCATTAGATGCTCAAAGCAGAGAAAAGAAAATCACATTTAGGTGGAAAACAAAGTTCTCATCAGATGAAAAAATCCCAATGTGGCAGGTACACCATTTGGAAACAGAATCGTAATAATTTAATAAAGCTGCTTTATCATCTTCATAAAATAGACAGAATGGTGATTCTTTTTTTTTTTTTCCTTTTTCCATTTTGTTGTTTACAATGATTCAATCACTGTGAAAATGTACATAACATACATATCAGCATATACAACAATTTATTCTTCATATACTCGGCAACGGAGACACCATGACGAGACGTACCGCGCTCAGTCCCGCGGCAGCCCAGCCACCGCCGGCCTCGCCAGGCTGCAAGGAGGCGTGTGCTGCTGAGAGCCAGTTCCGTGAGGTGTGTTTGGAGATTCTATCCCAGCTTAGATCAGCTGAACATCAGCTGATGCTGGCGAAGGCTCCGTCTCAGCAGTGCTTGCAGCGGGGGCGGCTGGGCTTCTCCCCGGCGGGTACCGCAGCTCACAGGTTGGATCAGAGATTACCCATAGCTGCAAAAGCAGCTGTAGCAACAAGACCATCAATTTTCCCCAATGACAGACAAATGTGTTTTCCATTCATAATTAGTTCTTTTTTTCCCCCAAGAATAATTTCAACATACCCATCAGACAAGTGTGTTCTTTACAAAAGCAACTTGTTTCCTATTTGTAAAAAAAAAAAAAAAAAAATAAAAAAATAAAAAAAGAAAGGAATTCACTTCTGCACAATGTGTGATCCACAGGCCACCTCCAGCTCACAACAAACAGGGAACGGAAACAACCTCAGTAGGACGGTGCTCAAGGGGGATTTTTCCAGCCATCAGTCATCCCTCCCAGCCCTCCACCATTCCTCCTGGCATAGTCCTGCAGCCTCGAGGGTGGGAAAAGCCAGGGGCTCCCCAGGGAGCAGGGAAGAGTACAGCCCCCCAGCCCCGAGCCCCAGGGCTGCTCCAGATGGGTCCTCGTCATGCTCGGGGGAGAATCGTCGGTGGCTGCTGCTCTCCTGGATAAACAGGGGAGCAGAGCAAGTTTGCCTGAAGGAAACCAACAGATCCCAGCGATTTTTCCTAAACCAAATCTGAGGACAGGTTTAAGTTATTAAAAAGCACAGTAATTACATCTGGAACTCTCCCAAAAAGCCTTCCCGCCCCCCTGCAGCTCGGAACATTTTTTGCATGGCCAGTTCTGATGCAACTAGGAAAAAAACCAAGAGACTGCGATTTGCCCAGGAGCCTGAACTCATCTCGAGTGACACAGAGGGACAGTGACAGGAGTACCAAAATATTCTGGAGAGGGCCAAGGCAGCAAAGCTGGGGCCACTCCCTGGGTCTCTCCTCAGCCCCGCACAGGGAGGCCATACCAAGGAAGGGCCCCTTGCTCAGCATCCCCTGCTGCAGCCTGGGTCAGCCCAGAAAACTGATGTTTAAACGATTTTCTTGGAGGCATAAGGGTTTACTGACCTCTTTAATGCCCCCTTTTAATAGAGAATTATTTCACATTCTTTCTCGGCTGTGCTTTTATTCAGAGTGGCAAGGAACGTTTCCTCTGGGTAAATTAGAGAAATGTTTCTATTTTTTCTTTTTTTTTCTCTCTTCCTTTTCAGTTAGCATCTATTTTTCATCCAAAATGCTGGGCTGGTGGTGGCAGCTCCGCAGGCAGAGGGCAACGCTCGGCAGAAATTAACGGCCGGTGCTTTTCCAGGCAGCTGGGGATGATGAGGGGGGGACAGCCACTATCCCCATCCCACGATGGGGCAGCCGGGTCCCATCCTGGCAGAGGTGGAGGGCAGACGATGGGGACACATGGGGTTGTTGCCCTGTGAAGCCAAGAGCATCTGACATGTGGGGCATCGCAGGCTCTATCTTTCAGCAAATGCATACGAGAAGCTTCCCCCCCAGAAAACCTCCCAGAGCTGACAAAACCAGGTAACATCAGAATAAACCCAGCCTGATGGTTACAGAACACCCTGTTACTCCAACAGTTTCAAGCCAGCCCCTTTCTTCTTTGCTTGTGTTATAATAAAAAACACATTTGGGGAAAAAAAACCCAGAAATAAATGACAGCAGTAACGGTACACAGGCAGGAAACACGGCAGGAACAGAAACAACATATCCCTGAAAAATGGGCTCAGAATCCAGAACATGAGGGAAAAAACCCCGGTTTGCTTTCTGGAGGGATGCAGGACATCACATTAACACGTGGGATGGGAGCTGAATGAGGTAGTCATCACACCGTGAGGGAAGTGTAACAGATTTCATTAGATGACTGTTTTTTGTTGATTCTTTCCCAATTCCTGGACCTAGCAAGTGGCAGGGGGAACAGGCTGACTGTGGACCTGTCTCGGACTGGCTGTGGCTTCAGCCAAGATCAATTTGTCCTGAAAAAAACAAATGCCTAGAGTTTAATTTTATTTTGAGGGTGACAATGATTGGATATTGTTTTCTTGTTTTCATTTAAATAAATCAAAGTAACAAATACTTTATCATGATATGTAGACCTAGAAAGACTCTTTCTCTAGAAACCACTAATTTCAACTTGCTGGTACAGCAAACATTGGCAAGAGCTATATATTTTCCCTTTCATAATCAATTTTAAATTCTAGGAAACATTATTAAGGGTAGGAAAAATCTGTTCAGTGAAGGGTTAACAATAACAGTAAAAATAATAATACACTAATTGAAATCCTCCTACCTTACTCATACCTCACTGAGGAATTATCACTGCAAGAGAGCAGAGAGTTGTGGAATCCCTTCTCTCTCTCCCTTCTACAAAATGGCTATTAAAGTAGCTCAATTTTTAAATCAATTTTATATGAGTAAATTTGCACCCACACAAAAAAAGTCCTTAATTATGAGAAAAAATAATGAATTACTTTAATTTTTTCTCCATTAAGAAGGCACATTAATTGAATTAGTAGCGTTGTTACATATCACCTGTCTGCCCCTAAATTAACATCACTATTGCTCATTCCATACTTATTTATGATGCAGGGATAGAAAGAAATCAGAACAGTCTAAAATCCACGCCATGATGACACACACACACACATACACTTGGCGTAATTGTGACTGGGAAATGCTGACTTGGAAGTGTGTGTCTAATTGAGAAGGTAATTTAGATCTTTTAAATAATTCCATCTCTTTGACTTGGAAATGATTGGAGACGGGGGATATCTAAATCTGGGAACTGGAAAAAAACCAAAACAACCAACTTCTGGAAAAAAACTTTCCATGCATTGCCTTGAAATTACGCAAAAGAAATGGATAAGGGAAAAAAGTTCAGCACAGTGTATTCGACAATTGCAATCCAGGCAGGATTTTCCCCAAAACATCCTCCCGTAATGCCCTGTCACTGCCCTGCAAGAGCCAGGGGAGGCTGCAGGCAATGGTGGGGGCTGGAAGAAGCGCTTGCTCCACCGGGGCTGCAAACCGCAGGTTCCCCAAAGTTTAAGTAAGATGATTGTGATTTTTTTTTTTTAATTCTTTTTTTTAAGCCTGAAAGCCTTTTGCCATCACCAGACATACAGTAATTTGCAATATCAAATACAATAATAGTACAGATAAGCATGTGACAGCAAAAGGATTCATAATTGCAGGGGTATCCACAGCAAAACACCAACACCTTAAAATACAAACAACCTCGTGCTGGGTGAATGTTGAAACTCACCCGACTGTCGCTTTGAACAGTCGCACACAAGAAACAGCCGCTACTTTGTCCAGACTACAAAACCGCCGGGGTGGTTACTAAAGATGTCCGAATAAGGAATTTGCCACTCAATTCTTTTCCAGGAATGGAAATTTATCTTTGTTTTGAGATATAAAAATATATAAACTCCAAGGAGGGGATACCGAGCACTCATGAGGACTGGGGGTGTCTCGCCTCTGCCCCCGCCACCCGCCGCCTCCCGGCAAAGCAAAACACCGGCTACTCCGCTCCGGCTGCACACCCCTGCCGCCTGTCGAGACAAGTGGGATTGTCACATTAACGATAGCTTCATTTATAAACAATACATTTAGGGAAAGCTTTTAAATACAGCAATCTGTGAACCATTGGTAAGCAATAAAAACAATCTGCGCTGGGAGTCCTGCGGTCCCTCATCCTCATCCGCATCCTCATCCTCCTGTCGCCGGGTGCTGCTCAGAGGACGATGTCCTTTAGTCTCCGGGCGCCGGGCGAGTCCTTTTCCCGGCGTTCCTGCAGGAGCGGGTTGCCCTCCTGCCCACTGCTCTCGCTGTCCGCCCCCCGGGGCTCTGCCTCCGTCGGCCGGGAAGGGCCACTGTTCCCAAAGGGCTCCCGTTCCCGGTTGCCAGCACAGTGCCCAGCACCGTAGGGCGCCGCCGGTTTGCCGGACAAAGGGCTCTTCAGGTGGAGGGGCGAGGTGACGGGGCTGACGGCCTCGCACCCGTTGCCCGCCTCGCGGACGGCGCCGCTCACCTTGGGGCTGCAGGCGGGCGGGTCCACCGTTCTTTTGCCTTTGGGGTTGGCGAGCCGCTCCTCGGCCGCGGGCTCGCCGCCCTCCTTGCCGAAGGTGGCGAAGGTCCTTTTTGTGCTGCAGTCTGCGTAAGGCTCCGCGTCCACTGCCGTCGCCTCGATGGAGAGAGCGATGACATTCCTCCCATGCTCAGGGGACTTGGCGCGGCTGGGGACGGCACCGCGGGGCATCCAGCACCTGTCCGAGTGGCCCAGGATGCGGCACTCCTCCCGGCAATGAAATCCTTCGCTCTGATCTGCGTGGGGAGAACACAAGGGATGGTGAGGAGGGGAGCCCAGCTGGGGGTGCCTACCAACCATGCTGAGCCGGGTGCTGCACAACCCCCCACTCCCAAGGAGAGGTGATCCTACCCCAAACTGCAGTGGTTCTACCTCAAACAGCAACTGATTTTAAGGCAAGGCTTGGAGGAGGAATTTTACTGCCATTTCTTGCTGCTCTACAGACTGGAGTTCAATTTCCAACAGGTTGTGTGTCACCTGCCACCACCAGATCAGAAACCTGGGGAAGGAGTGACGGCAGCAAATCCATCACAGCAGGTCTGTCTGTGTATCAAGCCCTCAGAGCCAGTGGTTCCTGAGTTTAGTGACCAGCGTTAAAGGCCACCATGTTTTAAGCTCGGTTTGACGTGACATTTAAGCTTGACTTTTCGCAGAGGTGGGAAAGGAACAGAGGGAGGAAAGGAAAAAGGGAGGAAGGGAGGTGCTTTTTGGTTCTGGTGTATATGTGCGTTTTAACTTGTTGCTTGATCCCCACAGACCTCCCACACAACAGAGGCTTTATAAATCTCCAAGATTGTCCACTCCACTGAAGATTAAATGTGTCATTCCCAGTGCTGGGGCTTTATTCATACGAGAGCAATAAAGATCCATTCTCTTGACTTGGGGCTGTCCCAACACCACTTTACAGTGCTGAAATATGGAGTGGTAGTTTAACCCTTTACAAGGACCCTCCATGAGTAGGTCCAAGGGCTCCCAGGCAAGTGCAAACCCTTGTGCCTGGTGCTTGCATGCATTCCCACGCTGCTGGCCGACCCCAAGGGACTGCACAGCTTCACCCCCACATCACAGATGGACAAACTGGGGCCCAAGGAAGCAGCCAGGCTCAGCCAAGTGCAAAGCTGGAAATAAAATCCAGCAGTTTCACCATCCCCAGCCTTTTTTGAGCATCCGACCGTGGCTCCTGCTGAACACCACAGGATCCTGGCTGCTTTTCAGTCTTGGCTTTTCCTTCATTTGATAAGAGCTTGTAATTTCAGCTGGCCCTCTTAAAGCACAACCTTTCCCTACGCAAAGATCTACCTTCCTTCCTACCATAACCTACACACACACAAAGCAGCATTAAAGCACTAATGCCGTTACCCATACGAGACCGCGCTTGGTCGGTGCCGGTTTGATGGATCGAAGGTGGCAAAGGTGCAGACTCAGCCTGGGTTTCCTCCCCGTCTGTCTGCAAACCGTTCATTTTGATGCTCTGTACATCTGTGTGCATAACCTCCGCTCCTCAGACACATTGGTATTTCCACCACATTCGAGCACTAGGGCGGCTGATAAAAATTCTCAGCACATAACACAATGCACCAAAATATGAGCAGCTTAACACTTACAGAGAATAAACGAGTAAAAGGCAGACCTCAAAAAAAAAAAAAAAGAAAAATAACACCGAAAGAGGATTTTTTTTTTAAAGGAGAAGAAGCCAATTAATTGAAAAATCTATGGGTAAAAGATCGGCTTTTTCTCTACATCAGAGCAGTGACACGGTGGTGTGGAGCGTGGCTCTGGGTGGAGGGGAGGAAGTCTCCGTTTTGGCAGCTGCCTTTACAGCAGCTTGAGAGCAGGATGCCCTGAGCCCTGCACACAGAACAACCTGCACCAAGCTCTAAAAGCCCATGATCTTATACTTTGATTCTGTTAATTTCAAGTACTTGAGCAAAATAGAAAGAAAAAAAAAAAACAAAAAATTGCCCAGAAAGTGTTGCTGTCTCCCTATTTATCCACAGCTTAACTTCAAAAGGGTGCCACAGGCATACAAAGCTGTGTATTCTGGCTGTGATAGCAGAGGACTTGGTGATGGCTGGAGGGGCTACAGAAATATCTTGGATTCTCATCCCCGATGAGACACTGATTTATTGTGCTGTGTGACCTTGGGCACGTTGCTGGAGCACACATCACTTCAGTCTCTCCACAAACATGAAAGGCCAGATGTGGGAGCAAGCTGGGCTGGCTGGTCCAGTGTGGGAAGGCACAGGGGAGCTGCTGTTCCTCACCTTCCTCACCCAGCATTATGTCTCAGCCCTGAACCTATCCAGCCAAGGCAAACCGCTCTCCAGAGAGAGCACAGGCAGGTTTGTCTTGCCTTGATCCATTTATTCCAACCTGGCACATTTTACAGTTAAAAACAATAGGAGGACTTCCCTGATCACTGCAAGTGGATACTACTCAAAGCCTAGAAAGGGATCCATGCTTTAAGAGCAGTTTCACTGAAGACCTAGTGTGGAGCCTATCTGCCAGGGAGGTGATCAGCTTTGGACACCAGAACTCACACCAGCACCAGCTGAAATGCAGGGAGGAGAAGAGCTGAAAAGCATTACATTAAATTATAGTGTTTCAATCTTTTACTTTAGGAAGGGAATGTTCACAGGACTGAAAGAGGCTGGGTTGACAGGCAGAGGGGCAGAAGTCACCATCACCCACAGACCTGAGACAACAGGTAGCTCCACAGTACATTCTGTCACTCTGCTTCTGTCCCCACCACACATCTCAGCCTTGAGACCACATCCTGCAGCCAGAAACCATCTTGCTCTCGGGGACAACATGTGTCTAGGCTGCCCAGAGAAACCCTAACCTGGCAGCAGAGCCCTGAGGAGAAGCCTCTTCTCCGTGGCAGAATGGAGATCTTCAGCTACCCATCCATCACAGTCTTACCCCTGTAGTTGATATAAAATACTACTTTTATGCCACAAGCAAGCCCTGTTGATACACAGGAACACCACTCCTCTGCTATCCCAGGTCCAAAGAAGGCATGTGTAGTGGGGTCTGGGCTTCTCCAGTGGCTGATCCCAGAGCTGTTACCTCACATCCTCCTCCTTCCCCAAGCAGAGACAGGCAGGGAGCCGCCGGGCACGCTCCTGGTGCTGCCCTTTGCAGCTCAAGTCTGACTCACCCAGCCTTGACAGCACCCAGGACAGTCATTCACATTCACATTCACATTACTGTACTGCTCTGTCTTTTTTTTTTTTACCACTTTAACAATCGGAAATAGGACAACAGGAAATTCTCTTAAAGCCCTAGATCTGCCCTAGTCAATACGACTGTTACTCTCTGCACTTAAAAAATGTTCTTAATGCAAGGAGCGAAGCCCAGGTAATAAGTACTGCACACGCATGACATGATAAGTGGCAGGCAGACAAAACAGGCAGCTCTTCACTTCTGCGTGGATAGCAGGGGGCTGAGCAAGCTGGTGTGAAACTGCTGCCAGACTGGGCTGGGTGAGAGGGAGAAACAACAGAGGGGCAGAGTGGGGTGAGACCCAACAAGGCTGGCAGAGACCTACTGGATGGCATGGGCTGGGGATGAGGAACACTATGGCCTGGGGAAGGGGAACCCCACAGCACAGGAAAGGGGAACACCACAGCACAGGGAAGGAGAATACCATGGCTTAGGGGAAGAGGAATACCATGACCCAGGGACGGGGAACACCACAGCCCTGGGATGGGGAAACACCATGGCCCAGGGCTGTGCAAGCCTTCCTGAGCTGGGCTGGACTTTCTAATGAGCTGAGGACATTACACACTCTGGGGTGATAGTCCTGTTGCCCGTTGGGCTGTGGGGAGACCCATGTGGCACCCAGGTGGCCTGGAGAGATGCTGAGCAGCTCACCTGAGTGCAGGTGTCATTCACAGGTGATGGCTGTATATAAGATGAGTGGGTCCTGCAGCAGCAATGTCCCTGTTTCAGCCAGTCTGCCCTCACCCAGCACAAATCCTGAACTTTGTTTCAGAGGTCACTTTCAAAATGTTCCCCAGGTACAAAACATACTGGCAGAAGCATCTTCATCAAGAGGTAAGCATTATCCTGAAGTCACACTTGGCAGGAAAAAAGTGTCATTGCTAAACGTAAGCTCTCACATAGCCAATATGAAATAATATAAAACCTACAGCCACCTCTGGAATAAATATGCTCCTCAACAAGCAAAGCAAAATCCACATTGAGCTCCAGATTTCAAAGCTTTTCTACTTGCAACTTGGAAGACCAGCATAAAGGCAACTAGAAACCAGCCCCAGCCAGCCCCAAGCCCTGATTGTGCTGCCTGTGGGTCCCAGCCAGGCAGCAGATGCCGAAAACCAGCAGCTGCAGAAAGACCTCGTAGGAGAGACAAAATCCCTTGCCCAGCCAAGACTCTCAGCCCTTCCCAATCCCACTATGAAAGCTCTTGGTCAGAAGAGCAGGGAGACAGGATGGATGCCTGAGAGCCAGAGCCCAGGAGGAGCAGCAGAGGTCATGTGATGGTCAGTGAAGCAACAGAGCCTCCGCCTCCACACAGGAAGCGTCTCCCCTCATCAAAAGGAGGGATTAAGGAATGTCCAGGGTGTACAAGTCTTCCAGTCTCCTATTCAACACCCACATACCTGCAGCAGAACAACATGGAGCGGGTGTGTGAGGTGCCCATTCAGCTCTCAGAGCAATTGAATTATCTCCAGTGGAATTGCAGCGCTGGCCAAAGAGACAAAGTTAAATCGTAGCAAGGTGCAAGTGCCTGGGAATGTAATATTCCTGATAAATGGCCAGATGACATGTGCTGTTATACAATCTAAGGTGCAATTTGGGCGATGACAATAGTCCCTGGAGTTTCCATTTTCAAACAGCCACTCAGTTCAATCCAATCCATGTCAGAGCAGCTTTGCCGAGGTGAGTAAGTAGAGCTCATTTGTGCTATTACATAGGGAGCAAGGAAAAGGAGCGGAGGAGTTGCTTGAAAATGAAAAATAAGGGAAAAAAAAAAAAAGAGTGACTGGAAGAATCTGAGCCTGCTGGGACATGCATGGGGCAGCAGGTACATAGGTGACATCGTGCTGAGTGGCCCCAGCCCAAATCCCCAGCCCTGTGGCAGTGCCAGGCACAGTGCCCGTACCTGGGCTGGTACCACAGGTACCCTTGTGCAGGAGCCTGGCTTTATCTCCACATTTCGGTGTTCCTTCAGCAACCGTATGATTATACTGTAATCATGATGACACTGCTCCTGGGTACAGCAAACAGCACGATCATTAAAAAATTCATTTCAAAATCTTCCTGGAAGCTAATAAATTTTACAGCAGTTTCAATCCTTTCTCATTGCAACAAAGAAAAGCTTAGTTCCAGACAAATTAGAAGTAAATTGATTGCCTTAGGGGAATCTATTCAAATATCACTTTTCCATGTTAGAAATCTCTTCCTGAAACAAGGAGAGGAGAACCAGGGAGACCCAGCACGGGAGGGATGTGGAAAAGCAAATCATTAAATCTCAGTTCATGAAACTGAGGGGGGGGGGAATCAAACTTAAAATAAAATGCAAATGTCTCACTGGGGTGCAGGCCCAACATTTGTGACGGAATTTATGAATAATAAACATGAATAAATAGTAAACACGAAGGGATCAAACACTGCTGTGGATGTTTACTCATGGTTAGCCATCTTTCATGGACAATGTGCAACTGCATTATTTAACATTCCTCTTCCAGCTATTTTGGGGTTTCTTTTCAACTCCAGCACCTTCACTTTTTCAAGGATGTATGCCACAAGGCACAAGGTGTGGCCCCCCAGCCCCTGTGCAGCACCCACCACCCTGACAGAGCCCTCTTCCACTCCACTCCAAGAGGAGCGGCTGTTCCTGGTTCAGGAGCAGTGATCCACTGCATTACGCTCCAGATAAAATAATAAGCCTGAGCAAAATACAAACAGTCCCCAGCCATGGTTCATTATTTGCTTGTAAATTAAGACTCTGCACCTCTTCCTTATCTCCTCTAATAGCATAATATCAGGGAACAAGAGGTGGGGAATAGTGTATTACATTTTTGACCTATGGGCTTTACAGAGCCTTCCTTGCCTTTCCTAATAAGAAATCTCCAGTCAATGCAGCAATGCAATCCTGGCGTGGCTTCCCTTGCACAATGCTCGGAGGATACTAATAACCAGGAACAGTGACAAATGCTCTTTACCGCAACGAAGAGCCTTTCTTTTCCTCTCTTTCACCATTATTTGGGATTTATGCAAGCTAAAAATGCTCTATTTTTAATCCTGGATTGTCTGTCCCGACACAGAAGGTCAACAGTGCTTGGACAAAGCACTGTAATTATTTTAACGAAACAACAGATGTGAATTAGATTAATTTATTGGGCAATTGCTGATAAGGACCCATGGCTGAATGCTACTCACAGGCAGCACTTCTGGAATGGTCAAGGGAGAGCTGTGAGGGGGCTCCTTCCCAGCTGTTGCAGACACAGACCATTCCCAGGAAGTGCCAAGGACTCCCACTGATTTACACCAGCCGAGGGTTGGCCCATTCACCTCTTCCCCGGCTCCGTATTACCATTAATAACTCCCTTTCTTCTGCAGAATGGTCCCTGTATTATGAATGAAGACTGACAAACAGACAGACCTGGATGCCTGGCAGCTGCACACCAGAGGGTAAGGATAGATTTGATGCAAAGGATTTTCTCTAGAAAAATGCCTTCCTGGGCATACTGATGCCTTTGGGATGAGAAGGCGGCTATGGGAAGGAGGGAGATCACCTGAAGCAAAAGAAGCTGGTATGTGGGCATGCCATGCACTACAGCAGAGTCAGACCCAGAAGGTATTATGGGCTGGAATGTAATTTAATGCTGGCTGCTCCCCTTTATCCGGGACCGCAGGCCAAACCCCACCTCATTCACAAGGAAAAATTAATTCCCTTTCAGAAGACTGGCGGAACACACCATTTAAACTCCAATTAATCCTATTCTTAAGTGGTCCATGGAGCTCATGCTGGCCCCTGAGTGGCGGGGATTTCACCTCTGAAACTCCGCTACTCATGCCTCCATACAGGGCTCATTAGCATCCTAACTGATGTTGGGATGCAGGATCCTGTCCTCGGAGAGGAGAGCACTCCAGGTTCTGACAGACCTTTTCCATCTCAAACCGTTACAGCTCCGTAATTCATCAGCACAGCTCCCATTAATGCTAATGGCAGCTACTGCACTGCCTGCACGAGCGCAGAATACAACCCCTTGACTTCATTACTGGAATTCAATTTCATTAACACTGGATACAGAGGGATTGTCCTAAATACACTCTTTCTTATACTTTTTCATGTTAATGCAACCATTTGAGTATATTATACCCTGCAGAGATGGAAACATTTCTAGTCTGTTTAAACATATTTCCCACAATTGGGAGCAAAACTTTGTTTCCGTTTATGCCTTTGACACCAGCTGCCTTCCATTTAATGGGACTTTAGAAAGTACATTAATCCAAAGGTTACTGTTCTCCGCTATTGTCAAAGATGAAACAAATTCACATATTCTGTCAGGGTAATGCAGGACCAGCCAGGCAGCTACATTCCAATGGCAGCAATAAATCGAATTATTACTCTGTCCTATTCAAAATTAGGCATTGCTCAGAAAATAGTTACTCAACAATTCTGATAAAAAATTCAAGAAAACAGAAATTACAGTGGGGGGAGATAAGAAGCAATTCCCAGATGCTTGTACTGGGCCAGCTCCTGGCCCAGCGCCTGTCGGAGCAGCATCCCTGCCCTCACTGCAGCCATGTGGATGTTTGCTGCTTGGGAGGCTCATGGTGAACATATTACTGCAACCAGCACCTCCCCTGGCCAGGATGAAGCAGAACAACCCATACTCATCCTCCCTCTGCAGGGATGAGAGGGCCAGGGCTCTGGCAGGAGCGGGATGCTGCCTGTCCCCTCCTCCTGCCACCCGCCCAGCACAGCTCTCCCTTCCCTGCAACATTTCTGGTGCTTCCACACAACAAGTGAGAAATAAAGGAGACGAGGTTATAAATGCTGATACATAATTTACTCCTATTATCAAGATTAAACACATCTTTGCATGCTTAGCATAAAACAACTGCCTTTCCCCAGATTTCTCAAGGACATGCATAAACTTCATTATTATCTAAATAATCAAAAGAGTATTTCAATAGAATATTTAACTGTCTGCCTACTGGAAACTCAGAGCCTTAATCTAACACTGATCCTCTGTTGTCCTTCATGTAAATATTGTTGGGATGTCAGCCAAAGCCTAGGGAAGTGAGCTTCATCTTGGTGGATGGGAATCTCTCGTGTCAGATACAGTCAGCCTGACTAATGAGACCTACAGCTTGCCAAAACCTACAGCCTCGCTGTCTGTTCCAGCTATTGAATGCGTTCAGAAACCCAGTGGCACCAGCCCAGCAGTCTACAGATCCCAATCAACTATCAATAGCTTAAGTGTAAGTGATTGTGTATGAAGTACGAGCCAAATGTGTTTCCTTTTTCAGTTTTAGGACCTCCAGTATTGTTATTGCACCAGTAATGCTTGCACGGAATTAATCATAGACATACCCACAAGGCAAAACATTAGGAGAAGCTCTTTGTACTTTCTAAAAGTGTGCAGCTCTGAAGAGTGGAGGGAGCTGGAAGGCTTCCCAGCACGATAGGGCGTTCCCCATCGTCAAGAGATAGCAAAGGAATTTTTCCCCTTTTTTTATTAGAAAACCAAAATATTGGTTACTGGCCATCTCTCATCATGACATTGACCTCTCATGCCTCCACCCTGGAGCACAGCATTATGCCTTCCCTGGTGCTCTGCTTTTTCGGATGAACATGGGAGTTTTCCATGCTGGTGGATCTTTTCATCTGAAGCACAGGGATGTACTCTGTTGAGATACTGGCCTAGGGTGGTGAGTGCATCAGAAAATCCCAAAGGGATATGGGGTGGCCACAGAGACAGGTCTGCAAAAGCTTCTCTACACTGTCCAGCACCCAACAGTGCCTGACCCGGCACCACAACTCACAAGGACATTCCTGTTCTCTCTGCATGGCCATGAATTTACACAGACAGCTCAAAGGAGGCTCGAGCTCCACATCAATGAAGGATAACACCGATGCCAAGGGATTGCCAGCTGCAGGTCAGACTGGCCCCATGGCCAACAGAATTGTCAAAGTCTGGGAATCTGGCCCATTTAATTAGATGAAACTTCATTACTGCAATTAAGTTTACCTTCATTAATTCAGAGTGCAGATAAACATGCATGTAAAATTACTATAAGGTCAATAATAAAATCTAAAACCTCATTGTAAGCTTGGGGAAATGACACTGCCTGTTAGTCATGGACGACCTCAATTCCAGCAATCCAGCTGGGGTCCCATCCCATCCCATCCTGTTCTGTTGGCTCTACAACCATGGGGGTGAGATGGAGAAGCCTTTGAGTATGTCTGGGGCTGTGAACTGCAGAGCTGCGGGGAGATTTTCATGACTTCCATAAGTACTACAAGGAAAGCAGTTGGCTCCACAGCACCCGGGCAGGGACACCGAGTCCTACATGGGGGGTCTGCACACCACCCTGTGGTCCTACCACACATCCCTTGCTGTGGCTCCAACACAGAGATAGAAGGCTCCTGCTTCCCAAGATGGGCTGCTCCAGTACTACTGGAGCATAGCAGGCTCTGCCCCAGCCTCTGCCAGCACAGCCTCCGATGATTTCTGGTTTCCCAAGGCATGTTCCTGCAGCACTGCCCTGAGGTCAGGCTGGATTGTGTTGGCTACTGGCTCCGGTTCACAGGGCTGTCAGCTAAATTGTACCACAGCATCATTACTCCCCAGTGATGGTGTGACAGATAGACAGAGCCCAGCTGGATTTTCAAAACCTAAGCACTTTGCAACACTGACAGGCAAGAAAAAAACAACCACCAACCCACAACCCTCTTAGTCTGAGCAGGTTTTATCTGGAAATACCCAAAGCTAGTCGGTATAAGACCCCACAAAGTCATTCCTCCTGAACCACTTTCCTGACCAAACCTTTTAACTGTGACTGGGAAATAAAGAGCGATAGATACAAGCCCCGGCTGGCGTTACCTGATTAGTCTAGTACCCACCACATCCTTAAGGTGGCTGTTCTTCAAAGGGATAAAGAAAGGCTGAAATGACTGACGTAATTGGTGCTTTCAGACAGAGTTAGTGCGAGGAGAAGAGTCAAGTTCATTACACTGGGGTTCACCACACGGCTGCAGCAGCTGAGAAGACGTGGCCAGTGTTGGGGCTGAGCTGCTGGCCGGGCACCTGCTTCCATAGCAGGAGCACAAGACACACCATAAGTGGGTGGGTTTAACCCAAACATGTCCCTCTGCAGTGGGAATCAGCCTGATTTTCCCTCCTAGCACAAGAAAGGGGATATAAGGGGAAGGCAGGCAGCACAGTCTTGCAGTAATTCTGCTGGAGCCCCTCTACAGGGATCCACCCTGGCTGTCTGCGGCACTCGGATGTAATGCTGCCTCTCTGCCACTGCACGCTCTCCTCATTTCTAAAACACTTACACATGCAGCATGCATTAGAATTAAAAAACCATTAAACCTCGGAAAGGAAAAACTTTGACAGGATGCGTAATATACTAAGTATAATTAATTAAATTGGATGAGGCACTGGGGGACGAGAGAAGAGTGGATGGAGACTGTTCTTGGAAAAGGGATGGTAATGCACTAATTTTCAGTGTGTGCCATTAAAAAACAGCCTTGGAAGAGGCAAAAATGAGCGTCGGGGGCTTCGAGAGATGGCACCAGCCAGTTGGGCACCTCAGATGCATAGCAAAGAAGGTGAGAGCACAAAACGTGGCCCATTAGAGCCCTAAAAAAATTATAATGAGGGTGGAAAAGGCACCAGAGAGAAGGAAGAACAGAAATGGGATGCAGGTTGCTAAAAAGCAATGTCCTACCAGTGACAGCCCCCTCCAGAGAGTTTCTCTTGCCCACCCCATCAGGGTGCAGACAATGGACCACCTCCACCACCCAGCTCCAGGTTCCTCAGGGCTGGCATGGGCATCAGGGCAGGCAATAGGAGATTCATCCTGAAAAGCATCTGGCTCTCTGTGGGATTATTCTTCAGCTATTTGTAACTCCAGGTGTGGTTCCCTAGCATAGGTAGCACCCTGCTGCATCCATCCATCCCCTCAGCAGTGTTTGAGGTGGATGGGAAGCAGGAACCACAGCTGAGGCTGGGGAGGGAGCATCAAAGGCGGCCCCAGTCATCACAGCAGGCAGAACATGATGAGACAGGCACAGTCTGGCTGTTCAGCAGGACAAAGTTTTAACAGGCTTAACAACAGCATCAGCACTGATCATTAGGCAATTACAACTGCTGAAAGTTGACAAAGCACCAGGACCAAATGAATTATCTCCCCAAATCCTGCAGGCAGGAGCATGGAAAAGAGAAAAGTCATCGTCAACAGCCTCTGATAGCTCACTGGGTGCAGCACAGTAACTAAAAACTAAAGGGCTGCTCGTTTACTTGCTGTTTGGAGAGATGAAAGGGAAAGGCCAGGAAATGAGATCTTCAAAAACACTCTCATCACTCAGGGAGCGGTGGGAGGGAAGGTCCTGGAAACACTGATACAGCCAGGATTGCTCAGTGCCTGGGGATATCTGATTCAGAGGAAGGGACTGAGTGTGTTTGGAAAAGGAAGGCAGATTTTGGCTGGGGGAGTTCACTTCTGAATCATCCCCAGCGTGGTTACTTGCTCAGTTCTGCACATTCCCGCACAGCAGACAGTGCCAGCCAAGGGGACAGTCGTGAGCTCTTCTTGAGGATGTGCCAAAACCCACTCCTCCAGGGATCTGCAGAGTTTAATCCATGTGGGACTACGGTGACTCCCTGCTCTGCTCCCTTGCAAACCACGGGATGCTCAGCTCTGTCACGCTGTGCTTCTCAAGCACAGCCCTTCACTTTGAGTGACTAGGCACGCTTTTCGGAAAAACATGCAAATGTGATTTAAAGACTCTAAGTGATACAGAATATATCACATCCCTTGGGAACCTGTTCCAGGGGGTAATTATTCTAATTCCTAAAATCATGCGTCTCATTTGCAGCTGGAATTTTCCAAGGCAAACCTCCATCCCCCATCAGCAGCTCTGCCTTGTTCGCTGAATTAGGGAGAGGCTCAGCAGCAGAGATCTCCTCCCTAAGTTCACTTCTGAACACAGGCTTAGATGACCAATGCCTCAAGCAAAGTTCAGAGCACATCCCCTGAGAATGCTTTCTCTCTCGGGTCCTATTTCAAGCCCAGTGGTCTCAGTTGAAAGAGTCGTGCTGGATTCAAGAGGCTTTGAGCGAGGTCTTAAATCTCCAGACGTGTTTGGAGGGTGAAAGCTGATACTTTCAGCCATACCCAGAAGCTCCTGATGCAGAACAGCCTCCAGAAAGCCAGGGGACATGTTTGCACTGACAAAGCACCTCCTCTCCACCTGCCTGCCATAGCTCAGTGGTCCCTGCAAGGCACGTCTGCCCAGTGAAGGGCTTGTGTGGATTTTTATGGCGAATTAATTGAACATATCTACTCAGTAACAATGGAAGAAGACTGAAAAAGCAGAGGTCAGGCAATGAGGGAATTGCAGGTAGAATTGTTCATTTTAATTACTTGTCTTCATTAATGTGAGGTTTCTGGATCCTACGGTGATGACTAATGGGTCAAAATATTTGCATGAGTGAATATACTTCCACAAAAGGACACATGGCTAATGGGTGGAACAGATACAGAATTTTTGTTGGATTTTCCAGGGGCATTTTCAACACAAGATGAAAAGACTTCCCAGATCCCAGCAGTGTACCAGAGGGGAGCAACCCTCGGTGCAAGATAAACATTTTTATGCAGCACAGAAGTACCCAGGAAAAGTGTAACAGAAGGTGTAAATAAGTGACAAACGAGGTAAAACATGGGTTATACTTGAGCTGTTTGTGTCTCCTTGGCAGTCGAACAAGTTGGATACAAGCATCAGGGCTACCTGTGCTCCTGACAGCGCAGAAAGGAAACAAAAGTTTGGAACAAGCCAAACACATTCAATTTGCCTGAATAATTTAGGCTGCTGAGTTATCATGTGCTTCATGGACTGTCATCGAGAAAAGCTGTACTGCAGAGGAAAGGTCTGTAAATCAGTGCATCTGAGGGACCCAAACTAATCAGAGAGCGGCTGCAAAAGCACCGCCTGTCAGAACAGATGCAGGACATGGAAGTCACCCGGCAGGAGCTGCGAGGCAGACAGCAGTCCTGCACTCCAGGGATGGCTCCTGCTGATGGAGACACAGTGAGGCCGAGCAGAGAGTGGCACCAAGAAAACATGGCTCTCACTGAAAAGTGCTGGTAAGCAGCAGTTTCAGTGGCACAAATAACAAATAAAGGGGCAACAGGAGAGCTGGAAGGGACTTTTGACAAGGGCATGGAGTGATCGGGCAAGGGGGAACAGCTCTAGACTGCCAGATTTAGATTAGTCACTAGGAAGAAATTCTTTTCTGTGAAGGTGGTGAGGCAGTGGTACAGGCTGCCCAGAGAAGCTGAGGATGCCCCATCCCTAGAAGTGTTCAAGGCCAGGCTGGATGAGGCTTTGAGCAAATTGGTCTAGTGGAAGGTGTCCCTGCCCATTATAGGGAGGTTAGAAGTAGATTATCCTTAAGTTCCCTTCCAACTCAAATCATTCTGTGATGTTGATGGACTGGCAAACATAGAGAGTGAAAAAGTCAAATATATACAGAGTACCCACCCAGGGACACATCTGAGTGTGCCAGACAATCCCCAAAGGTATTTATACTCTCCGGTAATGCAGCTACTGCTCCCAAAACACCGGCGCTCTGACTTTTCCCGAATTACTACTATGCACAGTTTTGACTTCACCTTTCTAGCCAAATGCCTTTTCCCTAACAGGAGCTGCCCCCATATAACTTCTCACTGAGCTGTACTAAACCCAGAAGCGCAGGTAGTTGAGTTGAGGAAGTCGTTCCTCTCTCAGGTCAAACCCCTGGCTCGGGAGCAGTTTGCCATTCAACCAGCTGACTGGGGAACGAGCAGACGAGGCAGCATCATCAGCTGCACTCGCACCAGCTACTCCTCTGCCTCATCTCTTTCATGAAGCCGACACTTCCAAAGCAGTCAGAGGAAATCAAGTGCTCGACCTATTTTGGTTTGCAAGAGATGAGGACACCCACCTCTCTTGGCTTCTCACAAAAAGTTTCAACGCTCTTCGCTCTTACGTTTTTCACATAAAACAGCTCAGAACAGCCACAAAACCTGCTCTCTCCAGCATGCACTCAGCACCAAGTCTTCTCCCTAGGAACTGCCAGAAGCTCCTTGCCTTCCACCCCCACTAGCTGCATGTCCTCAGCACCCCACAAGACACGGCACCCCCTCGCCACAAGGACTCTCCTGTGACTGTCCCCGTAGCTCCAGCCATGTGCCAGGGCGGCTCTGCGGCACAGAGCTCTCCAGCACCTCCCTAAGATGCAAGGTAGCATCTGTGGTGAAATCTCACCAAATGATCCAAGATAGTTTTCTCCAGCTGGGACTGATTGAATATAGCCTGGGCACCGGATGATGTGGGAAATCAGTCGTAGCAGAGCACAAATTGCATGCATAGAGGTAATTACTGCAGCACAAGGTTGGTAGCACCACTACCCACATGACAGTATATCTCAGCAATTTTCATTTCCTATTGCTTCAATTCAGAGAGGGGTTTTTTTAATCTTTTTTTTTTTTTTTCTCCTTTTTTTTCCCCTGTGGTTCAATTTACTCCTTTTCCTGCAGGGAGTGAGTTAACCCAGGATTTCTTCAGGATAAAGCTCTGATTTCACTACAGCTAATCACTGCACATATCCAGATGTCCCGCTGTTTATGACACCCAGACCTCAAGCCCAACCCATCTCGACCTGGCTCCACTTCCCTGCTCCAGGTGTGACTGTCACTGCCCGAAGGTGAAGTGACACAGCAGTGACCGCTGGTCACCCACTGCCATGTACCATCACCCGCAGCCAGCTGTGGATGTTGGTAATGAAACACAACGTGCTGGTAGCTAATGAAGCTGGTTACAAAGCAAGTCATTCTTCACACTTGAAAAGGGGTGAAAAATACAATATGGAAAATGGAACAGAAAAGGGTTTCTGCTGAAAAATAAAAACACTAAGAGAGCTAATGCTGAGAGCTGGGAAGCTGATCATTACTATTACAGATACTCAGCAAAAATAGGGCCACATTATGCTTACTGTTATTATATGCATTGTGACTAACATATATCTATAATATCTGCTATGGAGAACTTATTTTCCAAACAGACACAGGGGTTAAATGCAGGATAGAAAGGGAAATCACTGCGCAAAGGCAACACACACCCAGCCAGAGCCTGGCACAGCCCACACTCCTGCTCCCCAGCCCACCCGCTCCCCTGCATACCTGCATGTACCATGAGGAAGGGCTGCCAAACTCCTTAATAATTCTGTGACCCATTTAAAAATATCTAGTCTTACATTCATATATGCTGTATGAGAAATAAAATATAGCGCTCGCAAGTTTTGAGTGGCAGCACTTCTCTCAAGACAGATAAAAGCTGCAAGTTCTCTTTGCTGTTTGGTGCCAATTATTACAGAGTTTTGACTTATATATTATTACATAGATCATTTAGTAAAACAACCTACATACAAACCTAGTGGTGTGTCTCCCTTCAGCAGTTATCTGCAGGAACTGGAGCAGTTTAGACACTCACCCATATCACCATATTTTGGAGACGGGCGGGCTCCTTCCCCTGCACCCAGGGGAGATGCAGGCCCTGCCCTACAGCTCTCCACAGCATGCAGCCTAATTAAGAGAGGTCCAAATGATTTATCATTATTGCAGATACTGATTTAATTACACCGCTTTTTTGGAGGGGAAAAACAACAGGCACCCAACTTGTACGAGCCCCTCTGGAGATGCCGGTCCGGTCCAGCGCCGTACCCGAATCACCCCCGCACTGCCGGGCGCATGTTTCAGTACCGTGGGAGGGATTTAACCCGATGGCAACCACCAGTGCCCAGAAGGCAGCTCTGAACTCGCCGTGCCGTGTGCCCTGCACCCGCAGAGCCGACGGTCAGCGCGCTGTTTGTGGTGATTATTCCTTTAATAAAGGGCCCTGTATTTTCCAGCGGCTGCAAAATTGATGCAGGTTGCCATGGTAAGCACACACTTTCCCATTTAGTAGAATAATAGGCAGCTTTGTATAATTCACTGATTTCAGATGATTTCTCACTCCAAGCACAAGTCGCTCAAGTTACATAAGTCACCTGTTGTTTAGTCAATCTGGCAATTTTAATTAGAATAAATTTTTATGATTCCTCTTTGCAACACTTAGAGCTGCTCTGCCACCAGAATGCCAGAGATGTCTGTAAATTATACAGGCCCCAATCACATCTTTTTTTGCTGTTTTAATTACAGTAACATTGCAGCATTAATCATGTAAGCCTCTGTTAAACAAGTAACAGCCATCCTCCATCATAATTAAAAAGAAAGGCCAAGCAAACAGGAGCTTTGGAGTTTACCATATTTTCTCTGAAAATTATATTTTAACTTAAGAGTTTCACAAACAGTAGTTTTATTTGGCTCTAATTAGTGTTGTGAAGGAAACACCAAAAGGTTAATAAGAGATGGTTAGTTTGTAATGCAAGTTTCCCAGTGCCAGCCCCAGCAGTTCAGTCTGTTTTCAGAGTCATTAACGATGTAGATTGATTACAGGAGGAGATTGGGAAGTGCTGGCTTGCTGCGTTAGCAGAAGGTTTGGTTTTATTCATATACCTTCCCTACTGTTAAATCTGGTGACCATTACCTTGTCCATTTTGCTAAGCTTAACTGCTGTGAGATAGAAAGTGTTAAAGGTTTCCTCAGAGGTTACTGACAGAGGGGGAAAAATGTCCACCTGAGCCTTTTTTTGACTCGTTTTTAAGGCAAAAGGAAGCTGCAAGCTTGATTGAACTGTTTATTTGTATTAAAGTATCTGAAAATCCAAGTATTGGGTAGTGGTTTTAGAAAAGGATACTTTGGAAGAGCCAGGGTTAGAGCCGCCCTGTCCTTCAGCTGAACCCTGAGACAAAGATCTCTGCAAAGCTTTTGCTTGGGCTGGAGTTTAGGAACAGTTAACAAAACCAAGCACAAATAGAAGCTGAAATTCTCTCATCAGAAATAGCACTTCTTCATATCTTCTATAAATTGCTCTCCAGTCACCCAGCAAAAATATGGGTAAGCAATGACTGAATTTGACAAAATCTCATTAAAAAGTACAATAAAACACTAGAAACTCTCCAACTTTCTGGGCTGATCATTCATCCATTACAAACCTACACAACAGGGCACAGATTCAAGTTTTAATTTTCCTCTCGAAGTTGCCAAAATGCTCACATCTGGTGAGTGTTCTCTGTGCTTAGAGGGAAAGGACTTGAGGATCTAAAGGTTATAACTCCTGTGACCCTGGATGAAGTAAATTCAGTGCTGAAGACACTGCAAGAACTACCTTTGAAGGAACCTGAAAACTGAAGGAAGAGTGCCACAAATGTGGGATATAGGATAATGCTTCTTATGCAAACAAAGGAGGTTGCACATCTGTTTGTTATTTAGTTCTGCTGTTGCAAAAAGAGATTTGCTTCACTCATTGCTACAGATATGACTTCAGTGTCACCTCTGCCCCACCATCACTATCCAGCAAGGACTTCTCCAAGCTGCGCTCAAAGTTACAGAGCTACAAAACTAAGGAAGAGCAACAAGGGATCTGTCCATGCCAGCCAGAATATCTGTGCATGGATTAAACCTCCTCGAGTGATCTGCTCTGCTGCGACACAACGTGGTGGTGACGGGAGCTGAGCCCGTTGGTGGGGCAGCCTGTCCCTCTGCCCATTTCTGCCTGTCCACAACACCCTCTGCAGAGGGAGCTAAGCACCACATACCTGGACACGATGAGGGACATCCTGAAGAGAGACTCATTAGCCTGAGCACTTGACAGAATTTTTTCCCAGTTACATTCACTGGTCTAACAAAACATATTATGTTCCCCCATAATCCCGGTCGGGCAACGTCAGCAGGAGTTTGGGGAGGATGGAGAGAACATGTACAAAAGCATCAGTAACCACCACACAGCCATCCATGAGCTGACTTAGATGCTCAACAAGTAATCACTTAAAAGTCAGGAATCATAAGACAATCAACTCCTCTTCCCAAAGCCCAGCTTACCCACTCGTCATAAAAATCCTTCTCTGGGGTTTCAAAGTATTGTGAGAAGCTGATTGTTCCCTCCACGCTGGCCACTGCAGGAGTACCACTGAGCTCACTGAGGCTGCTTTACCAGAGAGCTGCGCAATAATACAGAAATCAGGAGAGCTGTAATAATTGACATTGCCCTGCAAAGAAAGCTTACAGCATTTATCCATCTTAAGGGATGTGCTGTCACTCACATATGAATGTTATACTTTATGTCTTGTGCTGCATATATGAATACAAGAAAGTAGGTATTTTTATTAATTTGTAGAAACTTCCAGAGAAATGCAGCCTCCAAAGCCCTAGAATATGTCACTTAGGTCTTCAAGTACATACACCTTTACAGAAAGCCTTTTCTGCAGAGTAAAATGGAGATGCAGGTGGAACGACTGCTGGAAATCAGCTTAAAAAATCAACAGTTTCTAATACCTGTGTTTGCCTCCAGTTAATAACATTAGTCATGTTCTCAATTCACAGCTGAAATGCACCCAGATAGTATGGAGATGAGCATAAGAACCAATTGGAATATTCTAGATAAAACATGATCCCCTAAATGATGGTATATGTGAATAATTTGGGATACAACCAGCAAGAAAAGTTTCAGTGAATATCATGTGCCCAATTCTACTTCACGTCCAAAGCTTATTTCTATATTGTGTGATAGTATAAAAAAGACTTAACATAACCATTTAAATATAACCCATTTCTATTCAAAGAACCCCTCATCTTGCTGGAGTTTATGGGACTCAGACACAATTAAACCACCTCTGTGAGCAAAGTTACGCAGATGTGGAAATGTATGCAGGATCAGGTCTTTTCAGATGACATTTCACGCAAACCTTTACTGCTGATCTGGCACCAGAAAAGTGGAAGTGATGCTTTTAGAAGCAATTCTCTGTAGAGATCCATTACTGACATTGCTTAAAAACCCTCTCATTTTGATTTTAAAGCTTTTCCACTATTTTATGGCTGTAGGGACTATTTCTAACACTGTCTTTTTTATGATTAGTGTGTGCTTATTATTTTCATATTTTCTATTTCTATTTTTATCTTAGAGAATCACTGCCTCATTGGACCAATGATTTTCTTTCTACAATTGATGGTTAAAATACTGGTTGGCACTGGGAATTAAGATAAGTTTGAAATCTATTGCTTCTAACATTAAAAACATATATTTGAAATATTTCCTTTCTGATTTCTATGATGGCAAGAGCTCCTATGACTTATAGAGTACAAGAATGGCTCTTGCTCAAGGCAAGGTGAAAAAGGTAATAGAATGCATTTAAGCAGATCTAGGTGCTGGTATATATCCACACAAAGAAAACAAGCCAAACCTGCACAAACACTATGTTTGGAAGAGGGCAAAGGGATTTAAAGAAAAAAAATCCCAGTATGAGCAAAACCAAGGGAGGAATAACTACCTGAATCACAAAACAAGAGTATCTAGCCTCAAAGATGCTAATTCAGGTCCTGAGGGATCTAATCAACCTCTTTGTTGAAGTAAAGATAAAACTTTTTGACAGCAAACACTTTCTGATAAAATGGAATTTTCAATTACCCTGTGAAACATCTGGTCTTCACTGCCATTTCCCAGGAAAAGCACCACCACACTGCAGCATTGGAAAACATTTCATGCTGAGACTCCCCCATGTTGCTGGGAGGAACAGGTGTCAGGAGCTTCAAACCCGATGGCAAAGCTCCCGCGAACGCCGGCATCCCCCACCGCTGTCCAGGGAGGCAAAGTGGTGCTGGGTCTCCTTGCTGGAAATCACAGTTCCCTCCAGTGCTGAACTTTGAGTCAAGGTTACACCAAGACAAATGAGAAAATCCACCCCATCTTGCAGTGAAATAGGCAGAGACACGAAGATGGACCCCAGGATTTATCCCCATCCTCCAACAGACTTCTGCAGTCAACCCAAAACGTTGCCAAGATCCAACAGCCGATTGAAAGCAGCCCTTTCTCAGACAAACCCGTTTTGAAGTTCAGCTGAGGACGCCGTTAGGAAAAGAGTGCATACAAACTTCTAGCAGTGCTTAACACCTCCTCAAATAAACAAACAACTAAACGGCAGCGAGGCAATCACCGAAGGTGGAGCGGCACCAGTGCCCGCCTTCCTCTGCATCCCATTTGGTATCAATTAGCAAGGGAAGGAAAACAATTCTGGGCGATAATGAACTCCAAATTGGGTACATATTAGAGCAATTAAAGCCATCTTTTCATCTGATGAATTTATAATCAATAATTAAGATCCTGAGGTAAAGAGGGACTGGGCAGAAGTCCTGCTCCGAAAATAAGCAATGTGGCTGAGCTCCAGGCAGTATTTCTGATGACCTGCTGCTACCCACTAAAGCTCAACACTCTCCACACCATGGTTTGCCATTTTTCTGGAAATCTAGGTCATTCCCAAAGGAGGAGAAAGGGCTCCTGCCAGCAGGACTGGCAGCTGGTGTCACTCCCACCCAAGAGTGGCACCAGGGCAGCGAAGCATCAGCAGCTCCCTGGGGCTTCCATGCCCATGTACCCACCACCAGTGCCAGCTCATGCACTGGTTTAAGAAGACAAAGGAGCTTGGACCCATCCAAGCCTACCTCTTTCTGCAGGAAATCCAGCATCTCAGTAGGCAAAGGCTGGCCAGACAGGCCCACACTAACCACTCTGAGCCACCACAGAGGGATTGTTCTCTACTCCCCAGCTACAAGGATTTCTGCCAACCACTGCCTGCCTTGGCAGATCCAGGCTTACCCATCAAGCAGATAAAGACTCACAAATTGGTGGGACAAAGTCTGAGAGTTGGCCATTCACACAGGACTCGTGGTGTCATAAGCTGAAGTTTAAGACCAGCAGAGACTGGCCAAGGGTGCACCTCACCAGCTCCCAGCCAGGAGATCACTACCATTGACAAGCAAATTCCAACAAAAACGACTCTCCCACTCCATTTCTCTGGGATTGCATGAGATGCAGTTTGGGCAGGGACAGCAAGCAAAAGCAAAGCATGGGGACATGAGCCACCAGGCTGCCCCTTCAGACACAGACTGTGTGTTCAGGGCAATAGTCAGCCATTGGTCCTGCACATCTTTGTCATTGAACTTCTTATGTTTCTTCTCCACCCTGCCACTCTGTCCCAAAATCGGGTAAAAATTACCATGCCAAAACCATCGCTTTAATCATGTGGGAACCACTGTCATCACCATCATCTCAGCATCTTGATTTTCTTGATTATTTTCTGCAGTCCCTGCTTGACAAATCAGCTGAGAAAATACTCTCTTTACCCTTTTTTTCAGCTTCTATGACATTGACTACTAACTTTCCCAGCTGTGTTGCTCCTCTCATTGCTCCACCAACACTCCAGTAACCTCGCAGCCTCCCTGCTCATCTGCACAAGGCAGCATGGGCCCCGAGGGACAGGAGAGCTGGCCCCAGCACACCTGCCTGCAGGTGCAGCTGGATGGCAATGCAGCACTTGCATGATACTTTCCTCCCAAAAATAAACCAGACCCAGGAGCACCAATCCTCTCAGCCATTGCAGGACTGGGAGACAGACAGAGGTTGCTTTTGGAAGTTGCCTTCTGGAAACACGTCTGATTTTTGGGGTGTATTTTACATGCAATGAGGAGTCCATGCTACAGTGGAATGAACCATATTTATTTCCATCTGACTCTACCAATGAGCTCTGCCTTCAACTCATCCTCTTTAACTTATTTGCATTGTTATCAGAGCCAGCACGCAGACTTATCAGAAATGTAATCCCTGTAAAACCCTATCTGCAGTCCACTGAGATTGTTTTTTTTGCTGAAGAAATGTGACAAAAAATTAACAGATGTTGCTCAGACCATTCACCAGGATGGGAATCAATTATGAACATTTTTGCTCCTACAGTCATCCCTTACTGCAAACGCATGTCAGGAAACCCTCTCCTGATCGAAATGAAAAAGCATTCCTTTGTAGTAGAAGAATAATAAATGATAGCTATCAGCCTGCATTCTCTGACACGGCGCCAGTCCGCAGAGAATTAAACTGCCACTGTACAGTTGTATAAATGTTTAATTTTTTTCATCTTTGGCCACAGTAGGGTTGTCTGGAAATACATTATCGCTGCGGATGCCATCCCTCTCCAATTAGTGTGGCTGGCAGCATGGAATGGGTAGGTGACCTCTGCGTTCCCCTCCTCGTGGAGTCTTACAGGGTTAACTACGGCCATTTAACAGACTCTATCGAGAATTAATACAGCAATCAGCTTCTCTCCAGAAAAAAACTCACATTCGGTGGCACAGATGGCAAGAACTCTCTCTCCCTCGTTTGACTCTTTTATGACAGCAAAACAAAGGCTTTTAATGATGTTTACCATGAATCGAATTAAACAGCTGAAGACCAGTTCATAATCACAGCATTTTGTTTTCATATCCTTAAGTCTTTTAGCAGTGGGGCTTCCAGTTGAGCCTCAGCTACAGCTTATCTCAAGATATAGCCAAGTGCCCCGAGGCTCCCCTGCGCTGGAGCACCAAACTGCATTCAGGCTTCTTAATTGAAAAAGACAGGATGTTTGCATAGGATGTTTGCATCCCTCAGACATTAAAAGCGACATTCATGCCCAAGTACAAACGACACTTGGGCTCAGCTGAACTCCTCTGACTTCTTTCCTCTAGCTAATACCAGTCTGATTTCAGAACAGGGCTTCACCCCTGCACATGGGGATGACAAGAACTGAAACCTACCACCTATGCAAGGGAAAAGATGCAAACCCTCACCCACTGGCCTGAGCTAATCCCTCGTGGGATGTCTGACTAATTGCCTACATGCTGTGCTGACCTTTGGAAAAGCTGCCCACACGGTGCCTGCATACGAGCTCCAGAGCTGGCAAGAGGAGCATGTGGACAAGGGCACACCTTCAGTGCTCCAGAGGGGAGTGTGGGCAGGGACCAGCTCTGGGCACAGCACCTGTAATTCCTGCCTTAATCCCAACTCTGCCACTCGCTCACTCACTGTCGGGCAGATGCTCAGGGCCTTGAGTTTTCTGCCTGTGAAACAGAGGATAATCCTAACTGCCTGCTTACCTGACAGGCGTGGCATGAAGATTAATTTATATCTACCCAGCACTCTGACGATGCACAGCATTATCCCCAGCAAGCACTAAGCATCCTCATTGCACACCTACTGAGGCGGCAGAGCCACCAGATGGGTCACGTGGGGGGTGATGAGAAGCCCCCCAGGGCGCAGGGCAGTGGCTCACCTTGCTCAGGGCCTTGGGACCCCATGGAAGGGACACTGGTGTTCAGCACGTCGTTGACAGCCGTGTCGCAGTAGAGGCCCCGCTGCACATCATGCTCACTGTCTGTCTGGTCGCTCTCCTCGTGGCCACTGTCCTTCAGACTGTTCCCCTCCAAGTCCTTGAACGTGGAGCTGCTGGGAAAACACAGCTGTCACTTACTGGGTGGGACAAGGTGGCCCTGACACCTCAGCAAGCTGGGAAGGGAAGGTCCCTGTGATTGCTCCCCAGGCATGGAGAGCTGGGGCAGGGGGTGTGAGTGAAGCATCCCCTGCTTGGCACCTCTGCACCCCAAAACACAGCATCCAGCCTGCACCATCTCTTCTGCCCATGGGTATGGTGTGAGCCTGTGGGTACAGTCAAGCTGCTGTGGGTCTTATGGAAGCTGAGAGTGAAACAGGATTTGAAATAAAATTTTAAAAATATACATTAAAGTGAGCTGTTTCTATAACTTGACTCCCCCATATCGTACTACTTCATATTGAAACAACATAGGATCTAAACTCCATTTTTTCAGGTTATAGGTCAAATCCTAATCACTTAACGCTTGAAAACAAAAGTCTTCCTAGAAATGGGAATTTCTTTTCATCATGATGATGCCATTCTTGTTTTTAAAAATAGACCAGTGATTCTGGGTCTAAGTTCACACAGCTTTAAATCTGATACACAGTCAAACATCCTTGACAGCCCCTGCAAGCAAAGCCACTTGCCGGGGAGATCCAAGGGCTGAGCTGCTCCCAGATTTCCCCCAAGGGCTAAGCAGCTCCATCACGCCATAGAACCCAGCTCTCAGGCTAGAGGGATGGTTCCTATGAAGACAGGCTGAGAGAGATGGGATTGGTCATCCTGGAGAAGGCCTCGGGAAGATCTTTGAGCCCCTTCCAGTACCTAAAGGGGGCTTACAAAAAGAGGGAAGGTGACTTTGTACACAGGCAGATAGTAATAGGACAAGGGGAATGGTTTTAAACTGAAAGAAGAAAGATTTAGAGATTTAGATATTAGGAAGAAATTCTTCTCTGTGTGAGTGGTGAGGCACTGGCACGGGTTGCCCAGAGAAGCTGTGGATACTCCATCCCTGAAAGTGCTTAAGGACAGGTTGCACAGGGCTTTGAGCAACCTGGTCTAGTGGAAGGTGTCCCTGCCCATGGCAGGGGAGTGGAACTAGATGATCTTTGAGGTCCCTTCCAACCCAAACCATTCTAGACTCTATGAAGAATTGCATTTCTGGAAGCATTCGGGTCCCCTCTGCTGCTCCCCAGCGCCTTGAGAGGGGCAATGCCCCAGGACACCGGGCTGCAGCAAGCATCAGGGACATCTTGAGATGCACCTGCCCTGGGTGGCACAGCCACTCTGCACTCCTTCCACAATCAGCCTTAGCATGGGAAATCTGCACTTGCTGGGAGGATCCACCTGCACCCACCACTCCGAACTTTCCCGCTGGCTGGTTTGGTGTGAAACATCAGTGGAAGACACGGCCTGTGCTTCAAAGCCCCAAAGAGCTGGAGATTTTCATTACTTTGAAAAGCCCTTTTGTGTCTCCACGGAAACCAAGCAGACCACCTACCATCTGATGCTCTGCAAAAGCGCGTGAGGGGGGAGCTCTGAAATACATATAAATTGGTAAACCTTCAAACATTACCTTTTAAATAAAGATGTCCCTGTTGAAGCCACTGACTTTGATTCCAGGCTACATCAAAGATTTTTAAGTTAAGAAAGCACTACAAATCTACAATTCATTTGTGTGCGTGTAGATGAGCGAGGGAAGCAGGCAGACAACACAGGAAAAGTACAAATAGATTAATTAAGTGCTGGATTTGAGGAGATTCACTCACCAAAGATAGAAGAGCTAAAACATCTTCATAAAGGCAAAGGATGAAAATGATGCTGCAGTATGTTACAGAAAATATTTTTTGTTCTCAGATGTCTGCACAGCATTCCTGGCACTCGTTGTACTTAAGATACAAGACAAAGGTAGAAAGCGAGGGGAACCGCTGTCCTACACGGAGCTGCTGTTCATAATGCACAGGCAACCCGTGTTACAACGCATTTATCTTCCCCGCAGTGAACCAGACCGTAATGCAGCAGCCACACGACATGTTTCCGCGGCTGACACTTCTCTAAAGGATGGGCAGGTCTGGGGGAATCAGCGGCAGCAGCATTTCCCAAACAATACAGCTTCGGAGTAAGCCCCGCTGCGGCAGGGGGGAGCGCTGTTTGCCTTTATCTTAGGTGTGAACGAGGAAAGATTAATAGATTTGGGTTTTTTTCAGCATGCCTGAAGACTCTCTGGCGAGGAGCAGCGTGGTGTAGGCAAGCCAACTCTCACAGTCGCATTAGCATCGTTAAACATCACGAGCCACACAGGCAAATATACCTGCCCTTCTCCGGCTGAACCCGCGCTGCTTAAACAATGCGCTCGCAGCTCCCTTACTCCTCAGATTTTTAAGATGTAAACAAATGGGATCTCAGCCAGGCAGATAATTGGATATTTTTACTGTTCAGATCAGATCTTAACACTTCAGAGCCGGCTCCTGCTCTCTGTAAAACCCTTGGTTCAGCGATGCCTTCTGCAGAGCCACCGAGTACGGGCACGGGCACGGGCATGGCTTGCTCGCCGCACACCTCGGCCGGTCCCTCGGGAGCAGAGGGGAGGTGGGCAAAGAGCTGCCGGCCACCTCCTGCGCCCGCATCCTGCGCAGGGAGCCGGTCCTCCCGCCCTGCGCGGCGGCGGCTCCTGATGAGTATTGATCGTGCTGTGTCAGTGCCTTTCCCTGCCTCGGCAGTCGCCGGGAGGCAGCGGCAAACCTCACCCCCTGCCCCGCGGGGGGATGCTCACCTCTAGTTTAACACAATCCAGTGGGTTTCATCCAGATAACCCCGGCGTTAACCTCCCGGAGACATTTCCTCACCACTGCTAAGCCTTGAGGAGACCAGTGTTTCATCCAAAGGGCTAAATTCCTCCAAGGGCAATTGCCAAGTTGCAATTGAACTGATTGTTTCCTTTTTACCCATGGAAAAAAACCAGCCTAGCAAAGTGCTGGTTGCCTCGCTATTCAAACTAAAACAGTGAGCGTGCACACAACCCAACTACCTGCCTCCAAACAACTTTTCTTTTTTGTAAATTTTCCCCGCCTCACATGGCAGGGAGATCCCACCACCCAAATTTATCCCTTTATTCCTGTGCAATCAAATGGAATAAACTCTCAGAATTTGAAAGTTGTCAGGGTAACAGCACTCCACCTCACTCACTGCACCTTCCTGGTGTGAAGGAACCAAAGAGAAGGAAAAAAGATTTTCCTTTATTGCAAACCAAGAGCAGGGGGGCTTAATGGGACGTAAGTACTGTTTTTAAAATCAAATGATTACTCTTGAAAAGTTTTGCATATTAAAATAAGTAAGTAGTATATAACGCAGTACAGAAGGACATTAAACACTCAAGACTTGGCTGGGCAAACCCAAGCGCCTCCAAGCGAGCCTACGTACCTTTTTATTAAATGAGCTCTGCTGTTCACGTAGTTGGAATCAAAGGAGTAGTTTTCAGTCTGGAAGGAGGAAAAGAAAATGGAGATGGTTACAAGTCTGATTTCCATGACTGGGAACAGTCAGGTTTGCAGGACCAGGATGAAACCCCGCCAGAGGGAAGGAGCATCACACCATGGGACAGGCCCCCTGCGAGCAGGACAGAGCCAGGCATGGAAAACTCCAGTTCTCCCTAGTCTTTCCACCTATTTTCAACAAAAAGAAAGGCTGGTGGTGACCACCGAACAATTTGCAGAGAAGAAACAATGTGACTATGCTCTGTTAGAAAACTAATTGCTTTTAATTCCCTGATGAACTCAGTTCTCTGTGTGTCAATTTGACTGAAAGTTCAAAAGGTATTTTTCTTATTAGTGTATAATTAACATGTTAAAATATTTATTGCATAGATATGTAAATGCCAGCAAGGTAATCCCCTGTCAGAGAATTTAATGCGGGCACTTTTCTTTGTTTTACATCATTTCATTTGCAGAGACAGTGGGCTCTGTTATTAATAAAAAAGCAAACAATGGGTGACATGCTTAAAAGTTGGAGGGGAGTGAAAGTAGGGCAGAAAAGTCAAAGGACTTGTCACTTGCAAGCAAAACCCACTAACTCGCTCTGCACTCAAAACAGCATCTTATAACCTCAGATTACACAGTGCCAGGGTTCTGGTGCTGGCAGCAGGTAAACAACCAAAAAAAGGAACCAGAAGGCCATGGTGGGAGCCACGTGGGGGCATGTGATGGTGCTGCATGGTGGGACATGGTGGGAGATGCACAGTGGGATGCAGTGGCTGTTGCATGGTGGGACGTGTGGGAGCTTCATAGTGGGATATGATGGGAGCTGGAGGTGGGATGCAGTGGTAGCTGCATGGTAGGATGTGGTGGGGGGAGATGCATGGTAGGATGTGGTAGGAGATGCATGGTGAGTCACAGTGGATGCCATGTGGTGGGACATGGTGGGATCTGCATAGCTGGGCCAGGATCCTTCCTAAGCTTCAGGGACCCAGGAGGATGCAGGTATCTTTGTACAAGTCAGGCACCACAGTCCACCTGTCCATCCACCCAAAGACCCCCAGATCTGCAGAGATGCCACCTAGGCTCCCACCAGCATCACCCCCAGCCCAGGGGATGCTCCTTGCCTCCTGGGAAGCAGAACAGGTAGACTTTGCTCTGCCCTCCTTCCTCTAGGACAACAGCAGCATCCTCTCAGGACAGAAAGAGGGACATCCACCTGCCCCAGAGCCATGTCCTGCCTCCTCTCTGCTGTGCCTCCTCCTCACTCCATCCCCACGGTTGTTCGCCTTCCCAAAGAGCCTCTCTGTGATACTATGGCCTGTTTTTATGGCAATTATGAACATGGTAAAAATAAATGCATGCATCTTTAATGTCTCAATAAATAAAGGAAAGCAGAGTCTGCTGCTAACGTAATCACAATGGCAGGAGGCAGGGAGAGGGGCTGCTGCAGCAGAGCCGAACGTGAAATCCAATCGTACCCCAGCAGAGGTTACACCACTCTGCCAAGATAATAAAGCAAAGGCAGCGTTGGTTAAGTGTAACCTTTTCTGAAGTACAGCACAATATCTAATTTACCAAACAGGAACCTCCCAGAGAGAAACACACGAGGAGCTGCGAGCCGGGGGAGTTGGCCTAGCACTCAGCACAGCTCAGTTATTACTTTCACACAGTAATTACTGCTGGAGAGTCACGCAGGAGATTTACTGCACAAACTACTGGTCCCTGCAGTTCCTGCATCCTCAGTCCTGCTGGACGACTTTGATGGTTAGAGCTCAGGAGCAAACAGACACATGTATTTTTAAAGTATATGATGCCCAAGACTTTAAATGCCGCAGAAAATACCTGATCCTGTGTTTATCCATCAACTCTGACGCAGCCATCCCAGAGGGAGGGATGCAACCCCACAGCATCCACCCCCAGCAGCTGCAGTGTAGATCTCAGCCCCACAAAAGGAATGAGGGCAGCTGAACAATGTAGGGCAGGAGGGATGGGAGCCAGTTTCCACATAATCCCTGCTCAGTGGGGAGCCCCCTCTATCACCCAGCACCCACAGACATGGGAACAGCTCCCACAACCCCAGAGCCTCAGCTGGTTCCATCCCTGCATCCCCAGCCCCACTGCCATGCCTGGCAGCAGCGAGACCCCTTGTACCCACCACTACATCCATCACCTTCATCCCTGTATGGGCACAGTTAAGCCCTGGGAAAACCAGAAGAGGGACAGGTGGGCAAGAGGACTCAGACAGCAAATTTCAATATATCCAAGTACATCACAGAGCTTTAAAATGTTCAGAGCAGTGACACCGCACTACCCAGGCTTCAGGGCCAAGGAATACCCAAGGTCATCTGCAGAGAACACTTGACCATTGCCACCAAAACCCCTCCGCAGGCTGAGGAAACGCCACACATGATGCCATCACATCTCTCACAGCCCAGATACAGACCCGGTGCTAAATCCCCCTCTGACCGACATCATTGGGAGCTTTGCTGTTGATTTCAGACCAAAAAAGAAGACCATATCCTGGTCTTCTGAAACCATTCACCGACGAGTAAATTCCTCGTGATTTATGTTTGATGGCCTGGAGTAACGTCCTTCCTGTGAGCTCCCTGCCCCACGTGCCCCCCTGCTCGGGATGCTCTGCACCACGTCACTGATGCAACCCCGGACATCCACACGTGAGAGCGAGCGGGTTCCCGCGGGGTCGGTCACAACATCCGTTCCCAGGCTTCCAATGCTCCTGCCACTGGACACAGCACGAGTAATGCTAATTGCTTCCAGATTTCAGACAAAACAAGGAGTCACATGGCCACAAGGATGGGAAATCCGCTTCCCCCTGGGCTAGGGTCTGCACCCTTGGTGAGAGCTGCCTGTGCTGCCCACACTGGCATGAGGGTGGGCTGCCCGTCCTGCACACACCAGCACGCTTCTGCCAGTACACAGGGCAGTCCAGCGGTTTACAAGGCCTTTCCTTAGCCATGGGATTATCCATCAAGGTTATCTCCATGCAGACTAGGGGATCAAAACAGAAAAATAAAAAAGAAATTAGATTTTTCATGGAGAACGGCTGCTTTATAGCTTGCATTATTCGATCGAAGTTCACTTGATTTAATTCTAGTTCATCCTGCAAGGTGCAATCACTTATAAACACAGGCAAAATGATGGGAAGGAGAGCATCTTCAACATTTCAACATTTTAATTGGGAAAGGCTCCGCTCCCTCTCTTAATGAGACCCAAAGAACAAACTCAAAGCACAAAAAAGAGGGAAAAGGTAAGGCTGGCTGGTGCTGATGAAAAGTGTGCTCTTCATCAAGTGCATCATCAAGAGGCTGGCCCTCATCTTCTTCATTATTTTGGCAAAAGCAAACAAACTGTCACTGTCTCACTAATCAGCATCGCTCCTGTAGAAATCAAAGGGGAGCCCAGCCCCAAGTCCAGCCTCTCCTTTCCATGTTCAGAGCTGGGTATGGCAAGGACCTCCCAAACACGCTGCCAACTCTTATCTCCTGCTCGTTGTAACACAAATGAAGAACACTCACACTTGTCATGATCAGCCCCTCAGCCTCTGTGCTATGAATAAACAATACATTCCAGACATTGGAAAGCACTGGATAAACACCTAGCATAAAGTCTGTGGTCTCTGCCTGCATTTCTCTTGGAGGAGAGAAATCCTGTTGTCCTCTGGGCTCAGGATTTGCTCTCCAGATGCAGGCATATTGGTGTCAATGCCATCAATGAGAGAGCCCTGGCTCGGCATACAGCTTACCAGTGCCTAATTTGAAAAATGTTTTTAAACGCTGCCTTAGCAACACAAATATAAATATAACAACAGACACAGAATCGAGCAATCAGGAGGGAAATATTAAACTTTTTTTTCCCCCCAGCGGTTGCTTTCAGTTGAGGACTGCCAATTCCATTAAATTTAAAAAAAAAAATAAAAGATATACAAACATCAGTACAACTCTTCTTGACCTGGATATCGATGGGGGTGACTTCCCTGACAGCAAAAGGTCTGTTAGCAACACGACTGCTCACTCTCTGCCTTAGAAAAAGAAATGAACCCCAGAGGATCCAAAGGTGGTTTAAGGGGAATTAATGCAAGTGCCAGTGGAAAGGTCAGCAGGCTGCAACAACTCCGGACACCACCACTGCTGTGGACTGCTGGAGAAACAGAGGATGCTGGCTGGGGTTGGTCCCCAGGGTGTGAGAGATGTGTCCTGGGCCATGCCAGCAGGCTCAGAACAGCACAGCCATGCCCATGTAGCCTGCTCGCCTCAGGGCGAACGCCCAGGATCTGGTTCTTTACGACTCTTCCTTCTTTTCAGCTATTCCAAATGTGGGTTTTTTCCAAACTAATATCCATGGAGGTGAAAATCCATCTTTCACCACCGCATCTGGATCCAGGCTCTTGATGGAGGGTTTGGTTTCTCAGTCCACACATCAGCCCCCAGCAAAGTCCACAGTTGCTCAAAGCTGGACCCATCTCTCCTGACCCAAAGTGACAGGTATCCATCCCTCTGCCAGTCTCTGCCTCAGAAGACGCCTCTAAAGCATCTCAACAAAGGTTTTTTTGCCCTTCTTCTCACTTCAGGGTGAAAACATTTCTATCTTTCTACAAATTATTGTAAACCTGCTGCAACCTCCTGCCAAAGCATGTAGGGACACTTCACAAAATCAGCTTCATAAAAATGACACATTTAGCGCCACTTTTTCAGGGTTATCCCTTGAGCCTTTTTTTTTTCCTCTACGTGCCTTGTTAATAAAGCTTGCATGTCACCCTTTATTATTAAAAAACAAAGCGGACCTTTCTCCAAGGCTGCAATGTGCATCTCTCCTTTTGGGTTTCAGAAAGTCCTCCAGAAACATGCGACGGCTCCTCATCCTCTGCATCAACCTGCACATCTTCACCCGGAGCACTGGTCTCCTGACTTTCCCTCCATGCTGTAGGCATCATAGGGGACCACAGAAATGGCAAATTGTTCCCAAAAATCCACTGGGCCTCCCTGGTGGGAAGGGCAGGGTTCACAAGACCGCTTCTCCTGGTCCTTCTGTATCCTCGGTCCTGCTCTCCATGGGCCACTCAATCACAGCCTCCAGCATCTGCAATAGAACTGTTGCTGCCTATTAGGAGATCTCGCCAGCATTTAATTCTTATGGTTTGAATTACATTGTGGGTGATATAGAATTCATGCAAATTAAATAAGAACACTCCAGCTGCACTTGGGAAACAGAGAAAATTTCAAAGTAGGGCCCAGGTCAAATGAAGTACTCATCAGCAATGAGGGAAAGTCATTATCATTTACCAAGCTGCTTATTTAGCCCATGGGAAATAAGCAAGCGGTCTGAGATTCCTTCCCGCTGGGAGCAGGCGCTGTCTGAAACCCCACAGAAATCTAACCCCATGGCCCTGAGAGGAACAGCCAGGCTGGTCCTCATGCTCTCACACCCAGCACTGCAGCTGGTCTCTCTCTGCACACCGGTGGAACACTCGTCAGATCCAGCTCCGGGCTGGGAGCGGATCACAAAGGACGTCAGGAGAGATTTTCTCCCATTGTGTGTGATGCCACGTAATTAGCCCCTGTGCTACTGGCTGCTCACAAGGACGCTGCTGCCTCAGAGTGTGGGTCAGGGGCCAGGACCAGCGACCATACACGGTGCCTGACCCACTTGAAGAGCTTTGCTCCTCCTTCCCTGCACTCACCAGCAGCTCTGCTCAGGCACTGGTAGCATCTATGACATCCAAAACTGCGTGTGAGGGTCTGAGCACCGTGGCCACAGCCTGGAAGGTGTGTCAGCAAGCAGACCTGTATTTCCCATTTCCTAACTTTTCAGAATTGGCAACTACCTGGCATTGTGTCAGAGATGTAAGAGCAGCAGCAGCCCAAGGTTTTGGGTTAAACACCAGTGCAAACTTCACCCAAATAGCTACTGGGGCTTCCACCGTGGGGGAAAGTCAGCAAATGCTGATGGACATGGTGAGGAGAGCGATGCCTGTGTCACCCCCAAGCAGCCTACCACCCTCTCCTCCAACAGCCAAGCTGTGCTGTGGCTCTGAGACCCTCACAGGCTCAGGGCCTCTGGAAAGGACCTATCTGTCCACCTGTGTCCATGAGTAGCTCCAGCTACATGGGCACCAGAGCACAAGCCGGGGGAGAGGGGCAGAGGACGCACCTCTGACCATCAACAGCCCCAGGCAAGACAGAAGGAAAACATGAAGCGATTCAGCTTCTAAGCAGCATTTAGGAGCCAGTCACCTGGAAGAGCTGAAAGGACCTGACCTCTGGCATCTCCCTCTGCAGCCATCTCCCCACACCCAGCTCGCTGCCAAAGCCTCCCATACAGGAGACTGCAAACTGTGAACTACCAACATAGCGTCTCTGAAAAAGTAAGTGCATTTAGCATCTGATATTGATGTTTTATAATTAGATGTAATACAGCAGATCATTTTCCTGCCCTTGATCAATGAAACCAGGGTTGGGTTTGGGGTTGGGCTGTTTTGCAGACACTCTGATTGCTGCCTAAGTCTACTGGAGCAGTGCCTCGCTCACTTCAGCAGGAACGAGCAGAGACAAGGATGTGCAAACACAGCATCCATTTAGATTTACTATCCCCGAAATATAAACAGAATATTTATTTCTGGTCTTTTAAGCAGTAATTTCAAATTTAATGAGGTACAATGAACATTCCTCAGAGCTAGACTCTATGGCTACTTAACACCACCAACCCTCTAATTACTACTGCAGCTTAAATAAAGGGCATTTGGTTCTGATGGACTTTATTAAACACCGAAGGAAAAGAGTCCAGCCTCCATTTTCTCTTGATGAAATAAAAAGCATTGCAGAGAAATCACTGGGAGAGTGATTTTAGCATCACTCTGCTCATCAGAGTGAGCAGAAGTATCAAACCAGACTATTACAGTGCAGTTATCCCACTAATCCGTGCTGAACTCCTGTCCCCTCCCCAAATAAATATAGGCTTTGTCATTTTTTGTTTGAAAATGGATCGGAGGCAAGAGGAAAGGAGCTGCTGAGAAGTGATTTCAAAAAAGGGTACAGGATTAAAAACTCAGATTGAATCCCAAGAGCAGCAACACACAACAAAGCCAAAACTGCACCCCACAAAGCCATAAATAGTGTCACCCAGCTGGACTTGTCAACAGATCAGATATACACAGTATGGTTTTGAAGAGCAAAAATGCAATCCTAAAAACCTGCCTTACATCCAGATGGCATCTATAACCCAGAACTCATTGGTGGACGTGGCACAGGGGTCTCTCCATCAGAACGATTGGGGCAGGCACCTGTTTGACACCACGCCTCAAAATCGATTGAAAATCAAAATACTGACCCAGAAGTGAGGCAGGCTTTCCAGGGGAAAGCTTATAGACAGCTTTCCTGGACCAAGAGCAGCCAGGAGTCTGACCATGCCCTAGCAGCTGCCCAGAGCTTCCCCCCTGGCTGGGACAGGAGGGATTTGGGGGCAGCAGGGGCAATGCCTCCCTCCCACATGCCCATTGAAGGGCATGGGGCTCAGCTTGCTGGCCCCCTGGGGCACAGCCTTCTGCACTGGGTTGCTGCCTCAATACGCCAAGGAAAATTCCCTGCAGGGATATAAAGCCAATAAACCTAATAAAAGGTTTTTTCCCATCACCTATGCTTGGGACTTTCAGATGTGTAATGGATCCATGCATGCAGCTCCCAGCACAGACTACACCCCTCCCTAAGTAGTGCAAGAAACAATCTGGATCTAATCAGCAGCCCCAGGGTAATGGGGCATGACTTACAGATTTGTTAAAAAACCTTTCAGAACTGTCCTTTCCCTGCCTCTTGCCATTAGGAATGAAAACAAATATAACAGATGAACCTTTTTTTAAACGTTCCCATCGCTAGGGCTAAATAAAACTCCTTGTCATTCACCTTCTGGAGAGGCAGGTCAGGCCGATGCGTTTTGTAGGGAACAGGAGAAATCACAGATTTGTCACTGCAAAAAAGAAAAATATAAAAAAAGAAAACGAAAGAAGGAAAAAGAAAAACCAAAAATCATTGCAGCTCAGTTAAAAATAGAGCAGGTGTGAGATGCTGCTGCCAATTCTGCACATCAGAGTGATGGGATGCCAGGCTGGCCACCCCGCTGGATTCATCCCCGAATGTGTGCAAGTTCCAGGGCAGTCAGGGGGAACAGGGACCTTGGCCCTGTCCCATTTTTCAGTGCAAACCCCATTTCTTCTGATTTTTGGGCAAGCAGACAGTGCTTCACGTGTCACCTACACACCCCACAGATGTCTTCATCCTGTGGCTTCCCCAGAGGCTGGATCTGGTTCCACGCGTGCCCAGGGCACATAGTCATGCACATCCAGACCCAGCTCTGGAGTGGAATCTCCACACCAGCAGCTCCCACCTGGCTTCAGCTAAAATCCCCCAGCACTGGTGGATAATAAAACCAAGGCAAACACTGTCCTGCGTGCTTATGGTGTTATCATTTACACTGTTTATCTGGAATTGCTTGGGAAGGCTTGCAATCAGGACAGCCTCAGGCAGCTCCCACTCAAAGCCTCGAGGGAATTTGGCTCGCAACAAAACTCTTTATCAAAACCAGTTTTCCCCTGTTTTAGTTTTTTTTCCCTACTTGGGGAGAAAAACACAGCTCTCCAGCCCACAAAATTACCCTGCAGCCATGAGACTGGCTGTAAACCTGAGCAGGACCAGCCTTCCTCCTGCTGCCATCGCTGTCCTTGGCACCACGGCACCATGAGCAGAGTCCAGCTCAGCTCAGCTCATCCCCCCTCAAAATCCACTGCCTCCCAAAGGTACCGGCACCCTTGGGGGCACACCAGCACCCTCCAAAGAGCCTTTCCTCCCCTCTGAGCCATGCTACCAGCTCAGAGGTGGTAGACAACTGAGGAATTCAGCCCAACAGGAACCTGTGTTCTTCCAGAATAAACTGTAGGGAAATAAATGATAATAAAGCACTTGCCAGGTTAGGGGATCAGACCTGGATGCCCCTCTCCATTCCCACACTGCCCACAGCCACCCCACGTTATTAACAGCCTGGTAAACACAGCCCTTTGGTTATTACAAAGATGCCAAAACCTTACTACTTCTTGTTCCTTCCAGTTAATGTACCATAGCCAAGGATAAATTGCTATTACAAGGAACTAAAAATAAAAATGTTTCGGAGGCCGTAATTGGCTTGTCTTGTTGGGCTTTTTAAGGAGCCAAAGTACCAGTTCCAGGCTATTAGCCCTAAGGTTGTAGGAGAATGGTATAAAATATTTCTTCATTAAAACCCTACCTTCTTCATAGAGGTGTTTTTCTTTAGGTATTTTTTTTCCCACTTTCCTTCTTTCCTTTTTTATTCCTCCTTTTTCTTTTATTATTATTTTCTTTTTAAAAAACCATGCATATTATCAAATAAGCTTTAGTTAAAAGAGGGCATTGAAAGCCCAGAGGTGATATAAATAGACAGGGCTCGGTGCAGCTGGAGAACCAGTCAGAGCCTTCACTCATCTATTCAGGTCATTTTTCTACAAAACTTACATAACATTCCTCAGATGCATCCATAATGTTGGGCCATTTTCAACAATCAGCACCAAATCTTGCAGTCCTCAGGGAGATGGTGCTTCTGTGCTGGTAAACACCCAGACCACTGGCATGGGCTACAACCCTCTATGAGGCAGACAGGTGTGCCCAGGGTGCTCCCTGGGATGGGGACTATGTTTTTTTTTTCCTTTCAAAGCTTTTTGGTGCTATTTGGCTATTAAGAGCTTTAGTTACCACCATTGCTCAGTATCAGCAACAACCACAACAATCATGGTGTGATTTTTGGAGAGAGCCAGGAGTTGGACTCCATGATGCTCATGGGTCTCTTCCAACTCAGGATATTCTATGAAAACTAAACCATTTATTCAGCAAAACCCTCCTTTCAAAAGAAGCAGATGCTCCGCTGAGCGAGGACGCGGCAACTTGGCAGCCGCTGTCCTGACGACGATGGTGACGATGCATCAGCAAAACAACAATAATTTATGGTCATGACTTTGAAATTAGCTTTAAGTCCTTGTGGGGCCTGCTCTGACCGACAGAAGCACCTTGGGACTGCCCTCACCACTCGCAAGGAGCCGGGCACAGCAGAGGCCTCTCTGCGACAACGGCTCAGTGCAGCCCAGCATTACAATAAATAATGATAATATCAATAATGAGGATGATCAGTCTCCAGGTAATACTGCCCAGGACAGGAAGCACAGCAGAAAAATTACAACAGACCCTCTAACCTTCTGCGTCTTCTCAAGGAGAAGGATGCATGACACATTTCTTTGAGAAACAACAACCCAACAGGTATTTACTACTTTTATTTTGTGATGTGAAGGATGCTGCTAGAAGAAGACTATTTCTGTTAGGTACAGTTGCTATTTTTTGATAGCGTCTAAGTCATACCTTGTTAAAAAGGGCAAAACAACAGTTATTAATTACCCTAATTAACCCAATTCATAAGACACATTTGTGTGGCTGTCATGACAACTGCTTTGACTAACTTGCCAAGAATAGCTTAGCTGTCCATTCAAATAAATCCCTGATAATTACTAGTCTAGTTTACTGGGCTTCTGTGATAATAATAATTAGTGCTACTGTACAAAAGGTCGCACTAAACAGTTTATGAATGATGCATTTCGCATGGTGATTACATGAGTCATGCAGCATCCAGCAAACGGACACCGCCACATCTCCAACATGGAGAGATGTGATTAGGTGGGAGCCTGTGGCTGCTCTGCCTGCAGACAGCACAGCAGGCTGAGAGGGAGACGTCATTAGGGTTGGAGGAGAAACAACCATGCAGAAGTTGGGTTGAGTCAGGACGGCCACCGACCTGCCTCCTCAACGGCTGGAGTGTCCGTCCGTCCAACCTGCCAGCCACCAGGAGACAGTGCTGTACTTCTAATGATGGCACTGGTAGACACTGAAAACCTTCCACACTCTTGACCTGTTGCGTGTTGGTATCTCACCTCACCACCTCAGTCCCCTCCCTGTCAGGGACAGATGATCATGGGTCACCCCTCTGGTTTTGGCACACTTCCTTGTTGTTAGGTTTCAGGATCAATGACAAAAGGGGGGTAGATCACCAAAGGCAACATGAGCTGGGGGTGGGCAGTTCTAGCCCTCTCTGTCTTCATCTTTGAAGACAGAGAGACCCTCCAGCCTGCAGATTGGGTCTCCCCACAACTGGCTGGAGATCCTGCACACTGCTGTCCTGTAGGCAGCAGGCATCACTCAGCCCAGCATCATTGCTCCTGAGGCTGCTGTAGACAGAAGAAGGGGCTACCTCCTCCAGCACCTTCCTGAGCTCCTGACATGACTGTGCTCTCATCACATTCATGACAGGAAACCTAGGCCTGACAAATACCATTCTTCCTCTGCAAAGGGGGGTGGGACCAGACTGCACCCACACTAAAAAATCCTGCAAAACTCCGGTGCAGAGAGGGCAGTGGGGCAGAGATGGAGGCATGACATTCACTTTTAATATAGAGGACAGCTGCCAACTCTGGGGAAATCTATGAAATCACCCCATTTAGAATAAATTCTGATTAAATACCACATATGGTCCTTATTGTACGTCCCTTCTTACCTATCACAGAGGCATCTGCATGTAAACAGGGTCTGTAAATATTTGTCTGCTGCAGCCCTTTCTTCTCTCCCCCCCACCTGAACTTGCAATTATTCTTATTGATTGACTTTAAGAGAGCACCATGCACATGCCTCGAGCTGCCACGCGCCGAGCAAACAAGGGAACAACGCCGGGCTCCGCTGTAATCATTACCGGGGCGAGCAATTGCCCTGTCACACATGGCAGGTTATGGCTTGAGACTGGAGGCAGCAAGGCCAGATGAACGCTTAAAACGTCGTTACAGTGTGAAAAGCGAGGATGTAGAAATGACACCTCCTTTCTCAACAAATCTGTTCCCAGAGCATCTCCCAGCTCTGCGAAGAATTCATCTCATTAAGCCCGAAGAGCCAACAGGGCCCTTGGAGGGGGTTCATGCGCTCGTGTCCTCACTGTGTGCCAATATAAGCTCTGATGAGGACATCTTAGATCTGAGGGAAGATGGATTTGAGGTCCTGAAAAGGATTTCAGTGCTGGAGCCTGAGCCCAGGCTGAGCCCAGGCTCTCCTGCACATCCCTCCCCCTAGTCCTGGCCAAATACACATGGTAGGAGATGAGGCACTTTTATCAGACCAACAAGCAGAAATTAGAGAAACTTGATGCTGAGCAGAACGTTCCCCAGTTTTCCCAAGTGAAGTTTGCAGCTCAGTTCAATATGTTAGTGCCTAATGAAGGTTTCCCCCATACTCTGCAGGGTACAATCATTCTCCTCCTAATGAGCATGTGTTAATGGCATATTAATGCTGACAACAACTAAGTGCAAAGAACAAGAGATGAACATATTCCAAAATTCATCTTTTTTCCTTCCAAACAAAAGAATCCATTGCATGGCTGAACAAGCCCCAGCCCGGCAGGAGCCTGCGGCTCCCACAGCGATGCTGCCAGCTCTGGTCCTTGGGCTCACCACGGGATGCAGAGCCCGTATGGGACACAGCTTTGGTCTCTCACTAACCCAACCCCTGCAATTAGTTGTTGTACAGGGAGGGATCTCAGTCCAAGCACAGTACTTCCCGCAGATTAGGAACACAGCCACACTGGGGGAGAACAAGAAAGCAGAGGAACCGCTTGCAAACGCCTGGAAAAGTGTTTCGCTGGGCAGATAGGTTTGGATACTGTTTCTAAGCCAACAGCCGTGCGGATTTGCTTACTGAATGTAGCCTAAGCTGGGTCCCTGCCAGAGCATCCAGATGTGAATCTGAATATGAAAAGTCCAGGAGGGAGCAGGTGATGGGAGGCGCAGGCGTGGGCTCCGAGCCCCGTCCTGGTGCCGGCATCCCAGCCCATCTGGGTTTGTCTCACCAAGTTTACATAAGCTCTCAGGCATGGAAAAGAACACGCATAATGGGTGTTTTCCTGTTTTTTCTTCTTTGCTTGAGAAAACAGCTCCCAAAACCCTGACAGCTCCCCAAAAGCAGCATCAATCTCCCCCCGGGTTTGCTGCCCAGCACTAGGCACTGCAGGGAGGTGTGGAAGCCTAATTCCCTACTTGTCTGACTCCCGTGCACTCCCACCATCACATACATTTAGATTTCCAGATCAATAATCGATGCTAGAATCAATAACAGGGAATTTAGCTACATTATAAAAACAGTAAAATCAGCCAATACTGAGAAATGACTATTGAGTCTTGTGTTTTCTGTACTCACTTAGTCTAATAACGGTGAATGATATTTTCCAAGTACATTATTCAGCAATAAAACCACCGAATTATTTGATCTCTTTCTAACCTTTATGATTCTAAGCACTCTTTTTGACCCAGATTGAATGAGGCAACATCTGCAGAGCCTTTCACAAAATTGTACTCGGAGTGCACTATTGTAGGTCTGCTGCCAAAGATAAATGTTATTATTTTAAAGCCATCATCCTTCTAATAGATGAGCAAACACACTGCATTAGCATAGCCTGCAGAGCTCGAGCACGGGTGAGAAAATGCCAGAGGGGTTTCGCTTAATGGAATTTTACATACCTGACTTAGGATGGGTTAATGCAATCCTCCAACACGGGAATTTTAAAACCTGCCCTGTGGCATACACCTGCCATTACAAAAGATGGTATAATCCAACAAGCTCCAGATCCCCGTGAGAAACACGAAGGATTCACATCCAGGTCTCTGGTGACCAACAGGGTGTTGAGACAAGGACCTCATCTACAGGGCTCCAGCACACACTGACCTCTGCCATTTATCACTGACCTGCCCCATGTATGAGGTGTCAGGTGGAGCGCTGGGATTACCTGCGGGATGCTCCAGGTTTCCATCAGAGGGTGTATGAAGTGCAATACCTGCCGTGCACATCTGCCAGCATCAGCAGTCACTGCACTCCAGCTTTCAACAGCCTAAGGAGAACTCACCATAATTCCATGTTAAACAGGGAGTCACTTCACAGCTCAGCACTAATCACTTGTCTGGCTGACATAAGCCACTATCTTACTCCAAACTTAGACAAGAAACTAGAGGGAGACACTGAAGCAATGATGCTGTGCTCTCTTCTCTAGCAGACCCTCCAACAGGTGCCATTGGCAAGCTCTGCCCCAGCAGGAGCAGCAAAATTGGGAGCCATCAACAGCCTCAGTGTCCCTTTCTGGAGTGATGTTCTCCTAGGGACAGCCAGGGCAGCGCTGCCTGCAGAGCACCCCATCTATCACCAATTCAGAGCACGCTCTAATTTAAATTATAATTACACTTATAAGTACACAGATTACAACTGTTTATGCTACAAATAAGACCATCCTGTATTTTAATTAACAGAAAATGATTGGAACTCAACTATAGCCACTACTGGGAACAATATCTAATAATTTATTGAAGCACAGCCGTGCCCAGCCCCCTAGGCAGCCTGGCAGGAAAGAGGAAGCAGGCAGGGATGGAGGTCCTGCCCATCTGAGCCCTCACATGAGAGCAGGAGCTGCTGTCAGAGCAGACAAGGGGGTCAGGAGAGAGGGCTCCCAGGAGCAAGAGAGATGGAGGGGTCATCCCTGGAGACCCTGCAGGTAGAGCCTGTGGATGGAAGCCGGCAGGGGATGATGGGTGGGCCGGGCTCTGCCCTTGCTGGCTGATGGGAATTTAGAAAAAACCTGAGCAGGGCACAGTGAAGGAGGGCAGGAGCCCAAGGACCTGGGAGGGCACCTGGCTGAGGAGCTTCTCTGGCTCAAAGCCCTCAGGAGGGACTTCAGGAGATGGCAGCTGGAAAATACAGCTCTTCCACCCAGCCAAGCAGATGCATATAAGGTTATTCAAAGGCTACTGCACTTGGCCTCAACGATTCCTCTGCATGAGCGTGTGCTATATGTAAAGGAAATGAGATGGAGAAACCACAAAGTTCAAATTTCTCAATACAACACAAGTTCACTTGGAAACTGCTATTAGAAAGTCCACAAGTAGCATACAAGATCACCCTTTTGATGTAATTTTACAAAAAGCTTAGTAGAAATCTTTCCCAATTTAAGGGAAAATTTTTATCTGCCATGCAAAATCTTTTTTTATAGACTTCACAAGTTATGCATCAGAAATACGAATCAGAAATTCAAATTTACTAAGAGGAAATATTTAAGGAACCTTCCAACCCAAATCATTCTAGGATTATATGAAAACAAGAGGAGCCTCTCTACATTCAGTAAAAATGAACCATAAAACCCAAAACAGAAGCATAAAAACGAACAAGATGTATATGATTATATGACACTCTACACTCATTGCAATATGTAAAACTTCTATACACACTTTTTACCTGAATATGGATACAAGGGGTGGACCTGGCAGTGTTAGGTCAATGTTTGGACTTGATCTTGGAGGTCTTTTCCAACCTAAATGATTCTGTGATTCTATGTACCATATGACCTATTATATATAAGATATAATACACAGTATGTAATACATAACAATATAATCATATCCATGGGAGCACTCAGGTCTTGCTGTCAGAGGAGAGGGGTTTTACTGTTAAATACAGCATGGCTACTGCCACCACACCACACACCAGCTCTAATCCTCCACGGACCCTTGGAGCAAACCCCCTTGATCCAACCCAACCAGGACCCTACTGCAGGCTGGAAAACCCTTGGAAAACCCGAAGAGTTGTCAGGATGGGGTCACAGCCCCATATCAACAATACAAAAAAATACATGGTTAATTGGTGAACTTGGCAGTGTTCAGCTGTCAGTTGGACTCGATGATCTTAGATGGCTTTTCCAACTTAAATGATTCTGTGATCTTAGGAAAAGCCAGAGCGTGCTGAACTAAAGGCTTCCCTAAGACCCAGCACAGCAAGGGTGTCGTGGTTAAACATGAATGGGAGCTGGCGTATTTATCTCTGTTGCAAGGTATTCAAATGAATTTCTCCATACAACAGCTTGGAGCGATTACATTAGGAGATGTATAATTTGGTTAGGCTGACCTCGGAATGGAATAAAAAGCGGCTGATTTCCATAATGTCAGCCTCCAACGCTCGGAGAGGTCAGGGAACCTACAGCGATACACAAAACACTTTGGGAGTACTTAAGCTGAGAGATCTGCTGGGATTTGGAGTGAGGAGGGAGAGCAGCCGGGGAGGCTTGGGGTTCCCACCCCAGAGGCTCTGGTCCTCGGCGATGCAGCGTGACGCTGGCTGCCCGGACAGGGACTGGGAGCTGCACCCAGGGTGGAGATAACCTGTGGCTGTCTAAAGCTGAAAGCATTGCTCCTCTCCGATGGGTTCTTGGAGGATAAAGGCTGGGGCTGGCTCCCAGAGAGGGATGCACCGAAACACCAAGGCAGGAGGAGAGCTGTGACCTGTGCTTACCCGTCGCGGTGCACATCACGTCGCAGGCACAAAAAAGTGCTGAGTTACAGTGACCTCCCAAGGAGAAAACAAGACTGGCAACGCTGGCTGCGAAGTCAGCCTTCCCGCTAGTGGAACATCATCACTGATAATGCTTTAATTATTATCCCTGCTGAAAAAAAGCCTTATTTCATCTGCCTGGCATGTCTCAACACCGCAAACTTTCTCCGTGTTGGAAATCATCTCCTTTTTTTCTTTTCCCCCTGCTCTATACGCAGCATTACTCAGAAACAAGCCAAATCCCTTCCAATTATGTATCATGACGTTTCCCCAGCGCTGCACTAAAGCAAGGCCCTTCACTTCTAAATGGCATGGTTTATAACAAATTGTCTGTTATACCAGACAGAAACTGATTTCCTCAAACCCAGCATATTAAAGTGAGTACATTCATTCTGGTTGTAACACACAAAATGTGATTATAACAGACACTTTGGGGGCTTTTTAAGGCTAGCGGAGAAGAGGAGGATAAGCTGGAGGGGAAGAAAGAATTGACAAGTAGAGAAATGACAGAGAAAGAGAAACAGCCACGCTGATTTCATTTCTGACAAAACAAAAATCTTTGTGTGTTGTAGAAATGTGCTTTAGTTAACACCATCAGATAGCCAGAGCAAAAGCTGCCGGTGCTGCCTGAAACGAAAATTGCTCTATTGTGCTTAGAAAACCATTTCCCACAGTGAGGAGAACACTTTCCAGGTAGTACAAAGCAGATCTGAAACCAACAGGGCCTTATCCTGCAACTCTTGCTCCCTCAAATAATCCCTGCAGCCACGAGGAGCCCAAACTAAATCAGTGTGAGTGAGGATTACACAGGAGTGTATCAAGGTTGGGGGATTAGACTGGGATTATCACTAAAACCAGTAATTCCCCATCTTACTGATGGTGGCCATCAGCTCAGGAGGCAGCAGATCACCATGACCCCCCCCAGCTCCAGATCCAGGTCTGGGAGCCACCGGGTGTGTGAGTGCCTGGAGGACTCGGGTCCTGTCGGGTCAGGGGCTGCTCCATCTTGATCCACTTCTCCAGTGGGACCTACCAAAGCAGCACCAGAGCAAGACCATGACTGATCCACACACTGCTTACAATGTAATGTTAGCACTGCTGCTTCCCTTCCCCAGTGCTGCCATGATGGAGCCATCCCAGACCCCCAGTGAAGAACCTCCTTGCTACTTCCACCTTTGCACATCCAGTCTGGCAAAGAAGGTTCGCCCACTCCCATTCCACACCTCCTCGCCTCTCCCATGCCAGGTCCTGTCTGGGACTGGCCACCACAGTGGCCCCAGGGGAGACCAAGGGGCAGAGTAAGCTGCCATGCCCCAGGGTATATTCCCCGACCCGGGACAGCAAACAGTGCTTTGGCACCGTTTCCCACAGTGGTGCAGATTTGGGATGTAAAACTGTCTCTGAAATACAGATGCAGCCATTACACATACACTGTTTACTTTTTAAACCCTGAAGTCAAAATCCAGGCATGTAAGTGTTACCCAAGGGTGGCTGCTCTACATGCAAGTCGCGTTCCCGGGATCCTAAAAGGCTCGGCATTCAGACCGGTTCCCACACCATCCCAATGCAACATGCATTTTTATCAAGGAAGCTGCCTAATGGCTCCTATTAATTTTGATTTTTAATCTCCTGGTACAAGTCCCAGCAATATACATGCAAAACCTGACAACAAGCCCTTTTGGTTTCAAAACTGACTTCTCCTCCAGCTCAGAAGGAAGATAAAAAAGAGCCCTTGGCAGCAGCAAAGCCTCTGACCGGCAATGCCCTTGCAGCTCCAACATGTCCCACTCTCCCTCCTGTAAAACAACTCAAAACACTAACGGGGGCCAAGCCTCCCGCTGTCAGTCATGATCACCAGAGCTACTCACAAATGCTTTTTGCCATCACTGCCTACAGCCACAAGGATGCTCAAAGGCTGCAGGCAGGCATTCCCAAGCAGTACCCCAGCACCCAAGGGACCACTGAACCCCAGCAGGGCCAGAACACCCCAGGATAACCCCCACTGCCTCCCAATGCTCTCTTGGAAGCCGTGCCCTGGCACAAGCAGAGACAGCAGTCGAGCCTGACCCCACCCAAAGGGAAAAGCTTATTAAGGGTGGTTTCAAACTTCTTTTGCATTCTCAGAGTGGGATTGCAGCCCCACAAGACACTAGTGTTAATCCTCTCTGGATCAGCAGGAAAAAGGTGGGGAGCACCAACAAACCCAACTACTGCCAGCACGAGCATAGCACCACCAGTCCCAGAGAACTGCCACCGCACGGGAAGAAACATTTCCTGAGGCTCCACAAACAAGCCATCCTTGGGGACTTTTATTTCAAGGCGTCTGACTGTTAAACTAAATGAGCCTCATATTAAAGACCAGCTACATCACAAATCCACCGCTACTGGGGCAGTGCATGTCTGCAGAGGCAATCACTTACCCCCAGCCACAACCATCATATGCTAAGTGACACGGCCAGCAACACATTTACCTCCGTATTTTATCTGTTATCAACTGATGCTTTGCCTTCCCATCAGGAAAAGTCACTCCTAGGTGGAGCAGCAGTGATATCTTCCCGATGCTGACACCTCATAAAGGCTCCCAGGGGAAATGCCAGCGGCTTCATCACTGGAGGCGATTCAAACCAGCCCAGACAAAGTACCACTGGATGATGTGCAGAGAATGGTTTGGCTCTGGAAACTCTGGGCAGGAACTGTGTTTATTAAATCCTCATCACCCAGAGGTGTACCAATAGCACACTGCACAGCCACAGCATCACACCAGAGCGTTTGCTACGGCAGCGATGGGCTACGGGGGGTGAAAGGCTGGGATGGTCTTCCATGGAAGCATCTTTTATGGAATTTCCATGTCACCCTGTGTGCTAGGACAGGGCTCTCACTCTAGTCACTACTGAATCTCCTCATCCTCAGTGGTCACTGGGATTTTTAGAAGCCAGTAGAACCCACACCTCCAGTGCAATAACTTCCCCAGCAACAGCTGGAAGCATAACACTGGGACTTTGCCAAAAAAATAAACATTCCCACCCTAAACCAAACTTCCAAACAGCTTCCAGCTGGGATTTCTCCTCCCCTTGCCCTGGCCCTGCCCTTTTGTCCAAAAGCATCCCCAGGGAGCGAGCAGACCCCCACCAGGATATGCTTCTCTCACCCAAGAGCTGCTGGTCCCTTTGCAGGACTGGTGAGCCGCCCTCTACCCTCCTGCTGTTTCGCTGACACTCCAGGGCACTTATTACAACAGACAAACTTCTTTCTCCAGATGAGGTACCGGCTTTTTGCAGCGCATCCCACCTGCCTGAGGGAAATGGGGTGAGCTGGAGCTACAGGGAGAGACAACAACCGTCCCAGATCCCTCACATGAGGCTGGACAAAGCAGGGGAGTCTCTGGAGGGCACATTCCATGCGACCTCAGGCTATCTGCTGTGTGGAGGAAAAGCATGGGCAGCACTGCCTTCTGCCTGCAGCTGGCTGTTAACTTTATCAGCTGAGCTATGATGTTCCTGATGGTCCTTCCCTCCTCCCTGCCACCACAGACCTCCCACTGCTGGCATGCACTTCTGGATAGTGCCAACATGTGATGGATTTTATGACTGGTGGCAGTGAATCAGAGGCTGACAAGATGTTCCAGTGCTCAGTGCCCATAGCAAGGCACCAGCCAGAGATGCACACCAGAACCCTCTCCAAAGGACACTGCTCCAGGAAGGCAGGAATTCCTCAGGGACTGCTGCCCCCAGCATCCCAACAGCAGTGCTCACCCACAACCTTGGGATGCAAACCCAGGCAGCTGGGCATCCTGAGCCCCAGCTGGTATCCAGCGAAGAGCACAGGCAAATCTGAGCATCAGTGGAGACCCCCTAATACATGAAGGGTGGTATTTCCCACCCCTAGCCCGTCCAGGCACAGCACAAGGAGCTGGTGGATTCATTAGCAGCTCTTCTGCCTTATTTTACCAGAGACTGGTTTATCCCAAACTGCTCCCATCCAGACTCAGATGCAAAGTCCCTGCCTCTACCCATCAGAGCATTTGGGAGCAGAAATGCCTACGCAGCTCTGTGGCTGAAAACACGCAAGAAGAATATACAAATTCTTATATCCAGGTCATTCCCATAGAGCAAGTGCCCAAAACTGGGCCAACACTGGACCACAGCCTCTCAAGAGCTGGTTCTGTATGGCCTCAGCAGAGGTTAAACACCAGGGTTCAATGAGCATTTTGCCAATACAGCCACACAGGACCAGGCCAGCGGCACCAGCCCTCTCCAGCCGCCCTGCAAACTCTCACAGAGGGCCGGGTTCTGCTCCCCATAGCACCAAGATGAATCTGAAGCAGCTCCACCGACTTCAGCAACATCGTTTTGCATTTACACCAGCACACTCAACACAAAATAGAGCAAGCCATAAATATTTCAACTGCTTTTTCAGCTTTGTTATCCTGTTCAAAGCAGGAAACATGACAAACCTTTGATTGTTTTGCTTAATACGAAACAATAACTCAAAGAGAGACAAACAAGCAACATTAAATGATGCCTGTGATGTACAGGAAAGCCAAAGAATTAGAAGAAACTGATGAGGATGGAGTGGATCAGAGTGGCCCCTTTCCCTGCCTTCGGCAGGTACCACGCATCCCTCCCATGCCAGCAAGGGTCCTGCATGGTGAGGGAACAGCACTGGGCCAGGTGTACAGGTGATCCCACTGGGGTATCCTGTGCTGTCAGCATCCCCAGTACAACCAGCTGCCTCCAGAGCAACAGCCACCAACACCACTTTCAACAACTGTTGTTGTTGAAAACTTCTGAACACAGAAAACTGCTGTGAAGGCAACGAGCGTCTCCTGCCTTGAGCATTGCCACACTCAAAATCCACCTGCAAAGCAGCCACCTCCAGCCTTGAGGTAGCCTGGCCTGGCCCATCCCCACTTGGGCCCTTCTCTGCAGTGTCTGGGGGTGAAACATCCACCCATATCCACACACTGGGGCTGCCCCAGAACCTACAAGGCGGGTACCTGCTGCTCTCCCCTGTCCACCCTCCATCACTCCCATGCCCTGGGGTGTCCAGCACAGAAACCACCACTGCCTGTTTGCTCCACACCTCGTTTTGGCAGCGCTTTCACAAACAGACCCACACTCCGCAGTCCGCACAGTCCAGGCACAAACGCACTCCCGATGCTCCCAGGGCTCGGGCTGTCCACCTGCACTCACCTCCGGCAGCGGCATCCCGTTGATGATGAGGTCGGGCTGCTGGGGGCTCTGCCCCGTGAAGGTGTGATGGTAAATGTGGTTGGAGCCGGCGTTCCTGTTGTTCTGGCTCTCCACGTTGAGGAAGGTGCTTTCGGAGCGGCGGCAGCCCAGAGGCAGGGTCTGCTGGTGGTAGTCGAAGTAGTTGAGGGATGAAGTGAGAGAGGAGCAGCTCACAACGTTCATTTTATCTGTCTCCTCCACATCCCGCGGTACCAGGCGGATATCATTCTTGCTGATCTTCTTCTTCTTGCTTGATTTCTTTTGATGCCCATAGGAGTACTCTGCAATTCTGGGGGACAGAAAGAAAATGAGAAGCTGAGAGCATCCCAGATCCTGTCTCGCTAAATACACATGCAGAAACCCAGAGGGCTTGGCCCCCTTCTCCATGTAGGTTTCTTAGTCATGCACATTACGTCATGTTTTGGGTTTGGTGGCACGACACCGTCTTCAGCTTATTTTTGTATGTGTAACGTTTTCGGGTCAAATATGAAAAATAATGGGAAGGAAAAAAGCCCCTGTTTTATTCTCGTGTTTGTAATTGCTGATATTTAGTTACTAGGAGTAAAGTCCAGCCTACAGAAGAGAAAAATGGAGATGTTAAAAATCCATGAACTGAAAAGGGTACCTGCATTCATTTCCATGCGTAATAAGGATTTTAAAAGTGATTTAATTTGCTCCTTGTAATGAAAATTCAAAATGAATAGCGGATTTCTTTCCCAGTTCATCTTCCATAGCAGTAAATAAAGCAGATCCAGAAGCAGTCCTAGCTGGCAAACTCTATTCTCTCACACTCCAAAGGCTGTTTGTTTATTAATGCTTTATATAAATTGCTGGTGTTTTGACTATCTCCTGATTATACCTGATAACTCGAAATCTTTTCTCCAATTGAATCCCATTCTTCTCTCACCCCCTGACACACACATCCCCTTCTGCTGGGAAATGCTTTTACCTTCTGGAAATCAGATAACAACAATCGTGTTTTGCAAAGAGAAATTTTGCTTTTTGACCTTTTTTTTTTTTACTGCACGCTTGTTTTCCTCTGCCTTGCTTTCCCTCTTTGCTTCCCACCTGCCAAAAGAATCAACTGATGAAGTGCCTTGTTTGTGTTCTGCAAAACATCGGAGGAAAAAAGTTACTGCAAAACACCACCCAAGCAAATAATGACAAATTATTTGCACCTTGCATTATCTGGGTATGCTGAGCTCAGACTGTCTGTGGCTCCTCTTTCTGTAGTGAGCAACAAAACAGTCCCTGCCATGAATTTGTACATGCACGGCATTGGGCAGCTCAGTATTTCCCAGGGAAGCACACAAATGCTAACCACAGTGAGAATACACATTTGAAAGTCGGGATTTTGCTCCTCTTCTTCTTATCATAACAGCATTAAAAAGAAAGAAAGAAAGAAAAAAAAACAATAACTGCAACAGAAATAATGGGATGAATAAATAATATAGTTTATCTGGAAAGGCAAATATTGGGTAAATATTCTTGTTCCAGAAAGCTAATTGCCTGAGCATGAAAATGCCACCAAGTCAAAGAGCCCTCATATATGCCTCATAAATTAATGCATTTTTGAGGACTCTCCAGCAGCTCTTGTGAAGAATCTCTAAATCAAGGCACTGCAAAGCCTAAAGGCACGGGGAGAGGGTGCCCCATGGTCACAAGCCGCTGCTGAGCCTGCCTGGTGCTCCCCCACCTCTGCAGCTGACTTCTGCTCAGACACGCTGATAACAGCCCAAGCATCCCCCTGAGTGTGCAAATAAATCAGGGGAAGGCAGGGATTTCTGTTGTGCCAACAATCTATATGCTGCTGACTCGTCTAACAATGCTTGATGAAGCTTTAATTGTTTTGTTTACCTAAATGTTTAAGTTTGGCAATGCGAGAGCCCAATTATTTCCTGCAGGCATTCATTTTGCTGTCCTTTCTCTATTGACCAATTATTTAATTAAACCGCACTTCATTAATCCCTAAGCCGTCACAGTAAACCCAGCGCTTATACATATGTGGGAAGCTGTTAGGGGCACCACCACAACATGATTTTTATCCATTCAGGTCCTATCCTCATTTAATGGGCCGAGCTGGCAAGAAATCTGGTCTGTGAGCTTTCACTTGAAGCTAGACATCCCATAATACAGCACAGACCGACCTTTATTTCCAGATGATTTTTCCCCCATCGAGCAAAAAGGCTTATATACGCACTTTACACTGTGAAAACGGGGTACAATACCCGAACTCTCCGGCATTATTTCTGCGTAAATAAAACTTTAAAGACCGCACATCCCCCCGCGCCGCTGAATTGCCAGGGCCGAGCGTGCGTTTCCAAGGTAGAGCAAAATTAATTTCCATCCCTCCCTTCTGAAACGACTCAGTGCCAAAGGAATGGAGAAGTCATGGCTATTTCACTAGTAACAGGATTAAACCATTTATGAGGCATTGCAGCTGCTCTTTTATGGCATCTGATTGATATTCATGTGTGGTTAGCATTTGTCTCCTAACTTGTGTAACACAGAGAATAGTAAAAGAGAGACAATAATCGCCAGGCTGTTACATATTCAGGGGGACTGGATTTCCCCTATCAGCCTTTCAGTGGCTCCGGGCACGGGGCTGACCTCCCCGCCGGCATTTCGGACCCCGGAGCACGCATCCAGCCAGGGCAAAATGACACAGCACTGCAAAAATCCTCCCTCGCCCCATCGCTCCCAGCCCAGCCAGCCATGCCGGGTGCTGGAGCTGCGCATCGGGGACAACCGGCGAGGGGGGGGTGGCCACTATTTTATGCGGTTGGCCCCATCGCTGGCCGTGGCGTGGAGCCGCAGCGGGCGCACAATAGCTCTTTTGAGCGGCGAGCGAGGGCTCAGGGATGCCACCGCGCCGCTCGCACCGTCGGCTGCGGAGATGCTGCGGTGGCTGGGGGGATTCCCCCCATCACCAGCCCTTGGGAGCTGTGCTGGGGGTAGGGGGCTGCTCAGGGGAAGCAGTCATGCCCCCAGTAAAACCGTTCTCCCCGCTCCCTGCGACGGAGCGCGGAAAATCAGGGATGCTGCAACAGATTGTCAAGCCGCACAATTAAGTCGATTCGTTACTCGGCAGGGATTTCTCCTGCCCTCCTCCCAGGGAACAATTTTTTAAAGCTTCGCAGGAAATTCTCTTAGAGGGACGGAAACCTCACTTTTGTTCCTAAAGCAAATCAACCTCCCTCCCTCAACCCCCACCAGATATGCAGCAGCAAATGCAAAAGTAACTGCGATGGGAAAAAATCAAAGCAGACCCACAGGTGCACAGAAACAAATATGTCTTTACCTGCAGTTGTAGGTCCTGATTTCCTTGTTATCCCTTTTGCACTTAACTGCCACGAAGATCATGGTGACAAAAAGAATGGCTGCGATAGACCCCAGGGCAATAATGAAAATCAGGGAGAGGTTAACAGATCCTATGGACTCCTGGGCATCCAGGGCTGGAGACAGGTATATCAAAATCAAGGCAGAAGCTGAGAGAGATGTTTTCCCATGGTCATGAGCCACCACAATCAACTCGTAGGCTGTCTTGGCATTCTCCCCAAAGGCTCTGGTGGTCCTTATCTCTCCATTGACCTGGTCTATCTCAAAAAATCCTCTGTCTCCTTCCACCATTTCATAGGAAAGTCTGCCATTTTCACCCTCATCATAGTCATCTGCCTTGACCACTGTCACCAGGTAGCCGACCCCTGCATTCCTGGGGATGTACACCTCTGCCGTCCCGTTGACCAGCGGCGGGGCTGTGATCACAGGGGTGTTGTCATTGACATCCAGGACGATCACCCTGACAGTGGCATTGCTCTGCAGAGAGGGATTACCCCCATCTTTCGCCAAGACCTTGAACTCAAAAGCCTTTGTCTGTTCATGATTGAAGGACCTCAAAGCATAGATATCTCCAGAGTTGGGGTTGATGGAGACATAGGTGAAGACAGGCATGTCCCTGACTTGGGAGGGCACGATCTGGTAGGAGACACTGCCGTTGAGGCCCAGGTCAGGGTCTCTGGCAGAGACTGAGAGGAGGTAGGCCCCTGGGGTGTTGTTCTCCTGCACGATAACCTGGTAATAGGGCTTGGAAAAGTGGGGATGGTTGTCATTCTCATCAGTGATCTTGACTGTGAAGGACTTGGTGGCCTGCAGGGAGGGGATGCCATTGTCCCTGGCCTGGATGGTGAGGTTGTACTGGTCCCTCTGCTCCCGGTCCAGCCGCCCGTCAACCAGGATGGTGGAGAAGCTCTCGTACTCCTGGAGTCGAAAAGGCACATTGCCCAGCAGCTTGCACTGCACCCGCCCATTGGCCCCGGAGTCACGATCCGAGACCCGCACCAGGGCGATGACGTACCCCGGCGGGGCGTTCTCGCTCACCTCCACCAGCTCGCTGTTCACAGAGAGCAGGTTGATGAGGGGCGGGTTGTCATTGGCATCCTGGACACTGATGGTCACTTTGCAGTGGGCAGGGATGGAGTTAGGCCCTAAGTCCTTGGCCTGCACATCCAGCTCATACACATGACCCTCCTCGTAGTCGATGGCACCGCTCACCGTGATGAGGCCACTCTGGGGGTCGATTTGGAAGAGCTCCCGGGCCCGCTCCGAGACATAGCTGTGGAAAGAGTAGAGAACCTGGCCATTGGTACCCTCATCCGGGTCAGAGGCGTTGAGGCGGATGACTGGGGTACCTGGTGGGGCATTTTCAGGCACACTGACGGTGTAGGCCGGCTCCTCAAAGAGCGGGTTGTTGTCATTGGAGTCGATGACACGGATGCTGAGCTCCACAGTGCCAAAGTTGGGCGGGTCACCACCGTCCAGCGCTGTGATCACGTAGCTGTAGTGGGACTGAGTCTCACGGTCCAGGCTCTTCTCCACCACCAGCTCAGCAAAACGGGACCCATCACCCCGTGTCTTGGTCTCCAGTCCAAAAAGGTCATTGGGGGTGATCTCATAGCTCTGAACACCAAAGCTGCCCGAGTCCGGGTCATAGGCACTCTCCAGTGGCACCCGAGTACCAGGGCTGGCTGTCTCTGAGATCTCCAGCTCGATCTGGTCAGTGGGGAAGCTGGGCGCGTTGTCGTTGAGGTCCTTGATCTCCAGCTTGATCACGCAGATTTCCATGGAGCTGGACATCACCTCCAGTGAGATGACGCACTTGGGACTCTGTCGGCACAGCAGGTCCCGGTCAATCTTCTGCTTAGTTACCAGCAGCCCCGACCCGGGGCTGATGTCCACCAGGTGGGGGGCCGAGTTGGACACCACCCTGAAAGCAGTGGGTTGCCGGGGGTCCAGCACGAACCCGGCGTCCCGGGCGTCCTTGGCGACGTTGGCGATCACCGTGCCGGCCCGCTGCTCCTCCTCCACCGAGTACTTGAGGTTGACGAGGGCCCCGGCGCCGGCCCACAGCAAGGCGGCCCCCAGCAGTGCCGGGAGAGCCCCCATCGCCGCGCCGCCCCTCCGCCCGCCGCGCCGCGCCTCGACGGCCGCCGGCCGCCCGCCTCAGGCGCCCGCCGCGCTCATGCGGGCAGCGCCCGCCGGGCTGCCCCGGCGGCGGGCGGGCGGGCGGGTGCGGGCACCGGGAGCCGCGGTCCCGCCGCGCACACGCCAACGCCGCCCGCTCAGGCGCTCCGCGCCGGCGGCGCCCCGGAAGGGCCGGGCATGGCGAGCGGGTGCGGGGTTGCCAAGTCGAGCGGTACCGAGCCGAGCCGAGCCGTGCAGAGCCGAGCGGAGCCGCGCCGAGCCGAGCCCGCTCCCGCCGGCGCTCGCTGCGGCGGCCGCGCGCCACTGCCCGCAGTCCGGAGCGCCGGCGGGCGGCGCGGGGGCGGGCGGCGCGGGGGCGGGCGGTGCCGAGCCGCGGCCAATGGGCGCGCGGGGGCGTGGCCGGCCCGCCGCTCCGCCGCCAATGGGAAGGCGCCGCCGGGTGGGAGGCGGGGCCGGCGCGGCCCGGGAGCCGAGCGGAGCGGGACGGGACGGGAGGGGATGAGATGGGGATGGACCTGCTGCCCAGCCGGGAGCGTGGGTGCCTCTGCTGCCCCTGCTGTCTCTGCTGCCCTGCGCCGCTGAGCTCGCCCCGCTGCCCGCGAGCTGCCGGCACGCCGGCGCTTTGTCTGCGCGGCCGCGGTCACCGGCTGTTCCTTCTTCATCGCGCGGGGCGCCGGTGGGTCCCTGCGGGCAGCGGGAGGGCCACCGGGTCCGCGCGGAGCGCCCCCAGGCCCGTTCGGTCTCTTTCCCTCTCTGGCAGGAGGGAGCCCGCCCCGCTGGGCAGTGTGACACCCCTGGGAGCCGGGAAATCCGGGCGCTCCCGGGAGGCTCCAGCGCGGGCAGCGCTCGCTGCGCCCTGCTGAACCCCGGGCAAATCCCCGCGGTGCCGCCTCCTCCTAACAATGAAATAAAGCGTCTCGTTGTCCGTGTGCCGGTGCATCACCTCGAGACTCCGCGCTCGCCGTACGCGGGGTCCCGGGGTCTCGTTACGGGGCCCAGGGGAGGTGTCACCGGGACGGGGCGGAGGCGCAACCCCGGCGCATCGCGGGCGCCGTCGACGCCCGGCTCGGAAACCTCCCACCACGCCGCTCCCCGCCAAGGGGTTAAAGAAGGGCCGGTGCCTGCGCACCCACGCCGCGAACCGCCCCGCAGCCCACTCGTCGGTAGCGGCCGGCCGGCGGGAAGGGCAGCGGGGCAGAGGCTCGGCAGATCTGCGGCGGCACAAGTCCCGTCGGGGAGATTGGCAGCGGGACCCGACACCTGGACGGCGACGCGCCCCGCGGGCACAGCGCGGTGTCCCCGGCCCGGCGCTCCCCGCCCGGCCCGGCCGCGCCGTCGGGCCCCGCCGCTCCTTCCCAGGCACAACGGCGCCATCTCGCGGCCGCCCGCGGGCGCTGCGGCGGGACCGGCCCGGACCGCGCACGGCGGAGCCCCTCGGGCGGCACGGCACGGCCACGGGCCGCCACCGCCTGGAAGAGAGCCCAGAAGGTGAGCGGGACACCCCCTGCCTCCAGGGACACCGTTCCCCGCGACAGCATCCATCCACGATCGCCATTCCCCGGCAGAGGAAAACGCCTTTGCCAGGTGTTCCTTACCCTCTCTGGAAAGCAGCATCGCAGGTCATTGTGACCCACGGGGGAGTAGGGGTGGGACATGGGGAGGCGGCAGGTGGGGACAGCACAAAGGGGCAAAGCCTTTTCGAAGTCTTCCATGGAAAAATTAATTCTGATGACTTGAACTGTGCCATGTGGATTGAAAACCTGGCTGAAGGATCATAAACAAAGGGTAATTAGAAGCAGGGGGAGGTGTTTATGGGGTACTGCAGGGATCTAGGTTAGGGCTGCTCTCATTTAATACCCTCATTAATGACCTGGAAAGAAGGAGTAAACTACACATTAATGAATTTGGCAGATAATGCTATACTGGGAGGTGCTGTGAGCTCCAGCAAGCATAGAAAATTAACACAAAAAGGGCCTAGTGAGATTAGAAATATGGGCAGGAAGCAGCTAAAGGAGCTGTGCCTTGGACAGATGTGAGTGAGCGCGGCTGGAAGGCAAAGGCAAGCAGGAGCCAACAGCAGGATGGGCTGAGCCAAGTGCTGGAGCAACTCCCCAGTGAAGGGCCTGGGGGTCAGCAAGGGGGATGCAGGAGGATGCTGTGCATAAAGCCAGCAAGGATGGATCAGCCACTGGTGTTTGGGCCTGGCACATCCGAGGGCAGCAGGGAGGCACTGGGAGGCTCAGGTGTGGCCAGAGCGGGAGCGAAGGGCTCCCTCGGCACAGACGTGTTGGCGGCAGTTCAGAGGGAAGCCACACAAATGATCAAAGGCACAGGGAGACTGATTTCTGAAAGAAGATTAAAAGGCTTAAATATATATATTGCTTGGTTAAGAGCTGTCCATGGGGAGACAAACTAAGAGCCTTACAGATCTGGTTGGAGTAAATAGAGAGGGAGGGAAGGAATTATTTAATAGAGTACAAGGGGCATCACCAGAAGGGATGACAGGAAATGAAGAAATGGAGCATTTAGGTTGAATGTCACAGGGGAAAAAATCCCCTCTGCTGACAGCGAAAATTATGAGGCTGCGACGTGGTTCCCTGGAGGGAGAAAGTTCTGTGGCTTGAGATATTTAAAACCAGACAGGATCAGTCTGAATATAAAGGCGCATGGGATCAGCCACTGGCAGGGACTGTGTGGAAGAGTGAGAGCTGGGCAGGGATGCACCTCATTTCCCAGCTCTTTTTCCACTGAAATATTTCTTCATATATCACATATATAAAAGATATGCATTTTTTTTATTTATTATATATATGTACTTCTGCTACTGTAGAGAAAATTACTGACATGATAGATGCTGTGCCAGGCAGGGCTGAAAAAGCCTTGAATTCTGAGAAACTTCACTATGGGTATGGAGGGGCGTTAGAGGTGTGTTAATGACAGGTCTGAGGTTGCTGAGTGTAGAACCTGCACAGTGGGATATGCCCTGCAGCATAAGGTCTCCTGCAGGTTTGGCTTCTGTAGAACATCTCTTATCTCAGTGGCTTTTTTCAGGATGCTCTCCAATTGACCAAGGAGAAACCAGGCCACAGCTGGCCAGCTGCAGATCACCCATAACCTTGGTTAACACTCCATCCTTTCACCTCCAGCTAATGCTCAGTTTGCCAGAGGCCGTGACAAGATCCCTTTGGAACAAAACAGCATCAATTGCAGCCCCACCCCTCCCCATCTCCTGCCTCACTGGAGGTCTGTGCGTGCTGTCAACAAAATGGATTAATAGTCCTATTATCAGTTCAGATGGATGGCCAGGGTGAGGAGAAAACATCGCGTCCCAGGGAACTCAAGTAGACACATTAATAAAGATGCCACATTTTGGCTCTGAAATCTAAAAGCTTCGCTCCACTCCTTGCAACACAATTAGTTTATCCAAAGCCCGACACTCCTGTTGCAATGCACCTGATGATGTCCCTAGCATCAATGCCTGGTGGCCTGGCTGGGAGGGAGGGAGGGAGCTGGTGGCATAGTGGTCCCCATGCCCCCTTTGGCCAAACCACCTGCAAGAGCTCTCCATACAAGACAGCAGCCCACTTTGTGGTACCATGCTCCAGTCCTGCTGCCATTGTGGAGCTGCATCACCCCCCTCGGAGCCAGCTTGATGACCTCAGCATCAGACTGGGGGTCCAGGGTGGGCACAGGGCCAGCCTGAAGGCTGAGGAGTGGGACAGCACCATGACCTGTCAGTCACCCACCTCATTGATGGGTCCAGGCAGCATGGAATGGAGATACTGGTTCTGCCCACGCTGTAGAATAAGGAAAGCTTTTGATCAAAAGCAAGTGTTGCAGCTTGCAGCCCTTTGTTAGAGCGCTAATGTGATGTCTGCTTTCCAGCCCAGCATTTATAGCTGTCTCTCTTGTACCTGTCAAGGAGTAAATCTCAGCATCTGAAACATGTATATTTAAAACTATGATATAAGAGGGCTGGCAAGCCTAGGGGTTTTATTAAACATTCCTTGTGCAGGGATGAGGGAAAAGGACAAGCAGGGGATGGGCCCTTGCCCACAAACATCTCCTGCCTGACCAGCTCCTGCTCGCATCCCTGCCTTTCCTGGGGTGTGAGACTGCAGAGGACGGTGGGTTTTGGGGCTCAATGCCCGCTCTGCATCCCTCCCTATCCAAGGCCCCTATGGATCCTGACCCTGCTGGTGGTACCCAAACAATCACTCACATCCTCTGCTACAGCATGGGGGGAGTAAAGCCCTCTCTAACTCCCCAAGCATCCCATTTCTCTGCAGGAACGTGCACAAAATAGTTTGAAAATTTGAAATCTGTTTTAAACATCAAGGAGGAACTTTATCTTTTTAATTTTTCAGAACCTTTCTTTTAATTTCACGTTTCTGAAGTGTTGTTTTTCCCCTTTCCAGCACCTTTTCCTTTTAGCTCCTGGGTGAAATAAAATAAATGATGTAGGTTTATTTTTTCCTTTCTTTGCTTATCCAGTTCTGCACAACTTGAAAGCTTTTCAAAGCATCTGGTGTCAGGAGTTACAGTTTAGATTTGTGCTTTTTTTTCTCCTAGCAATGTTTCTAATATCACAGTAAAGTAAAAAAACCACCAACCTGCAGTATAGAAAAAGGAAATGAAGAAATAAGAAAACTAAGAGCAAAATCCCTAGACCATTCAGCCATCAGGCATCTACTGTGGGAGGAAAAAGGAAAGGCCTAACTGGAGAAAAATACGAGATTTTATATTTGGGGGGGAATTTGGAAAATAAGACATTAGAATTAAACCCATTTTTTTTCCCTTTCATCTTGTGGGAATTCAGTGCCCATTCTCAAGAGGGTTTGGAGTGAAGAGATCTTGGCCAGCTCTGCCCATCAGCCCTCTGAGAGCCAAACTTTATCGAGCATCTTCAGAACTTGCAGACATCTGTCTGTGTAACTCTGTTAGCAGTTTGCACATAATGCAGATAAGGGACCGCTGCTGTAAAATATTGAGTCTTTAGACTATAAAAAACTGTCTTTCTAAGCTGAAATCTAACTTTATTTGTACTCCTGCAATTCCACCCAAGTCAGCAGGGTTTCCTGGCTGTTAGCAAGGGCAGCGTCTGGCACGCTCCTTCCACAGGAGAGGTTAAAGTGCCAAAGAGAGGACAACATCACTCCGAGGAATTCGATAAACTCCTATCACTCAATAGTTTAATTCACTTTTACTGATGCAGCATCTTTTATCAAAGATTACATAATGCTGAATAATCATGAAGCACATAATGCAGTGCCAGATAGGCAGTTATAATCAGATTTAAAGCCTATATTAAAAAAGGGACAGGTGCAGGGCTAATTCTCCGCTCCAACACTGGTGTCAGTCCAGAGGAAGCCCGCTGGACCCACTCCCGATGTACACAGCCTGCCTGGCAGCAAAATGTGGGGAAAGGGGAGAAATAGTTGGATGGTGCTTTCTGAAAGTACCTAAGGAGCCAAGCAGGCACATCCTGTGTGAACAAAGGCAGCACAGGGCACAGCAAGGAGCTGGGAAGTGGCTGGCTCTCTGCAGCCTGCACAGAGCAATAGCAAGGCAAGGGCAGCCAGCATCACAGAATGGTTTGGGTTGGAAGGAACCTTAAGGATCATCTCTTTCCAAACCTCCCTGCCATGTGCAAGGACACCTTTCATTACACCACGTTGCTCACAGCACCATCCAGCCTGGCCTTGAACACTCACAGGGCATCCACAACTTCTCTGGGTAACTGTGCCAGTGACTCCCCACCCTCCCAGGCAAGAATTTCACTCTAACATCTAATCTAAATCTACCCTCTGTCAGCCTGAAGCCATTCTCCCTTGTCCTGTGACTCCATGCCTTTTTCCAAAGTCCCTCTTCAGCTCTCTTGTAGCCCCTTTTAGGTACTAGAAGTTGCTCTAAGGTCTCTCTGGAGCCTTCAAGATCTGAAACAAAAAATGCTGCACGATTCAGGGGGCTGTAATAAGTGATACAGCCTTTTTCCCCACTTCACTGGCTGTGACCCTGTGCCCCACTGGCTGCTGCAGGATCACACCAAAACACTGTGCAGCTTGATTTAATCCCATAGCTTGCAAGAAAAGCTGACTTGAGGGTCTGAAGAGGGCTGCTTGTCACCCCCTACAAGTGGCTCCCCACAGTGCTGTAGCTCACCTGCACCTGGCAGCCTGTGGGGAGACACAGGTTCCAGCCATGCTGGCTAAACATTTCCCATGTAATCAATTCCAGGGTATAAAACCATCAAACAGGATAACCTTGTGATCAAATGGCCAACAGAGAGAAGTGCTTAATATTATCCACTCCAGATAACGAGCTGTATTTCCAGCTCAGGCCCCAAACACACATCACCATGCGCTAAATGCCCTGCAATTGCCTGCACAACAAGTTAAGCAAAGATTAAAAGCGAGGAGGAGAGAAGAGGGAGGGTAGAAAATGAAGCACAAGGAAACTGGAATGTGTGCCACTGGTACACGTGGGAGCCGAGCCGGGGGAGCACGGCAGTGCAGCTCAGTGCACAATTCCATGGTGGACCTTCTGCGCAGCGCGTTGGACGCCTGCCTGGATTACAAACCACACGTGCTGTTCCCCACACAGGTGAAGAACAGACGGCCTCAGGGTTTACAAGGCAACACTGCCATGGATGAATTAAGAGGCAACCAAACCTCTCTCTGCAGGAGACCCGCCTGCTGGAGAAGGTTATCCCGGGTGATGGCAGAATCTCTGCTCTTTCTACCCTGCTTACAAGTAGCACGTCTTAATTCAGTCCCCGGGTCCCCGCGTGGACAAACAGATTGCGAAGGTCGGGGAATAAAGACACCTGGGGAAGGACAGTGATTTAGTGAAACAGAGAAGTGCAGTGCCTCTAGTCTGAACAGCTTCACAGAGAGCACATAGAGCTTAGCCAACACCGCACAGCTGCTCCAGCAACGCCCATCCCATCTTTCAAAACAGTCATGAACACAACTAAATCACTTATTCTACATTCCTCTTTCTACTTTTCTCCCCTTTATTCCTGCATGCTACTTTATCTGCTGCTGACCCCATGCAAGGGGTCAGAGAGAGCACAATTCTTCCATCTTCCAGCACAAATTAGGTACCTGGCACTGGCAGAATGTTGACAGCTCCCAGACATTCATCCGCCTTTACCCCTGAGCCACAAGCCTCCTGCCCAGCATGCCAACAGGCAGGAGAGCACATTTCTGGGATATACAGCCTCCTGCCACAACACTGAATGCCAACTGGGAGATTTCGGCAGCATTCCTCAGCTGGTGCAACTTGCCCCAGCTCCAGAGTTGCTGATGGAGACACATAGCACCAGATGAGAAGCAGCTGCAGGGCCAGGACACAGCTCCATCCCACCAAGGTGCCCACACTGGGGAATCTGGCTCTGGTTCCTCACTGGTACTGACTTTGCAGCATCCCACGGTTTGACATTTCAAACACTGCCTGCCTTATCCTACACCTGGCAATTAGCAGTCCAGGCACCAGTCATGGTGTGCTTCCCTCCTCTCTGGCACCCCCTGCTACTCCTGCAACTGCAGACATAGGGAAACTGCAGAATACCCCTGTCAAAGCCCCAGCATCGCCACGTGGATCATTTTCACCCATCAAACTGAGATTCTCACGTTCTGGCACCCCACCTGTGCTGTCTGCAGTGAGCCTGATGTTCCCACACTGCAGCACAGCCAGGACACCAGCGGTGTTTGAGCTGAGCACTCGGTGATGTGGGATGTCAGGGAAAGTGATTTGTCACATAACATTACCTGCGAGGGAAGGGAGAAGAAGCTAGAAAAATGCCTAACAATCGCTGTAATTATGTCCTCTTGAAATGGCTACACGATGTCAGACAAGGGCTGGCATATCTTATCACAACTGAACCTGGGTGGATGGTGTTCCAAGCCAGTGATTAATAGTCTGCAAGGATTTGTTTTGGCACAGTGGAAAAAATGAGCACAGTGTCTCAAAAAGATGCCAGATGGATGGCCTAGAGCAGAGCCCCCCAGCCAGCCACTAGCACACCTCAGAGCAAGGGCTTGTTCCTTATTTGTGGGGTAACAGCATCCTGGCAGGGACCGGCTCACACCAGTGCCCCAGCACTCCTCGAGCTGTTCCCAGTGCCTCACAGAACAGGTGGAATGCTGGATGCAAAAGGCAATATACAGGCACGGTTGTTGGCTCTGTCCTCCCACAGCACAGGCTGCTCAGCAGCATGAGCACGTGGAAGAAGCCTTATCACCATCCCTGCATCAGGTGCACCTCCACAAACAAGTTCCTGGGCCTCATTTCCAACAGGAATGCCAGGACAAAGCTTTGCTTTTGCAGCACAGGCTGGTCCTCCTCCCCTTCCCCAGCCTGCTGACCTCATTTGCTCTGGGCTGATGAAACACCACGCTCTGGGCACCCAAAACAGCAGCTGCATCTCCAGAAGTGCAAAAGTAGGAAGCATGGTCCCTCAGGAGGCCACCCACCTGCCATGGAGCAGGTGTGCAGGGTGCCCAGCCTGGGGTGGATCTGCTTTCTCCCCAGAACCCTGAGACAATGTGCTACCACAGCTGACATGGACCCTATCCTTCAGAAAAGGACACAGCAGGGAGGTGGCAGCCATGCATATCCAGCGTCTCACACCACTCATTCTCTTTGGAAAGTAAGAGACAGATCTTGTCTGTCCATTACATCAGGTACCAACATCTCAGTGTCTACTGGACACCAACATATCCTAAGTATGAGGCTCAGGATAAAAGTAAGCCCAGCTGGGCCACAAGACATATCGTTTGGGTCAGGCTGAGAATCACTTATGCAGTGTTTTATTAACCATAATGGATAGCTGTGCCTGGTAAAATGAGTAATAATCTTGTTTAAGGGCTTGCTCCTGAATCACAGGGTTGTTGCCAATGCTGCAAACTTTCCTTACTGCTCTGCAGGCCAAATCCTGTCCTGTAGCAAGTGATACTCAGAAGACCACAAATAAGGCAGAAACAGCTTTCAGCCTTTTTTTCCTCCTTTTTTTTTTTTTTTTTTTTAAGAAATAGAGATAATATGACAGGTAGCATCCTCCATCTCCCAGTCCCTCTGATTTTCTCACTTCGTCTCATCTCAGTCCATCAGCAGTGCTATCTTCCCCAGCACTTACCCAGCCTCCTGCTCCACATCCAGCTTGGGTGTTTCCCAGGGACAGAGCTCTGCCTGGGGTAAATGGCTGGTGGCTAATGGAAGGAAATGGAGGAAATAGTAATTTACATCAGCTAAGCATTTATTCTGTACTGTTATTTTGTGATCATCTATAATTTTAATCTATTAACAGCAAAAAGGTGCATCTGCTCTCTGGGTTCATCTTGTTTACAGGTGATGTAAACAAGACCAAGGGACCAGTCTTCTGTTTGAGAGCATTTTGGGAAATTTTGTGTTTCCGCAGTCTTGAGTCACCCCTGAAAGCAAGGCAGGGCACTTGAGGAGGGACAGCATCCTACCTGATGGAGGAGCTGCCTTTAAAGCAAGACCTGCTCCAATATGTGACACACTCAGGAGCAGCACCAGGTGCCACATGGATATGTCCAGGACAGGTTTGGAGCATGGAGACACCCCAGCTCTGGGTAAAGAGCAGTGAGTGGCAGCAGCCTGGGGACAGATACCCAGGCACTGTGCAGAGCTAGGACCAGAGATCCACCCTTGGAACCTGTGGGGAACATGCCAGGATCCCAGAGAAAGCAGTTGCCCACAGCACAGCTCCACATGCACATCCTCCTGACACACTTCTTCCCTGGGCAGATAATGATAAAACAACGAGTAACAGTTTTAGACTAACAGGAGAGATTTAGATTAGATGTAGGGAAGAATTTCTTTAAAAGAGAGGGAGGTGAGGCCCTGGCACAGATTGCCCAGAGAAGCTGTGGATGCCCCATCCCTGGAAGTGTTCAAGGCCAGATTGGATGGAGCTGTGGTCAACATGGTCTAGTGGAAGGTGTCCCTACCATGGCAGCAGGTTGGAACGACACGAACTTTAAGCTTTTTTCCAATCCAAGCCTTTCTATGATTCCCTGGTTCTCTACACAGCATCCAGGACCCTCATACAGTCAAGCTGTGACTTAGGGCACAGAGCTCTCCTGCAAACAGGAAATAAGTAACCATTAAACTTAAGGCAGGCACCACGTTCAAAGGGAAAAGTCAAAATTACAGCCGAGACCACACGTCAGAATTACGTGATACACTACGTGAAAACACACCCCCCACGGCAGAGATCTAACATATACCCCAGCCTTGTCATCATGATTTACTTTAATTGGCGAGCTAATCAGCTGACGGCGCTGTGGAGCCAGGGCTGGCACCGAGTGACAACCGAGGGTCCCGGTGGAGGCAGCCACCGGTGTGAGCCACCCTCGCAAGGCACCCCTAGCCTGCGTTAAGCTCGGAGGGTGCAGTGGCGGGGGCTCAGCTATCCTTCCCTGTCTGTCTGTCCATAGGAAAAGGCCTGAGCAGCCAGCCCGTGACCGAGATCAGGTTTCCAGCCCTGAAGAATGAAAACACAGCTTGTTGAAATTCCGGCTGCCTTCGCAAACAAAGCCCGCTGCTGCTCCGGGCTGGGAGCCCCGGCTCTGCCTGCACGGCCGGGAGTTCACGTGGACCCTACGAAGCAGCAACACCACTTCTCAGCCTCCTGTAAACAACAAATAAAGGGAAATAAATACTAAACGGTTCCTTTGCAGTGCACGAAAATGCCATGGGGACCATCCTCTTTATTGTGAGCCAGTCCGCCCAAAGGCGCCTCCCCTGAACTTTGATTTCTTCCAAGCCCAGGACCTTTTTCCAGCTGCTGTCGAGGCCAGCAGCACCAGCGAGCTGTTCCATGCTGCTGTCCCTAAAGAGATGTTCCTGCTCACACCAGGAAATGGAACACACTTACTGGGATTTTGGCTAAGTCTCCTATCTCCAGAAGTCACAGCCACCACCAGCAGCTTCGCCCACCAGGCTCTGGCTGCTCCCATCATTCCAGCACTGAGATTTTCATGGCTTTAGGCACTGCAGAACCTGAGCTGGAACAGACAGAGTTGGTTTAGGTATTCTGCAAATTTGCAGCAAACAGTTTATTGAAAACATTTAGCCCTCTTTCTGTTCATTAACGAAGTTCAAACACTCTTTGATTTTCTTCATATTTGCTCATTATTTGAAATTGCACAGGGATGCTTTAATGGGGATGTTCCAGAGTGGGGACTGCCTACCCGTTGTTCAAAGGAAGCAGCAGCCACAGCACATCCCTGCTCAGGCCCCGACAGGCTCTGCAGGACGGAAACCTGGCAAGGATTCAGGCTCCTACTGCCGCCCCCCAGACCTCCTCTTTCCACAGGCTTTTCTGGAAGCAGACTTTGCTCCAGACGCAGCAGCTCTTGCTGAGAGCAATTTAAAAGGGTTTGCAAACACCAGCATGGTTCTTATTGAAACAAATATCCACCAATCTGCACTGTGCTCCAAGTGCACCAGCTCTGGGAAAGATCACATCTCCCCAGCTGGTTTGGACACAGTGCCATAGCAGCAGCCTTGGGGCATCTCAGCCACAGGCAGCCCCCTGCCAGCCCTGCACATGCTATAGGGCATGAGCCCAGGACACCTTCCCAAGCACAATGGCACCCTGGGACCAGCATTGGAGGAGAAGGGGAGAGGTCAATGCAGCTGGAGGGCATGAGGAGACACCCCATGGCCAAAATATCCCCTGTGGTGGGAGCATCCAAGTCCAGGTAAAAGGTCACTGTAGGCAGCAAGCACAGATTCTCCACCCTCCAAACAATTCCTGTGTGGCTAACAAAGCTCCACTAATGTGAGGCAAGGAAACACAGAACAGTGCCATGAGATGTCTCCTTCCCCTGCTTCTTCAGCCCCCTCCTGACCTGAGACAGGTGGAGTCACCAGGGGGCCTGCATGACCCTGGTTGGTATAATCAGAAGGGAGAACTGTAGGGTAAGACACAAACCCCTTATTAAACCTGGTTACACCAAGAAGCATCAGTGTCACTGCCACATCTCCCAGGCTGCAGAAGAAGATCTCACCCAGGCTTAGCAGAGCATTCCTTCCTAGCCCAAGCCTCCTCAGGGGTTTTCCAAACCAGGAGCTGACACCAACCAGCAGAAAGCTTTGTGTGGGTGCTCCCAACCACTGCCAAAACTTCTGTGGGCTGAATACTCCAGACCTGCTGTGACATTTGCATACCTCACATATATTGCACAATCCCAGTTTATTTTGGGAGTTACGTGGTGATGGATAGCTAGATGCAAGGAAAGGCCATTATATGCTATAAAAAGCTGCACAGTCTTCCTGACTGCTCCGTGCTCTGTGACAAACCATCTGCTTCTCCTGCACCTCCCTTTGTTTATCCTGCTCAGCTCAGCTGAAATTAAAATTGACAAAAGCAATTTCTCCCGATCAAGTTGGAAAGATAAGGAGAGCGGCTGCTGCACACACTGCCATAGAAACCTGGGCTACTCCAGCACTTCATCCTTCTCCCCATGCACCAGCTCAGCATCTGAAGTGAAGTGCCCAGCTGCAGTGGGAAGATCCTCCTGCTCTCACCAAAGGAGAAACACAGATGGATTTAGCCATGGGAGATCAGTCTCACAAATGCAGCACTGAGGAGGAGTTTTGTTTTATTTGTGCTCCAATCCCCTCCCCTTGGATTCAGAAGTACAAAGTGGCCCCTTTGATTAGAAAAGCACATTTGGATGAATTTGGAATTATTTCCTGTTCAAGGGAAAGGAGGGGGGAAAGCAGCATATTTTCTTGGAGAACATTTCTGGGGCATTTGAAAACCTTCTACATTATATTTACACTGCTAAAGCACTTTTCAGATCAAAGCACTCTGAAAAATATGGGTCCAGGCTGCAGACACAGCTGTAGCTCAGCTCTGGCATCAAGCCTCCAGGATTCAGTTCCACAGCCTCTGACAACACACCTGCATGGGGCTGTAAAAGCTGTAGGATGGGAGAGAGCCCCCATCACCTCACAGCACCTCTTCTCAAGGTTCTGGGGCACAACATCCCCTTTTCAGCCTAGCAGGGTCAGCTCCTGAAACCTATTTGCATCCCACAATGCCACACAGCTCACGTAGAAGCCAGGAGCCGGAGGCACAGAGTACAGCTCTTAAAAGACGAGGGACCTTCATATTTCTACATCCAATTTCTTTAGACATGTTAATAGCACAAGGCCTTTTTTCTCTCCAAGATGCAGGAGCAGCTGCTCAAGTCTCCACTGAATTAAGCTAAGGGCAAGTTTTATGTTTTGAAGAGAGATTTTGGGGGTCTGGTATTTTTCTTTCAAACCTGAGAGCAAAGACATCACAACAACATCAAGCTGCAAGACATGCCATTTTTCCCAGTGCTGGTATAAGTCAGGAATCGCTGAATAAAACCACAGTCCGTGTTCCTGACAAATTCCCCGGTGGGCTGAGTAAAGGCTTGAGAAATTCCACCCCAGAAGGTAATTACTTTTTTTTTTTTCCTTTCTGAAGTTATTAGAGTCACAGGAAGGCCTTGCAGCAGAAGCCCATTGACCCACAGGAGCAGCAGCCCTGTGCAAGCTGGAGCCCATGGGCTGCACACAGGGATGGTGGGCTTCAGGGACCAGCCTTTGCAGGGCAATACAGCAAAGTCAGGGGACATCAGATGTTACAACCCTTCTCTCACTGAAGTCACAGGTGGAAACCTCCAGGGACTGAGAGGAGACCAAGAAGCATTTTAAGCAGGAGTAAGAGCCTCACCAACACAGACTGCAACTTCTGCAGGCATCCCTGACTCCATAACCACCTTTGGCAGCAAAGAAAAATTCCCTCAGCTCAGGTGAAATGAGAACAGAGGGTGCCTTGATTCCCAGCCAGCACTTAACCTCCTCCCTCTATTGTACTGCTCTTACATAGGAAGTCTCATGATTTCCCAGCTGCAGCAGCCACCACAGTCCTGCAGCTGGAGACGCCCAACACTCACTGCCAACAGTTAATCAAGATTCATCAAGTTTCATCAACTGCTTTGATTGCGTTACACATCAAGGGGCAGATAACACCGATAAACCCCTCTGCAATGAGGGGAAACCAGAGTGACAACACCAGCAAATCAATAGAGCCATTCTGGATTTGCATGGGATGCATTACCTCGGGATCTGGATCTGCTCCTGGGTTTGTCTGGGATAAGCAAGATTAGATCTGGATCAATCCCGGGCTTACTGGGGCTAAGCAAGATTAGACCGCAGATCAGCCTGAGTATTGATCATATAATTTGTCACTACTATGCTTGGGAAAAACATCCCTCATGCAGCTAACAGAGGCTGCACCAGCACGAGGGGGTGGTAATGCCAGCCCTGGTCCCCTTGCTATATTCATTAGACATGTCACTCACTCGGCACAGTCATTGTTTTCTGTGATAACGTACTTAAAATTCAGCAGTAACAGAGTTACCCCTGGACATATATTATGCATTAAAACAGCATTTTAAGAATTGGAGTAAGAATTCACCTGACTCCTCATTTATCTGTAGCTAATGAGGCTCCACAAACCAGCACCCCGTGAAAGCTCCTGCCCGGGCAAGAGCCAGAGGGACCATGACATCAGGATGGCATGCACAGAGGGAGCAGCATGTGGTCTGGGAAGTAACTCAGGGGAGAAACCAGATGAGCATCCAAGGAAACCAGGTGCACAAAGAGAATGGGGAATGATCTGCAACACCACTTGCTTGACAGCATCTGCCAGCCACCGGCCGATGCAATGTGACATTTCGGAGTCTGGGATGGGGACGTGACTTCATCTAGACCTCGCTAAGTTGCCCTGGGAATTTGAAGGGTTTGATGATTATAATAACTGTTTGGTTTTTTTTTTTTTGCATGAGCCACTTTTTATGCATCCCTGACTATAGGAGTTAGAAGGAATCAAAGACTTTCAAGCCTTCTGGCAGCTTTGGGGCCCACAGCCCACTGTGAGCAGGGAGTAGGGGGAAGAACTCTCCCAGCCTCTGAAGTCTGCTCCTCCTCGGGGAGCAGCGGGAAGTTATTTCTGCAATATTGCAGCTGGATCAACTGAGGAGGAGATGACATGAGATTAATGAAATAATCGTGCTCTGTGGGCTGAGCAGGGAGCAGGGCAGGATATTGCCCTGGCAATGCTTCTGGCAGCAGGCTGAGCAGCAGGCAGGGAAATCACAGTCACCAGCCTTCTGCCCCAGCCTTTTGCCTCCAGCAGCAAGAACTTCTGTCTGCATCTCTCCTGTGCCTTGTCCCCTCCTGGGCAAAGGAGGGTCGTTTCCAGGTGCAGAGACAAGAATTTACTCTGTTCAAGAGCACCAAACCACAGCTTGCTGTGTTCAGTGTGGTGAGTCCGGTGCTTGGTGCTCATCCATCCAAACAAACATCTCCCAAATTTCACTGCATTTTCACAAGGTATCCATGTCCTCCTCTTGCTGAGTGCACTATTGAAAGGGTTATCTGCTAAAGTCAAGTGTTTTTGCAAACGTGGCGGGTGACACCAATACATCACTGGGTCACACTGCTGCCAGGGAGATCCTGATGGGCCACCTAGTGATGGGTTTGTGACCCTCTTGACCCCCATATCCCCCTTTCCATCCCACGGTCTTGCTTTGTTGTCCACTAGGAGCCCCTAGAGAGCTCAGCCACATCTGCAGACACCAGTTTCTGCAAACAACCCCTGTGCAGGTTGGGGTTTTTTTGCTGCTTATCCCAGTAAATATGTTTCAGTTAATCCAATTTGCTCCCACATTGAGTCGCATCAAACACAGCAGCTGCCAACTAAATATTAAAGACAAAAAAAAGCAGCTCCAGCTCCTTGCTCACAGTTTGAGAGAGAAGGCTCAGCGTGGGCATCACACACTGCAATGGGCAAACAAGACCCTTGGTCCCCCAAGACACTCCTGGGGTGCACCGGTGACAAGCAGAAAAAACATAGGGGCAAAGGACTAAATCACACTTGTACATCCTCCTCCATGTTTCTCTGCATTATTTAAGAGAAAACATGTTCTCTTCTAGTCTTTACTCTTTTCCTTTTGCGCTCAATTCCTACTGCAGGCAAGTGAACTAAATCAAACACTCCAAGCCCAGGTTTCACAAAGCCACTCTGATTAGACTCTGGGTCTAATCCAGGTCTAGGAAGTCATCCCCATTCCTGCAGCAGGGCAGAGCCAGCTCTCAGATCAGACAGACGCAGAGCCACGCAGACCTGGGCTCAGCAGAGCCGACAGCTGCCATGCATGGACTAAAAGCCCAGAGCCCAACACTTGTAGCTTTGAACTGCAGATCCAGGTCCAAACTCTGGCAAAGAGCCATGCCCTGGGAGTATACACATGGGCAGCTGCCACTGACTCTTCCCAGGACCATCATAAGACAAAGCACGAGCCTGAGGCCACCATTTCAGGCAGTGTTTAGAGCAGAGGGCAGACACGACGTGCCAGCATAGCCCCAAGTTCCTCACTTGAGCATCATGTGGGTGTGGAGCACTTGCAGTGCCATCACACCCGGCTGTCTAGACAACCCAAAAGGAGCCCACGAATCCCCCTTATCCTCACAGCACCAGGACCTTACAGGAGCATCATTGATTTTCCCAGAAAAATTACTCCTACCTGCGCCACTCCAGCAGACACCATGGGTAGGAAAAGGTGGGGTGACAGAGGGGCAGCCCCACTCCTGGCCAAGTAAGGGCAGGGAAGGGATTCTTCCCCCTCCAGGGCACCTGTAAGGTCCTGAGGTTAGGTCAGGCACCAGCATCTCCATGAAAAACCTACCCCCGCAGAGTAAAATTGATTTTTTTTTTTAATTGATCTGTTTGGAGTTGGAGTTGAGCTAGCTTTAGGTGCTGTTTAAGCTGCTTTCCCTATGCCTCGTGTTCAGCATTTGCATGGTGGGATTAAGTCAGATGGGGGGGAGCAGGAGCAGAGAAATGAGCGCCTCTGGGTGTGCCCAATGTCTGCACACCCAGAGTGAGGTCTGAGCCTCCTCACAGCCCTCTGTCCTGCCCAAAGCATCCCTCCATCAGGGCAAGGCTGGGGGAGCAGTGAAGGAGCCCCAAAAGCTTTGGGGTGCAGCACTGGAGAGCCAGGTGCCAGCAGCCTGAGGTGCTCCAGCCCAGCAGAACCCCCAGCAGCCTCCACCAGAGATCCTTCACATGTTGGGAAAAAAGCTTAGCAAGGAGGATTTCTCCTCTCTGTCATTAACCTGACATAATGTCTTTCCTGCTGGCAGCTTTCAGGCTCAGCAGGTTTGTTATAAAATTCATTATCAGATATTGCAATCACAGTCACCTTTATTGGGCTCTGCATTTACAATAATTAGGCCAATAAACACTGATTTATAAAAATGACAAACAGGAACTCCCAGTAAGCAAGAAAAATGTGCTTTCTTTAGCAAGCAGTTTCTCACAGAACAAAAAGAATTGTAAAAAGGCAGAAACCAATCACTGCAACTGACAGCAAAGTAAAGCAGGTTCTCCTGGGAATTTCCACTTCCCAGCCAAGACCTCACCAGGGATAGACACAGGGTGCAGACCCCAGTGCCAGAGTCTGTAGCCCCTTCTGCTGCAGAACTGGGGAGCAGGGGAGATGCTGGAGGTGCAGTGGGAAGAGAAGATCTTTGCAGGTGACATGGAGAGGGAAAGAGCAAGGAGAAGGCAGCAGGAACCAGGAGAGAGAGAGCAGGAACAAAGTGAAGAAAGAGAAAAATTCAACAAAAGGGAAGCACCTTGGCAGGAAGGGAGGCAAAAAAGAACCTGACAGGTATAGCAATGGGAGAGAGCAGAGCAGTAGGAGAGAAAGAAGGTGGGATGGAGCTTCAAGCCCTAATGTCAGGGAAAAAATAAGAGCAGGAGTGAGAGAGGAGAGAGGGATGTGTCATCAGAGAGAGGGCACTGCAGATGCTCTCTGCATTCCCAGACTGCTCCAAAGGTACGGACGCAGCCTCAGTGGGTTCTGTGGGGCACAGCCAGGCTGTGACAGCAAACCAAGCCCCCCGGAGCAGACCCTTGTGTGTATGTTGTGCAGAAGGCAAGGGCAGACACCACACATACAGCAGATATGTGTGATGGTGATCCCAAAGGCAAAGACTTACCAAGTCAAGGAAAGAACAGAGCTGTGGCCAGCCTGGCTGCAGGGGAAGCAAACTCGTGGGGCACAGAATGGGGCCAAGCACAACACCAGTGGTCCTGCACCACAGGGGCCTAAGTCAGCCCTCCTACAGACCCCAGGACAGGTGCTAGGAGAACCTCACCCAGGGTCAGTGCCCTGGGACTCAGGCACCTCCCAAAAGAGCAACAGCTGAGTCACCCAGGTTTCGACAGCACCCCCAGTCACAGTGGGGCATCAACTCCTGGAACAACCCAGAGCAGCTCCCTGTACCACCAGACACAGTCGGGAGCACTGGGAACCCTCCGGCCCAACACCAGTCAGGTAATAGCCTCAGGACAGGGCTGCCCCTACAGCCGGGCTGGAGGGAGCACGGCAGGAGCGCTGTGTCCACGGACCGGCAGCCAGACCCCTCCCGCAGGCGGGAGAGCGGCGTGTGCCGCGGTACAGCAGCAACAATATGCTCATCGTCTCCCCTCTGCACCCCCTCGGCAGCCCATCTGCGAGCACACATGGCTGAGGCGGAGAGAAAGCTGCAGAGGAGAAGGAGGAGACCCTCCCCTACCATCATCGCCCCGTGGTCACACAGCCCAGCCTGACACAGGTGCCGCTGCCCTACAGGAACGGGGCTGGTCAATGCACACATCACTGCCGTGACCCCGCAGCTCCCACCTCACCTGCATGCACCAGAGCCTCCCCCCTGCTCTGTTGCCTACCTTTTTTTCCTGTATTTGTCCCAATTTCTTCATGCTGATCCTCAGCATACTGTATTCGTGGGAGCCCTGCAGCCCTCCTGCCCCCAGCAGCCAAGGGCAGAGCCAAAACCTGCCTGCAGGCACCCCATCCCCTATATACCTTCCCAGGCAGCTGAGCAAATTGGCTCCAACCACCTTTGCTCATGAGGAACACCTGATGCCCCAGGTGGAAGCGTAGCTGTCTAGAGTGCCCCCCAACCTGGGCAGCCCCAGGGCCCCTTGGCTTCCAGTGAGCATCCAGAGGGGAGCCAGCACCAGCTGATGAACCCCAAAAGAGTTACAGAGCTTTCCGCTTCTTTCTGTTGGAGCCAGAGGTGGGCAATCATGCTGACTTTAGATTGTTTTATTTATTTTATTGATTTTTAAAATAGCTGCTTTTCTTCCAAAAGGACTCTGGGGCTGTGAACAGCTTGACTGTACATGTGAGAGCTGTGAAAAAGGCAGCAGTGGAGCTGGAGGCACAGGGAAACAGGCAAGGCTGCGTGGAGACACCACTGAGAAAGGACCAGGCAAACCTTCAACTCCTGAACCTCAGAATCTTCCCGGGAACCTCAATACACCCAGTACACCTGGGAATTCATCCTCCCATCTCTGGGCTGCGGCTGCATGTGGTCTCAGAGGACAAGGGAAAATGGTGGTTGCAGCAACACAGAGCAATTAATGGCAAAGGCCATCAATGGGAGATTTAATGACATTCATAGAAAAATTAACTGCATTGAAATGCTTTACTTTAATGGATTCTTTCTTGATTAGTAGCATTTGGGAGTAATTTCAAATCTGCCCTTGTTGCTTTAGTAAGTAAACAACATTAATATGTATATCAGGTGACAATAAAATAAGGCAGGAGCCTATGCAATACTGAACTGATTCATCAGGAAATGTTCAGTATATTAATATTAAATGTTTTAGGTTTGCTAAGCAATGATAATACACTAGTTATTCTCTTCACACAATCCCAGTGCAATGAAGTAATTTTTACCAAAATTTTTCTTCTCCCTGTAGCTTTCCCACTGTAAAGTTCTCAACTGAGAACTTGAGGGACCCTGGCAGTCCCTCAAAGGGGAACCTGGTACCTCTCCATATTGGGCTTACTGCTGCTGCTGGAGGGACCCAGAGTATCCTTCCATCCTGCAAGGGACCCCCAGACCTGCAGTACCACACCTGCAACTCCCTGAGCAACCAGGCTGGCCTCATCCACCTCTTTCTCCTGCACCTCAGACACAGTCATTACAAAATTACCAGCTTCTAATGAAGCAGGCTGGCAATTAACTGCTGCCAGAAGAGCGTTGGCACCACTCCGAGCATCATCTGCTGCCATGAACAGGGAACCAAATAACACCCCTGTACAGTGGGTTTGGGCAAAGGGCGACAGAAGGGAGATCACTGCAGGGCAGAGGAGACACCAACCCATCACTCCCAGGTGATCCTCTTCCTGCTTTCCTTTCTTGCACATCCAAGAGGAGCTGCAGAATATTCCTTCAGATGTACACAACTCTCAAACTATTTTTAATGAAAGTCTTTTCAGTGTGACACCAACACACACGTAGCTTTCAATTACATTTTAGCATTCCCAGTAGGAAGCAGCTCTTTATTGGGAAAAGTGATTTACAATAGTGCAGGATTATGGGTTTGGTCTTTGCGTTACAGGTATTCAAAGCCTGGTGAAAATAAAAACTGCTCAGCACATATTCTGCAGCTGAGTTGAGCCTTGTGCATGGGGAAGCATTTCGGAAGAAGTTAAGTGTTTGAAATAAAACCGTGTAGTCATCTGGTAGAACAGAGACATGAAATTGTTATTTATCAAGATGAAACTGGCATTTGGATAAAATTCTCCAGCGCTGTTAATAACTTCTGTTGACGAGGGAGTCGCAGCAGCAGCAATGAGGCAGCCGTCCCCTGAGCTCGGAGGAGCGGGATTTTTCACGGGCTGTGAGCAAGGAGAAGCGTGTGTCTTCAGTAATAACTTTCTGAGCACCTCCATCAGAATGGCCACCATGAACTTATCTTTCTCTTTTCTCTCCAAAAAGCCTTGTCAGTTTTGAATAATTTGCTGTGAGTAGCGGCTGCTGGAGTGCCACATGGCCACGCACGTCTCCAACACGAACTCCAGCTCCCTGAGCAGTTTTATCATAATGATTAAGTTTCTTAACTTAAATCAAGGATGTCTCTGGAGTTCCCTGCGATGATGTGAACTTAAGATAAACAATGAATGATGAATAGGCCAATTACTGAAACCTCCCTTACTGAAACTTTCAGTTAAGGCCGTGTATGGCTGGTTGGTAAGAGGAGGTGCTCGTCCTCTCATCTGACAAATGTTACAAAAAATAGGATGGTTTGAAGCAAAGACAGTTCTGTGTAATCAGGCACTGGCTAATGAGCAATTTTCTTTTATATGTGGTTTTTCCCTTTCTCTGTTTTGCTGTCTGGGATGTTGGAAGTAGAGAGGGAGCCGGCAGCCTGAGCCACATGCACGCAAATACTTCATTCTGGTACAAATCCCTGCCCTCTGCTCCCACAGCTGGTCCCAGTCCAAGGCACAAAAGTAGCAGGAGATGACCAAGGGCTGTGTAGTGGTACTACACATCTCCTGATGGTGAGGAAGCCTTTCCTGAGAGACCCACCCAAACCAAGGGAACAGCGTTTCCATAAATCCACCGGCAGCTTACTCAAGGCTTTGTGGGTACAGCTGCAGAGGGGGACAGCTACCTTGGACCACAGCTGAGGATCAAAGGACAGGCACCTTGTGCCATGAATGCATCACCTCAAACAAGCTGTCAGCCAGTACTCTGGATGTGTTTTGGGGCTTAAGCACCTAAAAAAGCAAAGCAAGAGGCATTTTTCCTCAGTGGAAAACAAGGAGAAGGGGCAAAGACCGATGAAGAGGGGGACACAGTGGGGTCCCTCAGGTGCTGAGGTTCTGTGTCACTCCCCTGGTTCTGTCCAGGAGCGGGTGCCACCATTGCCACCACACCACCCGCCAGAGAGAGCAGCATCCCACGGTAAATGATATAATTTACTTACTGCCCATGGAATTGCCCAATTAATTCACTATCCACATTAATATTATGCCTCATTTTTAACTTTACTGTCTCCGTCGTTCCAATTTAGTGCTGCTCAGAGATGCTGCCACTGACCTTAATGGGTTTTTCATTATAAAAAAGAGCGTGATATTAATCACGAGGGGGTTTCAGCTGGAGATTGCTGCCCTAGCCCCACTGCTTTTGGGAGCTGCTTTTTAGTGGTTTGGGGACCTGTTTCTGCCAGGCTTTTCGCCCCCGCTCACACTGCGTACAATCCTTTGTGCTGTCCAGGAGGAATTTCTTGGTATAACATTTCCAGGCCCAGAGATTTTATGCAGCAGTCAAGCTACGCTGCGGATATGATGGATTTTTCCGGGCAAATTGGAACAAGGAGTAGAAAACTGAAAGGATGCACCAGTCATAGCCAATGAGCCTCTTATTGTCCTGTATAAAAATCAAATGCCTTTTAATCATTTCAAATGTTCTTCTGGGTATCAATTAGTCACACATTAATATCAGTATTGCTTCTCTTCCTCAGTTTGCATCAGATTAAATTCTCCCCTGTCATATGCACTTGTGCTCATTAGCTTCAAGGAAAATTAGTGATTGTTCCCTCTTCATTGGCATTGATGAGAGATTTTCATCAGAACTGCTTTTTATACAGGGAACCTGATTGTCATCTTAAAGAGACTGAGGGTTTTTCCCCCTAAATTGTTGTCTTTTCGTAAAAAAAAAAAATACTTTTTTTTTCCTCTAAACCCCTCAACTCTGAGCATTGGGGAATGGGGGGAGGGAAAAAACATTCTTGATGAGTGTCATCCTGCAGTTTCTGTCACTCTCTGCATCTCAACTATCTGTCTCCTTGTCAGGATCCAGTGGCTGTCGCACACCCACAGCTGCTGAGCGGAGGACACTTGGGGTTGCACCGGGTTTTGCTGATGTCACCCCTCCCTGTTCAAGGCTGAGTATTTATAATGCTCTCTGTGGAGAACAGCAGTGTTGAGGGATCTCATTCTGCTCCCTGCCCTGTATGGAGCTAGGATAAGCAGTGCTGAGCTGGCTCTGGGGCTCCAGAGCATGCGTGTGCATGTATATGTATGCATTGTATATGCCCACTCCCATAGCTCCCCATCCCTCCTGGGCAGCAGTGCCCAGCTTTGCAGGCTGCAGCAGAACTAGGTCTTCAGCCCAGCCACAAGATCCCCCTACCCCTCCAGCACTCACCCCGGCTGCTCCATCCCCTGCACTCCAAGCGCTGGAAGGGACTGGTGATATTTATTGAGTTTTATTAACTCCTGGCCCTGGGAGGTTCTCACCTCTTCCAACTAATTCAGGCACCTGACTCCTGCTGGAGTTACAGTGATTGCCATTAAAAAGCTTGACATTTACCTTACAACAGTAATAAAATAATAATGCCTAATTTAGTTTACGAGTGGTATTTGCAGTGTTTCCTGTGCCTTGAGTGGGGAATTGGTGAAGATCCCTGCTCTGCTGATCAATTACGTCTGTTTAACGCCACTGCTGTAATTCTTTCCTGTAATCAGAACCATCTTTCAGTAGAGCTGTTCCAAAGTTTTCCTCTGAAACTCTAATTTTGACAAGAAAAGAAAATGTTTTCAAATACGTCAGTTTCCAGTGAATAACAAAGCTTCTGAGATGGAACTTTTTAGTGAGAAGTGGAGACAGACAAACCTGGTGTCTGCACAGATTTGCTGCATTTAGATTTCCAAAATCTCTCAGATGTTTTCAAAGGCTACCTGTGATTGATTTCCATTAAAAAGGGATTTTTTTCCTCCTCCAGATAACCTCATCAATATGATTCCCTTCTGTTATTGGCATCTCAAATATTAGACACCCCTGGTGTGTTTTACATCTGTGGCACTACCAAGGGGCTGTGGGGTGAGGAGCTCCTGCTGCTCCAGGGCCAGGGAGCCCAAACCCCTCTGCAGGGAGCAGATACACACCAGGGCACACTCCTCTGGCAAACACAAGTGCACAATGCTCTCCCCAAGCTATTCAGCATCTCCACTTCTGTCCCTCCGGGATTTACCCCCAGGTTGCAGGTAGCGATGTCCCCAGTGCTTGCAAAGCCAGCCCTGGACCTGCTAAAAGCAATTTCTGTCTCCATTTCTCATCCTGAGCAAAACTTGATGTGGATTTTAATTTTTTCTGTGCAATTTTAATTAGTACATGATGCGCTCTGGGTTTTTATTAGAGTAAACAGCTTGGGAAAGGAGTTCCATGCCAGCCCTTCTACACCAGGGAGCCTCATCATGTTCAGACTAGAAACCTCACTCCGGATTTCTGAAAGCCTTTCTTGAGATGGGTTCATTTCCACGAAGAAATGCTACGATTTCAACACAGGGAAATTTTTGAGCGTATTGAAAGAAAAAAAATTAGTCAGGAAATTCCTGGCTAGGCCGACTTTGGGGCAAGGCTCTGCACGAGGTGGGCGTGGGATGCCACAGCCCTCCACTGGGAGAGATCAGGCTTCACGGCGCACAGACACTGCGCATGTGCTCACACGTGTGTACGTGCACACCAGTGCCCATGTCCATGCAAACACATTGCACACACACACACACACCTGTGTGCACACACATGCGTGTATATATACACCCATGCCCACCCGTGCCCGTGTGCCTGCACACACATGCTCGTACACATGTGCCCACATACACTTGGTCCCTCGCCATTCCCATCTCCCCCCACCATGCCCGTGTCCCCCTGCCACGCAGTGACCCCCCTGGCAGCTCCTGGGCTGCACCCACTGCAGAGCCCCACTCACATGCACAAACAGAGGTAAGCAGCCCTGACTGCAGCAGTGCCCACATCCCCAAGCTATGGGGGGACTGGCAGCATTTGCACAGCCTGGACACCTCCAGCCGTTGGTGCATGGGCAACAGGGTAGGGAGGAAGCAGAGATTAAACCAAAAATGTGACCCTGGACATATGTGAAAGACACCGACCGCGCTGTGAGGCTTCATGTGGGCTCATCTCCAGCAGCGTGGGAATGGCTTGTGCCCTGCAGAGAGGAGCGCTGTGGGAGCGCCTGGGGCCCCGCAGGCTGTGGGGAAAGCTGGCTGCACCTCCATGGGGGCGGCCGTGACCCAGCCTTCCCACCGCGTGTGCAGACAGAGCCTAACTCCACCTCGGAGCGGGCTGGCGTCGTCGCACACTGAGGAGACCATGGGAGGGACGGCTCGGGAGAGCCCGGAGCACTGCCGCTTTCTGGACGTAAGTTCATGGCTTGCCTTGCCACCCTGCATCTCTGCAGCACCACAAATGTCTGATACGTGCGTGTCCTTCCTCCTCGAATCCTCGGCACACCCTGGCTATCACTGTTTTGTCATTAACTAGGCAGAAGCAGCCAAGCCGCGGAAGAAGAGTTGCCCCAGGTACCAGCTCTGTGGACTGCTCCTCGGTGTGCTACTCCTTTCTCTTATTCTGATATTTTTTGGTGTCAAATACCTCTGGAACCCAACACCCAGAAAAGTAAGTAAAAACTCTTTGATACAGCATTTCAAAGCCTTGTTTCCTCAGACAGAGTTGTCCTCCTCCCCTTAACCCCTGAAACTTTTAACTACTCCCCAAAACCCAAGCAACTTCGCAAAGTGCATTTTCTCAGACCACAAGTATTCATGGCACTCTTAAAAATCTCTGTATTATTCATAACTAGCTTTTACTTAATACAGGCTGAGTTTTTTCCCTGCCACCGCATTCTTTCCCCAGTTGACAATTACAGGGGTGGGAGCTACACCACGAAAAGTTAAAGTTACTCTTATTTCACCGGCAGCAAATTTTATGACAAGAAAATATTTTCCATTTCATTTCAATTATCTTGCCAGAAACTGGTGGAAAAGTCATTATGCCACTGCACAGAGAGGAGAGAAAGCCAGGATGCAGTGGTGATTGATTGTCATGGATTATATTTCTTACTTTAATGTGTCTGCAATGTGAGGGGACGATGAGACAGATTAGCTTCTGGAGGAGCTCCTGCTAACTGGATTGGGCTCGTTTATTCCCAGCTCCAGACGGACACTGCTGTAAGTGCCGAGCATGTCGGGGTGGCAGCAGGACTGTGCATCTCCTGTCCATCTCTGCCTGCTGCCACCCAACATCCTGACAATTCTGCCAAAACTCTTTTTTTATCCCGTACCCCAAGTAAATCCTTTAACCTTGAAGCTAACAGCCTGCCTAGTACCCCTCATTCTCCTTTCCTTTGAATTTCCATGCTCATCCAGGAGGCCCCACTTTGCACCCTGGCGCCAGCAGGTTTTGACAACTCTCAAGAACGTCTACAAAATTCCCATGTGCAGCCAAGGCAGCCTGTTTCCCATGCTGGCAACTCCTCTCTCCTTCCTGCCCCATGTCAGAGCTGCTCCAGTCCAGTAGGCTGCCCTCCTGCCGGGCAGAGGAAGCACCCTGCATGCTGGAAACTTTGTCTTCTTATCAGCAAATAGAAATAAATACCCCCCAAAATAAAAGAAAAAGTAATAAAAGCCAGATGTGCCTCCAGGATCCTGCCAAGATGGTTATAAAGTCTCTACTGTTCCTAGAAAAACAGGGGTCATGCCAGCCATGAGGGGAAGAGGTTGTTAACCCCTGGAGGGGAGGATTTCCATTGGCAGCACAGAGACATTACCAGTCTCAGAAAGCATATCCAGAACACCAGTCCTTGGCATCCTCACCGGCAGGCACTGGTGAAGGATGGAGTCCATCCATCCCTCCCCAACACCTGATGGGCAGGCAAGTGGAGTGTGAGGTCACAGGAAAGCAGAGATGTTCCTGCAGTGGAGCTGCATGCTGACACTCCCAGTGTCCAGCACTGCTGTGTCCCAATGGCTGCAGGGCAATGTCTTCTCCAGCTGACCCAGGAGCACCTGGGGAAAAGCAGGATGGGGGGAGGCTGGAACTTCCTAACACTCAAAAATATAAACCAAGGGGAATTAAACTCTTTAGAGAACAAGAAACGCTTCAAGCTCCCGTAATATAACCAGGGTGTGGGAAAAAAACTTGAAAGAAAAGTTGTCCCTCTGAGGGGTTGCCTTGGACTTGGCTGTGCCCCCTGCAAGGCAGCACCTGTGCCAGCGGGCACAGTGGATGATGCAGTTAACAAGGGGTTTTCATTGCAGCCTCACAGGGGGGTGTATTTCAATGATTCACCAGAAAGTGTCATTTTTAGCCCTAGAAAACATCTCACAGCTCCCTGAATAGCACGGAGCTGGCAAAGCCCAAGTGGGTTAGCTGGACGCTGCACTGGCCAAAGTAATTCTTTGTAAATGGAGAGGCACTCGAAGGTAAGGTGCCACCTGGGATCCTGCCCTCCTAGAAATGATTCATGGCGCCATGCACATTTTGTCAGTCAAAACTAGCAGCCTTACAGACATTTTAGGCTTCAGACTGTTTTTACCATATCATAAAATCCATTGAGAGCTATATATCTTTGTAAAAGCTTCTTGCAGACCAACAGGAGATGCTCATCGCTGCCAAGGTGCATATCACTCCTCTAACCTTTAAGCAGGGGTGAAGGCACCTAGCAGTTCCCACAGCCAGTTCTGTGCCCAGGTGGATGCAAAATGGGTTATGCTGATGCTGGAAACATTGCTAAGAGACTTTGAAACCCCCAAATGGGAAGATATGTGCAGGAATCAGGAGACTGTGAAAGGGGGTTTTGGTTGGCACTGAAGGCAGAGCCCCTGCCCCACACCAGTGGGGCCACGGTGCTCCTTCCCTGGCTCCATGGCCATGCCAGGGGATTAAAAGGGCTTTCCCATCACCGTGCCTACATCCCTCCTCCCTGCCCAGTGGACTTGAGGGGTTTTGCACAAGCCCTTTGCTTCCACACAGCATTGGGAAAACAAGACTCCCTGAGGCTCGCCAGCTCACGCTGCGCCAGCAGGATAATTTCTGTGCTTCAAATAGCATCTGCCACTACTCATCCTTTAAGGGTCAGGCATCCGCAGAGACTGGAGGGCTGCCGGGCTGGCTGAGTGCGGCGAGCACCTGCGAGGAGGGGAGAGCTGCTCCCTCCGGCGCTGCTCACCCCGGCTCCCCGTGGGGAGGAATGCCGCCGGGAAGCCGGCTGCTACGCCCCGAAGCTCTTCAGCAGCCCTCAAGGAGGTCTTTGATCCGCAGGCGATCCTTGATCTCCTCCAGGCAGAGAGAGGCTCTTACCTCTGCCTTTCCAGGAAAAACAGAAGGTGCAGAGATGGAGCGAGTGAGCTGAGGACACAGTGATGGAGTAAGCGAGACGGGGATGCAGTGATGGAGCAAGAGAGACAGGGATGCAGCAAGCAAGGCAGGGAGGAGGGAAAATGAGGTCCCCTTGGGTTCAGGACTTCAGTCCTGCCTGGGATGTAACCAGGCTCATGCCACAGAAAGCACGAGCAAGAGCTGAGCTGTGGCAAAGCTCCTGGTGCAAGTGTGGGATGAGCATCTTTTCCTAGGTTTGACACATCCCAGGCTTGACAGACAATTACCCCTCATTCTGGCTGCATCTTGACCTTCTGCTGAGCCCTCGCACCAGGGAGCTGCCTCTCCTTGTGCTATCCAGAAGGTTGCTTTGGCTCAGAGCCGCCGTGTGAGGAAGCAGCCGTGGCAGGATACCCAGCACCAACCTGTTCACCCACTGGGCAGCATGTGAAACTAGGAGGGGTGCTGAGCTGACCCCTGTATGACTTTGGCCCTTACAGGTCTATGATATGGAACACACGTTCTTCAGCAATGGTGAGAAGAAGAAGATTGTGATGGAGATTGACCCCCTTGCCAGGACAGAGACCTTCACCAGCGGGAATGGCAGCGAGGAAATCCTGGAGATCCATGACTTCAAAAATGTGAGTGTGGCAGTTTGTCCCTGAGACCCCCCAGTCTTGCAGCAGGAATGATGGGACCCCTTAGTGTGCTGTGGAATCACTGAAGCAAGTCCCAGGACTATTTGCTCCTGCATCAGGGAGAGAGATGCTCAAACTCTCTGAGGATACTCTCAAAGGAAAGGAGATGTATACCTACATAAGCTTCCACTGGTATTTATAGTAGCATGGTTCAGTTCCAACAAAATACATCTTCAAGCAAGATCTGGTTATTGGATTTACCCTTGCAAAGGAACACAATCATCATCAGTCTATCCAAGCCCAGTACATTCATCTGTCTGGAGAGCATTAAAACCTCATGACATTGTTGTAGGCTCTCTCTGAAACCTAATTAAAATTTGTAGGGAAATACCCTGTGCAGTGACATATGGCAAAATTTTGAGCTAATAGCCTAGCAGGAACTGGGGGATGAATGTTCATATAACCATAACGGTCAGATACTATTCTGCATATTTTTATTTATGATAATGAGAGCTCATGATAGTTATAAGGAGAAGGGGAGCGGAGTAAAATTTTATGACTACCTGCTTTAAAATATTTACAAAAATCCCAGTTCTCCCAAACCATAAAATGCAATATCGCTTAGGAGAACCTGTTAGTGCATCTTAGCACCACTGTGGAACAGAGGTGGCACAAAAACGTCAACATCAAAAATATGACTAAGTCCTCCTCCAGCTGTACCTTCTGTACAATGGGTTATTCGTCCTCCTCTTTGCCCTGACTGCTTTTTGAGTGTTTGCTTTGATCCTGCAGGGAATAACCGGCATCTTCTTTGTGGGGCTTCAAAAATGTTTCATCAAAACTCAGACTAAAGTCCTACCTGAGACGACAGAGACCAAGATCCCCGAGCTTGAGGTAGGTGAATAAAACAGGGCACCTCTGTCCCCAGTGAAACTCACTCCTCTCCCTGGCATAGGAGAGTGGCTGCCATTCCTGCCACCCTCCCATCTGCGCCAGCCTTCCCACAGAGGCTGCAATAAAGAAATAATGAGCTGTGATCGCTTCATAAAATGCTCTTATTTCAGAGGATTGTTTATAAAAACAAGTGAAAAGAGACGGGATTAGACAGCGACAGACAAAAACCTCTCAGCACAATACCGGAGATCAAGAACAATAATCCTGTTGTAGTCAAAAGGTCGCAAGGCAGCTCAGGATTAGCAGGCACCAAAAAGTCAATCAAATTGTTTTCTCGCAGGTTTGAGCCTCGTGTTCTCAAGCAGAATGAGGCAGAAGTAAGGGATTTAAAAGAGCAGCCACTTCTAAGAAATGCGATTTGAGAAAACTCTTGGTGTATAGACCTGAGCGGTGGGAAGCATCAGGCTGGGGCCACTTCCCTGCATGTACTTTCCTCCCACTGAGGTACCTCGTTGCTTCCTGCATCAATTTATCTTTTGCCCACTGCATCCTGCTGCAAGGAGCCTCACATTTTGCATGCTGCATGGAAAAAGGTGTTGGAATCCCTATTTTAACCCCTCTCTGACCCCGGAGTGATGGCTCAGTCCTTTGATGGCAGTTGTCCCCTGGCCCTGTCCCCATCCCCAAGGCCCCTGTGGTGGCACAGCCTTCCTGCCTCCCCATTTGAGAGACGACGGGTGTTAGCAGATTGAATCCCCCCCAAGGATGCTGCCGCAGATAAAACACCAGCAGGACATGTGTTTGAAACGAAGCGTGGGCAGAAACATTTCCCTGAATCATGACCCAAATTCCCAGACACCGATTCTTTGATTATGCCCTAAGAAGCTAATAGATCTTTTCAGCTACCGTCATAAAAGGGATATGACTTCCCAGGCTTTAGCAGAGCATCGCCCCGGGTAGAGAGCTGAAATGTAAAACCCAGTGAGATAAATGTAGATTTAAGCTCTAGCCATCTCTTCTCAGAGCCTGCACGCTGCCAGGTGCTGCAAGCAGCACCGCCCCAACCCTGCAGCTTCTACCAGAGAATCCAAAAACGACCTAGACTGGGTCAGGTTGTGTTGGCTCCTTCCTGTGTCTTCCCAAAGTCATAAGAAAAAAACTCTGTGAGAGAGATATACAGCTCCAGACGCCTTCTGAGAGAAAAATGCCTTTTGCCAGCTTGCTCTATGGGCTACCACCAACAACACAGACAACGTTGCCTTGGCAGAGAGCTCAGCGCAGATCCATCCAATAATCTTTATATATCTCCCTCCCTAAGTGCGTGCCAAAACACACCATGGACTAATGCAACGACAGAGACATGTGGTATAAATTACAGAATACAGCCGTGCAAAGAATTTCTGTGAGGAATAAATTAAAGTGTTCGATCACAAAATCAGTAGCAGAAGGAGAGAGGGATTAAGTACTAAGAGCAAAGCAGAGAGGAGATGTTTTAATCTTGTGTTTGAATGAGTCGGGGTGCTTCAGAAGGCTCTTGTAGATAGTGGGGACTGCACAGGAGAAGGTCTTGGGATGATCAGCTAGGAGAGGAGAGAGCATAGTGGTTTTGACTGAAGGTGGACAGGAAAGATAAGGCTTGCTTTCTCCCCATGTGAGGACCAGTTGGGTACTTTGCATGCACCCAGAGAGCACCATGAGCCAAGGCAGATAAAGTCCAGATGCTCTCTGGGAGGGGAGAGGTGCCTCTGGGTAAGCCAAGGGAAGTAGAAGCAGCCAGCGGTGGGGAGAGGGTGTCTCCCATGTGGATGACCATGCCAGGGTCAAATCTTGCTCTTTTTCCAGGGAGAAGAAATCACCACCACCTACTTTGAGCAGTCTGTAGTCTGGGTGCCTGGGGAAAAGCCCATTCAGAACAAGGAATTCCTGAAGAGCTCCAAAATTTTTGACATCTGCAGAAATGTGACCATCTTCTGGATCCACCCCACACCAATAGCAGGTACAAGGAGCCATCTCCTCCCCGAGGTGCTCTTGAGCCCTCTCACCAGGAGCAGCTCTGTCACACACTCATGGCCCCCCTGCCATGTCCCCCACTGTGACATGGTGGGAACCCATTTTCACAGCCTTGCTGTACGTCTCAGACACAAAACCAGTGTTGCCCATGACCACAGGAGATCTCGGCCAGTGTAATAGCAGGGGCTGAAGTTTCTCTCTGCAAACTGCTTGTCTCTGCCAGCTCCCCACTGACCTGCACTTTGCAGAGTGGCCACCCTCCTCATAACAAGGGAAAAAAAACCCCAATCCTTTGTACCTGCAAAGAAACCAGCGCTGCTGGAAACTGGGACGCCTAAATTCTCGACACCGCATGAACATCAGAGTGTGAGCAGACATCTGCATCTAAATCACACGGCGGGGTTGCCACCTCCAGCTGCTCACTACACAGCCCTCACAGAGGTTGTGGCCTCTGAGATCTGCCGGTGTAATTACCCACTCTCTCTAACCCACTTCCAGCTGAATGAGCTAGTTTAAAACTCCCTACTGAGAAAACTCCCTCTGCTCTGCAGCCACAGAGCCACATCATGTCCCCAACAGGTACCGGCCACCCGTGGTCCTGAGGGCAGGTGGGTATCAGAGATCCTTGGTGCAGAGGGAGGCTGGTATCCTTGACTTGTCTCCTTTCTGCTCCCTCATCCCTGCTGTTAGACCCCATCTGCAGCAGCACTTGTGTCCCAGGTCAGTGGGTCCAACTGGGTCACCAAGATGCATCCAATGCCTTTGCCGGAACAGCAGTGTCCCGAGGCTTCCTGGCATCTCCCCCCAGCAAAGGAAATTAGTGCTGCTGTGGGTCTTACCCAAGCTATGAGTGCTGTATCTACAAATCCACCTCACAGCAGCAGATCCCACCATGAGGATGTGCTTCTACACACCCACAGCCTCATGCAGGAGATGCCAAAAGCACCCACAGACACCCATCACCCATCACCCATCACCCATGGGCCATTACCTCCTACAGCCCTTCTCCCAGGCTGGGTGAGAGCAGGAGGAAATGGAGTACTGATTTCCTGGTGGGTATTTTCTGTACCTTGGCACCAAATTCTGGTAGACACATTAGTTCTTGCTGCAGCTTTTGTCCCCCTGCTCTGTAGTTGTTGACAGCAACATTTGGGCTCTTCCTGTAGCTCCTGAGCTGGCCAACCTTGAAGGGGCAGAAGAAGAAGACCCTGAACTGCTCATAGACAACCAGAGCTGGCTGGATGGGGGGAGTGAGCACGAGGTGGAGAAGGATGCACAGCTGGGGCCCAAGCGCCGGGCACGACAGCTCACTGAGGAGGACCTGCCTGTCAATGACTATGTGAGTGAGAGAATTACACCCTGGGGTGCCCTGCCCATGGTCTGGGGTGCCCTGGCCACAACCCTGGGGTATCTTGGCCATGCTCCCACAGTGTCCTAGCTATACTTCTTGGGATGTCCTGTCCATGCTGCTGGAATGTGCTGTCCATGCCTCTAGAGTGCCTTGTCCATGTTCCTGGGGTGCCCTGCCCATGCCTCTGGGGTGCCCTGGCTGCCTTCCCAGGATGTCCTGTCCATGCCCCCGGGGCGCCTCAGCCACACACTGCCCTCACTGCACTGACTCTGCCTCTTCCCTGCAGTCAGAGAATGGGCTGGAGTTCCATCCTCTGTGGGACGAGCGAGGATACTGCTGTGCCCAGTGCCGCCGTGCCAACCGCTACTGCCGGCGGGTCTGTGAGCCCCTCCTGGGCTACTACCCCTACCCCTACTGCTACCAGGGTGGGAGGGTCATCTGCCGGATCATCATGCCCTGCAACTGGTGGATTGCGCGGATGCTGGGCAGGGTGTAGCACCCACCGCTCGGGTGCTGCCGCACACCCGCCCGCCGCACCACCACCCAGCCAGGTGCATCCTGACACAGCCAACACACAGGTCACTACCTGTTTAATGTCCAGTGAGGTGCAAACCTGCCGACTGTGGCACCCTCACTGTGTGTATCCCTCGGCATCCTGCACTGCTCCGGCGGGGCTGGGTGAGGCTGCGCTCGAGTGCGTTGCCACCATGCTGAGCAGCAAGAGGCAAACAATAAATGTCTTGTATGAGTGATTGCAAAGAAAATGGAAAGTCTTTTAGTCTCAGTCTGATGCTTAATGGGTCTGAGAAGTGATCTAATTGCTTGGCTGCCTCGTCATGAGCATCCATAACTCAGGTACTGGGTCTGCCGGTGCTCACCTCACTGGGAACGTGCAGAGGTCCCTAATTTGCTCTCTGATGGCACTGGTGGTTGTTCAGCATGTCCTGACCCCCTCTTCCAGCATGCTCTGATGTGTTCAGTAGTTGTTACTGACAGCTCAGGGGTGCCACCAGTCCCCTCTGGAGTTGTCTCAGCACAGGTAGAGGAAGGAGCTGGCACAAGGAGCTCCCCGAGGAACCAAGCATCCAAAGTGAGAGGGAGCAAAGGGTGTGGAGTACCCAAGGGTGACTAGCTGTCCCCAGCTCTGCTACCAAAACTTGGTGCTCAAGGGGAAAAAGTAAGTCCTTGACACTGCAGCTGCCCTGAGCAGGACAGTGCCTGCAGCAGTGCTGAGGGCTAACATCAAAATCCCTGTGCACCCCTGTGCAGCCTTCCTCTGCCCACAGCCTGGGGGCTCACACCAGACCCAGGTTCAAGCTCTCATCCCAGGGAGCCAGCTGCTGCCAAGGAGCTCTGACATCCCGCAGGTATCACCAGGTGAAACCCTCTCTGTGTCACCAAAGAATCACACACTGTCATGGCCAGAATGTACATACAGAGAAGGGAGGTCAGAGCCAGACCCTCCTCAACTTCCTGCATCTCCCATGGGGACATAAGCATATTTTCAGAGCAGTTCCCTCCATCCCTGTTCATGGCTGTGGTGACAATGTGGTTAAAACACTGGGAGCATGGTGCAGCAGAACTCCCCACATGACATCCCAAGGGACACCAACCAGCTTTGGGGACACCAAGCCTGACAAGTCCCCTGAGACATTTATTCCTCAGAGAGGAAAGGTTCAAACACAGTGGGGGATGTGTGAAACACACCCAACCATAGTTGCTGCAAGAAACCAGCCCTTCTTTCCCTGCTCAGTGGGTCCAGATAGGTGACCAAAGTGCACACAATGCCTTTGCTAGGACAGCAGTGTCCCAAGTCTGCCTGGCACCTCCCCAAGCACAAGCCTGTTCCTCCAGAACATCTCTCCAAATAAAAGTGAGTTGTCTGCGTAGGTGCTGTTCAACCAGGTAAGATCCACATGCTCTGATGGCCACAGTGCTGTCACTGCCTATGAGCAGGCTGAAGAAGCCTCCACACTCCCCAGGTTGGCACAATCCATGCTGGTTTTCCTGCAGCAGCTCGGAAACCTCCAGGCTCCCCATGTCACCCTCTGCTGGCACTATCCTTGTCCGCCTGGCATCACATCGTCCAGCCGCCCTGGGAAGGGATTTGCCTGTGGAGGCAGAGGCACAGACCAGGGCAGGGCAAGGTCCTTCCCTCTGTGCAGGCTTTCAGATGAGGATGGGTTTATCCAAATATGGTTCTGTTTCTCACATGTCCTTTCCCTGTCTCCATCCATCCGTTAATTGCCATCAGCCAATCTCCAGCCCAGTTTCTACACTCTGACGCACTCTGCCTTGCCATCCCAAGCCAGGAGGTTTTCAGCCTGCCAGGAGCTGACAACAGTCTTGATTTACTCACCTGGGTTAAGTGCAACACAAAGATTTTGGGTGTTCCCCTCCAGGTTCCTCCGTCAGCAGGGAGGCTGACCTGTAGCGGGTGATTGTCCGCACTGTGGGGCGGCTGGGCTGGGACAGCTCACCCAGCACCAAGGCAGCATTTGCCACAGTGGTGACACTGACAAAGGGCCACCACTGCTACCCATGGCTTCACTGCTCTGTTTACACCTGCCTCCTCTCCAGGAACAGGACAGGCAGCCCAGCATCCAGCCAGACACAGCCCATTTGAGTTCAGTGCTTAAGACTCAAAAATCCCCCAAACTTGGCAGAGGGGAACTTCACTACATCACTGCAGCATCAGGCTTGACAAGGCAAAGGCTTGCTGATGAAACAGCCACAAGATGAGCAGTAACAAAGGAACATAAAAGCTTAAATCCACATTTCTTGCCCTGGGGAGCAGCTGGGGATTGCCCAGCACTGCCCTGCCCTTCGCTCCAAGACAGTGGCCAGCCAAGGATGCATGTGTTTGCACTGGGCTGAACTTACCCACCTGGCTCCTGGGCTGGGATGCTCCAGGCCCTCTGCTTCAGCACTGTTACACAACCTCTGTTATGAAGAAAATTCAATTACAGAAGTTATTTGCAAGCACAAGTGCACTAGTGCACGTTGGAGGAATGTGAACTGCAACGGCCAGAGGTTCCTGCCTGGCCCGGGGTGAGCGGATCACCCCCAGCGGGGCTTGCTGCTCTTCAAGCAGAGGAATTTCTAGGACATGAAAGAAAAGTCAAGGAGGTTTCATAGAGTAAAATATCTTAATATTTATTGTGTCTCAGGACAAAAGAGTTCTACTCAATACATAAAATGAGTTGAAGCAGCATATAATACTGACAGTCAAGTCACAGCTGACTCGGTGCAAGGACACCTACCAAGGTAAAGGCACCAGGAGCTACATCACCAAATCTCACTACAGCTTACCAAGAATCACTACAGCCTGTACTTCAAGAAGTACAACTATAAAAAAAAATATAAAACCCAGGGTAGGGATGAGAGAGCTTGGCAACAAGCCAAGACCTGGCTGAGCCAAGGCTTCAGGCAGGCAGGGCTGTGTTTTAATGGGGCAACAGCCTCATCTCGAGAGCAACCACGTCCGGAGAGTGAGGGGATCTCAAAGGGCTGCCAGAGGGGAGGGGAAGCATCGCTTTCCCAATGGAGGCACTGAAGATGAGCACTGTGAGTCCCACGAGGCCACCAGCAGGGTTGGTTCAACATGGCACAGCACTCTGCACTGCCAAGGAAAGAGCTGCAGCGCCTGGAGGAACGTGCTGGCTGTAACCACCACAGCTACACTAATTATCCCAGGCGGTGGCACAGCAGAGTAGTGTCAGGACAAGTCCCTGAGCACACCAGGACAGCTGGTGCACTCGTTTCTATGAGCTAGTCGAGAAGAAGATCAGTCAGTTCAAAGCAAGATTTCACAATGTGGCATCCAGAGGAAAACTGAAGGTGGAGGTATCCTCCCCAGCCATGGAGAGCATTCCCTGCAACACACAACAGCAAAGAGATAACAGACAGGATGGATTTATACACAGCTTAAAATAACATAGGAGACACAGTCTTGCAGGTTGCCTCTAAGCATATGCCCCATGCATGGTGCCCCTATCCCAGGGGCAACCAGGCAGCAGCCAGAGATACAGAGACAGCCCACTAAGCTCACAGACATACCCAGCCACAGGCACAGCGTGCTGGGGGCCAGCTACACCATCTCATACTGATTGTTCGTGATGTACCGGGACAGGCAGCAGGCGAGAATGATGCCAATCAACTGAAAAAGAGAAAAAAATCCCTTGTATCAGAGGTAGCCAAAACCAGGATGAGGTGTTCTGAGGAGAAAAACCTGACAAATTGCTCTGGAGTTATATAAAACCCAAGGATGGACAGTGGTGTTTACGAACCACAACAGGGGCTGCTGTGCCCTGCTTTGGAATCACTGAAAGTGGCTGAAGCAGAGGATCCTGGCTGGCACCAGCCAAACAAGCTCCTCACAAGAGATGCTCCACATCCCATCCCGTTACATTTTGCTTCATGAAGCATCTACTGTTTTATGGTAATTGTGGAGATTACACAGATATCAGAAGAGTCACAGCCAATTACACAGCCACCAGAGAACGGCAGTACCTCTCCCTGTTACAAGGGCAGTGGGGAAACAAGGCTGCTGTTCTCACATCAGCATCTGAAGGACACGGTACTGTTATCACAACATGCTCTGTTATCACAACACAGCCCCCCAGCACCCATGCAGACATTCAGGGACAGGTCCTGCACGAGCCTGGCCTCCACAAGTGGAGTTAGAGGCAAATCAGCACAATGAGTCCCTGTCAGCCACACAGCCAGCAAGGCTTGCTGAAGGAGTAATAAAAGCTAGGAACTGGTCATAATTCTCAAGCCTGCCATCAGCTGAGATACTTTTGCAGCTGGGAGTGTGTGTGAGTTCACCATTTGTGTCGGCCACATCTCAGTGACCCCACAGCAAGCACAGCCCAACCAAGGAGGAGCGTGGGGCCAGTGGCTGGGCACAGCAGAGCAGCTACATCTCCCAGGCTCTCCCAAAGCACTTGGTAGCGCAAGCTGCAGCCAAGGGCTGTCAGCTCATGCCTCTCCCCCAGTTCACTCCGTCCGGTACGGAAAACACACGGCAACACACTCATTACAGCAGAGTATCTTGGCAGGGTTCCTTCTCCCCACGCCAGCACCGGCAGCCAGTGGTCCTGGCCAGCAGTGCCTTGATGCTCATGTTATGGCCTCTGTGTGCTGGGTCAAGGGGAGGGTGAATTCAAGCCCCTCCAAAGCCAAGGCCAGCTGCTTAGCACCGAGAGCCCAGCAAGCTCCCACAATCCAGCTGAAGGAGGGACGGCTGCACATCCTGCAGCTCCCGCAGCGGTGCATCGGAAAACCCTCGGCACGTTGGGAAACCCCACCGCAGCGTCAGTGTGCCCAACACCCAGCCTGGCGGAGCTGGGGGCAGGGGCCTCTCGTTTCCTGCCGGGATAAAGCCTGCCGGAGCAGGGCTGGCGAGCAGGCTGCTGCTGCGGCTCCCGCAGGAAGTGTCCTGCAGGATAAAGTAAAGGAGAGGCTGCGGAGCAGGAGGGAGGGGACACAATGGCCGGGTAGAATGGCACGTGGGGTGTCAGCCACCAGCGCAAGTGGTGCCCTATGGGTACTCACAGGGACCCTCTCACACAGAAGCAATGCCAAAACTCCTCCCTGATAACAAGAGAGGTTGGCGGGTAGGAAAAGAAAGGGCGCAAATTTGATCCCTGACAAGAGCAGGTACGGGGAGTTTGTTTGTCTCTGTTTGGTTTTCCTTAAGTCAGTGGTTTTGGAGGGGAGCTCTTCCCAAATAACCTGGGCTCATGGAAAGAGAACTGGTGCTTCAGCCCTGGGTGTAAGAGACTCAAGCCTGCACGGTGGTGAGATTAAACCCAAGGGGAATCTGCGGAATAGCTGCTCCTCCCTGACTGAAACTGGCCGTGCCTTTTGTACACATCAGACTTTGAACTGAAATTAAATACCTCCAGAGACACACTAGCTTCATTCTGCACTCCTCCTGAGCCAGGAAAAGGAGATTTACCTGGAAACATGCGATGCCAAAGGAGATTCCAGCCACAATGCTCATTTTGGACTCCATAGTTGACATTACCAGGAAAAAACAACCCTGCAGAGGAGGGAAAGCAAGAATATGGGTCCAGTGCTTTTCAATCCCAGGAGTACAAAGCAGCACCTCCCCAGAGCACCCACAGCTCCAGGTGAAGATGCTCCTGTGCAGGCAGATCTGGGGTTCTGGCTGCCCCTGTGCTGCCTGACCTCAGCAAAACAATTTCCCTATCAGTGCTGCCCCAGACAGACTCTCATCCCAGACACTTCAAGAGGAGCATGGCCCTTGGGCTGCTCCCAGCAGGAGCACTGAGTTGAGCAAGGTGACTCATCAGAGGAACATGCCTTGCATCATCCAACCATCCCTGCCGGATGAGGTCACCTGTGCTCACCACTCGGTCAGGACTTTGCACCAATGGGAGGTGTCACCATTACTGAAATAAACTTTACTGGGAAACTACTTCCTTACTCACCTGTTCTCCAAAACACACAGCCCCAAGTGCCAGTGCTTGGGTCCAGCTGGTCCCTCACCTCCAAGGAAGGAGTAGGGGGACCTGAGACAGTAGAGAGGACTCCAAACCCTTCCCCTACCTGCACTCCAGGGGAGTCTCTGGGCCACAGACCAGCTGCATTGATAGAACAGTTCTCTTTTCAAGCCTCCCAGGGACAGACTATGCCTTCTCCACCTGCCCATCCCTGCCTCCAGGACTGGCAGAGGGATTTTTCTGAGCTTAACTTACATCCACAAACACTTTCAGCTTGGCCTTGTTTGGGTCTTTTAGATCTTCCTCTGAGCAGTCGTTTGGCCTCTTGCAACAGCTCTGGGGGATGCCCTTCTGGCTGAAGTATTCAGTCCTCTCCCAGTCCGAGTAGTTCTGCACTCCACAGCACTGCAGCTGGAGGGAGAAGCACATTTGGGGAGCATGGTCACACCAGGGTACTGATCCCCTAGTCCCACCACCACTCCCATGGGTTCCCAGGGAACTTGCTTCTCCAGGAACTGCAGGATCTCATCCAGCGTCTGTGAGATGGTGCACTTATGACAGTGACACTAATGCCGTGGGGGGTCCCAGGGGACACCCTGGGGCGAGGGGAGCATTCCCACCTGATGCCAGCCAGACACCAGCCTGGAGTACTCACCGTCCTCTGGATGGTGTCGACGGCCTCGCTGTGCCGATCTGCAGTCACGTTGTAGTCCTTCAAGGCCAGGTTCAGGTTACTCTCAAAGTTTGTCTTAATCTGCAGGAGAAAGGTCTGAGTAGTGGTGCCATGCTCTCCCACACTCTGGGACCCACATCCCCGTGTTAGTCACCGCTCCATGATGGCAGGAATGACTCCGGCTGTGGCCAGCAGACACTTCCCAGCCACCAGGCAATTAGAGGCTGTATTAAAGGGCAGCTGGATGCACTGTGGCAGCAGGGATGCTGCATGTAATAACAAGGACCTGCGCAGTGCCAACTCCCCCCCAAGCAGGCTGCTCTGTGGCGCAGGAACCCTCTGAGGAGCTTTAATTACTGAAATTATTGCAGAAGATAGATCAGAGCCAGAAATTACAGTCCAGGGCTACTCTGCCAGTTCTGGTGGAGGGGCAGTGTGCTGTGCTGGGCTGATCCTGCACCTAGGCTCATCCTTCTGGGTCCTTACAGGGACCAAGCTCCTCTTTGGGCTGTTTTAATACCATTTCTGCTAAGCTAAGCACCACTCCCAGCAGCACCTCTGTCCCTCCAGCGACACCTGCAACTGCACTTGGGTTAAAACAGCATCAAACTCACTCCGAGATGGCAGCGGCCACCCAGACTCACCTCGTGCCTGAAGACAAAACCCACGACGGCGGCCACCAGGACGATGAGGAAGATGAGGGACAGGAGCATGGCATACTGCGGGCAGAAAGGGTGGGATGGGAGGGGGTGGATTGGATGGGGTAGGACGGGATGGGATGGGGTAAGATGGGATGGGATGGCATAGGATGGGACGGAATGGGGTAAGATGGGACGGAACGGGGCTGAAACAGGGGGAGTTTAAACAGGATTGGATGTGGTAGGGATGGGGTTTGAACAGGGCAAATTGGGATGGGAGGGGATAGGGATGGGGTAGGGAAGGATGGGACGTTTCGGGATGGATCAGGACAGGTCAGGATGGATTAGGAGAGGATGGGACCCCATCCCGCCCTGTCTGGGGCCACCCACCAGCTTGAGCATCCAGGTGCTGCCGCGGCAGGTGGCAAAGCAGCCAAAGGTGCCCAGGAGGACAACGACGGTGCCGGCGCCCACCAGGACGAAGGGGACGTTGGTGGCCTTCTCGTCCAGCAGGGAGAAGTAGACGGCCAGGCTCACCCTGCCCCAGACGCCCACGGCCAGCAGCACAATGCCCGACACCTGGGGAGAGGGGAAAGCTGCCGTGGCTACCGACTGTCACGACAGAGCGGCGCGCCCGCGACTTGTCGCGGGGTGTTGGGCGGTGCGGGGTGGGCGCTCACCCAGAAGATGAAGGTGTAGGTGAGCAGGACGCTCTTGAGGCAGGTGATCACCGGCTTCGTCTGCAGCCGCCGCGACGGGGACGCCATGGCCGACACCGGGCGACTGCCGGGACCGGGGCCGGGGCGGGGCCGCGGAGACACGCCCCGGACACGCCCCTGGGCGGGGCCGGTCCCGCCCCACCCGCCGGAGGGGCCCGAGCGCTCACGGAAAGGGCCGAGCGCGTAGGAAGAGCGGAGCTCCTGCCCCTCGGGATACCGGTGTCACACCCCGAGCGGTGTCACCCCCTGTCCGGTGCCACCCTCTGCCTGCCCCGTGTCACTCTCTGCCCGTTTCCTGCCATTCCCTGCCCGGTGCCGCCCACTGTCTGGCCCGTGTCACCCCTGTCCAGTGCCAACCCCTGTCCGGTGTCACCCCCTGCCTGTTTCCTGCCATCCCCTGTCCGGTGCCTGTCCCGTGTTACCCCTCCGGTGCAACGCCCTGTCCTGTGTCACCCCCTTCTTGGTGCCACCCGCTGTCCGGTGTCACCCTCTGCCTGTCCGGTGTCACCCTCTGCCTGTCCAGTGTCACCCCCTGCCTGTTCCCTGCCACGCTCTGTCCGGTGCCACCGCCTGCACCATGCCGCCGCCTGCCCGCCTCGTACCACTCCCTGCCGCCTCCCACCTGCCCTGTGCCACCCTGTGCCACCCCCTGCCCGATCCATGCCACCATTTCTTGCCTCCCCGGTGCCACCTCCTGCCTGCGCCGTGACACCCTCCGCCTCCCCCGAGCCACCTTCTGCCCGATGCCAACCAGTTCCTGCTTTCCTGCCCCAGCGGCTGCCGATGCAGCCCCAGCCGCAGAGGGGGGCCCCTCCTGTCCAGGTGTCCAACAGGAGAGCCACCTCGTGGCCCAGTACATGGCAGTACCACCGTGCCAACAAGTGACGGGCTTCCTGCCCTTCGTGGGGTGAGCACCCCCATCCCCTCCCAGAGATGTCGCCGGGCTGCAGGGGGCCGTGGGCTCCCCACAATCGGCAGCAGCAGCCCCTCCCGGCAGCCCTCTCCCGCTCAGGACAGCGTTATTAATGCACTCACTGGCCCGGCCGCTACATAATTAGCCCATTGAGGCAGCACGTCCTCCCCCCCTCACCACCCCACGCCAATGTTCGTACCTGTCTGTGCCAGGCTCACCCCTCGTTTTTCCTTGCCCATGCAGTCCTGTGTTCCAGAGCCCAAATCCCGGGTGGCTCCAGCTCCCGCCTGACCCCAACCCCGCAGGATGTGGGGCGGTGGGTCCTAACGAAGGCATTTCGTTACCTCTGCCTCGCAGGGGCTGAACTTCAGCTGGAAAACAGACCCCAGCTGGAAGCGCTTGCCTCATGAGCAGTTTCAGAGCCCGCCGTCTGCAGCGGAGTCTCTCCCTCCCTGCTGGAAAGAGGTGGGAAAAGGGTCCTGGCTCCTTCGGTTTTGTGCTTGTCCCCCCCATTCCCGGAGCCCGGCAGGGCTGACAGAGGCTTGGCTTGGCTCTCTCCTGTGTTTAAACAGGCTCCTGGCTCTTCTGCTTGCAAAGAAAAACCTCTTACAACTTTTTAAAACCTCGGAGGAGCAGGAGGAGCATTGGAAAACAGGCAATCCTAGGACTTGTAATTTTTTACAATCTCATCATTTTGGGCCTGACTCACGGCTTTTGAATGTTTGAGACGGGCAGCCAAGGGGGAAAGTAAGTTTGCTCAGCACCAGCAGCACAGCCAGGCAGGAGGGACAGGCGTCTGTGCGGTGCCCAGGCGACGCAGGGGGCCGTCGTCCTGCTTCCAGCCCCTCTTCATCCTCGTCAGGGCTCGCGGCTGCCCCTGGACCCAGCACGGCAGGTGGGCTGCCCGGCCCCCGGACCCCCAGCATGGCGCAGGAGGCGGCCCCCGTCCTCCTGGTTGTCCTCGCCAGGCTGGTGTCATCCACGTGGCACGAAGGTGAGTGCGGGCACAGCGGGGCTCCCGGGAATGGCAGGCTGCAGGGTCCCTCTCCCGCCGGGGGCTCGTGCTGGGGAGGGAGGGAGGGAGGGAGGGAGAGTGTTCGAGCGATGCCGGGAGAGCATCAGTGCCTGAGGGTACTGGGTGCTTACAGGAGTGCGCTGAGGGGTGCAGAGAGGAACTGAGTAGGTGCTGGGAGGCATCCAGAGAGGAGCAGAAAACCAGCCTCTCCATCACAGCCCTGCCTGCAGGAGCGCAGCTTCTCTCTGACTCCCTGCTCCCACGGGAGCCATCGGCCAGCAGATGTTTGCCTGGATGGAGCACTCAATCCCAACCACCCCACGGCTGGGCAGCTGGATCAAGGATTGCAAGCCTTGTTTGGGGGGTTTTCCCCTTCCCTGCTTCCATCCCCTCCCCTGGCCGTGCTGCCAGCATGCCCGGCTGGGGATGCTCCTGCCCGGTGCAGCCGGGGCTGTGAGCTGACCCCAGGTGAGAAGGAAAAGGCAGCACCTCCGTAAAAAGGGAACATCCCATTAAATGGCACGTTTGCCTGTGGGGACACAGTGCACGCCGTCCCCAGGGCCCCAGGGGGGAGCTTGGCATATGCCCCTGGGAAACAGCCCTTCTCACCAGGTCACCAACACATCCCCACAGCCAGTCCCGCGGGTACCATCACTGGGCTCGCCCCCTGCTCCTCTGCTCTCCAAGGCACCACGGCAATGTGGAAAGGGCATCAGGACAAAAGGCTTGTGAACAATGAGTGGGCGACTTGTGGGAAGCAGTAGGGAGTCACTCTGTAGTAAAGTTCGCGTCTGAAAGATTTGTAATGGAGTTTCCTCTCCGTGATGGCTGGGCTGCTGCTTGGATTGGTCCCGGCGGATATCCCCTTCCCAAAACACAGGACAGGGAGAAGAGGAGATGATTGGGTGCAGCCATAGTGGGGCTGCCGCTTCTCCTGGGATCTTTTCCCAGGCTGAGCATCCCCGCCATACCAGAGGGGGAGCGCGGTGGGGTGGGCTGGCGGCGAGGAGGGGGCAGCGCTGGCGGGGGCCAGAGGAAACGCGGCGGAAACGTGAGCTCAGTGCTCGGGAATGCCGCGGCCGGCCGAGGCGCCGAGGGGCCGCGGGTAAGGAAGCCAGACCTCTCCCCCTGCACGACTCTCTCCCCACTGGCGTGTCCCTTGCCCATGAAGACACAGTGTGGGCTAGAGGGTGGCCCGCAAGGATGGCGCAAGGCTGTCTTCACCCCATCCGGGGGGCCCCTCTGCGCAGCATGGATGGCGTGAGGCCAGCAGCTCCGGCCAAGCCTCTCCAGTAGCTTCATCCTTCCTTGAAGCACAGGCAAGGGGTTGCATCCCCTCCAGCCCCCTGAAGGGGGCTGGGCAGCGTGCTTCTCATCCCTTGCTTTGGCCAGGGAATGGGCAGGAGAGAGCAGCCTTCCTCCTTCCCTTGGCATGCCCCGTGGCAGGAACGGGCCATGGGAGCGTGTGGAAGGACTTCCCAGCAGCATGAAGCTGGGGGTCGGTGCCAGCCCACTCCGTGCCAGCACCCGTTTCCTGCCATAACCACAGTTGCTTCTGCCACTGTTTAGTCTGCGGCTGGTGCCAGCACAAACCATGTCACTGGGGACTGTGCTCGCAGTGTGCCTGGCTTAACCCTTGACAGCAGCCCCAAGGATATAGGACAGGGTCTGCCCGGAGATGGAATTGCTTGTTGGGGATGTTTTGCAGCCATGAACCACCCCACAGCCCCCTTGTCTCTTTCCTTCTCCCCAGGGTCTGGCTACTACACAGAGAGTCACACCAATGAGGTCTATGCAGAAGAAACACCCCCTGAGCCTGCCCTGGATTACCGTCGAGGTAATGGCACCCAACCCGTCCTTTGGGTCCTCATGGGGAAACTGAGACACAGTGGGGGCCTCCCTCACCTTCCTCCTCTCCCACAGTGCCCCAGTGGTGTGCCACACTCAACATCCACCGCGGAGATGCCACCTGCTACTCACCCCGGGGCAGCTCCTACCGCAGCAGCCTGGGGACACGCTGCGAGCTGAGCTGCACCCGCGGGTACCGGCTGGTGGGTTCCAGCATGGTCCAGTGCCTGCCCAACCGCCACTGGTCTGGGATGGCGTACTGCCGACGTGAGTGTGCCCAGCTCTTGCCTTGCCAGCACCTCCACAGGCCCCCTCAGAGGCCAGTCCTGGGTGCTCTGCCCACTCACATGGCTGGCTGCCACTTCCCTCCCCTCTTTGCTCTCTCCATCCCAGAAATCCGGTGCCACGTGCTGCCAGCAGTGCTGCGGGGCTCCTACGTGTGCTCAGCGGGAGTGCAGATGGATTCCCGCTGTGACTACACCTGCCTGCCTGGCTACCAGCTGGAGGGCGACCAGAGCCGCATCTGCATGGAGGACGGGCGCTGGAGTGGGACCGAGCCAATCTGTGTAGGTAAATTTTCAACCCACGATTCTGAGGCACACAGGGGCCTGTCACCTTCCATCCCTGGGGTGTCTGCAGGTGTCACCCCACATCCAAAATGGGTATTGCCAGGTGCCAGCTCTTGCACCTCCCCATCATGGGACCCCTGGTCCCTCTGCTCCCCATGGTGCCATTAGCCCTGAAGCGCAGGCACCAACCCAGGATTGGGGCACCCAGTGCTGGCTTTACAGCAGTTCCCAATGGCTCCAGAGTGCCTGGCTATGTGCAGCATCCCTGTGGTGGTTCAGTGCTGGGGTTGGTGCCCGGCTCTTGTAGCCCAGCCCCAGCATCCACAGGTTTCCCAACACCCTCTCCTCCCTGTGGGCAGACCTGGAGCCTCCCAAGATCCGCTGTCCGGACTCCCGGGAGCGGATAGCCGAGCCAGGCAAGCTGACTGCAACTGTCTACTGGGACCCTCCTCGCGTGAAGGACTCTGCTGACGGCGTCATCAAGAGGTGAGGGTGGAGGTGCCACAGGCACTGCCAGCAAGGGCTGGAGGCCATGGGGCCCTGATGGAGAAACCCGTCTGCTGGGTTCAGGGTGATGCTGCGGGGCCCAGAGCCAGGCTCTGAATTCCCTGAAGGAGAGCATGTGATCCGCTACACCGCCCACGACCAGGCGTACAACCGAGCCAGCTGCAAGTTCAGTGTCCGTGTCCAAGGCAAGTGGGCTCCCCCAGGGCTCCCAGCTGTCTCTCCCATGGCTTCAGGCTCCACACCCCATGGCTAGGGCTGTGCTCCATCACCCCCAGCTCTCATCCAGCTCCCCCCTTCGCAGTGAGGCGCTGCCCTGTCCTGAAGCCTCCGCAGAACGGGTACATCTCCTGCACCTCCGACGGCAACAACTACGGTGCCACCTGCGAGTACCTGTGTGATGGGGGCTACGAGCGCCAGGGCACCTCTCTACGGGTCTGCCAGTCCACCCAGCAGTGGACGGGCTCCCAGCCCCTCTGCACACGTAAGTGGTGTGGAAAAGGCAGGACCTGCCCATGGCAATGCCTGGCAGTTTGAGGGGATGCTGCCCAGCAGGGTGAAGGGGTGATGGGGGGCACAATGGCACCTCCCCACACCCTTGTCTTGCCCCAGCCATGCAGATCAACACAGCTGTGAACTCAGCCGCCAGCCTGCTGGATCAGTTCAACGAGAAACGCCGCCTCCTCGTCATCTCGGCCCCCGACCCCTCTAACCGCTACTACAAGATGCAGATCTCCATGCTGCAGGTGAGGAGAACTTCCTGCTGCTCCCCTCCCTACCTCTGCTTCCATCACACCCTCACTGCCTCCTTCCTCCACAGCAAGCCGCCTGTGGGCTGGACCTGCGCCACGTCACCATCATTGAGCTGGTGGGGCAGCCCCCACACGAGGTGGGACGCATCCGGGAGCACCAGCTGTCCCTTGGCATCATCCAGGAGCTCAGGTAGGGCAGATGGGAGGCTGTCCTGCAGAGCCAGGTGCCTGTGCGAGGGCACCGGGAATGGGGACACCTCTGGGGATGGCAGAGCGTGAGGTTGCGGTTGGATTCGTGGATAGTCCCTTCCTCCTGCACCAGAGGGGCTTGTGCAATGGAAGGACCCCCCAGCAAGTCTGAATGCAGCATCACCAGAGCCCCACAGTGCTCACAGCCCTAAGGAAGAAGTGGGAGCCCCCACTTCAGGAGGACCTGAAGTGGGCAGGCTCAGCCCTCAGTGCAACCCCCCAGCCCTGACCGGTGACCCCTCCTGCGCCCCCAGGCAGTTCCTGCACCTCACCCGCTCCCACTTCAACGCGGTGCTGTTGGACAAGGCAGGCACTGACCGCGAGCGCTACATCGCCCCCGTGAGCCCCGACGAGCTCTTCGTCTTCATCGACACGTACCTGCTGGGCGAGCGGGAGGCGACTCGGCGGGCACAGAACGGGGACCCCTGCGAGTGAGCGAGCGCCGGGGACACCCTCCCTCCACTGCCCTCACAGGATGGACACCTTCTTTTCTGCTTTTCTAGTCGCCCTCCATAGAGGAGAAACAGGGTGCCAAGGACCCCCGGAGAAGGGGAGCCCGTCTCTGGCTGTTCTGGCACAGAGAGGTGAACAGGGATGAGGACAGCGGCCGTGTGCCAGCAGTGTCCCCACTGCCCAGCAGACAGGAGCTCTCTCTGGCTGAGGGGTTGGATGGCTCAGCTTGGCCAGGACCGTGGCGGGAGACACCGGATTGCCCTGCTCACATCCCAGGGCAGGGGGGAGACATGGAGCCAGAGCAGAGGAGAGCAGGTGGGGCAGCAGTGCAACAGCCTCTAACACAGCAGCTTCAGCCTCCCCATGGCCACCCTCACCCTGTGCACAACCCTCCCATCCAGAAAGCCCTTATTAAAAGCAAATGGCCCCACATTCAGCAGAGCCTGTAGCAGCCAGCCAGGAATGCAGCCCACCCTGAGGGCTCACCCTCCCCACTGCCACTTGCTTCCCCCTCCCACCACCCACAGGGCACCCTTCCTGGGAACTGCTTTGGCAGTAGAATATTAACTTGAAATAAATAAATTTGTATAAAAAGTCTGTGCTGGCAGATGTGTTGCTGAGAGGCCCAGAAAACAAATGTTTCCTGGGGACCATGACCCCTGGCCCCCCCAAGCTGACCCCCACATGGTTCCATCCTGGTCCCTGCAGCCAGGGCTGGGGCTGGGCTGTGCACAGCTAGGAGGATGGAGAGGACAGGGAGGGAGTAGACTGTGAAACAGAAAGGGTGGGAGGAAGAAGAATGGAAAGAAATACAAACCCAATGACATTTCAAAGCATTTTGCCTCAAGGGGAAAAAGGGAGGGTCCACCAGGACTTCAGTTCAGCCTGAAATGTGGTGCAAGGCTTATGACAAAAGGAAAACCCTTTAAATAAAGCTAGGCCAAGAAGACTTTCTGCCCAAGCCTGTTTAGAGAAGGTCATGTTTATTAAAGAAGAAAAAATAATAACACAACCCACGTTTGGCAGCCCTGCCAAGCCCTGCAGTAAGAGTGGCTCCAGAGCAGCGGTGCCAGCCCTCAGCCGAGTCCAGGTGCTGGTGCCACAGCCTATGGCCTCAGCTTGCCCATGGTGGAGCGGAGCTGGAGTGTCCCCTCTGCCCAGGAGCCCGGATACTGGCACATCTTCTGCCACAGGTTCAGCTCCTCGCCCACGGAGTCCATCCAGTCCACAGCCTGCCCATTGCTCATGCCTGGGAGAAAGGATGGAAGTGGGCAGAAGTCACTGCCAGAGCAGGCTCCTGCTCACAGTGCAGCAGCCCCAAGAAAGGCTGCTTGTCCCCAGGGTCTGATGGGACCACAGGGCTCCTCACCATTGCCCACCCCCAGACGGACACCCCCGAGGAAGTCGTTGCTGGACAGTGGCTCCCGGTCCCAGACTGTCAGCTCCAGGCAGATGTGCTGCAGGTCCTCAGGGTTGATACCATTGTAGACAAAGGTGTGGTTGTAATGAGGGTTCAGGGTCTTCTTCACCACAGGCGTCTTCCTCTTGGAGGCTTTGTTTTTGTGTGGCAGAAGGTAGCTGGGGGAAGCAATCCCTTGGGTTAGCAGCACATGGGCCTTCTGCTCCAAGGGCTGGGGCACCTCAGCACCCCAGGACCTGGCCTGGAGCAGCTCTTTCCACCTTCCCTGACATGGCTCAGGAAGGACTATGACACTCTGCAAGGGGTGGTCTCTTCCCTGCCTCCTGAAAAGTCACTCAGCAGATTGCAAGTGGTCTGGGAAGGGCAAGGACTGGAACCTCCTCGCCCCTGGTCATGCTGCCCCATAGCATGGTGACCTTTGGGAAGGGCAACTGGAGCCCTGCCCTGCACAGAGCCTTCCACCACAACCTCTCAATCAGCCAAAATCCAGGAGAGCACCTGCTACCAGGAGCATCTTGTCTCTAGTTAGACAGTGACTCTCAAGGTACCAACACAGGCAGTGCAGGGCAGCTAACGGAGAGACCCTGCCCTCCTCCAGGTCCCCACGGCAGCACTGGAAATATAGCCAGGGAAGACAGTGCCTTCATTGCCCCCCTACTCAGGACTCTCACTCACCCTTTGACAAAGCTGTCTGAGGTCCCGCCAGATTTGGCAGCTGTGAGGTTCTTGGCTTCTTTGATCCAGACCTGGAGCTCACCACCTTCCCCCGTTTTGCCTAGGAAAAACCCAACACATCAATTAATCAACTTCAATTTCCACCACCACAAACTTCGAGAAAGGTCCTGCTGAACACCCTTCATCCCAGGGGCATGTACAGAGCCCAGGATGCCATCTCCTTCTCCCGTACTGGCCCTGCCTACTGAGGCGAAGGTGGACAATTGCTTCATGCAGGTCCAGCCTGGTCCAGCCCCAAGGAAGCACTGGGATGGCTCAGCCAGCCTGAGGACAGCCAGGTCTGCCCTGACCCAGAGCAGCCTTGCAGGTGTTGGAGAAGGCTGCAGCAACACTAACCAGAGCCAGATCACGTGGCCACGAGCAGATCCTGCAAGGCTGCACAGACATCCTGGAGCTCCAGCACTCACCTTTCCTGCCATTCCCAGCCCCGGGGTGCTTGACAGATGGGATGTACTTCATGGAGACAACCAACTCTCCCTTGTACTGGTGGAGACCAGCAGCATCTGCCCCAGTCTGCAAAGGACATGAGACTTACCAAACACTGCAGAGAGGCCATGGCAGAGACAGTGACAGCCTGGCCTGTGTGCAGCACCTCCCCAGGCTGGGACAAAGGGCTTGGCTTCTCCTAGATGTGGCTGAGCTGGCACAAGTGCCTGCAAACCTTCCCCAGCACCACCAGATCACCCCAGCTCCTTTGGGATCTTATTTTGGCTCAATCACCTGAGGAACAGGTGGGAAGCTAGGCTCAAGGCAGATCTGCCCTTTTTTATGATAGCACTGCTGTCTGCTTCTGGGCTGTTCACTTCTCCAAAGATTTGATTTGGCACGAGCCTTTTGGCAGCTCCCAGCTGTCTCCACACCCCTCTGCCCACAGAGGGCTATACCCCTCACCAGGGTCAGGCAAGGGAAGCTGCGGCCAGCAGGGGCACACCTTGCCATGCAGGGGCAGGAACTCCTCCAGGTGGCTGTCAAAGTTCCAGGCATCCAGTGGGACTTCCACCTCCCCCAGGAACGTGTTGCGGCCAAAGCGATCGTGGTGCCAGACCGAGAACTGCAGTGTCCTCGTGAGCAGGAGGGACCTGCTAATCTCATACTAGGGAGAGAGACAGAAAAACCCCTGGTGAGCAGGCAGCAGCAGGCAGGGACAGGCTTGGCAAACACCATCAGCCACAGCTCTCGATCAGGAGAGAAAACAAGTCTGAGGAGCAGTGGATGCACACAGGAGTCTGTTCTTCTTTCCATGCCTGCTGAAACCGCAGAGTCCTGGGGCAGTGGTGCAGGAGCCCATGGTCTCCAGACAGATAGACCTCAGAGCCAGGTACTTGTCCACTCGTCCCACAACACACAGAGCTCTGCCAGCCCACAGGGCCTCAGGGGGTCACAGCACAACACCTTAGTAAACCTGGCTGTGAGAGCCTAAAAACCAAACCACAGCTCCCACTTCCTCCTGTCTGAGAGTGCCTGGCCTCAGCAATGCACTGCCAGGCTCAGGGACAGAGTCAGCCAGTTACACCACCCCAAAGTGGCTGCAGCAGGACTGGTGAAGGACAGTGCAAAGTTGCTCTGCCCTGGGGCCCAGAACTGCCTTACTTCTGCCTCTGCAGCTGTGCTGCTCTCCCACCAATGTAACCTGTTTCCAGGGGCCCGGAAGCCTTGGCCATGGAAGGAAATACCCGGGGTAAGCAGGATGCCCCTGAGGAATGCCAGAGGAACCAGGGACATGCCCTGTGGCATGTTTACATCTGCAGCTGTGCCTCCACCCCACCATGGCACTGGGACTCGACACCACGGCCAGACCAGAGCAGCGACCCAGTCTGGGACTGGGTTTTTCCAGCTTTCAGGATGCAGTCTCTGGAACAAGTTCTCTGTAGATACCCTGCCTCAGGGTTAGGAGCCCAATCTGCCATTGGCTTGTTCCAGCAGCATCCCCAGGACTGACTACCTGCACCCCAATCCATCCCTGTTCACCTTCAGGAGCTCATTGTACAGAGGGTTGATGGTGTTGCGTTTGATTGTTGTCTTGCGTTTCCCCTGCCGGGATTTGTCAGGCAGGAGGTAGGTCTTCACGTACCTGCAGGGAGGAGCAAGCAGCAGTTCACTGAGGTCTCCCCACAATTAACCCCCTCTGAGCTCCTCAGGGCAACCCCAGACTCCCTGCCTTGCCAAGACCCCCCACTTACAGCTCCCATCTCTGGCGGACACCCCACAACCCAGGTGGGCACCACCAGTGGTGCCACCAGCCATCACCCCCCCGGCTCTCACGGGTTGGAGCGCTTCCTGCCCTCGTCCCCGTAGGCCAGCTGCCGACACTCCTTCACGTGGATGAACAAGGTCTGCGTCTTCTGCTCATAGCTCAGGGAGAAGGAGATGCCTCCAGTGACCGCCACGCTGCCGAAGTCACCGGCCTCGCTGTAAATGCTGACCATGCTCCCCAGCGTGCTCTGGAAGACATGGCAGGGCTCAGCTGGCACACCATCACTTGATGGTCCCTCTTCATCCTCAGCAAGACTCCTTCACGTGCCTCCTCCATACAGCCCCTCTCACCCTCTGTGGCTGGGGATGGCCATTGAGTGCCTCCCACACGCATGGAGGCTCCCCAGAAGAGAGCTGGGTCTCTGCATTTCAATTTCCTTCAAGGGGAGGAAGCCCCCATGACTCAGGCTCTTGCCTCTGCACCACCCTGCCTTTCTCCCATCTAACCCATTGGCACTGCCTTTGTCCATCATTCCTCCCTGCAGCAGGGCACAGCATGGCCACACCATGGGGACTCACTGAGGAGGTGCCACTGCGCATGCTGCCCCGGGCCACCCGCTGACGATGGATCTCCACCAGGTTATCGATGTCCTCCTCCTCCTCCTCCTGCGAGGAGGGAGACAAGTCAACTGTGTGGGGAGCAGCAGGGCACAGCCGGCTAGATACCCAGCTCCTCCACCACGGCATTCCAAGGGTCTCACCAGCTCCATGTTGAGGCCAGGGACCGACTTGCTCCTGTCCCCCAAAGATCCACCATCCCCCATGAAGTCCTCGGGGCGCAGGTCAATCACTGACTTGGTGTAGTCTGCATGAGAGGTGGTGAGCAGGAGGCAGCAGCACGGAGCAGGACTAGCAGAGCCCTGCTGCTCTCTCAGACAAGGGACTGCCCCAGCCTCTCCCATCCGCACCAAAAGCTCACCTCAGCCCAGGGAGAAGCAGCTGCCCACTCCTGGCCGTGTTGGCACCCAAACCCCCTGCACCCCTGCAGCTCTCACCTGCAGGCCTCACCACCCGCCGGGGGTTCTTCTTGAATATCGTTTCATGCTCGTCCACCAAGGTGCTGCTGCGGGTCCCTACAGTGGCATCCTGGGGAGGAGAGGTCCTGTCAGAGCAGGGCAGGGCTGGGCACCCCACAGGACTCCCAGCCCCACGCCCCAGGACAGGGCTGGGCCTGCTGGGGCAGCGTCACACACCCGTCTGTCGGAGTAAGCGTTTTTGGAGCGGAGAGGGAGGGTCAGGCTGGAGGCAGCAGGTCCTGCTGGTGCAGCAACCTGTTTTCCAGGGATGGCTCTCTCCAGGGAGTTACTCCTGCAGAGGACACAGAAAGGTCTGTCCCAGGCCATGAGCCCAGCTGGGAGAGCAAGTACTGGCTGGAAAGTACCATCTCCACACAGGCTCCTTGGAGGCACATAAGCTCCCTATAACACACCAGCCTGGGAGCAGAGGACATGCCTGCCCAGGGACAAGTTTCAGCCTAGACAAAAGAGCTAGCTCCCCCTCACTAGACCAAGAAAACACACTTCAGATGAAAGTCCTCATTCTTTTCCAGCCAGTCTTGCCAAGGACAACCCATCTGGGGAGCCCCTCACCTGCCCCCCCCATCACCAGGACTAGATCTGTAGCCATCCAGGCTCATGTTTTCCATGGACTCTGTGTCACTTTTGCCATCCCGAGGGTCTGAGGCATCTGGAAACAAACTGCAGACAAACAAAACCACAGGTATGTCCTGTTTGGCAAGGAAGTTGGTCTGAGAGAGCTTCTGTGCCACCAATAATCCAAGCAGGGCGGCGGCATCGCTCTCATCCCCGCAGCAGATGAGGGCTGGTGCCTGGAGCAGGTGGGACAGCAGGGATTCTTACCTGGATCCCTCCCGGGGTGCAGGGGGGCTCGGCTGCCGGGCTGCAGAGGAGCTTTTGGGCTCACCAAGCTGAGCTTTCTGGAGGAGGGTTTGTCCCACAGTCTCTCTTTTGCTGGCTGGAAGGAGAGAGCATCAGAAGGACCTCTGCTCCAAGCCCATTGCCTGAAGCAGGAGCTGCTCCCATCCATCTCCACACTGTGCAAGGTGCACTGGGGAAAGGGGGAGCATCCCAGATGGCTGAGCTGTGGGAGGAGGCGTTGCTGTGGCACCCCTACCTGCCGGCCTGTGCCGCAGGGACAGCCTCACCATGTCGCTGCCCAGGTGGTTGGCGAAGCGGTTGACCCTCTGGTCGTAGAACCAGTCACCCGTTGTCTTCTTCAGCTCACTGTAGGGCAGGGAGGTGGTGGGGGGCAGGCAAGGGCAGTGGGGGGCTGATCCTTGCACCCCAACCCACCCTTGGTGCTCCCACCACCCAAGGAGAACACAGACACAGTGGGTGTGATCGGCAGGCGACTGGGCAGAGACAATTCACTGGGCAGTTGACGGGCTCAGCTACATCTCCAGTAAACATGGGAGCAAGACAGGTTTTATAGGACAAGGGAGGCCAAAAAGGAGGAAACCTGGGATACTTGAAACACAGGCTGTGCAAGGGGAACTGGGGGATGCTGGAGTCAAGTAAAGGGGGGGAAGGAGTGAGGAGGGCATGGAGGAGACACAATATTGGGGTGTGACTCAATTCTCCATGACCCAACCATGGAAACCCACTCCATGAGCAACAGCAGAGCCAGCTGTCTTGCAGTGAAGAGGACCAGCTAGGCTAGGAAAGGCCAGACATAGGGCATCAAGCTGGGGAGACTGGGAAGAGGAAGGGAACAGGAAGCACATGCAGAAGGTCTCTGCCACTTGTCCCCAGGTACTCACGCCTCCTTGGTGCAGACTTTGCAGCGCCAGGAGCTGTTGGGGCTGTAGGAACGGCAATCCCGACACACCAAATGGTTGCAGCCCCGGCACGTGTTGGCCTTGGGGCTGACACGGCTCAGGCTCTGCTGGCAGCGGGCGCAGGTCCGCTCGCTGTACCGCTGGCTGCCCCTCTTGGCTCCCTTGCGCCGGATCTCCAGTAGTTCATTCTTCAGGCGCCTGCTCAGACCCGACACCGGGAGCTGTCAGAGCCGCCCCGGGGAACCCCCATCACCAGCACTCTCATTCCTCCACCCACTTCCAGAGCAAAGCAGGGAACCAGCTCCTGCCCAGCCCCAGCCACGTCCACACCTGATTCTCCTCTCCTCTGCTTTACGGAGCTCCTCGTCGCGCTGCAGGACCTGCAGGATCAATTCTCTCTCCACGTCCGACAGGAAGGACAGATCCACGGCTTCCGACATCGCTGCACCGGGGATCACCGGCCCTGGCCAGATGTGTCCGTGCTAGGGACATGCCAGCCGCTGAGCCCGGCGGCTCCCGCCCCGCGAGGTGCTCCGTGCGCGCTCCCCGGGCTGGACCGGATCACGGCACCCGGGACAGCGGTCCGCCCGCCGCCTCCGCCGCCCTGCTCTGGGCTGGGCTCGGGCCGCCTGCCAGCCCCGCCGCCCCGGTGACCTCAGCCGGCTCCGTGGGACCGCGCTGACGCCCAGCACCCGCGGGCAGCCCCGGCAGGAAGGAGCCGCCCCGGGCTGCCGCTCCCACGAACGCAGCGGGGCCCGGAGCTGCCCGACCCCCGCGGAGCCGCCGGGAGCGGACACGCTCCAGGAGCCGCGACGGGGGCAGGATCCGGTCCGGAGGCGCCGGCACCGGGACCTGGATGGCCGCGGCCGCTCCAGCCCCGAATGAGCAGGGGCGCCTGCTCGGGGGGCTGTAGCTCAGCCCCCTGCCCACCCGGCACCGCCGAGACGGAGCTTCCCGTCCCCGCAGCCGCGCCCCGGGGAACAGGGGCCGGTGGGACGGACCCCGGGCTCCTCTCTCGGGGGGGGTCCGGGGCCGCCGGCACCGCGCTCGCAGCGCGGCCACCCGCACCGGGCAAGCACCGGCCCCGACCCGGGACACCGCGGCTCGACACCCCAACCACAGAGGGACACCCGGCACCCCCCGGCATCCCCGCAGCCGAGGGATCCCCGGTGCCCCCCGTCCGCGGAGGAACCCCTTGTACCCTCCGACCCCCCGCCAGTGGAGGGACCCCCGGTCCCCACGACCCTCCCGGTACCTGCGGCGGCTCCGGCCGGCGCCTCCCGGAGCGGGGAGGTGGGGCCGGGGGGGGGCGCGGCGCAGGAGCCTTAAAGGAGCCGCGCCCGCCGCACCTGCGGCACGGACGGGGCGGCCCGTGCGGGAGGCGGTGCCCGCGCCCTCCAGCCCTTTCCCCGCTTGAGCTGCGGCCCCCCCTGCGCCGCGGGACGCTTTCCTCCCGCACGACTGGGCAGGGCCCGGTGCCCCACGGCCCTGGCTGGGAGCGCAGCTGCTCCCGAAGAGCACAGAGCCCACCGCCACCAGAACTGTGGGGCGCCCTCCCGGGGTCTCCAAGAAGAAGGACTGAAACCCCAGCCGCGCGGCCGTGGTGTCCTCCCGCCGCAAGGCTCCAGCCTCTGCCCTTGTCCTTCGTGGCAGAGATACGGCCACGGCAGGGCCCTTGTCACAGCCCACGACGGCACAGGCAACACGGGAACCGCGAGCACACGCCGCAGGACAAGGCGTGGGGCTCTCACCAGTGGAGAGGTGGCTTCTTGCCACACAGATCCTGCGGGGGAAGCCAGCTAGCAGCAGCCCTGAGCAAACGCGAGGACGCAGCTCTTCCCACACTTTCGGCCGCACCCCGGGGCTCCCTGTCACGGGATTGGAGAGCCAGAGGCTCCCAGCCCTACAGAAGATGAGACACCGACACGAGAAAAAACATGGGGACGCCAAAGGGCCAGTGGGAGCTCCCTCATGCGGCAGAGGTTCTCTCCATCAGGGGTACACACACAATACTTAGAGGGCTTTGGGCTTGCAGGCAGAGGATGCCAGCAGAGGTTTTGCTCTCTGAGCCCCTCCACACACCTCTCTGGGACCCGGCCTTCCCAGGCCCCCATGCTTGCACCAGTGTTCACATTTTAACTGGACACCAACAAGAAGTATGAGAAACATCTTTAATTCTGAAAAATTAAGAAGAAGCCAAAATAAACAACCCTGTTTCCAGTACAATAAAAAAGCACGTTGGTAAATACGAGCACAAAGCCTGTCCCCAACCTGTTGAAATGAACCCAGCAGAAACCCGAGGTTTTTCAGCCCGGGTTCTCTTCTGTGTGGAAACAGGGCTGAAAGTGCCACCACATGTCCAAAATCTGGGCAGAGACTGGCAGAGTCGGGGCAGGACACAGGGAGCTCTGAGCCCCATCTCACTGCATCCTCGACCTGGATCCTGGAGGGATCTCCCAAGGGAGCACATCCCTGGGTGCTCTGGGCACAGGGAGGCACTGCTGGGCAGGGGACATAAGGCACATCCAGGCTGGCAGCAGGACACTGCTCCTGGTGCTGTGATAGCACCATTCCATGGGAGCTGGAGCCCCGACAGGGCCCATTCCCAGCTACGTGGGCAGTGCTGGCCGGCACTCGAGGTCCAACACGAGGTGATGGATGTGAGGTGCGTAGGACTTCACTGCCTCGATGTGCAGGACTCTGGTGTGCCACGGCCGCCCATGCAGCTCCACCAGCAGTCCCTGGACCCGCGTTGCCGTGGTTTCAGCCCACCTCTGCCACTCGGGTCTGATCCTGGCCCCCACTGTCTTGTTCCCAGTGTCCTCCATTGGGTGCTGTGCCTCTGGAGACCCCCACTCAGCTGGCAGGACCGGGGTCGGTGCAGGGGGAGTCTCCACGTTGTGGTGGATGTGGAGAACCCCACCTGTGTCCTTCTTGAGGACACGGCAGGCCACTGGCCAGCCTTCCTCCGAGCTGGGGATCAGCCCCAGGTTCACCCGGTCGGCCATGTCCCGCAGCTCCAGCTGGGAGGAGAGGGGAGGTGAGGGGATGCCCGGTGCGGATGGGGGCCCGCAGCCGGGCAGCAGTGCTCACCTGCCGGCTGTCCCCGTGGTGGATGTGGCACCGATCCTGCACCCCGTTCAGTGCCAGGGCCCGGCGCAGAGCCTCCACAGCGTGGACATTCCACTCACAGGCATGGACAAAGGCGGCTCCCGCATGAACCAGGAATGGCAGCGTGAAATAGCCGATGCCTGCGGGCAGGAGGTGGCAGTGGCTGAGGGCAAGGACCTGCTGGAGACCCATGCTCCTCCCTGGAGGCAGGGCGGGGTATACGCTGTCACCCCAGCTCTCCAAAACTGCTTTGCTCTGGGTTGGAACGAGCCCAAACACTCGGTAAATGGAAGTTCACCCCTCCCTCCTCTGCAAAAGCAAAACCTGTCTTGAAAAATGTTTAGAGGAGCTTATTTTACCTTCAGTCTGTGGCCATCAGCTCGAAACCTGCCCTGCTTCCACTCTGTGCAGGAGTGCCCAGACTAACATTTAATTAATCCAGAGCAGTTTTGTGGGTGCCACATCCCTTCAGTGTGGCACGAATTGGAAGCACTAACTTTCCTAAGCACAAAACAGCGGCAAATCTTTCCCCTGGATCCAAATGATTCCCTCAAGCAGTGGTGCTCTGCAGAGCCTGAGTGCAAGGTCACCCTAAGTGTCCAAAGGCAGCTGGGACACAGGAGGGACAGAAGTGCCAGGATAGCTGAGGGCTCACAAACAGGGTGGGAGCTCTAAGCCTAAGTATTTTTCATTCCAGGCTGGAAATGACATCTGGATGCCATCTGCATCACTGCTCTGCCTGCCCACCCTGCCAAAGCCCTTCTCCATCCCCATTACCTGCATAAAGATCCACCAGGACCTCCCCGGAGCAGGGCAGTGAGGCCACCCGCAGCTTCTCCGTGATGTTTCCCGGTGAGAACATGCACTTGGTCACGTCGAAGGTGTACCTGGAAGACCCCGCCGGGATGGTGAAAGTGGCCCCTTCCCTGTGCCGGCCGCATCCCGCACCATGGCTCCTGCCTACCTGATCCCATTGTCCACGTGCTCCACCCAGCCGTCCTGGCCCAGCAGCAGGGTCACACTGGGGGTCCGCATCCCGTCTGGCAACACCCGCCCTCGCCTGGCTATCCGCCGGGCACCCAAAGCCGAGGCCACCGTCTCCCAGAGCACTGGACCTGGAACACACCCATCCCAGGAAATTTGGGAAAGGCCAGAACAGGTTCTGTGGGCAGGATCAGGGCAGGCAGACCCTGCTCTTCCTTACCCAGGCTCTCCCACGGTGCAGCCCTGAAGCTGTCCTCACTCAGCAGCACCAGGTCCCCGTGCCGCTGCCAGGCATGGGGCACATCCTGCTCCAGCTCCTCCGACCAGCTCCCATCCAGCAGCTGCCGCAGCTCATCCCGCAGCTTCTGGGCAGGCGCCCGTCGCCGGGATGCCCTGGAGGGGACAGGGTCCTGCTGCAGGGATGTGGCACATGGGGCTGAGACCTCATCACCCCATGCAGGGCTTGGGGCAAGGGGGCTCTCCCAACCTGGATCCAGACCAGCTCACAGGGCATCTCCGGAGGAAGGCACAGCTGGGAGAGCTTCTCCTCCAGCACGGGCAGGGCCACGCAGCCCCCTGGCACCTGCTGCAGCTGGTAGCGCCTGTCCAGCAGCTGCTTCTCTTCCAAATGCTCCCTGCAAGGCCAAGGCCTGGTCAGGCCCTTCCAGCTCTGCAGACCCTCCTGGTGCGGGACTGGCCCTGTGACCCTCCTCCCAGCCAGTCCCACCATCACCTGCTGGAGCAGCACAGGGCTCCCATTATCCCCTCGCTCCCGTTCCCCCCTCGTTCCCATTCCCCTCACCTGAGGCGCTGGGCGAGCCGCCGCTCCGTGGCTAGTGCAGGGATGGGGATGGAGATGTCCTTGGCTTTCATCCTGCCAAGCCCCGGGATGGAGGGACTTCACCGGGTGCCAGGGACATCGGAGCCCTGGCTGCTGCCCGGGGCAGGGGCTGGGGGCACTGGGGACAGGGTGACCGAGGTGGTGGGGTGTCCTGGGGGTGGTGTCCCAGGGAGTGGGATGCTTTGGGTTCGGGCAATACGGATGGGATGGAATGGCGTGCCTGGCAACGGGGCACCCGAGGGGATGGGGTGTCTGGGGGGTAGAGTACTCCAGAGGGGGCGTACACTAAGGGTGAGGTGTCCCAGGGGATTAGGAGGATTGGGCACCCTGGGAGCGGGGTGCCCGGGGGTCTGACGGGACAGGGTGCCCTGGGATCGGGGCTCTCGGGGATGGGGTGCCCGGGGTGGGATACCCGAGGGGCTGTGCCTCAGGGCCGGTGCCCGGAACTGCACCACCGAGGCCGCGGGGCTGCTCCAGGAGCTGGCACCTCCTGACCGGCTGTGCCAGGAGGGCTCCCCAAGGCCACAGTCGGGGTCCCGCTCCCGGTCCGGGGGTCGCGGTCGTACCGGGCGTTTCCCGCCGGAGCACTTCCCGAGAGCGCCGCCGCCATGTTTCTGCGGGCGGAGGCGGAAGCGGCGGGCCGGTGTGTGCGCGGACCGGAAGTGGCCGGCGGCGCGATGGCGGGTCTGTCGGTGCGGGACCCGGCCGTGGATCGGTCCCTGCGCTCCGTGTTCGGTGAGAGGGGCCGGACTGAGGGACAGCACAGGGGCGGGGACGGGGAAGGGACGGGGCATCAGGCGGGGTCCCCCCCGCCCCTCGCCGTTGGGTCGGTCCCAGCAGCGCTGACCGGCGGCTCCATCTGTGTCCGCAGTGGGGAACATCCCATACGAGGCCACCGAGGAGCAGCTGAAGGACATTTTCTCGGAGGTTGGGCCCGTAGTCAGCTTTAGGTGAGAGCGGCCGCTGGCCTCCCCTGCGTCCCCCTGCTCGGCCCCAGACCGGGCTCTGGGAACCGCGGAGTCGGGAATCCTTAACGTTGGAAAAGACCTCTAAGGCCATCGAGTCCATCCGTTCCCCCAGCACTGTTACGCTAAACCACGTCCCCAAGTGCCACATCCACACACCTTCTGAGCATCCCCAGGGATGGTGAATCCACCACTTCCCTGGGCAGCCTGTGCCAATGCTTGACAATAAGTGAAGAGCTTTCCCTAATATCCAGTCCAAACTTGCCCTGGCACACCTTGAGCAGAGCAGTGCAGCATCTGCTGGGGGTTGTGAGGTTGTTCCAGGTGTGCTCAGGGGCTGAGGGGCTGTGCCTTGGTCACTTGGAGATGGAGTACACAGAGCACAACAGAGGGACATGGGCTGGAGGGGCCACCCTGCTGTGGCAGAGGAGTGCTCAGGCTCTGGGAAGGCTCTGTGCTCCTCACTCCTGCCCCAGTGTCTCCCAAGGGTGTTTCCCAGATCCTGAAGAGCTCTCAGTTAAGAGCTTGTGAGCTCCAGGAGCATCCAGTCCCATCCTGTGCCCCTACTCTGCCTGGTGGGGTCAGAGTTCCTGCACACCAGAGCTTTGGGAACACCCCTCCCAGAAGCCAGGAGACCCTTTGGCTCTGGCTTAGGGATGACTTAACCAGCCTAAGCCTGGCATCAGTGCCTTCACTGCTCCCAGCACACCCGTAGGGTGTATCCCAGCAGCTCCTCCCTTGCTTTGGTAGCTGTGGGCGCTGCTGGGTGCCCACCCTGCCCTCAACAGTGGTGTCCCTCCCCTCCCTGCGCAGGCTGGTGTATGACAGGGAGACGGGGAAGCCCAAGGGATATGGGTTCTGTGAGTACCAGGACCAGGAGACGGCGCTGAGCGCCATGAGGAACCTGAACGGGCGCGAGTTCAGCGGGAGGGCCCTGCGCGTCGACAACGCCGCCAGCGAGAAGAACAAGGAGGAGCTCAAGAGTGAGTCTGAACTCTGGGGTGGGCCTGGCCCTGGCAGTGCTGCAGAGCAAGGTGGTGCTCTCCTGTGTGGCTGTGAGAGCTGACTTGTTCTAAGGGATGTTGTGAGTGGCTCCCCGGAGGGGTGCATGGGCTCAGTGCTGTGTTTTCACTCCAAGGTGACCACAGGATCTTTTAGGTTGGAAAAGATCTCTTAAGATCAAGTCCAAACTTTGACCAAACACCACCTTGTCAGCACTAAGTGCCACATCCAGTCTTTTCCTAAACACCTTCAGGGATGGTGACTGCCACCTCCCTGGGCAGCCCATTCCAATGCCTGACCACCCTTTCTGTTAAGAAATTCCTCCTGATGTCTCCCTGTTTTCACTGCCCCCCTTTCCCCGTAGTGGGGTGGTGCTCCCCTCCTCATGACCCCATTACCCACTGTTGGTTCATGTTGCCATACAAGGTCACTGACTGTGTTTCAGGCTTGGGCACGGGTGCCCCCATCATAGAGTCACCCTACGGGGACCCTGTGAACCCCGAGGACGCTCCCGAGTCCATCAGCCGGGCGGTGGCCAGCCTGCCCCCCGAGCAGATGTTTGAGCTCATGAAGCAGATGAAGGTCAGTGCAGGAGGGCACAGCTCCCAATGCCCTGTCACACCTTGTCAGAGCTCTAACCCGTGCGTGTCTTCTAGCTGTGTGTCCAGAACAGCCCCCAGGAAGCCAGGAACATGCTGCTGCAGAACCCCCAGCTGGCCTATGCCCTGCTGCAGGCTCAGGTGGTCATGAGGATCGTCGACCCCGAGATCGCGCTGGTTCGTCCCTTGCTGCTCATCCGGGGTCGGGAGCGTGTCAGTGGCAGCCTGTGTGGAGTGGGAGTGGGAAAGAATTTCTTTCTCCTTTTTCTCGCCCTAGAAAATCCTGCATCGCCAGACCAGTGTTCCTCCTCTGATCCCAGGTAACCAGCAGCCAGTGCCAGGGCCAGGACCTGGGCCAGGACCAGGGCCTGGGCCAGGGCCCAACACGCAGCTGAACCCACAGAACACCCCCTCGTCCCAGCCACAGCCCATAGTAAGAGCCTGCACAACACATGAGCTGTGCAGGGAAGATGGGCAGTGCCAGCTCCAGCTCTTCCAGCTGGGGTGCATACCTGGATGACCAGACATCCCTGAACTCCAGTCTCTCCCGGCAGGGTGGGATGCATGTGAACGGCGCTCCTCCTCTGATGCAGCCACCCATGCAGGGGGGAGTGCCGGCCCCAGGGCAGATGGCAGCCCCTGTGCAGGGCCCGGGACCCGGCCCCATGGCTCCAGGAGGTGAGTTTGGGCCAAGCCACCCCACCTGTGGGCACACAGGTCCTGCAGACACCCCCCCTCTGCCTTCCCCCTGACCGGAGGGCTTGGCCCCATGAGAGCACATGTGGTCGGTCCCATACCACACGTTGTGGTTGTGGCTGCTGTCAGGGGCAGGCTGGAGTGTTGGATTATCTCTGGGGGGGACCAACACCAAGGAAATAAACCTGCAGATACCCCCCCCCAGGAGCTGGGAGGGGGAAGGTATTTGGGGCCAAAGGAATGGGTTAGTGGTGCAGGGATGGCTGATCTCTGCCTCTCCTCTCCCAGGTGGGCTGCAGCCACAGGTTGGGATGCCGGGCGCAGGGCCTGTCCCCTTGGAGCGCGGACAAGGTAAAACAGACGTGGTTGGTGTTGTGTGTGGGGTGAGCCTCCCTCCAGCAGGGCCCAGGCTGTGAGTGCTGAGCAGCGCAGCACCCAGAGCCCCTGCCAGCCACCTGCAACCTGGCTGTGCCTGCCCATGGGGCAGTTCCACAGTACTGGGCTGTGGTAGCACAAGGCTTAGCCACAAGGCTGGGGTAGCAGCTCTCTGGCTCCCAGGACTCAGCCCGCGCACCGGTTTGCTCCCAGCTCGTTCTGTGCTATGCTGTGCAGTCATGCCCTGGAAGCCAGGGAGAGCTGCCAAGCCCCGCCGAGCGGGATGTGCCTGTGTTTTCCATCTCTGCGAGCCCCTGTCTGTACCTGTGCTTGTGCGGGCAGGCAGAGCTTGCTTTTCTCTGGTCCCTGTCCTGCTCCTTTGCTGCCTGCGTGCTGGCAAGCAGCTGGTGCGGCCACTGCGTCCTCCCCCGCCGTGCCCAGCAGAGGGAGCTGGGCCTCCGCTTTGGCTTGAGGCTTGGCTGGGAATTTCCCGGGGAGTGACGGCTCGGCTTTCCCTCCGCAGGCACGGTCTGTATGGCCCAGCCCCGTAGCCAGATTCCTTATGGTCCACGTGTTGCCATGTGCCAAGGCTAGGGAGACCTGAGCGTTCTTGTTCTCCCAGTAACAAAGCATGCAGGCACCTGACACTCCTGTTGTCTTGACTTCTATCCTAGGCCTTGTTTCAGGAACGTGGTAAACCTGGTCTGAGATACTTTGGCCTTAGGGGTAGTTGACTCTTGTTTTCTTTGGAGTGGGCAATGTCTTTCTGAGAACAGCGTGGTAGTTCTTGGCACCCGAAGGTTTTGGAGAGCAGAAACTGTGGGCAGGGGCAGAAGCAGGAGCTGACTGGTTGTGTGTTGTGGGGCCAGCGTGGCCCCACAGAGTGCCACATCTTTTGGCAGGTTGTCTTCCTTCCCTGCCTCTCTCCCTGAACAAGGGAAGGACTGTGCCACGCTGGCTGTGCTGCCTGTGGTGACAGAGGTGGTGTTAATGGAAGAGGTCGATAAAGCCAGATCTGCTGCATCTTCTCTGTAGGTTTTCCTGGGGACTTTAGGAAGTGTGATCTTGCAGGCAGCACTGTCCCCAAGGCTGGGTGCATGTGTGCACACACTATTTACGTGTCTGCTCTTTCCCTCTTTTCCTGCTGCTTGCCCAGGGAACCTGCAGCTCTCGCCCGTGGGACCTGCCAGGCCTGCGTCTATCGAACGCGTCCAAGGTATCCCAGCACCCGCCAGCTCCCTCCTCCCATGGAGCTCATTGTGGAGTGTGCAGACAGCAGCTTTCACCCCGCTATGCTGAGGCCTGGGGACTAGCATATCACTCCCTGTAGCCTGGCAGGGTTAAGAGGAGGAGGAGGCAGGATTTCCTTTAGGGCTGCAGGAGAGAACAGTCTAGAGCCATGCATGGAGCCTCCAGTGGAAAAGGAGAGCCTGTTCGGAGAGGGCTTTTGCCTAGGGTCCAGCCTCCTTTGACACTGCACTTCCAGGAGTCTTCCAGGTCTTGCTTTACTCCTGGCCCCATGTCAGCAGGGTGTCGATGCCCACGCTTGTAGAGATTGCCATGGGAGCACCCACGCTTGGTTTGACCCCTTGTGCCATAAGGAGCCTGAGGTAGATCCAGGGAGGAAAAAGAGAGGAATAAAATTAGCAGCCAGGAAAGGGGCTTTGGTGTGCTCCAGCCTTGGGTGTGGGGCTGCCTCCCCAGCAGTGCAGCCGACCCACACCTGGCCCCAGAGCGCCGGGGACGGTCTCGGCACGGCACTGGTCATGCAGATCCTCACGAGCTCTTGTGTGTCTCCCTGGCAGTGCCCATGCCAGACCCGAGGGCCCCTATGCAGCGTGGACCTCTACCTGCTAGTGGCCCGCCGCCCCGAGGCCTTTTGGGAGATGCCCCGAATGACCCTCGCGGAGGGACCCTGCTCTCAGTCACTGGAGAAGTGGAGCCCAGGTGAGGGGAGAGGGAAGGAGAGCAACCCTTGGCACTGTCCCCTGCCCAAGGGTGACCTCTCACTGAGGACAGGGATGGCACCAGCCTTCCGGGAGTCACTGCTGCCTGGTCGGAGGCCTGTGTGCTGCCGACCGTGGGGGCCGGCCCATTTCCCCGGGGACGGGACATCCCCGGGGTGATGGCAGCTGCCCTGTGGCATGGGGCCACCAGCACCTATCCCTGTGTCAGCCTCACCCTCCTCCCCTGCGGCCGGCTTCGGGGGCAATCCCAGCGCTCTGCCCAGACCGTGCCAAGCCAGCGTCTGATTCACACTCTCTCGCTTTCTCTCCTCCTCCTGCTTTGCTCTCCTCGTCTCTCTGCATCAGAGGTTACCTTGGGCCGCCCCACCAGGGAGCCCCTATGCACCATATGCCTGGTCATGACAGCCGTGGCCCCCCCCATGAGATGAGGGGGGGACCCATGGGAGAACCCCGACCACTGATGGGAGAGCCGCGGGGGCCCTTGATGGACGCTCGAGGTGAGAGAGGGGGCATGAAATACTGGGTGGCTTAGAGCATGCAGGCAAGAAGAGTAGAGCCAGCTGCCCTGACCTGAGGTGTAGGAAGGGGGTTTGGGCAGTGAAATGACTGACACCAGGCAAGGAGGGACCGTCCCAGGGTGCAAGGGACTTTCTCCAGGCATGTCCCCTCTGCCCCCAGCCCTGCACCTTTTGGGTGCTTGCTATCCCCCAGACAAAGGAGGCACAGGCTCGCTCCCACACTCCCTGCAGCGCTGCTCCCTTCAGCACCTTACCTTGTCTTTCCTCCGCAGTTGGAAGAGATCCCCGAGGGCTGGAGCCACGAGGATTGGAGCCGCGCGGGCTGGAGCCCCGGGTGCTGGAGGCGCGAGCACTGGAGGCACGAGGCCTGGAGCCGCGGGTCCTGGAGCCACGAGTGCTGGAAGCCAGGGCCATGGAGGCCAGGGTCCTGGAGCCCCGGGGCCTGGAGCCTCGAGGGCCCGGTCCCAACCCACGTGGCCCCATGCCCGGTGGGATACAGGGTCCTGGGCCACTTAACATGGGAGCCAGTGGCCCACAGGGGCCCCGCCAGGTACACACGTCTCTGCTCAGCCGCTTGGGCACCGACAGCATCCTGTAGATTGGGGCTGGGTGGAAGGTGTCACATAGAGCAACACCTCTGGGAAGCATAAGGCCTGGGACACTGGCTCTGGGTCCCATCTCCCCAGGCACTGCCCATCTGCTGGGGACAGGACAAGGCTCAAGCTTCTCTCCACCTCTTCCTGTCATGCAGGAAGGAGCGCAGGAGTTGGAGGGAGAGGAGAGCATGTAAAACACGTGGTAGCCTGTCTCTCATCATGCTCAGGCATCTTCAGGCTGTCCGAGGGCATCCGTCAGATCATCTGCATTACCTTCCTGGAATTGTATGGTTGAGTCCAGATACCCCTCAGTCCTCACCCCCTCTCTCATTCCCACAGGTTCCTAACATGGCAGGGGCAGGCTTGCAGGGAGGAGGCATTCCTGGGGCAGGAGTCCAAGGAGCTGGTCAGCCTGGAGGCTTTAGCCCTGGGCAGAGCCAGGTCACCCCCCAGGATCATGAGAAGGTGAGAGAAGAAAAGGGAAAGGGTGAGATGTCAGGAGCAAAACTTCCTGTGTGCCTTTCTGTGGCAGGGACAGCCCCTCCCTGGCTCTGGTAACCCATGGATTCTCCAGCAGGGCATGTCTCTGACCCCCTTCTCCCCCCAGGCAGCACTGATCATGCAGGTCCTGCAGCTGACAGCAGACCAGATTGCCATGCTGCCCCCGGAGCAGCGGCAGAGCATCCTCATTCTGAAGGAGCAGATCCAGAAGTCCACAGGGGCACCCTGACAGGTAATATCCTTAACCTGACCCTCAACCTGTGCCTGTTCTCCTTCTCCTCCAGTAAATCAGAGCTGCCCAGGATGGGGCTCTGTCCTGCTTCTCTCCATGCCAGACTCAGTCTCCTCCCCTTCCTTCTGGCAGGCTTGTGGTGGACAGAGGTGATGCTCCATGGCAGCTGCTTCCTGTTGGTATCTGAGCTGATGCTGCGTTTTGGGAGAGGTTGTGTCCCCCTCAACGTTTTTCCCTCCAATTCATCCTTTTCTTTTTTTCCTCTGTGTATATTTTATGATGTTTGAAATAAAGTGGGAGGAGGGTTTGAATAAAGCCATGTCTCTGGCTGCCTTATTTGGTCTCTCGTGGAGGCCAGTGGGACTCTTGGGTTCTAGATGCAGTCTGGCCTGTCTCCAGTCTTGTCCAAACCACTTGCCATTCTCCCTCCTCCACAGCACCAGGGCAAGAGCTAGTCCTGGAATTTCTTGTTCCGTGCTCTTCGCAGGGGTGTAGGGGAAGGGCAGGACAGAGAGCTTGGCTTTCTATCTCTGCTGGCAGAGCAGGAAGGGCTACATATTGGATTGCAGTATTGCTTACCATCCCAGCCAGCTCAGGGAGGGGAGTTTTCCCTCTTTTTTGCATATGCTGGAGCAGGGTATGTGTGAGCTTTGCATCTGCTGCTGGCCTGTGTGCTGGGGTGCCTGGCTCTGGGGGCAGCCTGGCTCTGGGGGTGGCAGGATGGCAGCAAGTCCTTGTAGAGGGGTGTCTGACCCTGCACCTCAGAGGGTTTGCTATTAACCAGCTGTTTTATTACAGCCCTACAAGAGGTCAGAGCATGGGCTGCTTCGCCACGGAGACTCTCATTGCAAAGAAAAGCAAGTTTAATTTAATCTTTTACACAAAGAACTGTTTAAACCTGGAGGAGCATGTTTGGCCCCTGATGCCTGTGTCCCATCTGTGTCCTGTGGTTCTTCCCAGCCCACTGGGCGTTCCTGCTGCTTCCCACTGCTCTGGTAGAATCATTGCAGCATGTGTCTCTGGTTTGTCAGTGAAGGGGCCATGCAGAGCTGCCAGCCCACTGGCTCCATGAGGATCCCTTGCACACCAGGACAGGCAGGCAGCAGTCTTTGAACCTGGAATTTCTCATGGAGAAAGGAGTACCTTGCTGTGTCTTGCCTGGCTTCAATGCATGCACAGATGCTTATCCCTGGCCTTGCTCTGGCACAGGAGGTGAGGTGAGACAGGCAATGTCCCTGCCCGCTGGGGTTCCAGCCTCACTGCTACTCAGAAGTTCTCCTTGTTGAAGTAGAATTTGACCTTCCTGGGGTCCAGACTGGAGTGCTGGTGACAAAACTTCTGCAGACTCTTTGCCAGGGCCTCCGGCCCACAGAGGAACACACCAACCACCGACCTGCAAACAGCATGGGGATGTCAGCACCAGGTGGGCGACTCAGGGTAAAGTGATTTCAAAGCTTTTTAGGCTCCCTGCTGGGGATAGCACACCTCTCCCAAAGCCACTGCCCAGCCCAGTGCTGAGTGCCAGGGAGGAGAGGGGTGCATCCCCGCTTCAGCATTCCGAATTCTGTGCCCACCTCTCACCTGGGGTGGGCTTCAGCCACTACTGCAAACTCTGTGTTCCACATGGGCCGCCCAAAGATGGTTTTCTGCCTGAGGCCTGTCACCGTGTCCGTAGCGGTGTCAAAGTGAAGTGCCACGTTGTTGGCCTGGGCAGAACAGGGATGGTGAGAACCCCAGACACCACCCCTGAGCCCACCTCCAGTCCCTCACCGTGGAGGAGTATCCATTGCTGATCCCACCAAACACCATGCCCGGACTTTGTGCCTGAAAGCTGTTGTCGTGCTTGCCCTGCCCAACTCGGCCACTCCGTGTCCCCTCTTGCAGCCACAACAGCCTCTGGTCAACTCACAATGCTGGTGTCCCAGCCAGTGAGGAAGAGGCGGTAGGTGAGGAAGTCCGCCTTGCCCGACTCGGCCATCTTCTGCTCCAGCGAGGCAAGCAGGTCGTTAAACCAGGCAAAGGCTTCTCTGTCCCGGCAGAGCCAGTAGAAGTAGATCTGGGATGTGGGGGGAGAGGAGTTGCTCAAGATGAAGCAGAGACAGAGGGGTGGGAGAATGCAATGCCGAGTACAGGGAAGCTCAGCATGGAGAAACCCACAGCTGTTCCCATGGGACACTCTGTACCTTCTTGGTCTTGAGGGTCTGGTCAGCCTGCTGGAATTTGTACCAGATGGATTTCAGGATGGAGGCGAAGGGAGTGACGCCGATTCCCGCTCCCACCAGCATGGCCACCTCGTACTGGAACACGTCTTCACTGGCAGTGCCAAATGGACCATCCACCTCGATCCTGGCCAAGGGAGGGCCTGGGTGAGAGGTGTGGCCTCCTCAAATCCCTGTGATGGCCTGTTGGGGCACTCTCCAGCCTACCTGGGGTTCTCTGACTGGAAGGTGTCGATGAGACGCTCTGTCCAGTCACCAGCCACCCGGATATGAATGGAGAAGAAGTCCTCCTCGGGTGCAGAGGTGAGGGTGAAGGGGTGCCACTCCAGCGGGGAGATGGCGGGGCAGTTGACGAAGATGTATTGCCCCACCTCCATGCGGAAGCCCTTCTTCTGCATTTGCAGCTCCAGCACACGGGCAGGGTGCATGACCACCTGGGGGCACGGACAGGGCTCAGCCTGGCTCCTGTCCCTGGGAAGGGGCTGTGGCCACCACCCCTGCCGACCTCCCCACGGCCACCACAGTGAGAAGCTGCAGCACCAGTGACTCCAAGGAAAGGAGCTGGGGTAGGAACAGGCTCCTGCACCACCCACCTTCTTGACAACCACCTTCTGCTGCGCACGCCAGACCCGGAGGATCCGCTCAAAGACATAGAGGATGATGGGGGCCAGAACCCACTTCCAGGACTGTGGAGACAGAGGAAGGCAAAGGGTTGGGGAGGACCAGGGCTGGAGCCTCCCATGGGGAGGGCTTCTCCCCTCGCACCCATTCCAGTGCTGCCCTACCTCAGCAGGGATGCTCCCAAACTCAGGGTCTTTGCAGCAGTGGTGGGTGCAGTTCTGGTCCCTCTGCGTGAGGTACTGGGCGCAGCGATGGGGGTCCACCTCTGCCATGCTCTGCTCTGTCTGCCCACGCACCAGCCCGCTGTAGGGAGGTGAGGGGTGATCCCGAGGGCCAGATCCTGCCTCCCAGCCAGGGCTGAGCTGCGCTGCACGAGGCCAGTTGGGCTAGCCCACCATGGGAATGGCAGTTCACAACCCCACTGGACCCTTCCTGGGGTGCCCCACAGGGGATTTGCAGCCACTGCCCCTCAATATCCTGCCTTGGGGAGTGGTGAGGAGTCTTACGCAATGCCGTGGATGACAAGGCCAGCGAAGTAGACCAGGAAGAGGTGGTGTGTGTACCAGAAGACCTCGAAGTAGTTCCTGCGGATGAACTCGGTGGAGGATGTGACCATGAGGATGAGCGCCAGTGTGATGATGACCCCCGTCAGCCCCGGGATGGTCGTAAAAGCCATGTACTCAACGGTCTGCAGGGGAGGCAGGATGGGTTAGGGGGGCAGGGGACAGGTGGTGGCAGGGGGCTGGATGCCAAGGCTGCGCTCACCGTCTCGTTAGAGTGGATGGGGTTCAGCCACTTGTTGTCCTGCAGGTGCATCTTAGAGAGGACAGCGGGGAGGCTGCCGTCAGTGGCTTGTTGGCTCTGGTTGTAGCGCTCCAGGTTGAAGAGGTGGGCAATGGTGTGCACGGCTGGACAGGGGACAGGCAGTCACCCACATGGCCATCCCCTCGTCCCCCCGTACCCCAGCCCAGTGCTGGTGATACCTGTGAGCAGGGCCAGGGCATAGGCCACCAGCTTGTGGAAGGTGAGGTTGTGGTCCAGCTGCTTCCGCAGCGTCCGCCTGCAGCACTGCAGGGAGAGGCAGCGGTGTCAGGATGGGGACAGGGACAGGGACCGGGACGGCCATGCTGGCCATGCCACTGGGGGGCACTCACCAAGCAGGCCCCACGGAGGAAGGAGAGGAGGTTGCGGCAGACGGGCAGCAGGATCAGCATGCTGTTGAAGTTGAGGCACTTGGCTGATGCTCGAGCCCACGCCAAGGCAGACTGGGGAGAAGAGAGGGGTGAGCACCTCCCTTGGTGCTGTAACCGGGACTGGGTTAGGATGGGGCCAAATGATGCTGAGCTGGGACTGAGTGATGCTGGCCTGGGGACTGGGAGGGAGCAATGCTGGACTGGGATGGAGACTTGGAAGGGAGAGGCTGAGCTGGGCTGGGAGAGGGTGGTGCTGGATTGGGCTGAGATGTTGTTGGGCTGGGACCAGACAGGGATCAAGACAGGGACCAACAAGGAGCAATACTGGGCTGGGGAGTGGGACAGAATGGTGGTGGGCTGGAAGAGGACAGAACAAGGAAGGGGCATGGGATGTTGCAGCCCCACCCCACTGCAGGAGGGCTCCAGGATGCACATGTGCCTGGGCAGGCAGGGTGCTGTTGGAGAGCACCTTACCCCGAGGATGGCCCTGGTGTAGAAATATCGGTCATCTTGGTCAAAGAACAGAAAGTAGTAAGTGAAGAGGAAGATGTTGATGCCCAGCCAGGCTGCCTGTGGGGAAAAGTCACAGCATCATGAAGGGCCCTGGCCTTGGGAGCCCCTCACCCTGCAGCAATCAGGTGCAGGCACAACCAGAGGGTGTCAGGACAGCACATCCCATCCTGTTTCCTTATGAGCTGCAGCATCACGCACAGGGCTGGGACACAGGGCCAAGGGTGGGCAGAGGTGTGGAAGTCTTGCAAAATTACTGTCTTGTCACCCACAGCCCTGTGCTTCACCCATGCGTGAAGAAGGAGGAAAGGCAGGAGCAGGCAACACCCGTGTAACGGGAAGGCAGGTCTGGAGGTTGGTCGGGGCTGCACAGGGAAGTCTCTGGGAGGAGGAAGTTTTACAGCGAGCTGGCTCACCCAGCCTCACCATCCCCTGCCTAACCCCACTGCACCCCACAATGGCCCCTCTCACAGCCATTGACTTTTTGCAGAGCTCCCCCAAAAAACACTCTGCCTTCTATTTGTTTTTTTGTTTGTTTGGGGTTTTTTTTAAGGTAACTTAAGATAGTCCAACTTCCTGTAAACTCCCATTTCCCCATGTATTCATAGCTCCCCATACAGTGCCGACCAGTCGATGGGTGCTGGCCAGGCATGCTCTGTTACACCAGTGATGCCACAGCACAGCACTGGCAGATGGTCCCTATGGACCATCTCCATCTCCTCACCCTGGCGTGGGCTCTCACAGGATTCTCTGCTCTCATGAAGGGAGAAGAGCCATGTGGGAGGCTCCCAGCCAAAGTGGGCAAACCAGGAGCATTTTTAAGTTTTCCAGGACCTCCCTTTCCTCTGAGTTGCATTTCCCTTAAGATTTCAGTTTTCCAAACCCCCATCCTTCCCCTGGCTGGCTGGGTACGCAGGTTGGCTGAGCAGAAGGGACTCTTGTCTCTTCCCAGAGCCCAGCCCCAGGACAGCCTGTCAGCCCCCATTTCTCCCACGAGCGCCCCAGGGCCTGTAGCCCCCATAGCCCCCCACATTGCCCTACCCCTGTGAGCCCCCCAGCCCACACACTCACGAGGACGGCGGCCGAGAACCAGTGGTTGACCAGCCAGTTGCCCATGGTGCGATGTCCCTGCTCCTGCTGCTGCCTGCCTGTGCCTGCCGCTGCCTGCCCGACGTTTTATGGAGGGAGCAGGCGGTGCGGCAATCCCGGCTGCGGGAACTGCACCGCGGGGACTTTCCCCTGAGAAGCCTTCGAGGAAATACCGGTAGTTTCAAAGGCCACCTTCCGGGAAGGCAGGGCTGACCGCACTGGCCAACCCCAAACCAGCCCCCTGTGCCGGCCGGGGATGGTCCCCAGCTGAGGGTCCCCTTGGCACACATGACTGGGTGCGGGAGGGCATCAGGCTGCTCCTCTTGGGGTTTTGCAATCTTTGAGGACAAAAATGGGCTTCTTTTAAGGTAGGAATTTCCTGGTGGGAAGAAGTTGCGGAGGATCCATCCTGTGACCAGTTCAACCAGTGTGCTGTTTCCTGACCTCCCTCCACTGCCTCTGTTTTACAGAAAAAACACCAAAGGAGGAGAAGCATCCTGGGGACACAGCGCCAGTGCCAGAATCTGGCCCAAGGATCCATTACAGTGCAGATGAGTTAAAACTGAGCACCAGCAGTGCTGCACCTCTGTGAGCATGAGGGGGGACGAGCGTCCTCGTTCTTGTACCCAAACTGACCTGACCCTATAAATGGGTACTGGGGGAGTGGGGTCACACTCCTAGTTTTGGGCCAGGATGCCTGGGTCCCATCAGCATACCTGCTGTTTTGCCAGCCACCTTTCCCCTCTGGCCTGCCCTCCACTGGAGGCCCCAAGCTCTGCCATGCCCGGCACTCCAGCTGGGAACAGCAGTCAGTTCTGAGGCCCTGAGCCTGGAGGAACAGGTTGGACAGGATTGTTCTTTGCTGGCATGCTGGTTTCTCCTGGCCCCCAGCCATGGCCACGCTGACGGAAGCACAGTATGAGGCCAGCCCCCATCTCACCATGCTCCTGAATCTTACCAGCTCCACTGAGGGTTTTTCCCCCCGTCCCCATATGCCCTGCTGGGGCAGCCCCGTTTCAGTGCCCATGAACATGAGGGTTATGTGGACAGCAGGTGTGTGCATGCATGCCAGCCCTGGCGGGACAGTCCCCACCCTCTGCATGAGTCACTGCCAGCACCCAGACACGCAGCCACAGCAAAGTTTCTTTACTGCTTAAAACAGTCCCAATGGCACCCATGGCCCAAGGTCACAGTATGCATCCTAGCAGCAGGTGGGGGTGTAGGGGCACCCCATGGGCTGTGCACTGCACAGCAGCCAGCTTGCAGGTGATTTGGGCACCCCACAAGTCCTTGAATCGTAGAATCACAGAATAGTTTGGATTGGAAGGGACCTCTGAAGGCCACCTAGTCCAATTCCCCTGCCATCGGCAGGGATATCTTCACCTAGACCAGGTTGCTCAGAGCCCCATCCAACCTGGCCTTGAATATGTTCAGGAATGAGATGTCCACCATCTCTCTGGGCAACCTGTGCCAGTGCCTCACCACTCCCATTGTAAGAAACTCCTTTCTTGTATCAAATCCAAATCAACCCTCCTTCATGTTCATATGCATGGTCCTGGGCAGGTGAGCACATTCCTGTCCCCCTGTCACTGTGAAGACACACTGGGACTGGCTGCCACTGCAGCACCAGGCAGTGCCTGGCTCATGCTGCGAGCATCCTCTGACTGCTGGTGCAGCCCAGTGCTGTCCATCCCCATGCCTGCAGTCAGCTGGAAGAGATGGGTGCTAGCTGTGCCTCAGACAATGCTGTGCCTCACACCGGGCTCAAAGGGTGCCTCGAGGCACAGTGGGGTCCCTGGTGGGTGCCGGTGGCAGCAGACACAGTGCAGGAAGTCAGCGACGTTGTGCCGGAAGAGCTGGCGGCATGGGTGTAGGTACTGGAAGAAGAGGAGCATGAAGTAGATGCCCAGGCAGTAGCCAAGGAGCAGCTGCACTACCAGCAGTGGGGTGCAGACATTCTCATAGACGTCTGTTTTGAAGAAGTACCAGAGGATGACGAGGGCCGTGTTCTCGGCCAGCCGGGCCACGTAATACACGGCCAGGCGGCCCCAGTTCTGCGACTTGTCGATGAGGTCCCGGTCGGCCAGTTTGAGCTGCACGGCCGACCAGCAGAACATGTTGATGCTGGCATAGAGGAGGGTGAAGGCGCAAAGCACCACCACTGTGCCTACATGGCTGAAGTTCTTCTCGATGTTGTCGGGCAGGCGGGTGCCACTGCGCCAGAACTGCACCCAGGGCAAGAAGAAGACCACCAGCAGGTTGGCCAGGGCAATGGGGATGATCCAGTGCTTGAAGACGGTGCTGAAAAGCACAAGGACGGCCACGCGGGTGGAGATCTCCAGGCTGCGCCACAGCACAATGCAGAGGAAGGCCAGTGGCCGCAGCTGGACCTTGTAGTCATCGTACTTGACCTGGATGGCCAGGATGTTGCAGACGAGCGCTCCGTAGGTGACCGACACCAGGCAGATGGCCATGAGGACGGCTGCAGAGGGAGAGAGTAGGGGAGTCAGGCAGCATCAGGGACTGCACTGTGTGTCCAGCCTCTCTGCTGCCTGAGGTGCAAAGCCTGGGGTGCCAGCTCCATGTGGGAAACATGGGGTCCCAATCCTGGGTGAGAAGTGTAGGGTGCCAAACCCTGGGGCTCACAGCAGGAAGCTCAGTGTGAGCACTGCTGGGACAGCTCACGGCTGGTGGTGACAGTCCCCATGATGAGGTGACTTCGAGGGGAGCTGCTGGCAGCAGGAGGTTCTGCCTGGCTTGGTAGCATGCAGAAGTGGGAGTTAAAAGCTTGCTCTGGCACATCCACCCCCAAGCACATAAACATCCTGGGAGCTCGCAAGGGAGCCTGGGAGTGGGAGTGCTGGCTTAGGAGCTCCGGCTGTTGGGAAAGGTAGAGAAATAGATCCAGTGGAAGGACTGTAGGGAACCCAGAGGCTGTAGCTAGACAGAAAAAAACTAATGGAGACTGGAGCAGGCTGGGGCAGGCACCTGCCATTTTTATGGGACAGGGCACTGAGGGGATGGCATGGCTCTATAGGGCAGATACCCACAGGCATCGGGGCTGGGAGCAGAGCCTGGCACCTCAGTCATGGCCAACTCTTCCCACTGTCTTCATCCCCACTGCAAGCCGAAAAGCAGAGAGCTGATGAGTGCCCAACTTCTGTGGGTTGTGCTCCACCTTTAGGGGAGTCTAGTGGCAGTTGTGATCCCAGAAACAACTGCTTGGATTGCTTGGATGCCACATTGGCACACACAGCCAAGGAGCTGGCACTGTGCCCTGGTGGGGTTCCTAGGGAGCCCACATGCCAGGCACCCTTACCTCGGGCAACAGGGACGTACTTCTCCAAGACACTGATGTAGAGCTGGACGGTGAGCTGCGGGGTGGAGCCCAGGAAGGCCTGGATGACAGCCATGCGTTTGAAAGCGTTGCGGTGCGTGGCCAGCCGGCGCTCCGAGTGTCCCACCTCCTGCTCCATCTCCACCTCGTAGCCTTTCCGCAGCCAGCGCTTGCGGGTAATGGTGACGTAGGGCTCCTCCTTCTTCCCTGACTTGCAGTACACCAGCAGGGCCTCCATGCACCTGTGGAGACATAGGAGCTGTCACCCCACCAGCTGCCACCCTGCCAGCCCCCCTGCTGACCCCCAGCCCCACTCCTGGCATGTCTAGCAGACTCTTTCCTGGTGCTGGCCAGACCATCCTCCTGCTGAGTGCAGCCCAACTGATTTGGGCAACTGTCCAGCAGTGCTGTGGGCGGTTCCTGGCCCTGGGATGGCAAGATGATGGCAGAGTCACACCCGGATCACGAAGGTGCCTCGTGGCTGCTCCTCTGCTCCAGCACTCTGGATGAATCATATGAGGCAGAGGAGCAACAGTTGCCCCAGCGAGGGCAACTCGTGAGGTGAAACAGCTGCTGCAAGAGGTGCAGCATCCAGGGTACAGAAACAGTGGCTCTGCTGGGAGCTACAGCTGCAGGAAGGTGTTAATCGCCTTTGGGCTCTGTTTTCCCAACTGGCAAAAACCTCTTCCTCTAATCAGAGGGAAGAGAAACTCTGATATTGTCTTTGATCTCTGCTCTTGAGCAGAAGAAGGCTTCCACGCTTCCTTCTTGGTGGGGACAGCAGGAAGGGGAGCGCAGGGTGAAGCTGTGTGTGACATGGGCAGATAAGACAGCGCTTCCGCAGGCCCTCTTCCGCGGGGCATCCTCACGTGTGGGTGGGGATGTGACTTTCTCCTGTGCTGCTCCTCACTGCGAGGGCGGGGGATCCCCAGCCCCTCCACACACAGCCATGGGGTGGATGTGCATGGCAAGAGGCAATCAGCAGAGGAGGATTCATCTGACAGGCTTGGCTCATGCCTGGGGACTAGCTAGCCCTGGGACCAACAGGATATCATTAGGGCAGCAGAAATTTATCTGCATCAGACCCAAACGGAATGAGGTTTTTGGATAAATTCTCTCGGCAGATCAGGCCAGTGCACATGGCTCATTGCAAACTTGAATGGGAAAACGGTTTCATCCCAAAGGCCCGGCTTCAAGTGCAGTCCCAGCTGGCTCCTAGTGCCCTGCCAGACCTTCTCAGCAGGCTGGGTTCCATCTCCGGCCTGAGCAGACGGCTGAGGCAGTCTACCCCGGGCAGCTCCAGCTGGCTCTTGCAAGCAGCCAAGCTCCACCATAACCATCTCAGACAGCCTTGGTCAGTGTGGTGAGACCCATGACACCACCACAGGCCACCATGGGCTGGCAGCACTGAGGTGAGGCCCCCCAGTAACCTCTGAAGATTGGATGTGGTGACAAGGACACTTCCAGCACTCTGCTTGTTTCGGTGATGGAGGAAATGGGGTGCAGGCCACTGTATTTTCGCAGTTCTGTGGGCCCCAAAGAGCGGCTCCTGGCCCACCCTTGGAGATGGCAGCTCTGCCTTGCCTCCTGCTGTGCATTCTCACTGAGAAGGGTGGCCAGGGTGACAGCAGCCCAGGAAGTACTGCAGCATTCCCAAGGAATGAGAGATCAGCACATCTCCAACTTGTGCAATATCCACCCCCTCACTGCCGTCTTCCCAACATGGTCCAGTGGCTCACCAGTTCCCATGCCAGCCCCAATCCTGTACCCAGTTCCTCTCATCCATGTCCCATAATCCCACCTGTTCCAGGTCTGGGGACCTTCTCTGAGGGTGCTCCTATTCACCCTCGAGCACCCAGTCAGGATTCCCATCTGTGCTCCCGGCAAGGAGATGGCAAACCCCAGACGCTGGGAGAGCCTCTGGTGGCAGCACTCTGTGAAGTGCCTTTCCAGCAGCTGGCATGCAACAGGCTGGCAGAGCCACGTCCTGCCCGGAGAGGGGTCCAGCAGGCAGGAGCGCCCGTTGCACCACTAGGGAGGGAGGGGAGAGCAGGGGACCCCCTGGAGCCGGGAGCAGCAGCAGCTCCGGGGAGGAGGGACGAGGAGCCGGCAGGAGCAGCTCCGGGCACACCGGACATATGGCTGCTGACAGGCGGTCCCCGGGGCGCCCGTCCTGCCCGGCACCGGTTCCCGCTCTCATCCGGTCCCCGCGGACGTGCCGGGGGTCTCCGTGTACCTGCCAGGGGTCCACGCACCCGTGCGGGGGGTCCCCGCGCCCCCGGCTGTGCTCACCTGATAACGGGGCCAAGCTGGAGCAGGTGCATGAGCAGAACGAGGGGCCGGTCGCGGCTGAGGTCGCGGTGCACGAAGGTGAGGGTGAGCTGCACCAGGACGGAGGGGCAGAGCACGAAGAAGATGGTGAGCGCCAGCCAGAAGCGGTCGTCGGAGTGGCTGTAGGAGAGGCAGAGCACAGTGGCCGCCGCCCCCTCCCCGCAGAACAGCGCCGTCGAGAAGACGATGCTGAGCGGCAGCTTCCCCCGCGACGGGGCGGCGGCGGGCGGGCGGTCCCCGCTCGGGCTGTCCATCGCGGCCCCGGCCCGGCCCGGCCCGGCCCGGGCTCTCAGCCCCGCCGCGGCGCCATCCCGGGCTGCAGCGGAGAGAAGAGCGGCGCTGCGGGGCGGGACGGGGCGGGGCGGGGCTCCCCCGCCGCACCGAGTCCCGACGGGCGGCACCGCACCGGCACCGCTCCGGGACTGCCCCGACGGGCCCCGACCCTCCAGCCCAGGGTCCCCCCTCCAGGTATCCCAGCCCCACCCTGCCCGCCAGCCTCCTGCGCTGGGGCCCCCTGCAACTGCTGTACCCTGATCCCAACCAGGCGTAGAGCCCTCTGCCCCAGGAAATCCCCACCTGTGCCCCTGCCCCAACAACCCTGCCTTTGACAGGGATCTTCTACCGAGGACTCCTTGTCTCTGCAGGGAAACCCCACCCCAGGACATCCCCAACATGGCCAGGATCCCCCTGCTCCCGCAGCACCCACCCTGGGACTCCCATTTCCCCAGCTATAGCCCTGTCAACCCCCATGCTACAACTTGCATGTGCTCTGGGGTCTCTGGGGTCCTCCTCAGGACCTCTCAGTCAAATCCTGACCCAATCATGTCTTGGCAGCTACCAACACCCCAAGGTGCAGTAACATGCAGGGTCCCTCCAGGGAAGAATTGTCAGGCAGCTCCAGGGACAGCAGGGTCCCACTGTAGGGCAGGAGGGGATGCCAGCGTGGGTGCCAGCCCTGCCTGAATCAGCCAGCTGCCATAGAGCTGCCTGTACCCACTGCTGCCTCAGATCTGGGGCCTGACCCCAGCTCTGAGGCCTGACCCAATCTCCAGCCCTAGGAAGGGTATGTGGGGCCAGGCTAGGCCACCCACCAGCCTGTGGCCCTGTGCCATGTGGGGCAGCATGTGGGAGGAAGGGTATTGCCAAGGGAGGGAGCGTCTTGGTATCTCGCAAGCCAAGCTGTGGCAGGGACACCCCTTCAGGTCCGGCAAGCAGCTGGAGTCTGTATCAAGATTTGGGTTGGATGTTACAGGGGAGATGTGGCTCCTGTATCCTGAATGCTGCTGCCTCCAGCATTCAGGTGAAGACCACCTTGGCCTACAGATGAGCAACAGACTGCTTTTCCCATCAACTTCAAGGATCCCACCTTCAGAGTGATGGGTTATATGGACTTGCTGACAGAGCCAAACCTCCCATCGCTGAGCCCACCACTCAGCCCTACATCCCTCTTTTCTGTCCCACCTTGGTCACATGTACAGTGGTGGGACCACAAGGCTGTGTGGGCTGCTCCCCACCTCGATGGCCATGGTGGTCCCTGCTCTGCCCAACACACACAGTGCCCCCAGCACCAGCCCTGCCCACCTTTTCCCCATGAGCATCAGTGTGGACACGGGCAGGGATGAACACCCACTGTTTTGCCCGAGCACCCACTGCCTGTCAGATCCCTCAGTCCAGCCTGTGCACACACTGGCTGGCTGGAAGAGATGGGACAAGGCAAAGAGTGATTGACATTGGTCAGTTTTTCCTGGTTTAGGCAGACCAGGAGTTTTTAGGTAACTTTTAAAAGTCACTTAGTGCTCATCCCTCAGCAACCAGGCCAGCTCACAAGGAGATGCCCATGCTAGCAGCAGAAAAACTGTGTCCACTCACCTTCCCCATGCAAGCCAAAAGCACAAAAACTCCCAAACCCCATGCACAAGAGTTTTTCCTGTTTTACCAGGCTGGAAGCATTACCAGGGCTTTTGGTCTTATCAGCAGCAGAGCTGGGAATAAAACCACCTGAGGCGTTGGAGGCCGTGTCTCCCCCAACAGCAATTCCCACACACAAGCAATCCCTGTCTCTGCAGCTGCTCATTGCTTTTCCTTCCAAGGATGGACAGCTGCTTCAGGAAACCACAAACCCCATGAGCTCATAGGGACTGGCCTGACCAGCGGGGATGGGAGATCTACATGACAGCTCAGTTCTGGCATGATAGTTACATATTTTCAAGCTGTTTTTGGAAAACAGCCTCTCCAAAAAAAACCTCCAGAGTGTGAAGGGATGTGTTTAAAACACAGGAGGAGCCTGCCACCAGCCAGAGGCCAGCTGGGGTGGGAGCTGTGCACAGCAGCAGCTGTGCCCAGCTGGGTGCTCAGCCAGTGGTGGCACATCATGCGGTGCTGCCAGCTGCACCCACAGCTCTGTATGAGCAGCAAGAGCAATGCGCCCTTTGTACCATTTATGAAACTTCCACTTACCCAAATTAAAAGCATTCCCCAGGAGCCTGGCAGGTCACCAAGCCCTCAGCCGAGCAATGCCTGTGCTTCGACTCATCGTATTTTTAATTTCCCCTGCTTCATGATGAAATACTTGAGAGCAATTGTTTAAGCAGGCAAGAATTCCAGTCCTGTATCCATAAACCCCAGCAGCCATCAAGAGGAATGGAGAGACAAAGCATCACAGCACTTCCCATACCAGTTATTATCCTATTTTCTGACCCAAGCACGAAGAGGCAGCGGGCTGTTCACGTTGTGAGTCACCTCTGCAGCCTGACCCCACCTGTCCACAGCTCAGCACTGTAAACAGCAGATAGGCCATAAAAGTGATCTGTGTCACAGATAGCATCAGCCAGGGATCCTGTCCCACTGCCCTGCCACTCCCTGTAAGCTCCACGCCTACACCTCCACCTGTGAGCCCAGCACGGCTGGGGCTGCACAGACACCCTGGGACACCACTGTCACAGAGCAACTGCCTGACCCAGGGCTGTCACAAGCCAGTAGGGCACTGGGGGTGTCCTACCCCATTGTTCCTATGTTCAGTGGCTGGATCCTGGGTGCCTGCTGGCTGACCCTTGTTCTGAGTCCTCCCAGGAGTGGAACAGCCCCCGGGCTGGTGGAGATGAAGTGATGTGGAATCATAGAATATGCTGGAAAGGACCCACTATGATCATCGAGTCCAACTACTGGCCCTGCACAGGACAGCCCCAAGAATCACACCATGTGACTAAGAATGTTGTCCAAATGCTTCTTGAGCTCTGTCAGGCCTGGTGCTGTGACCACTTCCCTGGGAAGCCTGTTCCAATGCCTGACCACTTTCTGGGTGAAGATATCTATCTGATATCTAACCTAAACCTACCCTGATGCAGCTTCATGCCATTAAGTGACATCCGAGATGATGTGAAACTGCCCTGGAAGTGCCCATCAGGTACCAACTCAAGGTACCAAACAGAAGGGGACTGTTCTGGCTTCTCATCTGCCTGTATCACCAATAGAGCAGCAGCAGGATGAGGACAATGATTGTCCCCCTGTACTGGGCACTGCTGAGGCCGCACTTCAAATCCCATGGTCAGTTTTGGGCCCCTCACTTCAAGTAAGACATTGAGGGACTGGAGCATGTCCAGAGAAGGGCAACAAAGCCAGTGAAGGGTCTAGAGGGTAAGTCTGATGAAGAGAGGCTGAGGGAGCTGGGGGGACTCCGCCTGGAGAAAAGGGGGCTCAGGGGAGCTTTTATTGCTCTCCACAACTACCTGAAAGGAGGTTGTAGTCAGGTGGGGGTCACTCTCTTTCCCAAGTAACAAGCTACAGGACAAGAGGAAATGGCCTCAAGTTGTAGCAGAGAAGGTTTAGATTGGATACTAGGAAACAAATCTTCACTGAAGGGATGGTCAGACGTTGGAACAGACTCCCCAGGGAAGTGGTGGAGTCACCATCCCTGAAAGTGCTCAAAAAACCTCTAGATGTGGCACTTGGGGGTATGGTTTAACGGTAAACTTTACAGTGCTGGGTTAATTGTTGTACTCGATGATCTTAGAGGATCTTCCCAACCTTAATGATTCTGTGGTTCTATGATCTCTAGGACCACTTAGGAAATTGAGGAGTTTAGGTGGGATGCATGTTACTTCTGTTACAGAAGCTCGTAGAAGCTCATGTTTTTTCCAAACCTGACTGTCAGGAGCTGGAGCTGGAGAAAAAGGCAGAGGGCAGGAGAAACCAATTTTCCCTGCACAAGAGTGGCACAGTGTCACCTGAGTCCCTTCCCCATGTTTTTCTGCAGGCATCAGCATTCAGGAGTCTCCCTCTACCTGTGAATGCCCAAGGCACTGGCTGGAGTCCTACCATCATGTGTGGATGTCAATTCTCCTGTCTCCACAAGTGTCTGCCCTGTCTTGGAGAGCTTCCCAGCTTCATTAATATCTTAATCCCAGCCTTTATTATTTTTTTTAATCCCAGTGTTCACACAACACACTTTGCACAAAGGGCAGTGGCTGTGGTGGCCACCCACTGTGGGAAATGCAGGGTTTGCTGTGCAGCTTTTCCAGCCCCTTGGATGCCTGCGGATGTGCCAGGGCATTTGTGTGCGGGATTGTGGATGTGGGGTGGGAACAGGCTCCTTCACCAGCTCTCACTCTCGAAATAGCCATGTCTGCTTTACACATGCCTGTCTGGTGGCTCAGCTCCTGTAAAAGGAGAAGAGAAAAGCTGTTTGGAAAAGGCAGGGAGCTCTGAGCCAGAGCTCTTAAAGAGCCCAGGTGGGGAGAGCTGCCAGCATGCTCCCCAAGCTCTCCTCTCCTCACTGCACTAGGACCTGGAGCAGACATCGCTCCCAGGGTGCTTGTTGGGACATGCCAAGAGCACACTGCTGCCTTTCCAAATATAGCCCTGCACACATAGGTGGAGGCAGCTGCTCAGGGTGTGGGGATGGCCAAGCTTCCCTGCTTCAGATCTGAAACCACCTCAGGAACACGATCTGTGCAGGGGATTAAACATTCAGCTGCTGCCGCATGGGGCGATGGTGGGAATGTGTTGATCTCCCAAACACCCAGTGCGCTGGATGAAGTGGAAATCAAAAAGTGCCCCCCCACTTGACATGCTGTGAGCAGGGGACACAGTTGTGTCCCCCTCAGTGCAGCCACTCCATCCTGACTAGCGGGGTTGGGAGATTCTGAGGAATCCATGAGCTAGGAATTTTTTACTTAGTTTGGAAATAGCTTTGCAAATGACTGGTTTCCACAGGCTAAACTGTTTGGATTTTGCATTGCTTTCTCAGTAGCCCAGCTGTATTTTTTCCTGCCCCAGCAGTCTGTGGAATAGTTTCCGGCTGGGGAAATATTTATTCCAGTCGCTTCATCATGTGACTGCTTTTACCGCTTCAGTTCCTCACCCAGCTTCGGTCCCTGGTCCTCCTGGGAGAAAAACAGATGCTTGTGCTGAGGACCTCATCTCTCTAAATCTCACTGGAAGCTGTGCTGAGCCCACTGGGATCCAGACACTGGGCTTCCAGAGCCAGGATGCCTGCCTGCAGAGCATGGGCCATATTAACTGCTGCCTCACAGCTTCAATTCTTTAACAAGAAAGCAGAGTTACCTTTGGGTGCATTTATAGGTCTTTGCTATAAATACACATTTTGAAGTCATGCCTCCTTGGCTACAGTCCCAGCTCAGGCAGCAGGTAATGCTGTAACACTAAACCAGGCAGGAAGGGTTAAAATTACCTTTAATTGACTGATTCCCCCTGGGTCCCCCCTGCTGTAAGAGTATACAGCCCTGACAGTGTTATAACCCAGCCAGGCTGCCTGTGCCTGCCCAGGCATTCTGGCAGGCAGGAGGATTGGTTTACACTCTCCTATTCCCCATGCAGGAAAGCAGAAGGAGCACTGTAATGCTCTCAGCAAAACCATTATAGAAGCCCAGATAGGGCTTGTAGCCATCACAGAGGCTTCCTAGAGCTGTGTGTATGGCACAGGAGCAAGCTGGCAGCTTGTCTTGCAGCAGGGAGCAGAGCAAAGAGAGTGCTCAAATCCAAACCTCTCCCAGGAATTTGTGTGTGCTTTGGCTGGGAAGTACCCTGCCAGAAATTGGGTGAAGAGCAAACAGCTCCCTGCACATTTCCTGCTTGCTTCTGCATCTGACACAGGGTGATGGTACTGGCGTGGGAGAGCAAAGAATGCTCTGGAAAAACAATCTCCCTTACCCAAAATAGCTTGTGGAATGGTTGCTGCCATTGGGATGCAAACCGTCCATGCTCCTTGGTACTACGCCAGCAAACCTGCCTGGTGCCCCAATTCCTCACCAACCAGGTCTCTATGTCACAGCCTGTAATTATCTTGTGTTCCCAGCCTGACTGTGGGGTGTTTGCCTGTAATTAGCTCTTGGGATTTAGGAGCTGGTATGATCCAGGGTTATCGTTAGTCACCAGTGCCATGCTGGGATTTAAAGGGACAATGCGGTTGTTTGCATATCTACCACCTCAGTGTGCTGTCAGGCAGTATGTTAAATAGAAAGATGAGTCTCTCCTCAAAGCCTATGAGTGACCTTGCCCCCCACAGATCCCTTTCTAGGCAGAGTTGATGCAGCTCCAAGTAAAGCAGAACAGCTTGCTAATATTTCCGCTGTGACTTTTTGGTCTTTGCCATCACCTTGTCTCTGGTGTCACCCCAGCTCAAGGCCCTCAGTAAAGGCTGTGGTCAGTCCCTATAAGCCCCTATAGCTCTGCACTGCCCATCATGTTCCCTTGCAAACCATCGTTCCCCATGTGAAAGCTTCCCAGCCATCCCTCCCACTCTGCCTTTTGCCCCAGGGGTGTCAAGCAGGGTTCCCAGTGCACCCGATGCCGGCTCAGGCACATACTCACGGGGTCTAGGGAAGCCGAGGCAGGGCAGCCCGCCAGCCCGCGTCCATCTGCGCTTCTCCACGGTCCCTGTGGTTTCGTCTCATTCCCTCGCCTGCGACACTCCAGCAGGCAGAAATAGCCCCAAAGCACGTGCCACCTTCTGGGGAGCGATGCCAGGGGCCAGGCAGCCCCAGCACCTCAGGCACAGCCCCCCCTCAGGGGCTCCTGGTGGCACCAGAGTGTCCAGCCCAGCACCGTGCCGGGGCACAGTCCGGGCACAGCGCTGTTGAGGAACATCTTCATTCATCCACCAAGATAATAAATTCTGCCTTAGAGTTTCTCACCTGGCAACAGTCACCAAGGAAACGAGAATGGCTGCTGCGGGTCCCCACTGGTGCTGCCTGGGGGGTCCCCATGGCCCTGGCAGAGGGTCTCCAGCTGCACCCTGTCTGGTCATCTGTGTGGGCAAAGGGCCAGTCACTCACTTGTAACCTGAGCCCAGGCACAGCAGAATGCCCATCGATGCAGGCTTGGCCTTTGCACCACCTCTCCAGAGCCGAGTGTGGGTTTCATCAGGTTTGGGGTGGATTTTGAGGTTTTCTTGGCTGTTGATCCTAGTGTGTGTGCGTTGGGAGGAGTGAACTGGAGCTACCTCAGGCTCCTGGGGGTTTTCCCTGTCCCTGGCACTGGTTTGGTCAGGGATTTTGGACACTTGTGTTAAAAGCAGTAGTACCCCAAGTGCTCAGAGATCTCTAGAAATCCATTGTTACCAGAAGGAGATGAGCTCTTGCTACCCTTCAGGATCCCGAGCCGCTGCCTCCAGGGCTGCCTGACACATGGCACTTCCCTATTTATAGCAGCTGTGGTCGTGCCTCCTCCTATCCCCTGCCAGGCTGTCCGCTAGCAGTGCCACCCCTAAGCTCAGAGGCAGGCACTGTCTTCCAACAAGTAATTTCAGACCTAGTACAGCTAATTCTCCAAAAAGCATCCCAGCCCCATACTTCCTGCAAACCTGGCTCTGACACTGGTCCCTGCAGTTGCTGGCACAGGCACAGAAGCAATCAGGAAAGGCCATCAGGCTGGGGACAGGGTTCTGTCCCTGGGCCAGGCTAGGGTAGCTGATGTGCAGCCACTGCCATGCCATCAGTAGCACAGGGGTGACCAGTTACTGCAAATATGGCAGGTGGCTGTGATATCAGAACAGAAACTTCCTCCATCAACCATTAACCACACATGGCTCCCTGCCCATGGCACTGCCCTGGGGCACCTCCCTTGCCCAGGGTGGGTGCTGAGCTTTCCAACAGCACGTGGTGCTGGAGAAGGGTGCATAGGACTGTGCCTATCCCAGGCCTGCACCCCTGGGGCCATACTGGATGCGAGGCAGCATCTCAGCATCTTTGGCTCATGGGTGGGATTTAGTTGGTCAAGGTAGTGCTGCTGGCACTGGGTGGTTTAGCATGGACCAGTGTGAGCCAGTGGGCTTCCTGTTTGCTCCACAGTACGGCTTTTGAAGGCTCTCCTTGTCCCTCTGGACCCCACTTCCCCCACCCAGAGCTCCTGCAGCTCAGACATCCTTGTATGATTTCTTCTGCTCCACACGCAACAGCGGCAGCATGCCAGGGAGGGCAGCTCCTGCTGGGAAAAGCACCAGGAAACCTGAGAAGCAAGATAAGAGCTTCAGAGTTACAGATCAAGGAGCTGGGGCTTTTTTCCTCCACTGTTGTTTGAGGGTCTCCACCACCTCCCTGCTCCCAGCCAGGCTCCTGATGGGGCTGGCCAGTGTTTCTGTCCCAAGTGGCAAAGGACCAGCTGCCATTCAGGGGGCATTCGTGCTTCATTAGGGCATGAAATACAAGCGGTGAGCAGTGATGTCCCCCAGCCCAGCTCAGAGTGGGCCCTGGGGGGGCAGCAGTTCTGTGCACACCATGAAGCACATGATCCTTGCAGGGGCTGCAGAGAAACATCCACACGGGGATTAGGCAGCAAGGAGCCAGGGACGCTGTTCCTTAGAAGAGGAATTAACTCAGCTGGAAACCCCACATCAGGCGATGTCCCCACCAAAAGCTGTTTATGCCAGCGAGGGAAGCACGAGGCTGCCCAGCACCATGGGGGTGCAGTGGGGTGGGTGATGCAGTGTCCAGTGCAGCAGGCAGCCCCACAACACACAGTGTCCCAGCAGCCACTGGCCTGGGCCGACCCACCAGGATTAAAGGGCCTGTGAGAGTAAGTAATTTAAATCCAGATTAGATTTAAGCAGCTGCTACGCAAAGGGGATGTGAGCAGGGGTCGCAGGGTGGGGACAAGCAGGTGAGAGGCTGACTGGTACCCCTGTGATGCAAGGGGCTGTCAGGGCAGGGTCTGTCCAGCAGGTCCATGCCCATGAGGTATTGCCCAGAAGGATGGATTTTATCCCCAGGTTTGGCTTGTGCATACCAGGCTGGAGGCAGCAGCGTTGGGCCACGGGACGGGGCATCCTGGGATGAGATGCTCCCAGCCATGGGGAGAGAGCACAGGCAGGAGGATGAAGCACATGGACGCGCTGGGCTGCTCACTGAGTAGGTGCCGAAGAGAAGCCATCCCTCCACGCGGGGTTGCAGACCATGTTCCACCTCTTCTCCCACTGCTGGTCGTGGCTGCAGGCCATACAGGAGCCCATCAGGTAGGTCACTGTGCCTGCTCCTCGGGATTCCCAGGGGACACAACATTTACCCGTGTGTTTATCAGTGGTGAGGGCACCAGTGCAGTAAGAGGGTGAGAGTGGTGCCCATTGCAGGAACTGTCCCTAGACTGCTAAGCAAGGCACATGTGTGTCCTTGCTGTCCCCTGAGCAGGCAGGAGCTGGCAGGCAGGGGAGCAGACTGGGCAGGGGTGCACATGCAGGGAATGCTCCCAGCAGGATGTCCCCTGTGCAAAGTCAGCAGCTCCCCAGGAAAAATGGGGAGGATGCACTGAAACACTGCTGTGTCTGTGTGTGTCCGGAGACCCAGGTTAATTACCCCGGGACAGCACTGCAGGGGGGTCTATGGTCCTCTCCCTCGAGAGGAGACCTTACCTGCTGAAATGCTGGAGGTGGAGCCATGCCACCCACACAGCCTGGTCTGTATGTTTAAGGAAGAAAACTATACTGCAAACGACTACTGTGGCTTGTCAACAACAGGGAAGACTTTCTCTATGTGCTTTGGTGGAGCACATTGCTGGAGACCAAATAGGACTGTTTGGCAACAGGAGAAACCACCTGAGTCCAGGCAGAAGCTTGTAAAAATGTCCTTGCTACCTCTCCCTAGTTGTGTGTACTCATAATTTACTGCCAAGGAAGGAGTAATCATTGACTGCATATAAGGAAGAATCATTTTGGCCTGTGCACACCATTGCTTAGTCCTATATGATATGTAAATAAGTTCTTGCCATAGGAAGCACCTTGAAGGCTCTGCATAGTGGCTGTCCCACAGTGTTGAGGTGGCTCCAGGCATTTGTGCCTTCCCTCACCCTCTCCCAGGCACCAGAGCCCATCCCTGCCCTTGCTCCCAGCTCAGTCAGAGCCTGTGTCACTGTCCCGTACCTCTCCTGGCTGAAGCGCAGCTACTGTGGACAGGGTCCCTTGTCTGGGAGCCTGGGGGCTTGCAGTGGTCACCACTCTCCAAGGAGCACAACCTTTCTCTGGGATGCTCAGCTGCTGTTGTCACTCTGCAGAAAGGTGACCCTCCTTGTCGTGGGGCTGGACAATGCAGGGAAAACCTCTGTCATCACGGACATAGAGAAAGGTGAGGAGCAGCACCAGAGCCGGCCTCAGCTGGAGGCAGCAGCTTTATCGTCCTTTGCAACCAAGTATCCAATACCCCTAAAATACAGCCCCTGTTCTGGGGAAGTGTGCAAGGCACCAGCTGTGCCGCGGGCAGCTCTGGGAGCGGGAGCAGGGATGTGGCTGGGAGAAGAGGAGGCACATGCCGCAGGGAAGCTCCCGGGCTCCTCTGCCAGCTCTCTGCCCTCTCCCCACACACAGCACTGGCCGGGGAGGTGCTGCCCGACGCACAGCCCGGCCAGACCCGCCTGCGGGTGGACAGGTTCGAGGTGACGCTGGTGGATCTGCCCGGGGGACAGCGATCCCGCAGTTCCTGGCGCAGCCACTACAGCGGGGCCCACGGGCTCCTCTTCGTCCTGGACTCCAGTGACCTGGCACGGATGGAAGAGGCCCGCAAGGTCCTGAGTCGCGTCCTGAGCCATCCCGACATCTCCGGGAAGCCTCTCTTACTGTAAGGCTGGTCAGCGGGATGTGACCTTTGGGGTTTGAGGTGAGGGGGGTGAGTGGGAACCTGTTGCTGGGGTTGTGGGTTGCGTGCACGGGCTGCTGCGGGGGCGTGGCGTCCAGGGTGCTGTCGAGGGGTGCTGGGACATGAGGATCACAGTGGCACTTGGGAGATGGGAGCATCCCTGGAGAGGAGATGAGGAGGGGGCTACAGTGCCAGGCAAAGGCTGGGGCAACGCTTCACCTAATCTCAGCCAAACTGGGAGAAAACACCAGCCTCCCCCGCCGTCGCGCAGCGAGGCGCCCAGAAGCCGGGCTGACGGCCGCGTTCCGCTCTCCCCATGCCCCAGGCTGGCCAACAAGCAAGACGCGGCGGCCGCGCTGCTGCCCTGCGAGGTGATCGAGCGGCTGTGCCTGGAGCGGCTGGTCAACGAGAACCGCTCTCCCTGCCGCATCGTGAGTGCGGGGCTGGCCCCGCTCCCCGCTCCCGCTCCCCGCGGAACTGCGCTCCCCGGGCTGACCCCCCGCCTGCCCGCAGGAGCCCTGTGTCGCCAAACGGGGCCCCCCCGCCGGCCCGGTCCGTGCCACCCTGCAGGGGCTGCGCTGGCTCCTCCGCGCTGCCGCCGCCCCGGCCCCGCCGCCCGCCGAACCCGCACCGCCCGCCCCGAGGGCCGCCCGCGCCCGCCGGCCCGCCCGCAGGTGCATAAGGGGCTCCGCGGGTGCGTGACCCCGTCCCCGTCCTCCTCCCCACAGCGCTCGACCTCAACCGCATCGTGTTCTCGCCTCAGGGACCGGCCGCGCCCAGGGGAGGATGCTCGAGAAGGTGCGGGGAAGAACGGGGACAACCGGCCGCTGCGACCCGTCTGCCACCTCCTGCCCCTGGTGCGTGAGTGAGACCCCAGGGGTGGGACGGGGTGGAAGGGGGGCTCCTCCACTTTCTTCTCATCCTCCTTACCCTGCCCAGGAGGAGAGCACTAAGGGCACCAGGAGGAGGAAGAAAAAGGTAAAGGTGAAGAAGAAGGGCTTGGGGCAGCCGAGCCCAGCTGAGGAGCCGGAGGGACCCGGAGAAGGGGGTGACAGACATGCGGGGGCCGCTGGGGGGCTGCTGCTCCCCAACAGGGTCGGGCAGGAGGAGCCTGTGCCCACCAGGATGACCACACCCCACCCAGGTGAGAGGGGGCTATGGGAGGCTGCCAGCACTGCTGACATCAGGACCCCCAGAGCCACCCTACAGGTAGGGTTTGGAACCTGGTAATACAGCAGAATGCTGGACCACTGGTCCCCGCCATTAGCTTTGCTTGCAGACCAGCAGAGTGCAGAGCAAGGTCACAGGAGTCTGAAGGGGAAGAGGAGAGACATCTCTGAGCACCTCTGCAGGGAATGGTGCATGGAAGCAATGAAGGACTGAGGACCCGCCACCAACAGTCCTCTCAGGTGGTTCGGTGACAAAGGCATCCTTGCCCAGGTGTGGTGCCTGAAATTTTGTGTTTCTCTATCCAGTGCAGGGCATGAAAAAGAAAAAGAAGAAGAAAATCAAGAATAAAATTAAGTCGCAGGAATCTTCTGTGGAGCAGCAGCATGAGGAGGTCTCAAGCACCTTTGGTTGGTATTTCCCAGGACAGATTTTGCTGAAAGCATCAAGGAGCCTGGGCTGCTGGCAATGGGGTGTGAGCTGTGCAGGGACACTTGGCCACGGGGTGCTTGGTGTGGGGACATGGGCACAAGCAAGTGCTGCTGCAGTGCAAGGTGGTGGCTGTTGGGGAGGCAGATGCAGCTGCCTCTGCCATGAGGTGGAGTGAATGCACTGTGCTGGAGGCTGGGGTCTCCTTGCAGCCCTCACTCAGCACAGGGTGCCAGGTGGGTCCTGGAGCTGGCCCCTGGTCAGTGCCCAACTGCTTCCCTTCCTTGCAGACTTGTACCGCCGGGCGATGCTGGCTCTGAAGATGAGGCAGGAGCAGAGGAAGCAGCCATCTGCCATAACCCCCTGATCAGGGAAGGCACAAACTAGGGGATGGGTGGTCCTAGAGGACCCAGCCTGCAGAGGCAGTGAGATCCCAGACTGAAGTGGCAGTGGGATTCATGCAGGGCTGCTGGGGTGCTTTTCCAGGGCTGGCAGTCCTGGGCAATAGATTCTGGGGCATGAACAGCAGCATTGTCCTTGGTGTGGCTTGGAAACAGGGCATTTGCAGGGACGAGCCAAAAGTCCCTTTGTAAGATGCTTCTCTGGCAGATGGTTGCAAACCCATCTGAAAAGGGAACAGCCAGCCCCCTGTTAGTATTCTGTGGAAGACTCCATCTAAACCCAGATTAGCCTGTGGAAGAGAGGAAGATCAGAGCAAACATCTCAGGGGAAAAAACCTTCATCTTGAGTTGCCCTATGTCCCAGGAAAGCTGTCTTCACAGGTCAGGGGCTGACTTGGCCTGTCAATCAGTCCCTGCTTACTGCCTGGAACAGTCTCATTTCCCAGTGGTGAAGATGGGAGAGCGGTCCCAGGTGTTCTGCAGAAGACCTTCATCCAGCCCACAGCCACATCTGGCAGTGTTGTCAGGACTCCCCTCACACGGGGAAGGAGGGTTATGCCTGTGTTTGTGCATCCAGCAGCCCGTTGGTGAAAGTTTAAGTTCAATGGCAACTGGTGGTAGAGGCTGCTGGAGGCTCCTTCCCCAGGATCATTCTTCCTGATACTGCCATCCTCCCAGGAGGGACAGTGGTGACCTGCAGGAAATGCAAAATCCTCCCATGTCACTGGCAGCCTGGCACCCTGCAGCCCCAGGCAGTCACTGCTCTGTGCTCATCTCAGCTCTGAGACAGGACAGCAAGCAACATTTGCAACACAACCCATCTGTGACACAAGCCTGTCACAGGGACTGAGCTGTGCCAGAGGACTGAGCTTGTGCTGCCTGGCTCCAGTTGGGTGTATGTGCTGGGAAACCAGTCATCAGTCCTGGAAACACTATGTGAAGTCAGGAGTGGGACGGTTTTCTCTTAACACCTGCAAGAGTGTTAGGACCTGAACTGTGCATTAGTCACCTCTGTTCCCATGATTACTGATAACAGGCCTTTGTGGTTCATGGGGAAGGAAAATCACTGAAGCCCCTTGAAGGGCTGAAAAGGGAAAAGAAGAGAAACTGCAGCTACACTGCCTTGCCTGCCTGCTATAAAGTTTTGTCTAACTCTGCTGGATTGAACTGTCAGAGACTATAAGAATTCACTGTAAATAAACTGTAAATAATAAGAGCACAAATTAATACTGGCCTGTAAATACATCACTTTTAGTAAACCCCTTGTCTCTGTCTGGTGGAATTCCTTGTGATGTCAGTGCTGTGGGCAGGAGTGTACAGAAGGGACTTGCACCTGTGGAACCCCTTCTCCTGGGATGGATCAGGACCATGGGTGCCCCCAGGGGGCCAGTCCAGGCTGCCAGCCAGGGTCACAAATCTCCACAGGATTAATGGGAAAGGAACATTAAAAAACGATCCCCTCTAACAGCCCCGTCTCACACATCCACTGGGTCTGGGAGGAGGCCGAGCACTCCCAAACAGCTGGAATCCCAAAACAGCCCACGGCCCACTCGCTGTGGCTCCAGAACCATGTGGGGAGTGAGAGCTGAGTGGGTTTGGGACCGTCTGGCACAGACGGCTGCAGCCAGCTCCCTCTGGTGATCCCCGCAGCTCCCGGCACTGCAGCTCCTCAGCACCAGCAGCGGCAGCCATGCAGGGACACAGCCCTGTGTGACACCCGCACTCAGACAGGACAGCCAGCAAGGCAAGTCCAAAGGCAGAACTGGCCCAACTGGTGCTGCTGGGCAGCTGAAAAAAACTTTCCCTGAGAGCCAGCTGTAAGAAACCATTGAGGTTGATCTAACACGTTTCCCCTGACATAATGATCTCCAGCCTGTAGTGCAGATAGACAGTTAAAATATATTTCAGAATCAAATCTCCTTATCCTAGTGCTTCCATGGGTGGAGAGCAGCTAATCCCTACTACAACCAGGAGACAATCCTGGTCTGCACCAACCAGGAATACGACTTTTATCTTCTTTAGAAAGTGAGCAGCAACAACTCCATGTTAAAAATGGTCTATCTCAAAACAGCTCAGAAATATCTCAGAAATGAGATGTGATCAAAGATAAATCAAAATACATTAATTAATGGCTAATCCATGCCACTGGATAATTGTTTGGGCTGCTCCTGCCATGTGTAAGAAGCGGCGGCTGTAGCACAGCGAGCATGCCTGGGGCAGGCAGAGTGGGCAGGGTCCTTTTTTCCATATTTCTCATCCTTTTATTCATCTTACATCCCAACAGCTGAATAACCAGCAAGGGCAGGAGGTCTCTGGGGGGCATGGTCCTGGTGGCACTACCTTCTGTCAGGGGGATGAGGTGCAGCTCTGCCCAGGGTGGTCCTGGAGTGTCCAGTCTGCTGGTGGTGCACTGAGGCCAGGCGTGGGGCCCAACAGTGGTGCTTGCCTTGAGAAGAATAGCCCCAAAAAGAAGATAGTGGTGAGTGGTACTCTCCTGTGAGTTTTGGGTTTGTTGGAATGTGCTGGAATGCCAAATATGCTGAGAAGCAAATGCTCCAGCAAATGCAAATAGCAAATGCTATCTCTTGTGCATGGTATCAACAGAATTTTCTGCAGAGAGGACTGGAGCCAGCTGGGTGACACAACCCTGCTTCGCATTTCAGCATTTTGATATTATCTAGCAGATCCTTCTTTTCTGGTTCCCAGAGGAGCTGTCTCAGGAGGGTCAGGTTAGGCAAAACCTGGTGCCTGCTCCCACCAGTGTTTTCGTGATGCCTCAGCCTGGGCTGTGGCTGCATTTGTTGTAAACTGGTGTGTGAGTTTTGCATTTCTACAGCCCACTGTCCCTGGTGGTGCTCATTTGGAGACCCACAGCTGCCAGCATGGTCACCAGCAGCTCTCTCCATGGCATATGTCGTCCTGAGCCTGTAGGATGGAGGGATAGAGGGACAGAGGGAGGAGGCTGTGTTTGTCTGAGCTTTGCAAAAGTTGTTGGTGGTTTGTATGGTGCCAGGAGGAGACGAAGAGACATTTCAGTGAGTGCCTCTGTGCATACACTTACACAAGGCATGGCTGGTCTCATCAGCTGACACCAACCTTGCTTTGCACAATCAGATTCTTTCCTGATGCCTGTTATTGCTATCAAAATTTGAATGGGTGAGCAGGGAATTGAAGAGTAACAGAGAGGCTACTGTGCTTCTGAGAAGAGAGCTGGGAAGAGCATTGCTTCATCAGTGCTAAAAACATTGCCAAGTCTTCCAGTGTACAGGACACCATGAAGAATTCCAGGGAGCAGGAAGACCTGGAGGAGAGCCTGGAAGATGGGACCACGTGATGAAGCTGCCAGTCCCTCTGGCTGCACCCATAGCCATGTTGTGCTTTCTTCCACGTCATTACACTTCACGTTCTGCCCACTGGCTGGGCTTAGCCAGCGATTATACTTTATGTTATAACATCTCTTTGCTCCTCTCTACCCCCAGGAGAGGATGGGGAAGGTGATCTTGACTCTGAAATCTCCTCTGAGAACCTTTGATTTGTCCCAAGGACATGGACAGGGCAGGAGATCCCCCATGGCAAGCTGATCTTGAGATGCACAGGTATCTCTCCTGCTATTCGTCCACTGGTGTATTTTACTATTAAAAACTCAGTTGTGTGTTTTTTTCCCCTGTACGAGTGTTTCCAGAGGAGAGTGAACCATTGTGGGTCTCAGCATTGTTTCCAGTTTTCTGATGGAGACATCCTTTTGGAGTCAGCCTTCCTTGCACCTGGAGCGCGGATGCTCCATGCTCGGAGGGGCAAGACAAGGAAGGTGAGCCCGGTCCTGGGGTGCTCCACACATCAGGGAGCCGTGGGGTGGCACAGCCAGCAGCAACCAGGCCCCAGGAGGGAAAAAAAACTCAACAAAGAGACAGAGACTTGTGATTGTGTGAAAAACATGATGGTTCTTTGTCTGCTCCTTCACTAACTCAAATTTACAGAAGAAGGAGCCAGGAAGTAGTTTTGGAGAGCACCTCAGAGACCGGACTTTGAACACTGACTTAAGGCTGTAAAGGTGAGTGAGTACAAGTGGAAGTGATCCAGGCTAATGGGTGTTTTGCAAGGCAAATGGAACCGATCACATCCTGTGGGGTGCCTGCAGGTGGTTCTTGTTCCCCACCAGCTTACCCATAAATCCCATCACCTGTTCGAGGGCATATATATACAGCCAGGGGAAGAGCAGGATTTTCTTAGGAGACAGACTTTGGGGTTTGGAGTGGTTAAAGTCTTTCCTCTCTGCTTTTGGCCAAAGGTAAAGAAATTAATGATAAGTATCTTGCCCCACAGCAGCAGTGGCTGGTGGGGGTGCGTGCAGTCCCTGCTCCTTAGCTTTGTCAACCCTTGGGATAGGGCTGGAGGTATCACAAATACGCTGGTTAGGCAGCGCTAAGGGGTGGGGCTTTTTTCAGGTTACATTGTTGTCTGAAAGCTGGTTACACTGTGTACATACTTAAATAAACATGTATAAGCAAGCTAAGTGGATTTTAAGCCTGGGCATGGGCATTTGGGTTGATAAAAGCATGTGGTGGATGGTTTTTTGAGCTCGAGAAGCTGGTTGCTATGTACACTTTCTCGTGCTTGCAGCACTCACCCTCTGACTCTGACCAGGGTGGGCTAGGAGCCAGGATGTCCTTGTGGAATTTTCCTAGCTGAGATAGGCAAAGCAAGTGTTGAGAAGCACTTTCTCTTTTTCTAAATGAGCACAGTAGGGCACAACTGACTTTCCTGGGAACATTCAAAATATTGAGCTGAGAAAAGCTGGCATGTGATATTGGGCAGCTCTCAACACATTGAATAATGAATAACCATGCATGGGTTTCTTTTGGAGTTTTGTTATCAGTTGTAGATCCTCTGTTGTATTGCACTAAAAGTGAGCGTTGGAGTGTTTGCTGTTATGTGTTCTGCAGAACTGTTAAAAAAATAAGGCTGAATTTAGTGAAAGTAACTCCCTAAGCTGCTCTTTATTGTTATGAGTCTATCAAGACTTTGCAGGGAAAGAGAAGATAATGAGTACTGGAAATTGAGAAAATATGAAAACTTTCCTTTTTTAGGCTAAATTAGCCTTGTTGGAGACATTGCTGCTGGCAAAAGGAGGAAGGATATAACCAAATTTATTTAATGGATATATTTGTCTCAGGACATCAGGAAATGTGCCAGAGTCTGAGGTATGTAAATCTGTCACATTATGTACCAAACATGTTTGCTGGTTTTCCCCCATTTAAAAAAAGCTTACTTTTTAAAAAGGCAAATTGTGTTAACTAAAATTGGTAGTCTTTCACTTTCATAAATTATCATTCTGTAAGTCGCTGCATATTTGAATAGGTTATTTCAGACCATAAGGCGAAAGTGTCTCTTGAGAAAGACTATCAGTGTATTAATTAGAAGGGCTTTTGCTACAGAATATCACTGGATATGGGATCAAGAGCTAATTTATTAACCAGAATTTTTCATTTTAAAGTCATCTGCAGCAATCAGAGCTCAGGCCTTGCATGTAAGAGAACTTTCACCTTATTAAACTACACTTACATTTCTGTGCAGGTGAGTTTAGCAAGACTCTAGCCCAAATTCCTGACCTGGTGGCATAAATCTTGCTTTCTGCCTGAGCTCTCCTCTGATTAGACTTTACACGCATCTTCCATGCATAGTGCAGCTGTAGGAGAGGTTTAGGTGTGATTTTGTAGGGCTTTCATTTGTTGGTTGTTTTTTTTTTTTGGCTAGGCTTGTGTTCATAGGCTGCAGGTACTAGTGCTACAGAGGCCTGCAGCAACCAGCATCTGAGATCTCTGCCCTGTTTCAGCAAAGAAAGCTGCTGGTGGAGCGATAAACTGATCTAAAACGTGCTTGAGGGGTGGAGAGAAGCATGTGCAAGTCCCCTTGTGCGATGGACACTGCAGTGTGGTGCTGCTGCTGAGTTAACTCTGTAGTGCTCAGCGCAGACTATGAACTTGCCTCTTCCTTCCCTTTTCCAGGAAGGTTGGGAAAGCCCAGAAGCACTCCCTGGGATGTCCCTGCTGCAGGTTATGACTTCCCAGAGGAAATCATATGTCTGAAGCAGATGTTTTTGGCATGGGGTGTGAGGCAGAACTTGGGAAACTGGTGCTGAGTGATGTGCTCAGCTAGTGCTGGTCAAGCCCTGCTGATCCAGGGGGGATGGGATGTGCAGGTTCCAAGGGAAGTCGAGAGGCATGGCCTCATGCAGACCCCTCTGCAGACAGTTACTGGCTTCCTTCCCTCACAGGTGTTTTGCAAGTCTGATGCAATCCCTCCATGTAATGCCCTGGATACCCAAGCACTTGCTGGCCACTCCCAGGTGGAACCTGTTTTTTTCCAGGCAGCCAGGCATGAGGGGAGGATGAAATCTGCAGCCTGCCCTGCTGAGGGGCAATGCCCAGAGATGTCAGCAGCTAAAGGCTATACATAGGAATTCAGCAGATACAGAATTTATGTGGCTTTGGCTGCTTTCAGAAAATGTGCTCCTGATCCTGTGGCCCCTGGTCAGCCCTGTGCTGGCAGGGCAGATTTGAAAGTCTCAGGTGTGAAGAGACAGGAATTCTGCCTTGGGATATGTTGGGGGGAAAAAAATTCCATTTCTTATCAAACAACCTATGCCACCAAATCAGTGAAAGATCCACCCCATTCAAGAAAAGGGGAGGAAAAATGTGGTGGTGTCAGCTCCTCCTTGGCATTCCCCCTGAGGGCCCATGTACCTGTGGGCAAGGACAGAGCCCTGCCAGTCTCTTCAGAGTGCTGAGACTGTGGCAGCCTTGAGCAAGAACTCACATTCCCAGATGGAGATGGCCCTGGAACAGTTCTCAGGGGGAAAGAATCACCTCGAGAGTGGGTAGCTGTGGTGTCAGTCAGCAGTGAGTACCTCTTTCTTGATCCTGTTGCTTGGTGTGAGAAGGAGGAGCAGCAAGACAATAAGGAGGTCATGCCCTGACAATAAACTAGCTGCTGGTCTACAAGGTTGGATTAACAAGATCTACCTCAAGCTGTAGCAACACTAAGGATAAACCTGTAGTACTCGTCAGGCAGTGGATGGACCTTGAAGAGATGCAATACATCTCCATTGACTTCATACTCCACCGGATACTACAAAAATCCATTAAACAGTTTGAAGACATGAAAAGCCGATTGCATGTTCTGCCACCAACTGCTCTTCATCCTCCAAGTGGCCACACGATGGCAGAAGAAGCAAAGAACACTGCAAGAATAAGCGTTTAAAAAAAAAACCAAAACAACAAACAAAAAACAACCGAACAAACAACACAGTGAGGGTTAGTGTGTGTCCCAAGGTCAGTGGGCAGGCTGGCTCTCGCCTTCTGCTAAGCCATCTGCCAGGGACTGAGCTTCAAAAGCCTCCATCGCCAGGAACAGTAGAAACAAAGGTTTTCACAGGACATGAAAAGTATCTTGTGAGGGGATTTAATGGACTTTCTGAAGTTGTGAGTAGTTCACAGCAATCCCTTGGGTCACTCTGTTCTCGCCCTGGCTGTAGTCTGCTGAGAGCTTGGCTGATGTACTGAATAACTTGTTTTTGATGTTAATTGAAGTAGTGATGGGTCCCAACCAAGCTGTATTGTGCAAAATTCTCCCAAGGACCTGCCCCTTGTGGTCCCCTTGTCATGGGCAGGGCATGCTGAATGTAGGATGGAGACCCTACCAGCTCTGTGCAAGAGACCCTTCTGGTACTGCTTGTGCCATGTGTTACCCATGCAGCACAGGCTGTTTGTGGCATTAAAAATAGATTTCCCTTGTAAAAGACCTGTGAACTGATACAATTGCTACCAAATCAGCAGTGGAATCACGCAGGCCATTCCAGGGTGTGAAAAAGCCCAGTCAGGGTTGTTCCTCTTTGTGGGGCTGGTTTCTGCTGAGATAGGGGTTTCACTGCCCGAGTCCACTGTGTCAGCAGCAAACAGGGGGAGGGGGGAAATGACAGCTGCCTTGATTTCTCCAGTGAAATCCTGCATGGATGCTCTCTTCTGCTGGTGAGACCAACTCCCCTTCTTACCAGTTAATGCAGGTGAAAGGTGAGGAGCAACTGTACCTGTAGGAATATCCTGAAGAGAAGACTATGGTTCATTTCTGTGGGCCAGGTGAGTCAGGCTGCCTTGGCCTTTGGAAACATCTACATGCCTGGCTCCAAAGGCTGGTGGTTCACTGGGCACTGCTGGTCTGTTCAGCACCTACCAGAGCCCTGCAACAGGAAAAAATGTCTGAAAAGAACAACTCTCTCTTCTAACCAACACAAACAGGCTCAGAAAACATCAGAAAAGTATCCAAGAAGCAGTGCAAAAGCTGCAGGGTGGTGTAGGTCTAAGTTTAGTTCTCTTTTGTTTTGTGGGGGAGGGAAGTCTAGAGCTAAACTGGTTAGGTATTATATTATGATGTTTAACAATTCCCATTCATTATTTTAAAATGTGTTTCAAACTGCCTAGCATTGTTTCCTGGTTTCCTCTGTTGTGGTTAGGCCTTTGTGTGGAAAGATGAGTAACAGCACAGCTGCACAGAGAGTGGAAAGGTTGCACTTGGGATTCAGATGAGCACTGGCTGTGCCCTAGGGAATGCTGCCTTGCCCAGCAGGGATGTGAGAGCCTTTATGATCCATCTACTGCTGCCCTGGGATAAGTGGGGTTAAAAAAATCCCAGTAGGCTCCTGCTTGTCCACCTGACTGCTATTTTGGTGCTGGGGTAGGCTTTCTGTGCGAGCTTAGATATATCACACCATGTAAAACTGTCAGACAGTGGGTGCTTGAGTAGAGGAAATGTGCCTGGTTTTAGCCCTAGTAAAATCAATATGATGCTCTTCTTGCTTTAAAAATCCCAAGTGAAAAAAAATGTGTGTTTCCCAGGTCTCTGGAACCTGACAGTAGCTCTCCAGGCCCAGTCGTGGTGCCACAAGGTGGGGTTTTTTGGTTTCCAGGAGAAGCTGGCTTTAAAAAAGGAGCAGTGCAAACTGCTGAAATGACAGTGGTCCCTGGGGGCTGGGGTCAAGGAGCCTGCCTGCTCCTGGAGGTGCTTGGGGCTGTCAGCAAGAGACAGTACCAAGAAAACTCCCTGTCCTGTGCTGTTGCAGAGGATATTGCTCTAGAAAAGTCTGTTCTATTACCAGGCAATAAGGATGTCAAAAACATAATGAAAACCATGTATGTTTTGTTAGGTTACATCTTGTCTTTCTCAGTTTTGGTGGTTTATGTGGAAACAAATATTCTCATGTTCTGTGGCTGCACAACTAGGGAGAAGGTCCCTGGAGGAAATGTTTCAGATGAGTGTTGCTTCCACTCATGCGCTGTCCCAGCCCAGAGGGAAGAGGATGTGTTTAGCTTGTGTGCTGTGGGAAGGCTGGAGGCACCAGGGAATGCTGGGCAGCTGTGGGCTCAGAGGCTGCAAAAGTGCCCCAGGGAACAGGCTGGACTAGCTGGCAGCTGTCTGAGCCACCCATGGCAGTGAGCTGCCTGGGAAGAGTTTGCAATGGGGAAAAGTGCCCAGAGACCCTAAATACCTTCTGTGGTCAGTCATGATTTGAGGAAGATGCTCTGAGGTATGTTTATGATGGCTGCTTGAGCATCATGACAGTGGCTGGGTTTCTTGTACCAGATGAGGGGAAGACTGTGTTCTTGTACTTCAGAAAGCCAACCATGTCCTGGGCTGCATCACCAGCAGGTTGAGGGAGGGGATTCTGCCCTTTATTCTACTCTCGATACCCACACCTGCAGTGCTGTGTTCAGCTCTGTGACCCCCAACATAAGAAGGATGTGGACCTGTTGGGTCAAGCCCAGAGAAGGCAATGAAGATGCTCTGAGGGCTGGAGCAGTTCTACTATGGAGACAGGCTGAGAGAGAGCTGGGGAAGAGAAGGCTCCGAGGAGACCTTACAACCCCTTCCAGTTCCTAAAGGGGCTACAGGATTGCTAGAGGGGGACTCCTAAAGAGGGTATGTAACAATAGGACTGGAAGAATGACCCCTTGGGAGGTCACAAAAGGGATTAGTCCTCTTCAAACATAAAGAGGGCAGGTTTGCATTAGGTATTAGGAAGAAATTCTGCCCTGTGAGGGTGGTGTGGCACTGGCATAGGTTTCCCAGAGAAAGCGTGGCTGTCCCATCCCTGGAGATGCTCGAGTCCAGGTTGGATGGGGCTTGGAGCAGCCTGGTCTGGTGGAAGGCATCCCTGCCCACGGCAGAGGGGTGGAATTAGATGGCTTTTGAGTACCCTTCCAATCCAAACCGTTCTATGCCTGTGCCACCGTGCAGCGGGGGGAAGCTGCATTAGGGACAAATCGCACCCGTGGGCGGAGGTGGGCAGGAGGGTTTAACAGGGCACGACATGCCGCGGGTAGGAGGTTGCCCCCGGCCGCTGCCGCAGCCCGCCGCCGTCCCTCTGTCCCCCGCTGTCGCTCTGTCCCCGCGGGCCGGCCCGGGGCGCGGTGTCTCCCCCCGGCGGCCGCCGGCGGTACTGCAGCTCCCAGGCTGCTCCGGGGCGGTCCCGCCCCCGGGGCGCGGCGGGACAAAGCGGGGCTGAGCGGCGCGGCCGGGCCGGGCGGCGGGGCCGGGGCCGGGCGGCATGGAGCGGGGCCGGCGGCGGGGCCCGCGGCCGCAATAGGAGCCGAGCCGAGCTGAGCCGGGCCGGGCGATGCGGCGGTGAGCGCGGCGGGGCCGGGCGCCGCCGCGATGCTCCGCCGCAGCCTCAGCCGCCTGGTGAGTGCGGGGCCGGGGTGGCGAGCGGGGGTAAAGTTCATTGTTATTATTTTTCGCCTTGTGTTGGGTTTGTTTTTCCGGGAGGGGTGAGCGGCGCATCCCACTCCCGGCGCGGTCCGCCCGCGCCGCGGGGCCCCGGCCCGCTTCCCTTTCTTCCGTCCGTCTGTCCGTCCCTGCGAGCCCTCCAGAAGTTGCCTTTGCTGCTAGAGCCCAAACCTTGTTTTTTACCCCCCGAAACCCAGCGGAGGGGACTTCCCCGCCCTGGCAGCGCGCACCGCAAACCGCGTGGTTCTTCCCCGGGCGGGATGCAGGGTGTGCTGCCCCCGCCGCTGCTCCACCCGCTTCCTGCCCCCCAAATCCATCCCGAACCCTTCCCGATGCCACATAAGCTACTTGAAGATTTCACAGTGACCTCATTGCTTGGCCTGAATGCTGTAATTACTCATTTTTTCCTCTTCCACAGCAAATGTGGCAAAAGCAGTGTTTTAACATCATTTCAGGCGCCGCTGTTTACTCAGCAGTGTCATTGATTGCGCAGTGCGTAGTTAGGAAAGTTCCTGGAGTTCAAGCAGCAGGCAGCGGTGTGTGGTGTTAGCACAGCTCAAACGCCCTGAGAGGCTCCGGAGCTGGTTCCTGAGGCACCACCCGGTTACCTGCCGGAATAATGGACTCTGTCCGTAATTGCCTATAAGGCCAGAGCCGCTGGGAGATGCACTCTCATATTCACTTTTGGTTTTGAGCGAGCTGCTACGTGTGCCAGATTTTCCAGATTTGCAGGACAAGGGACGCTAAATCTCCTTTTTTAAGTCTGGAGGTAGCTCTGCAGTGCTCATGGGGGGGAAAACTGGTTGATTTTCCCATTTGTAGGTTGTGTTTCTTTTGCAGGCTCTGGGTTAGCCCTGTGGAGAACCAACCACAACCATTGTTTTGCAGCCTCGGGGTCAAATATATCTGATCTGAACTCAGTGCCTTGCTTTTCTGGCTTTGATGACTGAATTTATCTCTGCCCTGTGTTATGTGCTTCCTGCCCCACCCTTGTGGGAGGCTTTTTCTCAGTCCTGTTGGAAGGCCTTTGGGGTTTGAAGCATCTCCACGGAGTTCAGAGAAAAGCTTTTTTAGGTGGCTGCTTCCCCTGAGCAGGTACCCACAGAGGTACCTGACTAGGCTCTGGGTCCAGTACCCTCCTTATGTGTGAGGTGTGACCCCTCTGTTGCCCAGGGGCCCCTCATTGTATGACTCCTGTGCTGCCTGGGGGCCCCCACACAGCCTCTGTGCCACCTCTCACAGTCCCTTGCTGGGGGGAGTGGATGTGCATCGCTGCTGGGATGTGCTGTCCTTTGGGGCAGAGGAAAAACAGTCCTGAACACTGAACCCAGGTATTTCTAAATGCTTTGTGCAGGGCTGAACTGTTGCAGCACCTGTTTGGAAGGTTAGAGGTAATTTTCTGGCTAGAGGAACAGCTCTGCTTGGAGACCAGAATAGGATGGCAGGGCATCTGCAGTGTTGGTGAGGGGTTTTAGACCTGTTTTCCGCCTCTTGGCTTAGTAAGTGGTGTTTCAGTAGCAATGAGATGTTTGTTATCAAGCTGGTGCAAGTGGCCATATCAGCCTTTGGCTGATGGAGCAGCTCCTGCCATGCTGCTGCAGCTCTGCCCTGTCCCCAGCCCTGCAGGGTGCCCTGGGAGGTTTGGATTGGTCCCCTCTCTCCTGCTCCATGGGAGGAGGGGACAACCCCTGGCAATCTCCATGGAGCTGTCCCAAGCTGCTGTCTTGCCCTCGGTCCTGGTTGGGTAGTACTGGGCTTCAAGAGATGCTTGTCTTCATTGCAGAAAATTCACTGCAGTTACTGAAGGCTGCAGATTTTCTGACACTTAGGATCCCATAGGGCTACTCAGACAAATGTTGTAACCTCTTCTCTGTGTGGTCTCTGCCAGAGGCTCATCAATACCAACAGATATTAAAAATCCTGTTTTCAGCTGTATTTCACAGTTTAGGCAGGATGGATGTGCCTTGCCCTATCAACATGATTGTTTGTGGCTCTGTTTCTCCCTCCTATAAACTCTTATCCTGGACTGGGTATGACATGGGGTGGTAAAAAGAGCAAGAAGGGTAGAGTGGTGTGTGTGGATCTTCTTTGCTACCCAGGGGTACAGAGTGGTGCTCTACAGAAACAAATTGGATTCTTAACTTCAGTTTGCACCACTGAAATAATCCCTGCCAAAAGAATAGTGGGGCTGGGATCGCTGCGGGGAGGTGGGATTGAATTGCCGTGGTTAATCCACTTTTAGGAGATACTGTCAACTTGAAATATAACTTTAATTCTTTTTTGGAAACGGATTCTAGCACTGGAGTCTTATTTTTATATTCATGCTGCTTGTACAGCTGTTGCGGGGAGGATGCGGGAGTAGAGTGGGGAAGTGTGTTGGTGGCCCGGGGAGGGTTTGGGTCAGTCTGCTGTGCTGGGCTCCTCACAGGACTGGGGTGAGCTCTGTCCACTTCCACTTCGCTGGGAAGTGCTGGTCCCTGCGCTGTGCATCAAAGACAAGGTGCTTTTTCTCATTTATTACTCTTCCTGGATTCTTCCGAAGCGTGCAGACAGCTGTACCTGCAGGCCACAGCTCTGCACCACAGCTCTGCCAGTGCTGCAGGGCTGGTTCGGGTTGTTGTAAGAACTAAATGAGAAATGAGAAAGAGAAGTTACTCGTGTCCTCATTATTTCAGTTTTCCCCTCCATTCGCTTTTATTTAAGGCTGGTCTGGAAGTGAGCCCTGGGAGCTGTCACCCTGCTCACAGTGCAGGAAGGCTGCAGGAGGCAGGGAAAGACCCAAGGTGTTCTCTCTCCTCTTGGGGTACCTGGTGCTGGCTGAGCTCATGGACTGATATTTGCACTCCCTTCTGGATCTCTTGCCTCTGCAGTCAGTGCAGTTCCTTGCTCTGGTATTTTCCTATTCTGTTCAGAACCCAGGATAATTAAGAAAACAACAAACAGTCTGTAATTGGGAGCAAAATTCTTCTGTTTGTGTGTTTGTGCAGTGCCCAACAACAGGACCTTAGTTGTGTTATTCCCTTTTAATTAATACCTTGGGGCCTGATCCTCTTTGCAGCCTGTACCCTGGTAAATCCCTGGTGTTTAGCAAGTGCTGGGCTTGTTGTGAGCTGCAGGTTCTCAAGAATGTTTGCTTGATGTTGTGGAAAGAAGGTGCATCTTAGATGGTCATGCAGTGCTTGTCCCTGGGCTGGACCCACATTGTGACTCTGTGCCTTTGCCTTGTTGTAAGTTGGAGTGGTGTTCCCCTGCTGGTCTTCTGGAATCTGCAGCTGCCAACCACGGGGTTACCCCCAGGTTGTTTATGGGACCCTGTGGGGCAGGTCCTAACTGGTGCCCTGCAGGAAAATATCCCCACTGAGACCTATTCAAATGACAGAAAATGGGAAATGGCCCAAAGTCATTTTTTAGAGGGGAAATGAATTCCCCATTGGTGATGAGAAATAGGTGAGAAGGGACAGGGGTGGGTGGAGAGAGCTCCTGGGGTGCACTGGGCAGTGTGGGAGCTGACCACTGTTGGTTGCTGCTCACCTGGCCCCTGCCCAGCTCGGGGGGATGCTGGAGTATGACTTGTGGGAGATGTCTGAGTCTGAGGTGGAGGATGTGTCTATAGTTTTTGCAGCAAATATGTAATAATGTCTATTTTGGGACATGGAGCACATCTGTGATTTTCTTTCACATTTGTTTTTTTTTTTAAGACAGTGAATCAAACATTAATGTGTGATTGCAGTTCTTACTCTAATAACAAAGAAGACCATAGGCAGGAGTTGGTGGCCTTGAGAATTGTCTTTTTTCCCCTAAATCAAGTCATGGTAACAGCTTGTGAGTAAGGCTTCATGTCAGATACCTTGTACCTGACTGACAACTTCTGCAAGAAGTGTTTTGCTTTCATTAATGTGACAAAAACTTGCAAGCAGCAAAGGTTGGGGTTGGGGTGTTTCTGTGACACCAGGTGGCAGTTCTGCTTGGAGAAATCCCACACTTCAAAAGAGTGTGAATTTTAACGAAGTGACTTGAATTTTTCATGAAAGTTGCTGGAATTTATTTTGTAAGGTGTATTTAACATGATAACAGTGTTTCATGCACTTGGGGCCAGTTCCCCTATAGCAACCACAGGGCAGCCTATGCTTGATGGCAGAGAAGACAAGCTCAAATAGCTGCAAAAGACTTTTTCCCAGGGATACAATCCCTTATTGATGCTCCTCCTCTGGAAAATGGGGACGCAGGAGTTTCTCAACTTCCGTGGAATGTGGAGACACAGGAGTTTCTTCGATTCCTGTAACTGTTTCCTCTTTAATGTCTCCTAACTATAACCTTATTCCCAGAAATAGCTCAACCATTTGGCTAAAAATAAAGAAAAATCAAACAAAAAACTTACCCTGGGATAAAGAGCTGCATGGAAACATTCATGTGTGCAGCTGAAGGTTGGAGAAGTTAGAAAATGCTGTAAGGAGGGACTGGAAAGCACCAGTCAAACATTAATGATAAATGGTGCTGCCAATTAAACCTGTGGTGTGCAGAAACTTTTTTGTGGAGAATAACATGTGTCTGGCCTGTATTTTATTCTTCACTCAATACCATTTTTGTCCCCAGTTGATATTTTGCTGAGAATAATGATGATTGTCTGGGCTGTGCGGGGATGGTTCAGAGCTGAGCTGACTGGAGTTGCAGCTGAAGGCATGGCAATTTAATTTTAACAATAAAAGTTGTAAAACCTAACAGGCTGTCTATTAATAGCAAGCTTTTCAGCCTTGCCTTTAATTTCATCCTGTTGCCTTTAGTTTATGCACTTCCTTTCTGATTAAAACTGCTGTTTTCTGGCTGTAACTGTCTCTCTCTAGTGGAGAGATTTATTTTTTTTTTATGTTAGTTAAAAGCTGGTGGAGAGTATTCGTGGGATCTGTAAGTTCTGACTTACAGACCTTCCCACCCAAATTAGTTGTTGTCTGCCAGTGATCACATTTTTAGCAATGCAGGCTGGGTTCCTGTGAGCATCTTCCTCCCATGGCACTGTGCTTGTGTCTCTTATCCGAGGTGTGCAGTAGAAAAATAGCCTTTGGCTGCTAATTCCTTGAGGTGGGGGACTCTGTGTCCCCTTGGGAGACTTGAACCTGCTATCCTTGCTGAGAAAATGCCAGGGTGGCCAAGTGGGGGAACATCCCTTTGGCCGAGATCTTCCCACTGGAGATGGCAGGGGTAAGGGAACCACCGAGCTGCCCAGCCTGGCTGGGGTACCTGGGCAGGGAGAGTTTTCCAAGAACTTGGACTGAGTGTGCTGTTAACCCATTTGCCTTTCCCTGAAAACGTTTGCTCAGGGGATTTTTCAAGGGAGTTTCCTGTATTTAGTTGTGTGTAGGAGGTGGGTGCTGAGGCCGGATGGCAGTGGGGAGGTTTTCCTGCTCAGCCAGTCCCTCCAGTGGCCTTCTGCCCAAGAGTGTCCCCCTGCTGAGCCCTGCCAAGGGGAGAGGGCAGCAGCTCTTGCCCTGTGCCAGGACAGGCTATCCCGAGGTGATCTTAGAAAATGCTTTACTTCTGCATTTAGACTGAAATCTCCTTCTCACTGCTCATCTCAGAAATAATTCCGTGCTTGCCGAGGTCTGGTGTTGGGAAAGACGGGCTGGTTTTTCTCAAGCAGGTTTTGCCAGTGCAATAAACAGGGTGTTGTGGGCTTTTCCTGCCTGTGCCCTCCCAGCCAGTGGACCTGCATCCAGACCTGGGCTTGAAGGTGATGCTGCATGGGAGCCAGGAGATGCTGGCATGCGTCTCCTGCAGCTCTGCCCTGGCAGTTACCTCAACTCTTGCAAGTAGACAATATTTTTTTTCCCCCTACTTTAATTACCAAGCAATATTGAGTTTCAGGGTTTGTTTTTTTTTCCAGTGTTTTCTGTTTTTTGCCTGGAGATTTGCAGTTTTCTCCAACTTGTGGGGACCGTGTAGATGCTGGGCTGCAGGCAGGGCTGGTCCCCTGCAGCTTGGTGTGCTGGACTGTGACTGATTTTTTTTTTTCCCAGTTGTGATTAATTGTGTTACTTAGGAGCCTCACACCGCTGGGTTGTTGTTAGCAGTGGGCACAGTATGAAGGACACTGTGAAGTGGGCTGTACTAGACCCTGTCCTGCCTTTAGGGATACTGTACCAGTCAGAAAGTGTGTCCTACTCATTGGAAATGCTCATGTTGCTGATGACTGTAAGCCAGTATTATTATTTTTAAATTATTGTGTCTCTTTCCCGTAGTTTTTCTCTCCTATGACTCCTTGTACTCTCTTCATAGGCTGTCTCCACCACCACCAGGCAGCCCCAACTGCTTTGAGTGTAACCATCATGCTGCACTTTGCTGATTTGCTTTGATTTGTCCAACCTCACACCAATGACTTGTTCACTGTGCTTGCCTTAATTTGTTAACATTTGATTTGGGCAGTTAGTATTTTGGCTTTTTTGCAAACTTGACTCCAAGACTTGTGCATGGAGCTTTTATGTGGATTGCCATCACCCTTCCGTGGCAGGAGGGCGATGCTGGTGCTGCCTCTGCACTGCAGGGGATGGCAGTAAGTGGCAGGCTGGTTTAAAGCTTGGTTTGCTGACTTGTAGCCTGGGGAAACAGTAAAACTGTTTTAAAAGGTCTCCTCCGGCCTCTGCCCTTACCTGATTCTTACCTGGCAGCAGCACGGCTGCTGGGTCAGGAAAAACCTGTTTTGCCCAGAGGCTGCAGTGACTTCAGTGTATATATATATATATATATATATGCATTAAATATACATGCATGCAATATATGCACATCAAATATGCATATGTGCAATATATATAGATGCATTAAGTATGTACATTTATTTTTGCTTATGGGCTCTTTCTTGGGCTTGGCCAAAACCCAGGGAGCTGCAGACCAGTGGCTGGCACAAGGCACCACTTTGGTGGCTGCAAAGTGCATTTGGGTATTGAGCTGCACACAGGGCAGCGGGGTGGGGATAGCAGCTGGAGGCTCACTGATGGGAAGGAAGCAGTCCTAGGTTTTGCTTCTCCTCCCCTCCATGCTTTTTTGTGTTCTCATAGGAGTGCTTGCTGCGATGGGTGCTGATCAGAACCAATACTCTGTAAAATGTTTAGCTCCTTATACAATCCCTTGCACACATGATTCACAGATTGTCCATTCTTGTGGGCACCTGTTGCATCTTGCTGACTCCAGTGATTTTTTTTCCCAAAACCTCACTTACATTTTTTGGGATGGAGTTCCAACTGGAGACCATTTAGTCTAAAAGTGTACTTTCTCTGAACATCCAGCCCTAATTGATAGTGCTTGTAGTTCAGAGACATTTGTCCTGTTCTGCTTAATGAAAGGTTAATGCACTTATTTTTGATCTGGCTGTTTGTAAAGAGCTTTTTGTTTTCCTCCTGCAGCAGAAGGAAGGGTAAGCCCTTGTGAGGCTGTCCTAGCTGGGTATTTTGAGAGCAAGGCTCATAATTTTTTTTCACGACTTGAACACGATTCCTGTTAACCTCCTTTGTGGCCTTGGCTGAGTAATGCTTTGCTGTTGGCTTTTTGCTCTGTTTTCAGCTGAATTTTGCAGGATCTATATGTGAAAGGACCCCAACTTTGCTTTTGTAGGGCAGTATGTGGAGGGCTTGGTAATTTCTTGCGGTGTATTTCTGAAGGGTCTTTAAATCTTACATGTCTTAAAGTGTGCTGTGCGCCTTAACAAGATTTGATAAGACTATCAGAGTGAGAAACAGAGGCATCAGCCACTTGGTAGATGTAATTTGTTTGCAGTACTGTGGCAAACACACTGATTTGCAAAACAGAGGGATCCTATTTTTCTTGTACTGTAAAGGACCTAGAAAAGCTGAGTAAGATGTGCAACAGGCAAGACTAGACAATTTGAAGCGCTTCTTTGGCATTGCAATCCAAGATCTCTTCAGCAGTAATACAAATTAAATACTACTTGACTGCAGCGACACTGTGCTCTGTCACTGGAGTCTCAATTGGCTTAAGAGGGGAAAATAAAAAAAAACCCAAACTCACTGCCGGGAAATTAAATGCAGGGGAAAAAATCCACTTTGTGAGCAGCCTTGCCATCTTTTATTATAATTTCTGTGTAATTCCTCCCCAGCATTTGCACTAAGCCAAGCAGCTGCTGTCTGTAGGGACTCAGACTGCACTGGGGGAGCTGCAAAGCCAAGCATAAAATGGAGTTAATATATTTTTTTGTTTACTTTGGGTGGTGTTTTGCATGCCACTTTTGTTCACTCTGAGTTGTGGGAGGTTTTTGTTCTTTTTGTTTTTTCTTCCTTCCTTACAGCTCACCTTTTCTTATATTGTTTGCTCAGGGAGGATGCACAGTAAAATTAGCTGAGATGCCCAGAGGACTGTTGTCCTTGTGTCAGCCAAACTAATATTGTGGAGTACATAATTTCCATGGGGTGGTTTCTTTCAGTGCAGTTGAATGGATGGAAGTGGGACTTCCCACTCGACAAGTCCCATTCCGGTAAGCACGGAGTGGGAAGCAGTGACACAAGACAGAGGAAACCTTGGGTGAAGGAGCTTGTCTTGATAACTGTGAGAGTAGGAACGTGCTTGTCCCAGTGCTTGGCTAGGGATAGCCTGATAGGATGGGATGGAGATGTCTGAGGCATTTCCTGGCGTGCTGTCTTGTTCTCCGGTACAGGATGGGCTCGCTTCTGCAGCTGATGGTGCTGCAATTGGCTACACTGAAACCCCTTGAGCTCCAAGGCCAACATGCTAGGGCTAACTCAAACCTCAGCTCCACGTCCCTGTGGATAAGCAGATTTCCCTCCTGCTGCCAATCCAGGCTGCTGTGCTGCTGGCATTGCTTGGGCAGTCTGTGCTCCGCAGGAGCTGCTCTGCAGCTGCCTTACCCAGCCCAACAGGAACATGAGCCAAAGGATTTCCTGAAGATAAACAGTTCTAGGCAACATGTTGAGGATTTCTCTCCTGACTGGGTGGATTGCAATGATCCTGTATCCTGGTACAATTGTGCCTGCAGCCCCAAGAATGAATCTATTGGTCACTGTAGTATCTGGAGATGAAAATATTTCCAGTGGGGTCTGGAGCATATGGAGCTGGTTTTGGCTGTGGAGCAAGGGGTGAAGGTGGTGATTTATCCCTTTTATCTCCTGCTGCTTCTGTGGAAACATTTCTCTGTAGTACAGCAAGGGGAGGATTAGGAAACCATGGCTTTTACATTTTTGGAGTTGAAAAACTTAATCTGAATCAGTGTAAGTGAGGAGCATGGTATGGGGGGCTGGGACCTTGGACCTTGGGTACCCATTGCAGGGACTGAGAGCACCCCATGGTGCTGGTGCAGAACTTGGTGGGCCCCTGCAGCCTGGACCTGCCCTCTCATCCCTGCTGGTGGCTGTTGTGTGGGAGATAGGACAACCTCCCTGGGGCAAAGCTTGATCTGAGGGGATGTGGCTGGGCAGGCCTGTGCACCAGCCCATGCTTCTGGGATGCTGTGGTGAGGTACAGCCTGGTAGGGGGTGTGCAGCTCTGTCCCCAGAGTGTGGACAGCCAAGCAGGCTTGCTTCCCAGGGGAAAGGGAGGAAACTGCTCTGGGAAATGGGCTCCTCGCCAGTCAGCTGGCAGCCTGGCTTTGAAATGCTGGGAAAACTTAAAAAGGGGCAAAATGTTTGTAGGTGGCAGAGGTCAGAGTAATGTCTGGCCGAGTGGGGATGCATAACATAGCATTTAGGGTTTTTTTTGTTTCCATAACTGAAGAGCTCAGGCTTTCAGAGGACCAGAAAACAACAGGAAAACCAACAAATTATAGCTCTGCAGGGTGATGCAAGCACTGACAATTGCAAACTTGGAGGGTTTTTTCCACTTTGCTCTTATTTTAATTTTTGCCAGGGCAAATCACTGCTCTGGAGAGCTTGCTGCCTTGCTAAAATAGCTGCTGATGAACAGACATATGTGCACAGCTTGAGCTGGGGAAAGGAGGGAGGAAGAGTTTTGAAGACAGGAAGACCTCGTTGTATTTGCTTTGTGACCTCTGCAAAACATTTGGCTCTTATTCAAAGTCCTTTTTTCTATTCTCGAGCCTGAAGTGTTCCTATGAGCCTGAATTTTATATGCTGGCAGCATGCTGGTCGAACTTTTCTTTAGGACTGCCAAAAATAAAGATCTGCTGCCTGTATTTCAAGATGAGCAATGGTTTCATAACCCTGGCTGCCAACAGGGTAGAGCAAAAAGAATGGAGATACTGAAAACTTCCAAAGGTCGGTGCTTATGTTTGAACAGGAGCAACAGATTTTCCACACAACAGCTGCGCTGAAGTAATACTGGCCCAATCAATACTGTCTGGGTTTGACTTTCTACATCATATATGAACCTGACTTTGTGCAAAGTGCTGCTGAACAGAAGCTGTGATTACAGACACTGTGGCATGTTTGATGGGAAGATGCAGTACTGTGTGGTTTGGGGGTAGACTTCTTCCAAAAGGAAAAAAAAAAAAAAAACAAAAAAACAAAACCTGTGCCAAAAAAGGTCTTTTCAGCTGTCACCCCTGTGCACAGTGCTCCTCAAGTCCAGGATGGGCCTGGGCTCTCCTGTAAATTCAGTATCTGTGGAAAAAAACTCTTGTATTTCCTCTCTCCACCCTTATTAAACCTTTCAAGTAGCTCTTTCCCCTGTTCTCCCCACCCTGCCATGTCTCTCTCTGGTTTTATCAGTGGCTTTGTTGGCTAAGTCAGCTTTTCCAGGAAGTGCAGCCCAGTTCGGCTCTGCTGTTCCCCAGCCCATTGTCCTTGATGAAAGTGACCTTCTTACAAGCCCACATGGTCAGGCAGAACAATCTTGGGGCAGAGAGAACATGGGAACAGGCTCTCGTTGGGGCCCCTTGCTTGGATGTACTTGAACTTGCATTAAGGATGGTGTGATCTGGGTCAATGATGTTCTGCTAGAGCACATGAGCTACCACTTTGTCATCCCCAACAGGGACCGAGGGCAAGGTCTGGATGTTGAACCTCATCACATGTTGACGGTGATTTTAAAAAAAGCCAGGTATTGGTCCTTTTCTCATGACTCCTCTTTTGCTGTTGTTTGTTCTGTTGGTCTGGGGGCTCTCATGGTTACCCCTGCTGCCCCCTCACCACGGCTGAACCTGGCTTATCCCAGCAGTCACTCCTTGGTGACTGTGTTTTGTCTCTGGTTGAAATAGCAGCAGAAGCTTCAGCATAGGAGAAGGGATACAGGTTTAAACTTCAACTTTCTGCTTTCCCAAGGTACCAGCCTTCCCTATTTTGCTTAGGGTTGAGCAGCTAAAGTCCTGTCCAGTGAGAGATGAGTTTCAAGCAGCCCACACCTTCAGCCCTTTCTCTTGGACCTATGAGCTCTTGGTGTTTCAAATGCGATGTTGGTTGGTTGTTTCCTTTCCAAGGTCTGTGCACGTTATCGACTCTTTTCTGCAGGTTCAGGGAGAGCAGTGGGGTTGATCCCAGTCGATGGAATTCTCTCTCTAAATCAGGAGATCTGCCTAAATATGTGGTCAACATGGGTAAGCATAGTCCGAACTGCTAAATTATTAAGGGCATTCTCAAAGGTTCGCCTTTACCTGCATAGAAATCACTGAAAACAGGGAGTCTTAGAGAAATCGGCAAGAAAAATTTTCAATTAAAAATGTATCAGTTGGGCAGTGGAGTTGGTGTGCTGAGCGACTGCCCAAGGCTGATGGATGTTTTGGGGGAGGTTATGGTAAATTTATGGAGGCTTTTTAAAATTGTGCATGCGTTTTTCTTTGTTCTTTTGGGGCTAAATGAAACAGGAGCTAGAACAGACTGTTTTGGGAGATGGTGTTATTTTTGTAGGCTTTTTTTTTGTAAATCAGGTCGTCTTCTCTACTATATTTTTGATAAATGGAACAATATAGGAGAAATTAGACTTTAAACTATTCATGAGATTGAAGCCAAGTAATGTGATTTAATCTTTCTTTTGCATATATTTAATATAAGCTGTGATTTCATTCAAATGTTTGAACTTTGTACTTACACCATATAATTATCTCTGGTTTTAGCAGATGACTTTTTTTTAAATGTCTGTGGTTTTTATTAGATATGTTTTCTACGAGTTATTTGTGTTTACTTTGTGGCTTGAAGCTATCTTCAGCAAACATGAAAGCAGTGGTTTTTTTATTAGTTAGTTCTGGTTTAGGTGCTTTCTGAAGCTCTAGTAAATCAAATGCTGGTGGGTTTTTTCCTTCTGCCACTGTGTGTTTTTTTTCTGGAAACAGGATCAGCAGGTAGCACACAACTTGCTTTCCATATGGGGCATATAATTATACACTGTGTTTTACAACTGCCCTAGAAATAGTCCACTCAGAGTGGCTCCTTGTCAGCAGTGGCTGCAGGAGAGGTTCACCTCTCCTGTTGAACTCAGACTAACTCCATTAATTTTTATCTAGGCTTGCTAATTTTTACCCAGGTTTGCAACTTTTATCAAGGGCCATCCAGGTCCTGTACATGATGTTGTAATGGATTCGTAGAAACTGGGGACAGTGGGTGAAGAGGAGCCTCTCTCTGAGGCAGGGGACAGCCGTTGTGCTGGAGCAGGATGTCTCTGTGGGAGAAAGGCACAGGTGGAGAGGGGAAAGAGACACAAAGGGTTGCCAAACTGAGGTGAAGAATTTGGGGAGTGCTGTGGGCTGCAGATGTAATTCCGTTGTCTCTATGTAATGCTCCAAAAGCTTAAAGTCATAGATGATTTTGGGTTATTTATTAGTTGCAAGTTGCATCCATGGGTATTTTTAGACCTGGTCTGATGCCTTCAAATCATATGTGTTCTTATTTCCCCAAAAAAAAGTTTGTAGTGAAATGCCAAACTTCTACTGACCTTCCATGGGCGTCTGGGTGCAGGTAGACGGGCTTTTTAAATTTGGACAGCGTAAGAAAATAGTCATTATCCTTAATGCCTTGTTCTCAGAGCTGCTGCTCCTGGCAGTACATGGGCTTTATAAAAGGTGAGAGTAGGGGAAAGTTGGGTTGCATCAAATTACTTAACAGAAATACGTTCTGTATCTGAATTTCTCCATGATCTGAGGAGGACTGTGCTGCAGCAGCAGCCCTTTGCCCATGCAGCAGAGTGTGCCTGCATCGGTGGTGATGATGTGGTTATTTATTACTGCAGCTGGACTCCTGGTCCTGCCCAGGGGGGAGAAGGAAGATGGAAAGTGAGCTGCCAACTTGAAGGATGTTCCTGGCAGAACAGCCTTGCTAGCCTCATCTTTATCTCTTATGATTTGTGTTTGGCTGTTGTCTTCCAGCTGAGCTCCTTCAGGAGAAATCTGGTTTGAATGCCCTGCTGAAAGATTGACTCTTTGATGGGCTTGGTTAGGCACTGGGGGAGTGGACCAGGAGCCCTGAACTGAAGCTTGAAATATTGCGGGAGAGACGCACGTCTTTGAGGCTGGTCTGCAGATGATGCAGACAGGATAGTGACTCTGCTCAAAAATACCTCCTTCCCTCCTTCTTCTCAGTTCGTGGTGTCTGCAGTGTCCCCTGGGCTGCTGCTGTGTGTCTGCCAGCTACTGGGAGCTCTTCTGGATCGCAGGGACATGGTACAGCAGACAGATCTGAGGTCATCTACCAACATCCCCACATTGTCAAGCCTTGGTGGGATGATGCAGTGTGGCTTCCCCTGGCACTGTCCCGAGGTTGTGAGCAGTCTGACTAATCCCTACAGATAGCTCTGGTTCTCCCAGCACTCATGCAAACACCACGCCTCAGGCCGAGGGAGGTGATAAAGTGCATATGAGGGGAACGCAATTGTTTATTTTCTTGAATAATCCTTTTGGCAGACTTGGCTCTAAACAGCAGGAGAAACTCTGGCATTTGCCCTCACCAGCTCACTGCAGAGCTGTGGACTCTGGGCTTTATAGAACCCCACCAGGCAACGAGACAGCTGTTTGAATTGTATCCAAGTAATATTTTCTTTTTTTTTTTATCAGAATTAAAATTTTTGATGAAAGGCGGTTGGAAAAGGTAATCTAAATCCTCTCTCTGCTAATCTGCATATTTTATAATTTTCCTCAAAGCCTGGCAGTTATTCCCTAAATCTCCCTGTAAGTCTCTGTTGAGAGCTGTTATTAAGATGTAGCAATCTATTAGCGACCCAGCGAGAGGTCCGAGGTGGGTTCGTCAAAATGAGAGCTTTTAATTGCTGTGCTGAGCCAACACCTCTCGCCTCAGGCGTCATCGTGGTGTGTTTTCACTTTCTGGAAAGTGGAGAAGAGAAAGATGTGGTGTGAAGCCTTCCAGCTTCTTGTGGGGTGTAGGATGGTGTGACACCGTGGGGTGGTTGAGGGAGTGGGAAATGAAATGCTGTGAGTGGTGGGAGCCTGGGCAGACCGGGGAATGATGACTGCTCCCTCTCCTGCCACCTCAGAGGGCTCGGATGCATTGTGGAGTTACAGTGTTACTGTTAACATGGGGTTACAGTCATTCTTTGTAAAAGATGCTTCCAATAAATAACTGAAGGGAGATGAGGGTGAAAGCCCACCTAGGAGTTAGTGGTGCTAACTCAGTGAGGCTTGGTCAGCCAACACACCACATCTGGGGTTTGGGTTCTCCTCTGCTCTGGGGCTTCATGTGCTCCATGCTTTCTATGGCTGTGGATAGTCAGTAAATGCTCGTGTATATTTTTCCAGTAGTGCTTTAACCAGAACTTTATGGTTTCCATGCCAATACGTGTGTTTGGCAAATCCTCACCCCTGCTCCTTCCCCCCTGCTCTGCCAATGGTGCAGGCAGGGGAAGCTGTCGCTTCCTCCCTGTGCTGGAGGGATACTCGCCAGGCACGCCTGGCTCCAGATCCTTCACAGGGACACGACGGGGACTTCACACTTGGGGACACTGTCTCAACTCCCTGGTGCTGCAGTGGCGCAGATGAATGGCTCTGCCTCTCGCTCCTGGGGTGCAGGTTGGTGAGACCCACCTCCATAACGCAGCGGATACATCAGGGAACATTTTTTGGAAGATGTGCTGTTCACTGCTGCAGGCAGTGATGATGAGGCTGGGAGAGTGGTGGCATTCCCTAGCTGGGAATGTGCGCCTGCCTTATCTGTGTTTGGGAGCTGCTGGAGGTGCTGGTGGCTGCTGCTGGATCTGTGTTGGGAGGTGTGGGGATATGGTGCAGGGTTGTGAGAAATTTCCATCTTCTACTCTAAGCATCAGCTGCTGGAGGTTTGGGGATGGCTGTAGCAGAGCAGTCAGCACAGCAAACCAGGTTTAGGCATAGTGTAAAAATACTTCTTTAATTAAAGATGGTGTAGACACAGGTGGGGAAGCAGGGGGAAGGAAGCTGCTTCCTTTGGGCAGATCCTGCTCCTGGTGCAGCAGGATCAATTCAGTTGTTGCTGCTCCAGGTACACCTATTTTAGTTGTTTAAATTTTTGGTTTTTACACTTTCCCCAAGCAGCAGTTAGTCCCAGGGTTTGCTGTCTTAACATGTTTGTTTTCAGAACACCTTTTCTCTGGCTGGGTTTTGTTTGCAGTTTGACAAGCTGCCTGTGATGAGCCCTTTGGACAACCGAGATGCGGAGCCAGATCCAGGGCACTCCATGAGCATCTGTCTTTTAAATAGAAGTAGACTTTTTCTAAGCTAAATCCAAAGTCTCTGTGTACCAGTGTGGTGGTGAGGCATTTTACATGGACTTGAGGATTGGACAGGAGAGTGTGTGTGTAAAGGAGGCTGCAATTTTCATCATTCTATCTGTGGTGAATAAACCCAAAGCTGAAGGACTTTCAGGTCAGAACTAGGAAGAGATATGTAGATGATAAAATATATTCCTTATGACTTCAAATTCTTGATAAAGATACATATTCTACTTCAAGAAGGAGAAATTGCCTGGTATAGGCTGCAAGTATAGGCAGCAGGTGTCCAGCATAGCGACCTGTCCTGGTGACAGGCTGGGGTTCTGGGAGCTGATGGCTGAGCAGAGCTGGGCTGGAGGTTCAGCATGGTCTTGGTTTTGCTAAATGACCTTATGTGTTCTTCTTTGTGCTTTGAGTGGGGCATAGAAGTGAATTTTTGGGTTTCTAGCTGCCTTTTTTCTAATGAACAGCAGAGTGCATTGAGAAGCTGGAAGCTATTAACACAGATAATTAATTTTTTTGAGTTGAAAGCTAATTTCTCCCTTTCCTGGTTGCCCTGACAGTGTGCTGGGGAGGAGAAGCGGGTCGGTACACGCACCGTGGTGGTCGGGCACCGTCCTGTTTCAGAAACAGAGGCGTGTGTGGCACAGAAGTTCTGCGACAACAGGATTGTCTCCTCCAAGGTGAGCTCGCTCTGCTTGTCCATGTGCATAGTGGACATGCATTCCCTGCTCCTGTATTCACCATGGTTTTATTTGGTGGTGGTTTCTGAAATAGAGAAACGCTGAGTTCCTCAGGGTTGGATGTAAAGGTCCTTTTGCAAGTGGAGCAGTGTGGTACGGACCTTACATGCAACTCCAGTCACTCTCTTTGGCTTTTTTTTTTTTTTCTTTCTATCAATGCCAGTGTGGGTCTGTACAAGTTCCTTTCTTCTAGGCTGGATGAGAGCAAAGCATATGGACACAATGGTTTTGGGGGGTTGGGGTAGGTGTTTTTGGTGGTGTCTTTTCTTTTTTAAGTTTTCTGGCATTTGCTTTGGGAAGAAAGGACAATTTAGATGTAATACAGTATGAGGTAACAGCAATCAGATTTGCAAAAGGGAGTGAGAATTGTTTTATTTTATAAATGGACTGAAAAATACAATTCCCCGTTTTATTTTATTTTTTTTAATTCCATGGGATTTTTCTGTCTTGAGATAGGACAAAAATAACCATGCTCTGTTTATCCCTTTGGATGGAAAGGGGGAAACATTCATATGGTATTAATGCCGCTTTTGTTTATGGTGGAAAACTGTGATGACACCCATCTGCCTTCTGCTTAGCTTTTTTCCATGACATTCATGAAGCTATTTCAAAAGATTTGAGGCAAATTCGAGTAAAATATCAAACAAGTGGCATTCCATATTGTCAACACAGCTGGATACGTATCACACTACTTAGGATTCATGATGCTCAGCATACACTCAGGCTTCAGTTTTGCTGTACTTGAGCTGTAAACTGTGTTTTCCCTCTCCTTTCTCTTTTTATACATCTTGGCTCTTATCTGTTTTTATATGTCTGTGCTGTCTGAGTTTATTTTGGGAAAAAGTTTTAAGTCTAGCCATGTTTAACTTGTGTAGCATTCCCATTGACATTTCCCTGGCACGCAAGAGGGGGTCCTTCAGCGAGGACACCTCCCCCTGTTCCAGTTCCCTCTCTGACAAATGGTTTGTTTGAGCACTAATTTTAGTTCTTCCTTGATTTATTTTTGAATGTTGTGTCCTTGCTCTTTTTTTCCATTTATATTTGCTAGGCATGGGTGGTCTTACCTGACCAGTCTCTTTTATAATTAAGTAGACATTGGTCATGAGACTTGGCTTCTTATTCTTTTTTATTCCAGGCAGATTGAAAGATAGATATTAGACCCATTATTTTACATGGTCGTCCTAAATTCCATGTTTTCTAAAGCAAATGATTCAGCAGCCTTCTTAAAATTATAATAAAGCAGGACCTAATACCAGATTTGTATTGGCTTTTTGTATTGGCAGCATGGCTTTTTGTTTGTTTCATTTGCTTTTTGTTTGTTTTTGTTTGTTTCATTTGCTTTTTGTTTGTTTTTGTTTGTTTCATTTGCTTTTTGTTTGTTTTTGTTTGTTTCATTTGCTTTTTGTTTGTTTCGTTGACTTTTTGTTGTTGGTTTTTTTTTAACAGAAAAGCATCTCTAAGATGGTTTGGGAAATTTGGAAAAAAATCTCCACTGTGCATTATTTCTTAATGAAATCATATGTCTACAAATGCCTTTCTAGAAGTTGTCTGCTGAAGTAGATCCTGTTGTTTTTATTTTATTTTACCTTCACCGTTTTCCAAATGTGTGGTTTGGGTTATTTTGACAAAAGGGAAATAGTTGTCTACTTTAAAGCAAAGAAACACAAATGCCCACACAACTGTGAGGCACTTCCAATTATTCCTACTCTGCTCCAGCAGAGAGAACTGGAGCTGGAATCTGAAGCAGGAGCTCGGTGGCGTGTCAGCATCCAGGTCCATCGTGCTCCTGGTTTTAGGTCTGGGACCTGGACCTCTGCCTGGAGCTGCTCAGCTGCCTTGCTGTGGTTCTCCTTGGCATGTTAAAGGGAGAACTCCTTTCTTCTTTTGTGCAAATACTTTATATTTTGTAGCTCTAGTCCCTCTCAGTCACATACCTTGGTTCGTTTGTGAGTCCCCCTCTCTCCCCACAGTACACCCTCTGGAACTTCCTCCCGAAGAACCTTTTTGAACAGTTTAGAAGAATTGCCAACTTCTATTTCCTGATCATCTTCCTCGTGCAGGTAAGAGCTTTGCTGCTGAGAGTGGGTTTTATTTTGGTACAGATGGTAAGCACAGCTTGAACAAGAATTGAGCTTCAAAACTGACTCTGTGCTTATAAGTGGTTTTGTTTTTTTTAGTTGGAAGCTGTGTTATAATTCTACCACACCATCCAGTATATAATAATAATTAAAATATCTAGGCCTATCTGAGATGAGGTTTGAATGACTGCTGGAACATTGATGAACCGTCTTAACTCTAGCTGTTAAGATCAATCAACCAGTGAAAATACACTTGATGCTACAGAATCTATTTTTTTTGTCACAGTTACTACTTCTGTTGCATAACTCTATTTTCTGAAGTCACGTGATATTTATATGTCTCAGTTATCATGAGTTTCAGGGCAAGCAGGAGAGATAGGTTGTACTTAGTAGAATTTAGAAAATGCGTAGGATGAGATTCAGTAACATGAAGTTTCAGGAAGCTGCTATGCATGGACAAAACAGCAAATTTTTTACATGAATGAACTTTTCCTGCTCTGCCTTGTAGCTTGAGTTAAGGGGCAAATCCTGGGGAAGCCTGAATACTCATTTTATCTGTTCTGTCATCCAAGAAAAGCAAGCTGTCAAAATGCATTGGGGCAAAGGGAGTTTGAGAGAATCACCACAGTGCATTTACTCACCTTTTAAATCCTCAGGCCTGGGTCTCAGCAGACAGCCAGCTCTAGGGCTGAAAATAGGCATCAGAGCTGTACCCCAGCAAATGAAGTGGCATTGTGTGGCTACTGCAGAGATCCTTCTGTTAGGTGATTTCTCCAGGGTTTTGGTGATTCAGGACTGGGGTATCACTCTCTCCTAGGCTGCTTATTTGAAAGATGAGTGCCTAAAATCTTTATCCTCACAGTAAAGAGTTATGATTTATAGTCATTTCGGTGGTTGTTGCAGAAACGGGGGATCCCAAGATAACAGCTGTGTGTGGCTCTTCCTGGCAGTGTGACATGAAAGGCCAATTTACTCCGGCGTCAGCTGGCTTGCCTCCATCTCTTCATTTCGCTGGCGTTGCTCCATTTTGTCAGACCCAATTTGTAATTTGCCTTGAACTGAAGCGATGCCCTGGAGTCGGGATGTCCTTTTTGTGTAGCTGGCCACTTAGTGACGCGGTATTACATTTTATCTATTGACCCTCTGGCCACGAAGAATGTGGAATATTCCTGATTATACTTACAGAACGGGTTGCAGTCTAGCTGCTTGCCCATTTTAGACACAGGTGTGTGCAGGTGAGAGAAGAGCCTGGTTGTTCTGCCTTCACTGTCTTCTGTGAGCACCTCTAAAATAAGGAAGCAGCCCTCATGGCCTATTAAAAAAATAACAAACCCAACCAAGCAAAACCCAACCTGACAGCACTGATCCACTGGCTGCTGTATAGAGTAACCAGTTGCCCCCAGGTGCTTCTGGAGATGTCACTTGCCTTAAAAAGCAGCCAGGGCCACTCCATTCATTTAAAATACCAAGGGCTGTACCTTGAAAAATGCCATTGCTTAAATGTTTGTGCTTATCTTTAAGTTTCTTCAAATGAATGGAATTGTCTTACATGATTGCTGCATGAGGAGTGAAGCATCACAGCACTTGGGGTATTCCCTGGTGCATCTACTCTACCTGTTGTGAAACCCTTTATTAAAACATTACATTGTGACTCCAGCTCTTTTGTCTCTCTAAGACAAAATAGGTACATTGGGGTGGAACACCTGTTACAGACAAGCAGGGTTACAGATACAAATAGTTGTTTCTTTGTTTCATCTATTGCAACACTCACAGGAATCTGCAAGGAAACTCCCAGTGGAAGGGATTGGTCTGGAGTGACTGAAGTCCAAGTGTGTTTGTAGACAGACCAAGCTGGTGGCAGTAAACTAATTTAGGAGGTGCCAGGAATGAGAAGTGTCCCTTTTGATTGATGGAGATGACTTCTACAGTGTGATTCTCAATCTCCTAAGGAATCACCTAGGAAGAATCTATTAAGTAACAGGAGGATTTTGTCACTTTTAAGTGGATCCAAATAAAGCTGTTGAAGTCCTAAACCAGTTCAAAAATAGCTTCAGTATCCTCTGACTTTCCTCTTTGGGTTCAGTAGTGCAGGGTAATATTGCAGCGTACATCACTTCATAGTCAAAAATGTCCACATAGCCAGTAAGAGGAGTCCTGTCTTTAACATGGCATTTTATGGGCAGTCTGAAACAATAAATATACAGATGCTGCTGTTTTTGAGTGCGTCAGGGAAGCACAAACAAGAGACAAAGTCCCTTTGTGGGGACACAAAGCCTTTCTGCTGAATTTCCCCATCCCTTTCACCACAGAGCTCATCATCTGCCTCTTGTGCTCCCATTCTCTCTGAGGACAGCAGGAAAAAGGGCCAATTTATTATACCCTGGTTTGGAAGGTGGGGCAAGGCTGCAGCTTGTCCTCCTCTTACGTTGTTTCTTGCCTGTTCTGCTGTTCTTACCCTTTAGGCCAAGTCTGGATGCAGTCAGAAGAAACAGTGGTTTCCCACAGCCTGAAGGTTTATTTAATGGTGATGGGGCTTGTTCTTTGCCACAGGGCTGGCTCAAACACCTGAGAGAGCTCAGGAAGGATCCACCTATCTGCCCTAAGGCCCCTGTGTAGTCATGATGCTTAAATTGTGCTCTGAAATCCCAACTTGAGAGCTGAAAGACATAGCATGGATTTCTGTTTCACTTAAATATTCATGTTCTATTCCGCAGTATATCTAATAGGTAATTTGGGCTGATGTGTGTTATTTTTAACCTTCAATTGTCAGTGGTTCAAGATGACTTGTACTGTCCTCCCTTTTGTAACCAGAAGTGATTTAAGGTTCAGATGTGCCCTGTCTCCACTGCCAAACTGGAGGAAGGACCTTCTGTGGCTCAGTGAGGAATGAGGGTGGTTGTCACTTCATTCATTGCTGCTGCCTCTGCCCCATCCTCGTCCTCTGCCGTGGTCCTCTCCAGCACACCCTGTGGTGGGAGTGGGCTTGCTGGCATTCACCCTTTGAATAGTTGCATTTAGCCCATCTCCAGCAGCCTATTCACTCAAGCTTTTGTATCCTGCTAGAGCAAGGTCAAGTTTAGGCTTTAAGCTGCTTCTGGTAGGATTTTTCCCACCGGAGGCCATCCCATGATCTTCAGGAGCAAGTATTGGAGTCTCCTTGTGATGGAGAAGGGCACTCCTGGGGAGGCTTGTGCTGGTCCTTCTCATGTGCCCCTTGGAATTGTAGAATGAGTCATGGAATGGTTTGGGTTGGAAGGGATCTTAAAGATCATATAATTCCAACCTACCTGCCATGGAATGCCACTCAGTAGATCAGTTTGCTCAGGACCCCGTCCAACCTGGCTTGAACACTTCCAGGGACAAGGCCCTTCCTTCCCTTCCTCCTCTGCTGGGCTCTGACTTGCCTCCAGTGGGATGAGTCCCTTTTTCCCCTGTTACCAGGGTTTTGGTTTCTTCTGCTACCTTTCAGCAGTACATGTTTTTTTTCTCTGCAGGTTATAGTGGACACCCCAACTAGCCCAGTGACCAGTGGCCTCCCGCTCTTCTTTGTCATCACTGTCACAGCTATCAAACAGGTACAGATGTCAGTGTGGGGAGAAGAAGATGCTCTTTGGGACATGTAGAGAAAATGATGAACATGTATTTAAATATACTCAGAAGTCACCAACTTGGACTGGTAGGTTAGGTGAACCCTTCTTAGAGGGTGAGACACGTGCACCGGTGCTTCTCAGGAGAGACTGCATTTCGAGAGTGGTTATTGGTGTCTCTTGTTTTGGCAGCGTAAAGCATCTCTGCATGTGCTGTTGTAAGCAGGCCATGAGGGTCAGTAAAGCTTACTGCTGTAGTTCTGGTGTTACTTGAATGTTTTTTCCCTTTTTAGAAATGCTCTGTGGGTCTTTGCAGACATGTGCTCCAAGTATAGCCCACGCTCTGCTCCCGTGTTGGTAGGTGGAAAGGACAGGTTCTGTTCAACCGCTTAGCTAGTCCTGAACACATGTAATCCTCCCTCATCTTGCGGTGTAAAAAGACCTTTTTCCTCCCATCATATGCACATGTGCCATTTAAAGTTTCCTGATTTGAATAATAAAAGAAGTTTCTCCTACAGTGGCCGGAAAGAGAGCGCTAGAATAAAATCTATCTGCTTCAAATCTCAATGTTTTATTCTTCCAGTAAAGACTGAAGAGGAAGAGTCTCATCCTGCGTTACCATAGGAAAGAGTTGAGGGCTGCTAAGTGTATTATTCATATTATCAGCCTGTTCTTGCTAATGCTGAGAATAATAGAAGTGTGTTTCGGTAGTTTGGCTGCTCATTGCATGCCCCGCATATAGATTATTTTTGTGTGTTATTTTAATCTGTTCTGAATCTGTCAAATATGCATATGAAGTTTTTAAAATAAATTGATTCAGTCTGAGCTACTCTGGTTGATGTTTTGTCAGGCATGAAGGAGGTCTGAGGACCGCTTGATATATTCATTGTTTTAATCTGTCCCTCTACAGCCTCACTCATCCTTTTTCATTAGTTTACTTGCTTCATTATGAGCTTTGTTGCCTGTGTCTGTGTGCCTAGGGGTACGAGGACTGGCTGAGGCACAGAGCTGACAATGAAGTGAACAAGAGCAATGTCTTCGTTGTCGAAAATGCAAAGCAAGTGCGGAAAGAGAGTGAAAAAATCAAGGTAACTGTTAACTCGCATGTGGTTATCGCTGAAGCTGATGGGAACACAAAGGTCTGTGTGGTAAGGGGACAGGGACAGGGGAGGAGGGATGTACTGGGTTGGAGCTGCCCCCGCCTGCTCACTTTCAGATGAGATACTTTGAGAGCTGTTCGTGCTTAAGGAGTGAAGCTGCCTTTGATTGCTTTTGAAAAGCTGTCTCACAAAAGCTGAACTGGGGCTGACAAGTGACAGATCTGTCAGCGTTTTGCACTTCTCCAGGACAGGCAGTCCTCTTCTATTTCCAACTCTCCCAAGGACACCAGGAAAGTACACTTAGCTTTGACGTTAATTTATCACGCCACACTTCAGACAAGTACAGTTTCTTGCTCCATCAAGATTTAGCAGAGAAATAAACAGTAACTGTGCCATGTGGATGCTCTGATTTGGTGATGGGCTGGATCACCCTGTAGGGCTTGTGGGGTGATGCTTAAGGACCCAACACCTCCTGAACCCCAATTTACCTTTTTAGCCAAGGTGATTTCTTCTAGGCTTTGAGAGAAGCTAAATCATAACCATCTCATAACAACTGAGAGGATTTTCATGTAAATATCTTCCATCTTCTAGGTTGGTGACATAGTAGAAGTGAAAGCAGATGAGACCTTCCCCTGTGACTTGATATTTTTGGCCTCCAGCAGCATTGATGGGACCTGTTATGTCACTACAGCGAGTCTTGATGGCGAGTCCAATTTCAAGGTGACAGGAATGGATGGGGCAGTGTGTGGGAGGTGGTCCTTTGGTACCTGGAGGTGCCACTGCTTCCATGACAGAAGGGTGCGCTTAACTGGAGTGTGCTCCCATGGAGCCCATCCCTATGGCTGCATGGCTGCATTGAACAGCTCCTCCCTCTTGTCTGCTTCCAGTGCATCAGCACTGAAGCCCTCAGGGATTGTTTGTGCTGTGTTTTGTCTCCAAGAGCCATTTCTGCTGGCACTGCCCCAAACTGTATTGATATTTATCAATACAGCTTCACTGCCTTACTACCCACCACAGGAACATGTTAGTGCTTCCCTGCTCCAGCTGCACATTGCGAGGTCTGGTGCATCAGTAAAGCAGTGCCTGCAGCTCTTCAGCTCCCTTTCCAGTACCTGCCAACATGCCTGTTACTTAACTGAGCATTTCCAGTGAAACTGGGGACTTTTTCAGGCAGCGTGTCCAGATTCATTTGGGGAATTTTTCACCAGCGTGAGAAAAGCGTCGCTTCTGGGATTTTTTTCTCCCTTTCCTTGAAGCAAGAAGTGAAATTTAATACTAGTCTTGCTCAGGATGAATCTCTTCAGTTTATTTTCTTTCTTACTCTCTAATCTAGGGAAAGAAGCAACAGTAAAAAACTGTATAAAAAATTATCAAATTATCTGTCTAAAAAATTATCAAACCCAAGTGCAACCAAATGTTTGCACTTGGGTTTGATAATTTTTTATACAGATACTAGCAGCTGCAGTAGTAAGACTGGAAGATACTTTAAAATTACATAATTCATTCTGGCACACTCTGAAGTCATTGGGAATACCACTGTGGATCTGATAAGTGTTATCTGGGGTTTGTGGCTCATCTCTATTGTTGGCTATTAATTGGTTCTGGATAACTTGTGTAGGAGCTGATGCAGTGCTGGTGCACTGTACTGGTTCCACTAGTGAAGAGGAGTTGGAGCTTTGAAGTGGCTTGAGGCTAAAAATAGATAACCATATTAAAAAGGCTACTGCTTATTTTTGTCAGGTGTATTATATGCATGAGTTCACATTACTTTTGCAGAGTCTTGGGTCTTAGTAACTTGTGAGTCTGTAAGTGTGATGCTGAGTTTCTATATCAAGCACTGTGTTGTGTTTTTCTTGGTTTGCAAATTCCTGTAGGTGACTGGGAGCTGTCTCCTGTTTCATGATGAGATGAAGATGAGTTTGAAGGGAAAGAGGAATAGAAAAGCCAGTTCTCTTTGGGGAAATAGGTCTAACATTAGGAACCAGGGTTTGCTGCAAAAGGAGGGTGAGGGAAGCACACTTGGGTAATCACCAAACCTTGTCTGCATGGATATCTGCTGTCATCCTGGTGGAGATTTTTCTGGTATTTGGGGCATGTCAGGTTGAAATATGGGAAAGGTGCCTGATTAAGTGAAACTGGAACAGAACCATAAAAGAGATTTTTTCAGGGCTCTGTCTTTGAAGCTCAAATCTTTGGTCATACGTTAGCTAAAAGAACACGTGTTTTCTAAATACACTAGAGGATGTAAAGATTGTGGAATTGATTAGGAGACAGCTTTGAAGTATCACTCAGTAATTGCACAGTGTCTGTGGTTTTGGGAGCAGCAGATGCAAAACCCCACACAAGGGCTGGATTTGGTACTGGACACTGCAGGAACAGCTTCGAGTTGCGTTTCACAAAAGCTGTGATTTATACTGGAGGGGTGTGTGTGTTTGTGTGTCTGCTTTCGATACGAACAGCCAGGCAGGTCACCAAAACGGCACGAAGGTGGCTATTTATGATGCCATGACTACAGTGTGTGTAATGTAATGGTGCTCCCTGGGATGCACAAGGAGGGGGACGCAAACGTAAGGAGTGGAGGAAGCTTTTTAATGAATTTGTTTATGAAGATGGATGGAGGCAGCGTGCCGTGCAGCCCGCCGTGACTTGGAGCTCTCAGTAGCTCCTATAAATAGAGCCTGAAAGGCAGCGAGCAGATCCTTTGTGGGCTTTCCAGTTAATTATGAGAGATGAACCTTTGCAGCAGCAGCTGCTAAAAATAGCTTGGAGTCTGCCTGTGCTCTGCCTGATCCCTGGGTGCTGGAGCTGGTGTCTAGTTACCATCAGGAGCCAGGGCAGGTGGTCCCCGGGAGCCCCTTCTTCAGGGGTCACCTGCATCCTCCCCCCACCTCAACCAGGACAGGTTCCTAGGGAACAACCAAAGATGTTCTGCTTTTGGTAGATGTCTTACTGGGAGATATTCAGCAGCTCAGCTCCTTGCCACTATGGTTTTTCTTAAGCTTTAGTGACTTCATTCTTTCACTGAGAGATGCTTCAGCTGCTTTGTGGGAGCATGGTGAGGGCTTGGGTGAACTGCTGGTGCTAACAAGCCTGTGCATGGTGACATTTTAAGTAACAGAGTGTAAAACTTGGGGATGGGGTTGTTGCTGGGGGCTTGTGGTGACGCTGCCTGTTCTCCCCTGCCCAGACTCACTACGCAGTGCGGGATACCACCGTGCTCTGTACAGATGAAGCCATCGACACCCTCACTGCCACCATCGAGTGTGAACAGCCACAGCCTGACCTCTACAAGTGAGTCTGCCCCTCCTGCATCCCTCCCTACCCATCCTGCCTGATGTCCTGCAGACACCTCAGCACCGTCATTCGGGAGATCTGCTAGGTTACAGTTCAGCAAAGCAAAGGCCATCTTCTTTTAGTTTGAGATCAAAAGGGTTCTGAAGGCAGTGATAAGCTTCTAGGCTTCTTCCATATGAGGACGGCAAAGTCAACACCACACTTCTTCAAGGCTGAGTGTCTTTGCAGGAAAACCTCTGTTGTGCAACACTTGCCATGGTGTAACGAGCTTTCTTTTTGTCAGCTCAGCTGTAGTAATGGTCCATGTGATTATCTTAGCCGCTCTACCTCCCAGGTGAAATACATTGGGCCAAATGACTTCCAGGAGTAAGGGGTCTTTGTGGTCACATCCTTTGAAGGAGGTTTGCTGGAGTGTGTTGCAGTCTGTAATGGGGATGTGCTGGGGCATGTAGGGACACCCCTGGCCCTGGGGGTGTGTGGTTTCTCCCTGTCCTGAGTGCAGCCACCCCGCTGAAATGTTAAACTCTCAAATGCACTCATTTCTGTGTTTGCTTCCATCTCCTGTAAGTGATTTTTCTTTAGTATGTTTGTAGTATCTATAAGATGTTTGTAATAGAAGTTTCTCATATTTTTATTACAGATTTGTTGGAAGAATTATCATCTACAGAAGTAACCAGGAGCCCGTAGCCAGGTTGGTCTTACAGCCATCTGCTGGCCCTCCTCAGAGGGACACCTACATAAAATTTCAAGGATCTGAACTTGTGCTGCCATCATTTGGGAATGGTTTTTTTCTTTAACCATTCCAAAGATTTCATTATAAAAGGAGACCTCCCTTATGCCATCCTGTTACTTGTTTGAGCCCCTCTTGGGGAAGCAGTGCAGGACCACCTGGTCATGTCCTGCCCTGCTGGTGGGAAATTTACCAGACAATCACAAAATATTTTCTTTCAAAGGAAAGCAAAAACTTAAACATCAATCAGAGCGTTTCAGGGAAAAAATGAGCAGATCATGTTCATAAGCCATCAAAAAAAAGTCAACTCTCACTGGAGCATACTGGATGTCTATTGTGCTGTGATGGATCTACTCATACCCTGGAAGCAAGAGAGGGTCATGGATGGGGGGGTCAACAGAGTGTCATTGGGGATTTCGGAGAGAAATAAAAACATAAATGGGACCACCAGCTTTGATGGTGCCATTGATTGACTGTGCTTTGATGCTTTTAAAATCGGATTTTCATCTAAGTACTGGAACATACGAGATCTGAACATTTTGCACTTATTCCTCAAAAGCCTTACCGATAATCCCCCAATAAATGTGGGACTTTAAGCATCAGGGATAGTCTGTGTAAGATGAAATGGAAATGTAAGTATATAAAGAGAAAAAAAAACCTCAAGCAAGGCCCAATTTTACATACAAATCATGTACTCAAATCTGAAGAGCATCTGTTTAGCTTTATAATCTGTCTCTGAGTCTAAATTATAAAGTAGTTTGAGTAATGTAATGTTATAATTTCTTTTATGTTTAGGTCTTTGGGTCCTGAAAACCTGTTGCTGAAAGGTGCTACCCTCAAAAATACCAAGAAGATTTATGGTGAACAGTTTTTATTACTTATTCATTTAAATAGTTTTGATAAACGATGAAAAATATAGATGTTCATTACTAAATTTGGAGAGGGAAAATATTTCTTTACAGCCTGTCTGCCTGGGCTAAACAGCTATGTTTGGCATGCAAGCTGATTGCAAAGTGGACAGGGTGAAATTAGGAGACAGTGGTTGTGTCTACAGTGCTGCCAGGCTGTGCAGGTTGTATTTATACACCAGAGCAAGCTTTTCTTTTTGCCCGAGATACAATGAGCAAGGAGTCTTTCCCAAATCCTTTGCTGGAAATGTGCTAGGAGCAGAGTTCCAGACACTGATGATTTAGGGCGACGGCTGTTATGGAAGACTGATGGTTTTTCTGACTGTATGTGATCCATAGGCTCCTGCTCAGTCCTCTGGGATACATGCAGTTGCATTACTTGGCAGCCTCAGAGGTTTCTGTAGTTGAACAGTCCTTGGGTAATGCCTCTTCCTTCAGCTGGGATTTGAGTTTGATGTAAACACCGATGCCCCTTATGGTCAAGTGCCAGCTGGGTCCCTCTGGGGCTGCAAATCCCTTATGAGCCCTGCTTTGATACCCTGCAGGAGTTGCAGTTTATACTGGAATGGAGACGAAAATGGCTCTGAACTACCAAGGGAAATCTCAGAAACGGTCTGCAGTGGAAAAGTGAGTATTTATATTCCAGAAAAAATCAGTAAGAGTTGTTGGGTTTGCTTTTGTTTTTAATAGATGACTTGTACAGACATAATCCCCTAATCTACTGCCTTTTGTTTCAGATGCTCTCTGATTGCATAGGAAAATCTGGGTATTTGATAAAGCGTATCTTGCAAGAAACAGCATAATTTAGTATTTTTTTAATTTAAAAACAAAATTAAGAGATGTTAAAATATATGAACCTGACTGAATATCAGCAGCGTCAAAAGCACTTGTTCTGTATTTCCTTTCTTAAAAGTGAGGAAGTCTTGTTCCTGCTTATTTACACAGTTTTCTGTGTAAAAATAGCTGCAAGAATTGAAAAAAGAAACCTGTTTTTCAGATCTATCAACGCTTTCTTGATAGTGTATTTGTGCATCCTATTGAGCAAGGCCACTGTGTGCACGACTCTGAAATACGTCTGGCAGAGTAATCCATTTAATGATGAGCCTTGGTACAATGAAAAGACTAAAAAAGAGAGAGAGACATTCAAGGTAAGTGGATTTGTATTTCAGCACCTCCTCCAGCTTTACCTATTCTGATGGTTTTATTTAATTGTGGTGCCTGCTGCCAGCCCTGTGAGTCCTGTTTGCCCGCAGAAAGTGCTGTCGTTTCCTTCGGTCTCTCCTGCTGTCTGCGTTTCTTTCCTGCCTCTTTCGTGCTTGTGCACGGTGATATTTCTGTGGAGCAGGGCAAGGCATAAATAAATACTATATAATATAGAAGTGCAGCTGATTTAATCTGGGTCCTTATCTGAACTGGAGCTATCTTTCAGCTTTGAATAGGTAAACTTAAATTGAGGCCACATCAACCAGTTTCTTAAACTTGCCGAGACGTGGGCAGTCAAGCCTGAAAGAGAGAGTGCAAGTGTGTAGAGGTCTGTTATTTGATGGGTTATTGAGCAGGACTTACAGGGATGTCACTGAATCAGTTGTACCCTTGCCATAACTTGACTAGTCTCAAGACACCTGCTCCTTGCTTCCAGTTACTTGGGATTGGGATGGGCCTGCAGCAGTATGCTGTTAAGAGGAATATGCTTGGATAAAACATTGTTTTGGTCACTATGGAGCTTTCTTTTATTTTTGTGTCAAAGGAAAATGGGATTTAGCCCTGTATCTTAGCTGTGTTCATTTTTGGGTTGTTTTTTTTTCTGTTTAACCTTAGAAGAAAAGCTGTCTAAAATCCCCGAGGTGTTGCTGTAAACTGGCCTTGAGTTACTCCTGATGGACACAGACCAAATCTTCTCTTTCCTTTGTAGGTCTTGCGGATGTTCACCGACTTCCTGTCATTTATGGTTCTCTTCAATTTTATTATCCCAGTCTCCATGTATGTTACAGTAGAGATGCAGAAGTTCTTGGGCTCCTTCTTCATCTCTTGGGACAAGGAGATGTACGACGAAGAAATAAAAGAGGGAGCGTTGGTGAACACCTCAGACCTGAACGAAGAGCTCGGGCAGGTCAGAACACGCTCTGTTTGCATCTGCTTGGATGAAAGCGTGGGTGAAAATGTCCCCCCTGCTAGGAACCCTTGTTGTGGTCCCCTCAGGGCAGAGCTTCACCCGCTTTGGTGGCACTTTCCATTTAATGTGATTCCCCCTCGCTCTGCGAAACGGATAAGGATATAAATAGTGCATGAAAGAGCAGGAATTGGGTCACGCCAATTGTTTCCATATTGGGGAATATCAGGCGCAGCACTCTGCGTGTCAGGGTGGTTTGCTTTCACTGCTTCAATTAAAAATTAAAAATCCTCTGTCTCTTTGAGGATTAACGAAAATGTCTGCCCAGTCATCTCCCTGGGCATGCAGAGCACTTGCAGCTGCTCTGCTGCTGGGGCACCTAGGCAGCTTAGGCTTCCCTTTCTTATCTGCACCAGGAGAGACTGAATGGAGGGCATGTGTAGTGCTTCCTGCTTTTAATTTTGCTTTAAAAAACAGTAAAAATACATTTGAAGTAGCGATTAACTAATTGCAACACAGCACCAAGATGAAAATCCCCCAAAGGAGGCAGTAGACCTGCAGTAGCAGTTCTATAAGCACAAGGAGCTATAGCAAAGTACCCAAGAAAGAGGATGAGGGGAAAGTGAAGAGCCTGGAAACAGATTTTTAAATCTTCAGAAGCTGCCTCCTGCCACCCATGAAACAGGCTGAAAAACAAAGGAACTGCTCTAAGGAGCAAAGTAGAAGAACTACACAGTGATGAAATGGGGCACCTGCATCTTTTCTGCAGGGTCAGGTTAGGATAGCAGCAAAGTACTACTCTCCAGCACTGGCAGAGATGCAGTGAAATGCCCCGGCCTCTTTTTCTGGCAAGGCTCCATCCCCAACAGCTGGGGCTGGAGATGCAGTGAGACAGCCTGCCTGCTTGCTTCCAGGTGGAGTACGTCTTCACGGACAAAACCGGCACCCTGACAGAGAACAGCATGGAGTTCATCGAGTGCTGCATAGATGGGCACAAGTACAAAGACTGCATGTCGGAGGTGGATGGCTTCTCTCAGACTGATGGACTCCCAAAATACTATGGCAAGGCAGAAAAGGTAAGAAGTGTGCATATTGGTGGCTGTTAGGGTTTAGTGGTCAGCTCCTGGCTGGGTGAATACAACGGAAGCTGGGAGGGAGTGTAGGGTTTGGAGTTTTTTGGGTTTTATATATGTGTACACAAAAATCACAACCAAGTACTGCAAGGTGGGCTGGTAACAAGCCCTACCTCATTTCTGCCTAGAGCCGTGAGGAGCTGTTCCTGCGGGCCCTCTGCCTGTGCCACACGGTTCAGATCAAGGAAGCAGACCAGGTGGATGGGCTGATAGGACACCCAGAACGCAAATACACCTACATCTCCTCTTCCCCAGATGAAATCGCTTTGGTGAAAGGCGCAGAAAAGTAAGAATTTGAAGATGTTGGGTTTTCAATTCCCTCCTTTGCTGGAGCCTTCATGACCTTGTAGTTTAATCCCCACGAAACAGAGACCAGTTACCATTTGCATATTGCAGCAAAATTGTTTCCTTGGTGTGCAGTGGCAAACCATAGGGTGGGTTACTTTTGTCAACCCCACATTTGTGTCCTGCCAGAGATGCTCAAGGCCAGGCTGGATGGGGCTTTGAGCAACCTGGACTAGTGAACAGAGGGTTGGGACTAGATGATCTGTAAGATACTCTCCAACCCAACCCATTCAGGGATTCGATGCTATTGCCAGGCCCTAGGTTTTAGATGAGGCTGTTGCAGCTGTATATACTTGCTCATGGCTTGTAAATCTGCCAGAGACCGAGTGGACCATGTCCAGAGGCTCTTGATGTCTCTGTGCTCCAGTGCCCAAGCTCTCCAGGTGATGGGAGCAGTGCCAGAACATCATAGCAGGCTGTGCAGGCAGTAAGCAAACATCCAGCCATGCTCTTTAGCTCGGGCTCACTGACTTCTTTACTCTCCTCTGCAGTTCAGAAGGCGAAACGAGAACGTTTTTAATGCATAATATGTGCCAATGGGTGTTTTCAATGTTGTTCTGTCCTTTTGTTTATTGACAGGTATGGTTTCACTTTTCTAGGACTTGAAAATGATTTCATGAAAATACGAAACCAAAAGAATGAAACTGAGATGTAAGTGCTGCTGGGGCTGCCGAGGAACAAGGCTGCTCTTCTGCGCCGCTCCCAAATGGCTTAAGCGAGTTTGGTCAACCTGGCAAGGTCAAAGCTGTTCCTTGAGGGCTGTCAGGCCACGCTGACCTGCCTGAAAAGTCCTGTCCTCTTTACAAAGCACAGCACAGCGAGGTGCAGGCTGAAAGGCTCACTTACAAAAATCCACGGGTGGTTTACTGATGTCTAAATTCAGGTCCCTTAAGTGCCTACAGACCTTTGCGTGTATCCTTCATCCATGCCCAGCCATGCAGATGGTTCCTGGTATTTACCGGGTGGCTGCTGACCTTATGGACAGTGGCTGGGTCTCACAGCAGGATACTGTAAGCCTAAATATATGATACATCTCCCTTCCCTGTAACCTTTTTTCCCCTCCCAAGCTGAAAATAGTTAGATTTTACCCTGTGCTCACAGCTTGGTGGATACCTGAGAGTCACTGACCTAATCCCAGTGCTCCCTGAGAACTTGCCTTCACAAGCAAGTTTCACTTCTTGCTTCCTTTGCGGTGAAACTTCTTACTTAATTGGCAGAGTCAGTGTTGCTGCCTGTGCCATGTGGTTCTACCACTGCTGAGCCTCTGCCCACCCTGGGGACTTGGCACAGTGGTGGCACCCACACCCTCAGCCCTATGCTCAGAGCACCACTGGAGTTCAGGTTTTTTTCTCCATTTTCATGTGCAGTAGCTGTAAAAAGTACATTCCCCAGCGGGTGATGCCTCTTGTAGAGTGTATTGATTTCTGCAGCTCATTGTTAGTGATTTTCTGTCTCAAATAGTTATTTTTCTGGTTTTCTTTTACTGAGTCAAAGCTTTTTTTTTTTTTTAAGGTACCAACTTCTCCACGTGTTGAACTTTGACCCTGTCCGTCGCCGTATGAGTGTCATTGTGAGAACCACCGCAGGTACAATCCAAGTGCATTTGTGGACTCTCGTACTATGTGCACGAATATAAAACACATTCTTCTTATTCCTGTAATCTAGAGAGACTGAGCTTTTAGTTTTCTCAGGTGATCTAACTAAATTCTGTGCCGGTTCTGGTTGGGATAGAGTTAATTTTCCTCCATAGCAGCCATTTGGGACCCAGCACCAGATCAGGGGAGGGAACAGTGACCCATGGAGAGCTTCCTGCCTGCCTTGTTCCAGGCTGGAACAAGTACAGAGAGAGAGATGTGAGAATGTCCCCTGAGTGGGATGGGGTTTCATGGGGATAACAGACAAAAATTCAGAGGTTGCCATCCTTCTCGAGTGTCAGTCCTGTAAGGTATGGGATGCTGGTTTTACCCTCCCTGGTAAGGTTACCAAGGCTTCTAAATAGGAAAAAATAAACTGCTTTGTCCAGCCTGCTACAGGAAGGTTGCTTAGAAGCAGGTAGGGACACCTGATGTCCCAGCTTGGGGTCAAACAAGATTTTACACAGGCTAGTGTAAGGCCACTTTTGGTAGTCAACTGGGCTTCTAGCAGTTCCTTCTTTAGTCCTGCCAGATTTTCTCCCTCAGCATCACTTGCTCACTATTGACGTTGTTAAATTTTTCTACAGCTTATGAATGCTATAAACTATTTATGATTTCCTTATAGGAAAGTTACTTCTCTTCTGTAAAGGAGCAGACTCCTCTATTTTTCCAAGGGTGCAGCAAGAAGAAATCCAACAAACAAAAGTCCATGTGGACCGCAATGCTATGGTGAGCACACGGATGGAATTTGGCTGGCTCCTGGGATCAGGAAAGCTTTATTCCAAAAATAGGGATGTGACCTTGCTTTGGAGGGAAGTGTTGAAAATCTGAGTGTCACTTGACATTGTTTTGATGCTAGACTTCTTTCCTTTTCTGTTTCATTGGCTTCCACCTTTATTTGATATACTTATATGGTCTCCATCACAGTTGTGTCCAAGCATCTCCCAGGCAAGTTAAAAATAGAAGTAACAACAACAGGCTGTTTAGTCCAGTGGGAGAAGTGCCTGGTTCCAGTCGTGGTGGCACCTGGTCCCTGCTCTCCCTGCCGGGTGCACACTCTCAGCTCTGGTCCTTCTCTTAATTTCTCTCTGCCCTATGCCCTGCACATGATAAGCAGAACCACGATTAGTCTGTGGGGATGAAGTTACTGTATAGACACTGAGAAAATCTCTCTTTTGACTCAAACCAGCAAATTGTCCTTGCCCTCAGGGTCAGTACTGCCAGAAGCACTGACGGTGGACAAAAGCATTAACCCTTAAGTGAGGAGCTGTAGAGAATCTAGTTTTAAGGCACTTGTCCACTTTGTTTTCTTTCCCTTTCCACGCCAGGATGGCTATCGAACGCTCTGCGTGGCCTTCAAAGAATTAACTCAGAAGGAGTATGACAAAATTGACAGACAGCTCAATGAAGCTAAGATGGCTCTGCAGGACAGGGAGGAGAAGATGGCCAAGGTTTTTGATGACACAGAAGCAGACATGCACCTGATTGGGGCTACTGCTGTAGAAGACAGGTAAAGAGGTGACCCCACCACCAGCACTGTAGTACCTGTGGTGTCTCTGTGATGTTGCATTGTGGCCCTGACTCGCTGTGGTGGAACTGAGCAGCCAGGCAGATGCTAGCAGTGTCCAGGGCAATGAATTACACCATGGCACAGCCCATTTCACAGTGCCCTAGTTGCTAAAATTGGCTGGTGTAGCAGAAATTGGGATTTATTAATAAAACTACAGAAATACTTGTACTTCTAGAGTGTGAATTAAGCACACAGCATTAATTTGCACATCAAAACAAATTCAGTTCCACATGCAGTTATAGTAACTGCAAGTGTGAATTAAACTCTTACTGTGAGACCTAAGAGTCAAGAGTAAAACACAGTGATTTCTCTTTTTGCCTGCAGACAAAAACTTGGGATTGCTGATTTCTAATCCTTATTCCTGTGGCAGCGATCTCCCCATCATGGGCAAAATCAATTAACTTCTCTTGAGCTGGTATTTCCTACCTGCAGAATCAGGGTTATGTGGATTAGGTGCAGGCCAACCTGAGGAGTGATGTTTCCCTTGTGCTTGCAGGCTGCAGGAGCAGTTGGCAGAGACGATCGAAGCTCTGCACGCAGCTGGCATGAAGGTTTGGGTGCTGACAGGAGACAAGATGGAAACTGCCAAATCCACCTGCTACGCCTGCAGGCTCTTCCAGACCAGCACCGAGCTGCTGGAGCTAACAGCAAGGACTGTGGGTGAGAGTGAAAGGAAGGAGGATCGGCTCCATGAGCTGCTGATGGAGTACCATAAAAAGCTGATTCAGGATGTTCCCAAAAGCCGGGGAGGCCTGAAGAGGTAAGTGAGCAAGAGGACTCAGCCGTAGTGAATTTCAGATGCAAATTTGATGGAGAAATAGGACCTTGTGGCCCTGGGGACTGGCTACTTGCAGACACTGGAGCTGGCTCCTTTGCTTTGCTCATCATCTCTAATATTAGTTACTTTTGAAATTACATACACAGTTCCTTTAGAGAAGGGTGCATGTTAAATCCAAGCTTTTTAAGATTGCTAAGCCCTCAAGAATGGATGAAAAGAAGATTAATACAAAAGCAATTTCTTTTTCACTAAGATGATACAAGCAGCTAGATTGACTTCTTAGTCTGATTTTGTTTCAAACGTGTTCCTTGTGCCCCAGAAGCTGGACGTTGAGTCAAGAGTACGGACTGATTATAGATGGCTCGACGCTGTCTCTGATACTCAACCCTTCTCAGGACTCTGGTTCTAGCAATTACAAAAACATATTTCTACAAATCTGCTTGAAGTGCACTGCAGTCCTCTGCTGCCGGATGGCTCCTTTGCAGAAAGCACAGGTATTTACTTCTAACTGACTGAAGCTCGTCATTAGATGATGTGACGCACTTTGAATTCATCAGCTGGGACTTGACCTGATCATCTTAATCAACCAGGACTTCTCCAGGCTGTGTATAAGCCTTGTCTGAGCTTCAGAGCGTGATGAAAACGCACCATTCTTTCAAATCTGAACGCAGACCCTTTGTTTAATATGCTCACAGGAAGCCACTAACCCAGGGCAATTAGAAATAAACAAACCCCCCTGTTTGCTCTTATTTTTCCTTTCTGAATTTGTCAGATAAAGTCCATAACTTCCTCATGACAGTAGATGATGGATGTCCCAGCCTGATAAGTGGTGTGTTTCTGCACCCTGAGAGACGTGAGAGGTCCCACCTTTGGGACAGCAGGGTCTGGCAGAGGGGAAGAGCAGGATGCTGCTGCTTGTGTTTGTTTTTAAATACTGTCCTTCAGCCCTGTGCAGCTGGATGTGGGCTTTTGCTCTAATTGTGACTGCAAAGAAATTAACAAGGGGTTACTTCCCCTTTTTTTATTTTTATTAACCTGAACTCTGAACGAGGGTTTTATTAACCTGAACTCTCCAGGTATTCCATTGCTGCTGTAGAAGCCTGGTTGCTTTTCTTGGCGGGGGGCTTTTTTGCAAGTGGGATGGTGGGAAGATCTCTGGAGGCTTTTTAACTGAATTTTGGGTTCTGCTGCTATCCTTTTTTTAAATATTTTAGATTGTGCGAATGGTGAAGAACACAAAAGGAAGCCCCATAACCCTCTCCATAGGGGATGGTGCAAATGATGTTAGTATGATTTTGGAAGCACACGTTGGAATAGGTAAGCCCTCCTGATAACACACATCTCATACCCAAGACCTGTCTGCTCTTGCAGGGGTTCACTGTTGAGGTACAGTCAGTGTTTCTGATTGCACATGGCTAAACTTATCCTACTGAAAAATGTGGAAACTCTACTGTTGCTTTCTTTGGAGCCAGGGCTTGACTTCAGATCAGTGCTTGAGATCATAGAATAGTTTGAGTTGGAAGGGACCTTTAAAGGCCATCTAGTCCAACCCCTGTAGTGACCAGGGGCATCTTCACTAGTTCAAGTTACTCAGTCCTGTCCAACCTGACCTTGAATCTTCCCAGGAATGGGGCATCCACCACCTCTTTGGACAACTTGTGCCAATGTTTTACCACCTCCACTGTAAAATGAGAGAGAGATGAGATCATCATGTGCTGCTCAGCTGTAATAGTACCATTCTCTTCATCAGTGATGTCCTGCAGATTATGTTCAAAAACTCTATGGCCAAATTTGTGGTGGTAAGGGTTGCTTGGGGCTCCGAAAACAAAGGCACAGGCAGCAAACTGATGGGTGATTAGTGGGAGTTGTTGCAAAGTCAGTGCCATGGAAGTATCAGACTTTAGCATTAACTAGTCACAGTAACTCAGTAACAGCACTGGAGACCTGCACATTTTTCCTCCTGTCTGCTGGTTGGTGTCAGAGATACATGAGATTTTTGTAATGCCACTAAAGAAGCATCAGTGGAAGAGAAAGGGCAGGCTCTTTAATTGGGGCTGTTGGAAATGCTGTGGTGCCCTCTAATGAATAGGGTCCAGTGCAGTTTGTTTGACTGTGGCTTTTGAGTGAAAAAACCCTGTGTGTCCTTAGCCCTTCTCTGTGGGGATGTCTCAGGAGGCTGAGCATCTGCAGTGAAATAACTCTGCTGTGTGAGATGTGGGCGAGCCCGTGGGGAAACCAGTTCCTTATCTTTTATCAGATTTGCTTAGATACTCTTCACCACGCTCTTACACAGGAAATCAGACAGCAGCCTAAATATAGCTGAAAAACTCCAGAGGCAGGTCTGAGTGTTGTGGAGCCAAAACCACACCATGGCAAGCATGTTAGTATTTTGGTCTCCTGGGACGCTCAGGGAAACACAGCCTTTGTCACGCCTTGAGACACTGAGTGATGTGAGCAAACCTAGTGGGTAGCATCCAGATTCCAGCCCCTTAGGGATTAACTCCTTGCCATGCTTCTGTCTCCAGGTATAAAAGGCAAAGAAGGACGGCAGGCTTCCAGAAACAGCGACTATGCTGTGCCAAAGTTTAAACATTTAAGAAAACTGCTACTAGCACATGGGCATTTATATTATGTGAGAATAGCACACCTTGTACAGTATTTCTTCTATAAGGTAAGGGGGGGGGGTGTAGCTTATTTCTTTGTTTATACTATTGCATTTCTTGGGAATAGAATAAAATAATTATCAGGGAAAAAATAGGATATTCTGTAGCTCTGTTTTCCTTCCCTAGAACAGGCTGTGTCTGCCATGTGCCTGTCCATTGAAAACAGGGCTTAGAAGGGAATATGAGCATGACTTTCTTCCAGTGTCTTCTGCAGATGCTAGCTGCTCACTAGATTAGTTTTGTGCTTGGTAGAACAAGTGCCCTGCCTTGTCTGATGTTGTAATATCAGACAAAAATGTCTGATAACAGGAAAAACTACTTGGATTTAGATTGAGAAGTCAAGTGCTTCCCTGCTGATCATTTGTGTTTTGTTTCCATAGAACCTTTGCTTCATTTTACCGCAATTTTTATACCAGTTCTTCTGTGGATTCTCACAGCAGGTAATTTTCAGTAATTTGTCTATAAAGGTAGGATAAAAAGCAAGTGGCATAATGAGCCTTCCTAGCAGACACTTGGCTTTTGGCATCCTGTCCCTTCATCACCTTGCTCTACAGGACAGTAGGAACTGACCTTGGTGCTCAGCACCATATCTGGAACATAATATTGTGAGACCCATGACTGAAAAGGAGGAAACCTGCTTTCTTTCCTTTCCCATCCACCAGCCATAAACAAAGTTGGATGCCTTCCTGAAGTAATGAGAGAGGGGTTTAGCTGTTTTGTCAGCACCCGATTTTGCTACTTCTGCTTCTCTTAAGAGAACAAGTTTTCAAGGGCTTCCTGGTCTTGTCTCCTCTGCTGCGTTTCCTTGTGTTAAAAATGTCACTCAAAAGGAAGAACAGTTCCTTCTTTTATGGCAGCTTTAAAAAAAGACACAGTGTCATCAGAGCCTTGCTTAGTCCAAGTGAGTGTCAGAGGGACACATTCATCTGGTGAGTGGGTTCATGTGCTTGGAGACAAAAACTTTGGCTTTTGTGTCTATTTGGGCTCAAAAGTAATGCTGAGGAAGAGTAGATGATATGAGATAATTCTCTGCTTGCCTTGGCAAAACCACTTGCCTTTTCCTTGTTTTAAAAAAAGGAGCTATAGTTCCTCTAAAACAGTCTAGTCTTTAGAGAGCCACAGAAGGCATCAAGTATATTAACAGAAATGGCAACACAAGAGCAGCAACAGAAAAGCTGTGATAAGGACTGTTTAGTCATGTGTTTCTGGAGAATGTGCTGGAGATGAGACCAACCAGTTACAAAACTTCCTGTCAGTAGGAGCAGGTTCCTGGCCACGCAGCCTGTGAGTGCCTTGTTCCCTCTTGCATTGCATGGAGCATGAGCATTCTGTTAAATGAAGCTGTCCTATGTGGCTGTGACAAAGGGATGAATCTGTAGGGTATGCAGGAGATAAGGGCTGGAAACATTTAATTTCTTTACGGAGAGACTTAAAGTGGCACTTCTGTGTGTCTCATTTTACCCTTTCTTCTTCTTTTAAGCCACTGTATGATGCTGCTTATCTGACCATGTACAACATCTGCTTCACATCGCTACCTATCCTGGCTTACAGCCTCCTGGAGCAGCACATCAGCATCGACACGCTGACCTCGGATCCTCAGCTGTACATGTAAGTAGCACTGGACTGGGTAAGCCTCCACACAACTTGGTTACCCATGGTTTAAGTTTTGTTGGTGCAGGAGTGTAAACAGGTGTCCCTGTCCCATGTCAGCGATGGAGTCACCATGAACTGCAGAAAAGGCCATTTCTGTCCCTGCTGGCTTTGCTGCTTCTGCATTTGAGCTGGGCAGCGTCCCAGTTACCACCTATTTCTACTTGTTTATGCTCTTCTGACAGTATCTGATCTAGCAAATTGCAGCAGTGTGTCTCTAAAAAAGAATAAGAGAATTCTCCATCCGCAAGACAAATTGAGCTGTGAGTGATCATTCTTTCACATTACCTTTGAGCCAGGCAGCGTGAGCCAAGCACGTGATAGAGCGTGTAGTGGATGGAGGGGAGATCTGGCTTTCAGGAGGAAAAGACATCCATTAATTTTCAGAAAGGTTAATGTTTCTGAAACCCAGCTCAGGCAGGTAGCTACTCAGCTTGTCTAAATGGATATGGTCCCCCAGGCTTCCCCTCCACAGGCCAAGTCCCCGTATCAGAACCGTATTATCAGAGAGCTCTGCTCATTGATCCACATGCTCAGTGTGGTTTTCTGCCACATTGCCCAGGGAAAGGACAGTTTAGACTGTCTCTCTCTGCTTTGCTGTTTGTTTACTCTCCTTCCTTCGTTGCAACAGGGAGAGGCTCCAACCTCCCACAGAAACAGAGATACGTCCCATCTTCCTCCCACCTCTGCCCACGCACAGGCACTTGTGTGCAGCCCTTCAGCAAGGACTAAGGAAAGATCTGGGGTTTTTTGAGGGAGCCCCTGTTCATGCATCGCTGTTGCTAATTCCCCTGCCTAGCAGTAAGCTCAACCCCGTGCAGAGAGACCAGGTCAGGGTTGCTTTGGTCAGTGTCCTGTGCAAGCCCTGTCACCCCTGTCACACCCTGTATGATGCTTCTCAGGCATGGAGGGGCCATGTGTGGCACGGCCATGCTCTAACCAAGAGTGATGCCTGTGCAGAGACAGCAGAGGGAATTAGCAGGTGCCTAAAATACTGCATGAAAATTACATTAGGTAGAGAAAAATCAGCAAATACAACAAGAGCTGTAAGGCTGGGAAGGGGCTTGGGCGTTTTTAAAGTAAGCACTCAGAGCAATGATTAATTAGACCTGTATGTTCCTCTGCTCTTATGGCAAAATGCCACCACATGTATTTTTAAATAAATTGGTAATTGAATATTGTGCAACAGAGAGCAATAACAGCAGGCCCCTGTGCCTTCGCCTGGTGGGCTCTCTGATCTCTGGGGTCTGCCTGTTGAGGGAAAACAGCTTTAGTTTGAATATTCATGACTGTGCATGTGCTGCTGAATGCAGAACGCCCTCTGTGCCACTGCTGTATGAAGTGCTGAGCTGCTGCAGTGCAGATCTCGAGTCTGAGGCGCTGTAAAAAGCCTGTTTACGATGAGAGCTGCAGGACATAAATGGAAATGCAAAACAGAGCTCACAGGGAGGAAGCTGGTTGTATTTTTGGCCCTTGCAATAAACCCTCCTCCCAGTCTGGTTTATCCTTGCTCCTCTCTCATAGCCAAATTATGGTATGTTAGAGCATACCACAATTGTCACTGTATCATCATGCATAGGATTCAGTAGGGTTTTGCTTTAGAAACTGCAGTTACAGGAGTCCAACACCACAACAGTTTGCAAGGTGCATCTTGCTGAAAATGAATGTATTGCTTTAAGAGTTAGGAAGAAAAATTAGATAAGAACAGGGATTTTTGCTTCTGACATAAAAGTGATTTTTTCCCCCATCATTCTTCAAATTTTAAAGAAAGTAATCTGAAAAGACAATGATGCAGGGAACTGTTTAACTCCCTCATGTCCTGATAGCCACCCTCTGTTCCCCAGGCCCTGCGTGTGGTCCGTGCAGAGCTTTCCTCATGGCCCATCTATTTCCTGCTGCTGCCTCCATGACAGATCTCATCCTATATTCAGCCAAGAGCCTCTTGCTACAACCCCTGCGATAAAAACACCCACCATACAATTCAGGAGGTTATTTTCAGTCTGTGCAGAAAACACCATTTTAGGAACAGGACTTGCAGAGCTTTTCTCAAAAAAGGAGAGCTTGTGCATCTACAAAAAGAGGGAAACACATCACAGATTTGATGCTTCCCATATGGGTGCTCGTTAGCCTTACCCTGATTTAAAAATTTATCATTTAATATCAGATACCATGGATGATACGGGGACTGCAGGAGAGGCTCAGGACAGTGTTACATCTGTTGGCTTTGGGCTGACTTGGCTTTTCATCCAAGCTACCTAGAGGAGAAGAACAAAACAATTCATGTGCTGAACTTCTTGTGATTTCTCATGATCAGCAGCTGCATATAGCAAATGTTCTTTATGTCCTGTACACTGGCTGGTATTTATGTGGGTACTTCCTTGCCTCGTACAGCAAGGGGTTGCTCCAAAGCTCACTGATCACCTGCCTGCAGGGAGCTTTGCCGTGCTTCCTAAATGTGATGGTGATGGTCTTCTTGCTCCATCTCTTGGCAGGAAGGTTTCAGATAATGCAATGCTGCAGTGGAGGCCGTTCCTGTACTGGACCTTTCTGGGCGCTTTTGAAGGACTCGTGTTTTTCTTTGGGGTTTATTTTCTGTTTCAGAATTCATCGTTGGAAGATAACGGAAAGGTAACGCCACCAAAAAAAAAGGAAGATTAGTGTTTCTTTTGTGCACTGCCTCTTTGATACGCCTGGCAGGGAATATCTACGCGCTTAATCTGTGCAGTGTGTCTCGAGTCTTGTCCAACAGTGTAGCCTTGCTTATGGTGTGATTCTGCAGCAAATGCTTGAAATAAAACATTTTCCAAATCGCCATGGAAACAGGGCAGAGCTGGTTATACTCACTAGGTAAAATGACTAGTCTTACACACAGCTTTCTGCCTACCCAGCGAGCTTTACACTGTGCTCATCCCCTCTCCTGTCTGATCCCAGGAGCTGAGCCAGGGCAGGAGCAGTGTCTGTCCTTCTCACCAGTGACTGCCTGAAATTCAGCATGTGCTTGGCTGGTTACAGGCAGCTGAATTAGCCCACCTTGATGAGATGCTGCTTGTTAGCACAGACATGGTGTAGGGCTGCTTGTGCACTGTGCCTGCTCTGGGGCGTGATTTCAGCCTCCCATTTCTCTTTGCCTTGGGGGAAGGCTGGTGCTGGGCTATTGCTGCTGTTTTGGAGCCAGCAGAAGTCATCACTGCTGCAGAATGAGCAGACTGTTGTCCTGTTGTCCCTGCTTGCTCGTGCCTCTGGTGTCGGGACAAGCACTTGCATCGCTGCGTGAACGAGGTGTGGGAGCTGCTCTGGGTTAACTTGCACAGAAAGAGGAGGAAAAAAAGATTGAGGGGTTTTCTTTATTTTTTTTCTTATTTCTTTTTGTTTTGCTGGTTAATCGAGTACAGAGCAAAGCATTAGTGCAGGGAGGCTCCCACTTGTGGTGACCTGAGCTGTCTCAGGACCTTTTCCCCAAGGGAGTGTGCAGCATATTATCAGATCTCAATTGGTGGAAAACTTCTTTACACCAAGGGTATTTTACCCTTGAAAATACCTAACTTTTTTTAGCGGCTAACACTTGGAGAAAAGCTGATGAAATTTATGTATGTGTATTCATGCATTGCATCAATGCCAACATTTATGGCCCCAGCTATATGTAGTCAAACCCCTGTATTGTCAAATCAGTGTTTTTCTGTATTTATAGCCATTCTGGTTGTATTTGAATAAAACATGAAGCAGTGATATGTTCTACAACTGCCTTAAGAGGTCAAGTCTATGTGGCACTAAAATAAGATCTGTGGTTATGTCCTGTTCTGTAAACACTTATGCCTGTAAGAACTGCTACCAGCAATTGTTCATAATATCCATGTATGTTTGATTCCTTTTTCGCTCCTATTGACTTTGGGTTTTTTGCATTTTTTGAAAACTTTTACATTTCACTTTCTGTTTTAATGTATGCATTCAGATCTTGACAGCCTTTGGTAAGCATCCCTCCCATTCATTGCCATCATTTGGATTTCTATACAGTATCTGCTTTTCTTTGTGTGCATAGTCACTAGTATCTCCGAACCAAACCAGGTGGAAAAACACCCATTGGTGCATTCTGCAAATGGGACTACAAAGAGATGATGGTTGTTGCAAGAAAGCAGAAACTGAGTAAATTGCCAAGAAATCATGAAAAGCAGGTGGTCCAATGACTTGTATCCTCGACTGACATTGCTGTTAGTAGGAGGTTGTTCCTGTCACTGTCCCAGCTCTGGGTCACCCATCTGTGTGGCACTGCATGGCACAGGGTAGCGTAGTGGCCGACGAATCTTCCGAGCATCAGTCCCCCGTAGCAGTCGTTCCATCCCACCCTTCCCCTCCGGTCCCTGCTTGCACCCCTGTCCTCATCGTCGTCTCTGTGCCTCTCCAAGGAGATGGACCGAGACACCTGTGGCAATGTAACGTGTTTTTCAGATTTTTGGGAACTGGACCTTTGGGACGATTGTTTTTACTGTGCTGGTGTTCACCGTCACTCTGAAGGTGAGGATCTTCCTTCCTTTTCCAGTCACTCATTGCAGATGTTTTCCAAGGCTTGTGTATGTGCCGTAAAATCGTGAATGTATTGAAAATTAAGTTTCTTTGAATGTGTTTTCCCCCCACACTTAAATCTTCTCTTCTTCCATAGAGGCAGAACTTGCTTATTGTCCTTTGTGTAGTCTGTGGTCTTTAAGTGTTTATGTTTTGGTTAAATTATTTTTCTACTTTCTCCCTCTTTTGAGAACTCCAGTTGGTTATAGTTGACTTTTCCCCACACTTTCACCCCTTGGTGTTCAGTTCTGGCAAGAGAAGAGGAACAGTAGAGAATTTGAGCTTGTCCACCTTGTTTGAGACAAGGCTGAGTGCTGCAGCAATCAGAAAAGCCCATGTCGAATAACAATAGCAAATCTGCTTTGTCTCATGGAGCTTTCCAGAACAAACTGTTTGCATAAGACCTTACAAAAGGTCTTTTGTGTTTGATTCAGACAGCAGGTGGTGACGAGAGGCAATTACAATCCCTGTAACCTTTAGACATTTATTTCCTGTAGCATCAGAGGTTGCATCAAATTTATTCTATTAAAAAGTGTCAGTTACAATTAGAACCTTGCTGTTTCCCTGTTGTCTCTGTACCAGCCTGTGGATATTGAAAATGTTTTGCCTGGCGTCCATATGCACAGAGGTAGCTGTTTGGAGAACCTTCAGCCTTAATGTGAAACCAGTCTGAAATGTCATATAAATCCAATCAAATACACTCTGCATCTAAAGCCTGTTCTATCTCTCTTTTTATTCACACAGCTAGCGTTAGATACCCGATTCTGGACGTGGATGAACCACTTTGTGATTTGGGGATCCCTTGCCTTCTACGTGTTTTTCTCATTCTTTTGGGGAGGAGTCATTTGGCAAGTATATCTTCTTTCCATGGTGCTTTCGTAGGGAAATGCCCAGTGCTGGCTTTGCGGGGGACGTGGCTGCAGCATCCCCTCCGTTGGGATGTCCAGAGGTTTACAGATGGCAAGGTATGTGCAATCATGCTCCTTTCCCTCCTGAGGAAGGAAGGGTGGATACCTCCATCCAACACCCTCTGAAGGCCAGTGCTGGAAGAGGGCTCTTGCATCATGAAATGTGTTTGAGGAGATATCTCAACCCACCAAAGGGAATAGCCTGAAAGAGATAATGCCGTGGTCGCCATCCAGGTGCTCAACTTTGGCAGAAGGTGATTTGCTTTCCTGCTCAGGGTCATTTCTGTTGCTAAGGCTCTTGTCTTCATTGGGAGGTTCTAGAGTAAACATTTTAGGATCTGTTTGTGCACGTGGATGAGAAAGACAGGAAAAATTCATGGTGCAAAGAAATCCGGTGAAACGGAAGGAAGGAACAGATGAGGCAGATGTGGAGCAAGAGGACCTGGCCCTCTGGGACAGCTTAAGAAGGAGAAATAAACAGGAGAAATCACAGATCCTGCTGCTGAAATCCTGGATCTGAATAGGAGAAGAAATTCTCATTGATTTGAGTGCAACCAGGATTTTAGGCTTAATATGTTGCAAAAGCAGGCAAACAATAGTGCATTACAAACATTACTAGTTTTCTATTTCATGTGCTGGAGTAAATGTTCAGTTGACATTCACAGTAGACAGTGTCCCCCATTTTACGCCTTTGCTTTCCCATGGGCTTGTGCCATGGTCTATTGGCTAGATCCTTGATCCAGCAACCTGTTAATGAAGATGTGGAACTGATTTAAGTATTTTAATTGAGAATTAAAAACTTTGTTTGACTCTTCAGTGTTGCTAACCAACAGATCCAGATCTGCAATCTAGCCACGTATCTGTAGTGAAATGTGTGAGTTTTCTACTAAAAGCTCTTTCTACTGTTTAACTTGCATACCTCAATATTTTTGACTTAACAGTAAGCAACAACTTCTTTGGGATCCTTGTCATCGTTTATTTAAGAGGTGTTTTTCACAAGCATCTGTCAGTTGCTCTCCCTCATCAAGGAAGGGAGGAAGGTGCAAATAACCTGCTGTGATTGAGAGGCACTGGATTTCCACCATCAAAACCAAACCAGAAGCTATAGCAAAGCCCGAAATTGAAATAAAATGATCTGGGTTTTGATAAGGTGAATAATTTATCTTTCAGTGATAGTGGCAAAATTCAAACCCCTCCCCACAGATGCAGAAGATGCAAAATGAATCATGACAATCCTCTAGAATTAGCGCAGTTGAAGGCAGGAGATAGATTGGGGCAAGGATAGACAGTGTGTTTTTGTGGTACCTGTGTCCATATCCATCTGAAAGGGAGGCGTAACTGCTGATAGTTTGATCTGAAGTTTCCTTTGATTCTGACCTTCTTGGAAAATCTGTGTTAACCAGAATTTATTTGTGTCCTTTCTTTTTCAGGCCTTTCTTGAAGCAGCAAAGAATGTATTTTGTATTTGCTCATATGCTGACTTCTGTTTCCACATGGCTGGCAATAATTCTCCTGATCTTTATCAGCCTTTTCCCAGAAATTCTTCTAATAGTTTTAAAAAATATAAAAGAGAAAAATCATCAGGTAAGGAACAAGATGATGTATTCCACTGTATTTTTAGGAAGACCTTTCTTAAGCACCAGATCAACCTGTAACAGTACCACATACCACTCACATCTCAAGGAAGGCTTTCTGGAGTCTTGTCTTGCCAAAAATGGCAAGAAGTTAATCTAAAAATACTACCTAGATCTGTAGTGAAGAGAGACTCAACCTGTGCCTTTCCTTAGTTGCCTTCGCTGGGTGGAATCGTGCTGTCTCTTATAGAAGTACAGTAACCCTTGTCCACCCTGAACTGATCATCAAACCCACCTGAAAAAAACCCTACCTGTTTTTATATCAAAAAACACAGCCAGGATGTTCTCCTTGGGTATGTCCTCAGGTGCTGGTGCAGTGGGAGAAGGGTCAGATCTTGTCACGTTTGCCCACCCTCCGTAAATAACTGAAGGCTTGTACCATGGTGTTTGCTCTCCTTGAAAGTGATCTAGTTTCATAACAGCTTTCCTCCACTGCTGAGGAGGAGGGCTCCTTTTAGAAGTGGAAACCTTCTCCTAAAAGTTTTCTTCATTGCTCCTGCAAATGGTGAAGGCCAGCAATGCCAGGTTCATGACTCACCGTGTTGATCTCCCCTGCCCGTTGCTCTCTGCTTGCCCAGAGGTGCTGAGTGTCCCTGCAGCACCATCTCCTGGGCAACCCCTGCTCACCCTGGCCGTGCCTCCCCCCTCTCTGTGCCTCCCTCTCCTGCAGCCCCTCTCTTCCCCCTGCAGCATCAGCAAGTCCTGCCTCGGGTCAGCACATGGTGTGTTGCAGCCAGCCCAGGCCTCTTGCCATTGGGTTTGCACGTCCCTAGGCAGCAGTAGGGCACAGCTGAAGGGACACAGTGCGGGGTCAGCCCCCACCAACAGCCAGCAGGATAATCCCCCACCCCCAAGTCATTAATAGCATCACAGAATGATTTGAGTTGGAAGGGACCTTAGAGATCACCTAATACCAACCCCTCTGCCGAGGCCAGGGATGCCATTCACTAGGTCAGGTTGCTCAGGGCCCCATCCAACCTGGCCTTGAACACTTCCAGGATTGGAGCATTATTATAGTTGAAAACAATAGAGATGGTAAAAGAACTATGGTTGTATTTTGTAAGGGTCTATGTAACTTCTTCCACTTAAACATGATTTAATAGTTTCTAGCTTGACACCCCTATTGAACCAGCTGGGAGCAAGTTGCTCTCAGCTGTGGACATATGACAGTTTGAGGACAGTCCCCTGGAAGGGTGACCTGGGGGTTTCTAAGCCCCAGCTCAAGTCACCTGAGAGGTGACCCATTTTTGCCTTCAGTTGTTGACCAAAGATCCATCTCCTCTTGCAATACTTGCTTTCAAGAGTGCTTTATATGCATTTAACAAAGACTCTTGTGAAATCATTTAGCAAAGCAAAGTAAGTGTCAACTAGAAAAGTTTCTTCAGATGTGCATCCCAAACTAAACACAGGCTGAGCCATATTTAAATGTACATTTTGAGTAAGAGTGTTATTGTAAGTCCCTGAAGCAGATACCAGCTCTGGATATCTGTGTCATCAATCAGACATCAAAGTCAGTTGCCTGATTAGTAAAGGCATCTAAGATCAGGTAGATGATTTCAAATTAAGGCCTTATTGAGAATCCTGACCTTAATATTGAAATAAAATAAAATAAACATCAGTGTCCCCAGGGGAGCATTAAATGAAAAACAAGACTTGGGACGTTGTTTAGGTGCCTGAACCCAAACTTGGCAGCCAAAGCCAAGTCCAGGTCCATAGACAGTTGCTATTGACCTCAGTGGGACAGGATTTCACTCCGAGTTTCCTGTAACACTGTGCATCAGCTCTGCTCAGCCTCTATTAAATTTTCTGTGTGGAAATGCGGTGGTTGTTTTTATTTCGTTTTGGTTTTGTTTGGTTTTTTTTAACTGCAAGGCGCATTTGTGTTTTCCTTGGTTTCTACCTTTCTCCTTCTTGTACTGCAATTTTCTGTCTTTTGTGCTGTTGTGAACTAGGTAACGAAGCGCCTTCCTTCCTCAGGAACATCCACTATCTTCATGCTTTCTCAAACTTCCAGCAATCACAGCTTTTCTTGGAGTGAATAAGGTGATTTCCTTTCTGAGTCGCTATGTGTTGCTTGCTCAACTGCCTTTCTCCTCCCTCTAATGCCTAACTCCTGAAAACACACATTTAGATTTGCTCACACAGCAAAACCTTGCTTTTCCCTTGCTTAAATATTTTGTCTGTCTCTTCCCCTTCGGTCTCTTGCTGCACATCAGGTGGGTGAGCTGGTCGTGCTCAGGATGTCCAAGTGAGGTGGACACAGGCAAAGCTGGTTTACATTCTTTTCTCACTGCAGTTTTGTGTGTTAGTGGATTAGATACGAGTGGGGCAAGGTGGAATTGATGTTGTTTGTCCTCTGGATGACTTGACAAATGACTCAGACTTGTCTGACTGAGGGGGGAGCTTCCCTAGTGCCCACCTTGCCCAGTCCATCCCACCTGCTAGTGCTACTCTCACAAAGAAGGATTGTCTTGGATTTGCTGATGGAGTGGTGGGACCACCCACAGCAAAGTGCCTTGATTACATGTCCCTAGCATTTAGTTTCACTGCAGATCTCCTTTATTACTGCCTATTTTAAAAATACTGTTTTATGTGGAGATCAGGGATGTTTTCCTCCTCCCTCAAAAACATAAACCTCCAAACCTGAAGTTAACATTTTGGGAAGCAGGGCCGGTTTCTGAATACTCTCTGTGCCTCTTGCACTGCAAAACCCAGCCACTGTTAATCATTCTTTATGATATGACTTAGCTGTAAAAGGGGTTGTGTGTCTTGCATTGTTTGACAATAGGCAGGGGCAAGAGTTGCATGTGCTATAAGTCTCCTTGCCTCGCTGTTGCAGAGCAGCAGGAAGGCACCTGATTCACTGTCGGCCAGACCTTCTGTCAGACCACTTCTTTTAAGAACGTTCTCAGATGAGTCTAATGTGTTGTAAAGGTACCCTGTCTGAAGGAGTTGGGATGGTTTTAAAAGGCATCAATTAACCAAATGTAACCTCCTCCAAATCAATTAAACCATGGTTCTTGTAATCCTCTTGACTATCGGTGTGGGGTACTTGTCCTTGTGGAATGGAGATGCAATGCTTGGGATGCATTTTAATTTGGGGATGTTGTACTATCCAACCTCTCAGAATACTGTATCTGTACAGATACTCTCAAACTGAAATATTTGCAGTATGCAAACAAATCTTTCAATCTAACTGATATTTTAGTCTAATGTTAAAAGAAAATTTAATCTGAGAATGCGGTCTGGATTGTGCTAACAGTGATTATGAAAGCTAACACTGACAAATTTACACTGAAAGATTCAAATCTCAGTTGTTAAACTGATTCCAGTATTGCATCTGAATCGTACCAAAATCCCTTTCTCTAGGGTGCATGCTGTTCTGTCAGATAGAAATAAGTACATTTTAATTCATCTTCATAGATTGACACTAAATACGTGTACTTGTTTATGTGTGTCAACACACAGACGGAGGCATGTCTCGGTGTCTGTATGTACATACACACACCAAGAGCATCCTACTACAAATTGACTTGATTTTAAACTTTGTAGCAAGCCAATAGCAGAATAAAAGAGTGCCCAATTGAATTCGCAACTCCGCTTTTAGGGGGGATGTAACGTGTGGTGTCGCCTGCAAACAGAAGGCTGCAGATGTTCTGCAAGCCTCTCCTACCTTTGTACCCACAGCTGCTGCTAAAGAAATGAGTTTGATTGGCATGGCAGCTCTAGCAGCCAGGCTTGCAGGGCCTCCAGTGCATGTGGTATTTGTCCTGCACAGTTGGTCCTTCTCCACTGACGTTAGGTGGTGCTCTCCACCACCATACACTGGTGCATACTGGTGTGGGAGGCAGCTGGACAGGGACAGAATGGGAGGCACAGGGGGCAGTGAGGCAGATGCCACTTTTAGACTTCACGGAGCATTTTGCAGGTTGTGCAAATCTGTTTATCATCCGATTACTTGGTTGTGAATTGCATTGGGCACTTTTATCATGGCCTAATCATTCTTCTTCTCTTATAAAATTTTAAGTATTTTCTTCTAAAAATAACCCAGGAAAAGGTTTGTGAATTCGGAAATGTAACAGTTGTAATATATATGTTTTCCTTCTGATTTTTGCAGGCTGGCCCCTTTGATCTACCTGTATTAGTCTCATACAAACGTATAGAGAATGGTTATGTGAAGACTGAAGATGCTATTACTAATTTGGCAGAAAGATATCCTCTCAGGATACTTTAAAGTGCTCCATACAAACACTGCGTATTGTCATGCTGTAGGACAAAACCCATGGTTTTAACCTAACAGTTCTCTTTGATATTACCAAGGAATGTAAGCAGCCATGCTGAAAGAGCAGCAGCCAGGGCACTGGCCCCACGGTACCTGTTTGTCTTTGGTCTTGTGGTTTCCCCACCCTCCCAGAACAACAATTCTGCCAAATTCTACGTCATTGGAGGCTGAGAAAGCATCTTTAGAAATTCATCCAAAATGGCATGAATCAAAGTGCAAGAGTGCAGTGCCAGCCCCATTTCACACGGGGGCTTCCTCTGCCCACTGCAGATCTGAGAGCAGCAGAGAGCTGCTCAAGTCTCTTGCTCTCCTGACCAAAGAAGTAGCACAGACTTAAACCCAGTAACAGCCCCATCTGACTCCCTGAAGGCACTGGGAAAAGCCTCCTCCTCTCCCATGGAATCTGGATGCAGCCCTGAGAGCATCTCTCCTGGTGCTGGGGCTGCGATCCCTCGGCAGGGGGCTGCCCCCTCCCAGCTGTGGGTGCCAGATGCACGTGGCAGAATTACTTGAAAATTCGGGAGAAATCTTTTGCTGATCCCTCCTCTAGGTATGGCTGGAAGCAGTCTGTGGTCTGCCCACAGTGATGGTGTCTGTGTGGAGACCTGCAGTGCTGGGAAGCACCTGAGCATCCTCCCGCGTCCGGTTTGCTGATGGGTTTATTCCTGCTGAAGGGTGAAGAAAAGGTTGTTCTGTGGCTGTTCATGATGGAAGGAAGCTTTTGTGGGGGAGGAAGGAATCCCAAAAGTTGGACTGTGGCAGACTCTGAGCCTCTCTGCCCAGGCTCCTGTGGCTGTGCTTACATTACTGCACTGTGCAGTTGCTCCAACACTTTAAAGGCCTGAGTGACAGTGCAGTCCTTGGCTGATCCCAGGGACATGGGATGTGCCTGTGAACCTGCAGGCGTATAAAACTGCATCTTGAGTTATTTGCACTAAGAAAAAAGAAGCCAGTTTAAAAATAAAAGGAATACATGAACCCGATTTCATTTTACATTTTATTTGGTTTTTAAATTGGCATGTTCTTTTGAAATCTACCTGTACCATGGTCGTAGGAATTTTTCTCTTTAGGTCATGCACAGCAGAGGTGAGATGCCTGACTCTCAATATTTTTATTTTTCTTTCTCTGATACTTCCTATGTGGAAAGAGCAGCTTTTTTTGTTGTGTTAAGTCATAAGCAGTGACAGAGCACCCTGTGTGCCACCGCGGGTTGGTGTGACGGTCCCTCCCTCGTGCCGATTTCCCCCGGCCCCGGCGCTCTTCGGAGTGGGGCAGAGGAACTACTGTGAGAAGCTTCAAGTCTCATTTCAGAAGCAACAAGCTCTACGCTGCTGCTGGGTTTGGCTCCCGCTCGCTCAGGCTTCATGTCATTTACATACAATGAAACAGTTTGGGACTAGATGGAACGTTCCCCTCACCAAATTTTGTTAAACTGCAGACTGCTGATTTTTTGGAAGAATCGAGTCTCGCTCTCTGGCTGCCACCCCTGTGGTCCATCTTCAACTGGTGCAGATCAGCTGCTGGCAAATTCTTCTGCGCGTCGCAAGGACTTTGGATGGGCCTTACCTGAGTGGGAGAGGGGTGTGCACAGTCCCTGTGGCCAGTGGCTGCTTTGACATCACCCAGCATGGGAGGGGAAGGATGGACAGGACCACTGTATTATACACGCTGCACTGGCCTCAACGCAAGTGATGTCTGCACCATGTCAGCGACTGCGGCTCAACTCCTTGCTGCATGCAAGTAAGGAGCTGCACTGCCAGCATGTGTCCCATGGGCAAAGCTTTTGTTTTCTTCTTCTTTTTTTTCCCTTTTCCTAGCTCATTTCACGGACTTAGAATTCAACTTGCAGACCTTGTCCCATTCTCAACTTTTCTTGCTAAAATGTGGTGCCTACAGATCAAGTATACAATGAATACAATGAAGATACGCTCTATATGCCAAATCTAACCTTTCTCCTTAAATATACAGTTGCTGACTTGTGTTTACATAACCTTTAAAATGTAGGCACTAAAATGCCTAATTCCTGTGATTCAAAACCATTCCAAGCCCGAATGGTCCCAAGCCTCACACCTTGCTTCTCTGTTTTGTGTCACGCTCTACTCTGAGGTTCAAAGTCTGTTCCCCTGGAATTCTACTGGAGGTTCTGCTGGTGATGTTAATGGGAAGAGTGAAACTTGCCATGTATGTGTGAACTGTCCAAATAGTCACTTAAACAGGCTAATTTCTGCAGCCTGTTTAAAGACAGAGCCTTCTGAGAACCAAATCTCTTTCTGTTTCCAAGTGTCTGGTCCCCAATGGATTGCAGTAGCTGTATGTTCAAACCCAAGGTGTGTGTGCTGACTAGTGGGGTGGATTTAATGTGAAATTTCTTGAACAGCAGCTCTTTTAGGAAAATGCAAGTTTTCTTGGGCTTGGATCTTCAGCTAGTGCACTGGTGTAGTGCTGGGTGCCAGGACCACCAGGTTGCCCTGCACCCGCAGGAGAGCTGATCCTCATCATTCAGTAATGTAATGGCAAAAATGAAATTCCTGTTGCTGTGGGTGGCTTGTGAAATCAGGGGAAACAGGAGACTCCTTTTGAGGTTAGAGAGGGGAAGAAAAAGTAGTGATAGTGACTGTAAGGTGTAAGGCAGCAGGATGCCGAAGTGGCGATAATCCGAGAGCAGTGCTGTGGTGGTTGTTCGTGTTTCACGATACCCACTGCACTGTTACGGTGCTCCTCAGTGAGCTAAAAGGTCAGTACAGGCTTATCAGTGGAAAATCCTGAAGGAAAAAAGGCTGGGTTTTTCTCATAATAATTCGTTGAAGTTTAATCACTTGACTAGTGACACTGAAAGATAAGGAAAGTAATTAAGATTCCCTCTAAAACTGTTACGTGATAACAGTGGAGCTTGGTGTAGTCATAGCGACTTCTCAAACACTAATCCTAATCGTTATGAGAATATTATAAATTACTTGGAATTGCATAAAAGCTTCAAATTGAATTTGTATACACACAGTTGAAAAACTTACCTAATACTGCAGCATTTATCCAATTTCCCAGCTACGAATTTTTTTAAAAAACATGTAGTATATAGAAAATGTAAATTATATACAGGCAATGAGCAGATACATTTTCAGCTTCTTGCAAAAAAAAGGACTGCAACCTTACATTTTTTTCACTTAAATGCAATTTTATACATTTATGTTGCTTTATATAAAGGAAATTGAATGTGAATGTTACCTTTTATGAATGCAACTTGCTCTTTTTTCATTACAGAAACTTTTGTTTGAAGTAATCAATAAACTTTGGTATGTTGTTCTGATTAATATATGTTGTCTGTCTTGTCTCCTTGGATACTCCTGGGTGATAGTTTGTTACATGGACCTTTCCAGGGTAGTACTAGGGAGATCATTGGCATTTTCCTTGATGGGTAGATGATGGCCATTCTTGGTTGTTTGATGTGGAGCAGCATTTGCCTAAGGAAATACAAATTTCTTCTCATGTATTTTTGTTTTCCCACCGATGTGGGAATTAGCAATTCTGCTGTAACAGCTGCTGCACATAGCTGGCCTGTGCACTCTAAACCCATTTCCCTCAAAAATAATGTCAAATTAAGAAAGTGAGTCCTGTGAATTAGGTGAATAAATTGATTTAACTTTGCAGAATAGGTGAACTCAGAGCTTTGACATTTAGGAACTGGCTGAGAAAAATGCAGGTCCGTGTGCCTGATTTCCATACATGAAGTGTTTTCCTTACTGCTGTGTGTTGGTTCTGTGTGTCGTGGCTACCTGTAATAAATGAGCATTTCTCAGTTCAAAGCCGAGAAACACACAAATGTGGCTGATTCTGTGCTTTGCAAAGTGCCTGGCGCTGGTGAAGTTCAGGCCAGATATTTGCATTGATGAAATTCCAGCAACGCAAGGAAGCTGTTAAAGCACGACTCGCAGTGTTTGTATAATACTCAAGGAAAAAATATAGACCTAACTTTTTTTTTTTTTTAAGGACACGGGTCTGATTCAAGCTGAAATGTTTGTAATGCAAAAATGACAGTTTGAAAAATTCTGTTTTGGCTGCTTCGGTCCCTGCAGCTCCCATCAGCCACCGCAGGACAGATGGCTGAGCTATTTAAAACAAAGTCTAACCTTTCCGACGCAGCTTGTACTATTGGAAACCAGACACACGCATTGAGAATCTTAATAGCCCGAGTGAGCGGTAGTGAAAATCATCTGAAAAGCTGGAAGGGGTTTTACTCTGAGCTGCCTACCCAGGCTGTCAGGACAAAAACTGTAAATGTAAGCGATGGGAGACGACCGCAGGTCACTGGGTATTTCAGAAAGCACCAAAATTAGCATTTAAAACACCCATGTGGACCTTCTTGTTAGAAAGGAGAAGCAATGTCATGTTGTAAGGTGATTTTTAACAAGGACAGCAATTTTTTCCAGGTCAGGCTATTGGCGTGTGAGGGCTCTTGGCACGTGGAGGGGTCGTGGTCTCCCTGTCCCTCCCTGTCCCCCAGCAGCTGTTGCAGGAGATGCATCCACAGCATTCTTATTGCTGGGATTGGGCTTTGCTTCTGAAATCTTCGCACGTCTGGGGATAACCTGCTAAGCTGGAAAATACACTGTGGCCTGGAGAAAGGGTGTGTGTGCACTTGTATGACTGTTCCTTCCAAAACTAGAGGTTGCAACAACAAATAAGGCAGGTCTGACTGACCCAGGGAGAGAGTGGGAGAGCAGAGTGGAGTCCTTTCTCTTTTTTTCACATTCAAGTAGGTGACATAAAATCCTCATCCTGATTAAATCCATGTGTGTTTGGCTGGCTTCAGTGGGGCCAGGATTTCTGACAGGTTATGAAGGATCTGCTTCTCCTGGACCAGCTTGGAAAGAGCCCACACCGGACAGTACCCCGGATTGAGAGTGATGCTGCTGTCTGCAGAAGAAATCCTCCTAAAATTCCCGTTTATGAAAATCAACCCGAACTTAATTAGTGTTATGCACAAGTACTTTGCTGTCACTATGCTTATTCCAGAGGTGAGCAATTCCCTTGGACATCACTTTGACTCCAAATTGCATTTAACCAGCTCTGTTTTTCCTGTTCTCAGCACTTGACTAAACAGGTATTTTTGAAGGGTGATTTCTCAAATTCAAATAATGGCCCCAGTCACAACCCAACATTCTAGCCTTAACCTAGAAAAAGAAAAAAAATTTTATTTTTTTTTTTGTCAAATTCAAGAGGTTTTGAATTTTGTTTAAGGGTTGTTTTTTTTTTCCCCAGCCTCCAATCTGGAATTAATGAAATTAGTTGGAATTCTTCCTACACCTTCTCCATAAGATGAGACTTAATCATAAGGAATTGAACCCACATGAAATAAATCTCTGCGAAGAGAGGTGCTGCAGGTGCTGCCAAGATTTTCCCCAGCTGTGTGAAACAGCTCTTTCCCCTTGCACACAGGTGTATATGTGCCACTCTTAGAATGCCGAACCTTGTTAGAGGCCTTGTTAGGATGGAAAATCTCTGGAAAAGAAACACCTCTATTTCTGGCAGTCATTGTTTCCTTTTTATCCATCTCATTGTTCCTTCTGTCTCAGCTTATCATTTCCTGGGCAGGCAGAGAGCAATGCTTGGCTCTCTGAAGGAGATAGACACGCTGAGTATCTTCTGCCAGTGTAAAACCCAAGAAGCTGGATGATGGTTCCATGGAATGCCGTGCTGGGATAGCTGAGCATTTATTGTGAGGGACTGTAGCAGCCAGCTTTCCAAACCTTTGTGGCCATAAGGAAAAGCCATGAGCAATTGCCCCCCAGCCTGTGCAAACACAGCTTTTCCATGCTGAGAGCTGGCTCAGGTTTTCTTGCACCACCTGAAGTGTCTGGAGGAGGTGCAGCTTTGGGATGTGTAGGTTTCCTGCCAGTAGGTATCTGGTGCTGTGGCCCAGCCCAGCCCATCTGGGGCTGTAGTAGGGTGTGTTGGCTGCAGAGACCTGATCCAGATCCTGCCTTAATGATTTTGTCTTCTGTTCAAAGAGCAAGAAATGGATTGATTGCTGAACCATAGGGGTAACAGCTGCATCTTCTACTGTGTAGCTTTGTTTTTCCTGAAGCCAGTACCAGACATGGGTGTGCAACACTCAGTGGGGGTGAGTCCTCCTCAGCATCTCCTGCACAGTGGTAGAGCAAAAAAGAGACAGTCAGCACTTGGATGGGCCTTGTTTCTCTATGAGCTGTGGCAGTTTAGGGCAAATAGCATCCCTGCAATAAGAATACAGCAGGAATGTGGTGTGGCTGTCTTTCCTTACTTGTAGCTTTGCATATGGCTATTTTAAAACCACATTTTATTGCTGTGCACCTCAGCCAGACTTTTTGATGAGTAACTGCACATGAACTCTCCCTGTCACACAAGATGTGTTTTATGACCAGACAGAAAATCGTCTATTCAATCTGTTCTGTTGGTGAGGATCTGCTGTGTCACAAACAAGGAGTCCTGCCTGAATGGGCAGAATCAGGGGACATCTGCATTAGTGTAAGAAGGGCTGTGGTCTACCAAAAGACGCTGGTTTTTATTGTTAGACCTTGGGTTCTAAATTAATAGCTCTCACTGCTAAAGTGTTGGGAAAAGGCTGTTATTATAGTAAGGAGCATAATTAAGAGGTTGTTTTGGAAAAACAGGAACATCCACTTCTCTGTGCTGCCTTCCTGGGCAGCTCAGGCTCCTGTTAAGAATGAGCTGGCATCGTTTGAACCTCAGCATCGGGGAAAATGACAACGATGCCTAGAGCTCTGGCCAGCATTGGCTGTAGTATGGCTTAATGTAGTTGTCATAAATTGTTCAAGGAATTTGCTAGAATGCTGCTTGCAGAGGATGGAAACGCTTTTTTTTTTTTTTTTTTTTTTTTTTTTTTTTTTTTTTTTTTTTTTTGCTCCTTAGAGAAACGTTATAGGCACTAAGGCAGGGAGAAAATCCAGTTGCAGGGTGGTGTGCTAGGGGGCACTGGGAGTTGTGGTAAGTTTAAAAAAGGGAAAAAGAAGAAGGATTAAAAGCAGGGGGAGGAAGAAAAGAAAGGAAAATAGGGGAGTAAAGGAAAAACGGAAATGAAAAAAAGAAAAAGAAAAAAGGAAATAAAGAGATAAAGGGGAAAATATAAAAAAGGGAGATAAAAGAAAAAAGGGGGGAAAGGAAAAACGGGGAAAAAAGAGGGGGAAAGGGGAAAAGGAAAAATGGAGAATAAAGAGGGGAAAAGGGGGCAGAAGGGGAAAATACTGAAAAAATAGAAAAGGAAAAAAGGGAAAAGAAAAAAAGAGGAAAAGAAGAGGGGGAAATGTGGAAAAGGAAAAAGGGAATAAAAAGGAAAAAAGGGAGGGGAAAGAGAGGGAAAAGGAAAAAGGGGGGGGGAAGACGGAAAGGGGGGAGAAGGAAAAAAAGTTAAAAAAAAAAAAAAAAAGAAGGGGGGAGAGAGGAAAAAGGTTGGGGGGGGAAAGGGAAGAGAAGTGAAAAAAAGGCCGAAACGGTCCGAAGGCGGCGGTCGCTGGGCGGTCGCTGGGCCGGCCGGGGCGGTGCGGGGGGCGGTCGGAGGGGCGGCCCCGCCTGGGCGGCCGCGCGGGCCCGGGGCGGCGGCGGCGGAGCGGCGGCGGTGCCGGCGGGGAGCGCTGCCCGGGGCATGGCCCTGGCCCCGGCCCCGGCCCCGGCCGGGCCCCCGCCGGGGGGCACCTCGGCGGGGGACATGGAGCGCTACTACCGCCTGCTGCGCTCCGCCGCGCTGCTGGAGGCCGCCGCCGGTGAGTGCCGGGGCCGGCGCGGGGCTCGCCGGTGTCGGAGGCGGCGGGCGGGGGGCGAAGGGCTTTCCCCGGACACCCCCCCGTGGGAGCAGCGGCTCCCGGCTGTCGCTCCCGGTCCCGGCGGGGAGCCCACAGATGCCCCATCCCTCCCTGGCCGGTCCTCGGCTCTATGCCGGTGCCGGGGGCAGGCGGGCGCGTTGTAGGCACCGGGGATAAGTCGGAAGGGTTCGTCGCACGCGGGTTCCCGAGCACTCGAGGTGTTATTTTGTTGTTTATTCAATGGACGGCACGATCGGTGCGGAACGGCCCCGGTTTTTAATGAGAAACTGGTGACATTCCCTTCGTGTCACTGGAATGCGTAGCTCAAAGTGCGGTTTGGAGATGGGAGATGCTGCCGGTGACAGGAGAGTGTTCACCAGCGCGAGTCCCCTGCTCAGATTCCCATGGCCAGAACTAAAGAACTCTTCCCTGGGAAGTTGCATCTCAACCTGATGGCAATGACTGTTCTTTCTACAGGGTCTGAACTAGAGAAACAGTAGATGTGCGTAAGGTGTGTGTTGCTCTGTTAGACATCCCCTCTTCCCTTCCTCATTTCTTGGTCCTCAAACACCTCTGAATCTCAGATTATGCCGGGAATGCAGCACTGTACTGATGTGGCTGTGGTTCTATGGCTGCACACCCTGAACGTGAGAAGCAAATGCAATCTGATCCCTTTCCTCAAGCTGTAGCTGCCTCAGCGATGTTTCCTTTGACGGACAGTGATCTGCTTGGAAACTGTGTGGAGCCCGCACTTTTTCATTATGTTTTTTTCCTGTGGGGAGTACAGGTATTTTTACAATGAGGTCTTTCCTAATCCAGGAAGGGTGGTGGCACTTTGGGTGACTCCAGCCTTCCTAGAGGATGCAGGAGTCCAAGGCATGAAAAGGTATCATTCCTTTTTTGTTTGCAGCTGGCAGAGCACTTGGAGCCATGCCAGGCACAAAAAAGACACTGACCCAAAAGAAAGCTTCCAGGCTAATTCCAGGTTCCTTGACCTCTTTGAAAAGCACAGTTTGGGGTTCAGGAAGAATTTATCAGAGGGTAAGTCACAGGTGAGGACTTAAACAACATACCACCTGCTTCTCAGGAGCTGCTTGTGTATGTGCCCTTCTGAGATGATGCCAGCAGCACCTTCTATTCCGGCTGTCCTGCCCGCTGGACCCTGTTCACTGCACCCAGCAAACAGAGTAGGAAAACGTAGGGGGAGGGATGGTTGTGGTCAATTAGCAGAGGATGCTGCTTGAATGGATGTGATTAAATCCTCCTTGTGCTGGTGTCAGCATGGAACACCCACGCTGCTGGAGAGGAGCTGGGTGACACGGGGATGGGGCCACAGATGGTGAACGTTTGTTATGTGCGATGTAACGGGAGCCGGGTGAAAGCAGGTAGCAGGTTTCCTGTGAGCATGAGTGTTGTCTCCTGACCAGCTCTTAGCAGATGACATTTGTGTAATGCTCATACAAAAAAGAAATGTCCCCACAAAGGCACACTTGTGTGGTTATAGCTGCAGGATCCGGACGCGTGATTTGGCATCTGTATAGGTTCTTAAAATGAGATATTGAAAAAGAGACAAAGTTGAGTAAGGTTCCCCAGATCATGAGATTAAAAATAAATCAGATGGTTTTGTTTTACTCATCACTGATTTCTGAGCAGCTAGCCTAATCTGGGACCATGTTTTAACCATTTCTCTTCATGCAGAAGTACTGGAATTTTGTTGGTCATTTCTATTAGAAGGTGAGATTTCCTCCATATCTCCCTTACAGTGAGATAGAAGCCTGTATAAAAACCAAGCCTTTTATGGCCATTCTCATCCCTAAAAAGGCTTGGACTCCCTTGCAGAGCTGCAGGGCTAGAGCAGCCTCCAAAAGCTCTGTGCTGCCGTCAGTCCAGACCCCTTTGGGTGGGCCACGGAGGAGTAGTAGTCTGGGAGCAGTCAGTAGTATGTGGGATGCACTTCCTCTCCCTGCATTGCATTTGCTACAACCACAGTTTAATGGTTTATCATTCATGTACCAGGACAAAAGTGGAGTGACAGCAGGGCTGTGTGGGAGGGAGCAACCGAATTGTAGAACATGGTGGAGGAAAGAAAGAGTTTTCCAAAGTGCTCTTTTTGCTGCTGAACTGGAGGATACTTGGAGACATGGAGCTTCTCCTGTGTGCCTGGAGACGGGGAGTTCAGAACTCAGACATTACCCCTGGTCGTGCTGTGATAGGAGCCTTTTGTTGAAGTTGGTTTTGGCAGGTAGGATTTCCAAGGAAATCCTGGAGCCACAAACCAGGAAAGTTCCCTCAGCCTCATCCTGCAAATAGGCAACCTCGTGCCGTTGGATACGTGTCCCTGTGACGGTGGTTGTTTGGCACATGGGCTGAGCACAGCTCAGGTCCCACACTCCTCAGTTTGCTCCACTGCTTCAGCCTCAGTCATCTCATCTGCCAGCTTCCCTAACGTAGGGAAATTTAAGGTCATTGGAAAACTGGTGGGCAGAGGAACTGGAGTGTGAGGAGCACTGGTGGAAGTGACTGGGTGGGGCTACCTTGTTTTCTGAATCCCTTTTCCTCTCAGGCAACGCTGGACTTGGTTATACATCAGGGATGACTCAGGGTCTCCTGGGGCAGAGTTGTTCCCTGGGACCCAGTGCAGGCACAGTTATCCTGCTACTCCAGGGATGTCTGTCCAAGGGCTGGGTGGTGTGAGACAGCCAGCAAGCACCAGCGATATCGTTCCCCCCTCACTTTCTATTCCATTGGCCTTCTGCTGCTGCAGGAATGCCATTAGCTGTATTTGGAGATGTGCTTTTGCTTAGCGGGGGAATGCCAGAATTGGGCATTTCCATTTTCGTTTCAGGAAAAATTGTGTTTATTTTCCCTCGCTTTGCAGCTGAGTTTCCAGGTGATGCCATTGGGGGAACCTGGCTGCATGGTTTAGTTTCCTGGCTGTATGGGCTGTGAAAGAAATTGTTCCAGTGACCTTAGTGAACTTAATCCCAGGTTCCTTAGATAGGTAGGGGGGCCCAAGGGTTTACTGCTGATACATCTCCCCAGAGTTACTTTGTGCCCAAAGCTGGAATTCATCTTGGAAAAAAATAGCACTTGCATGGTATTGAATGATGATGGGAAAGTTACTGATGTCTGTATGTTGTTATTGGGCCTTTTTTTTTTTTTTTTTTGTGCTGAATGGGCTCTGGTTTGAGGGCTGATGGTGGTGGCTGGGGAGGTATGTGCTGGTGGCAGAGGCTAAATGTGCATTTTCCTGCACAGTTGGCAAACACACTCTGGTGCTGATATGAAAACAACTGTATATGCTCCCTTGGTAAGGGAAGAGAGACTGAAATTGGAAATAGGAGAAAATTAAAAGTACATTGAAGCTCCTAAGTAGTAGAAATACAAGAAACTAGATTTTCTCAACTCCCACGCTGTGGTTGAATCCACAGGAGTGGGTGTTGAGAACCTTTTATTACGTTTCTTGCAATAGACACGAATTCATGTGTGGTGGAGCTGGCTTTTATCTTTCCCAGTTTTTGCTTAGTTTGGTGTGATACCAGAATACAGTTTTTCTGATTGGATGTGAAAACACCAGAGCGTAACAGGAGGTAACACGTAAGCCTTGTTGCCATATAGTTTGCTTTTGCTTAATCTTTTCTTAGAAAAGCTGCCACCATTTGTCAGCTGCTAAATTTAAATTGGAAGAGATCCCCCCTTATGAAACTCCACTGTCCTCACCACACTGGGACACCCTGGACCTTTTAACCTCCCCTGAGCATCCTTCCCCTCACTGGCAGCATGGCACAGTCCTGGCTCCTGTGAACCCTCCTGCTCACTCCAGTTCCCAAAAACCTTATTGGAAGGTGACATTCCTATGAATGTGGGATCCTAAGCTGACTGCACCTTCTCTGGGATCCTTGGCTGGCTGCACCTTGTTCTGCTGGCAGTGATGGCCCACGGTCAGCAGGAATGAGGTTTGGCTGGTTTTGTGTCAGTGAGTGGCTGCAGCTGTGCCATGCTAGTGCCCCGGGTGTTCCTGCTCATTCACAGCTGGTGTTTCCCCACTGGAGGGATGCCCAGGAGTGGGAGCCTCCAGCTGTGGGACTTGCAAGCTCAGCCGTGGAGCCAGATCCTGGGTCACTCTGTGCATGCCTGGATGTGGTGGTGTCTGATCCCTCTTTGACCACAGGGATCAGCTCCTATTGTGATTCAGCTGATCCTGTGAGGACATTCCTCTGTGGGATGGGCATGCTGCCTGGATGATGATCCACAAACCTGGACTGCACTGAGTTAACAATTTCTCCATTTCTTTTTTCCCTTCACAGCATTTTCTTTTGCGTTTTTCCTCTTATCCTCAGCGTATATAAATCTAAGCCTTTTGAAAAGGTCATTCTAGTTTTTCAGAAGCTTCATGCTTTTTTGCTGTATAGTTTCTTAGCTGAGCACACCCCCAGGTTTGGGTGATGGGGATGTGTGTCTGTGCTGAAGCATCGACTGCACATAAGCCCCGGAAGGCCTTGGTAGAGAAGCACAGCCCTGGGTCAGAAGAGAGGACCATCTGGTGCTGTATCCTGCCTCCTACACTGTGTTGGAGCAGGTGCTTGGGGAGAAGTAGAAGAAGGAGCTTGCAAACAGAGTGAACCTTTCCTTAAAAATCCTTCCCAGTCTGACAAAGGATAATTGAAGGAGCCCTTGAACCTGGCGTGGTGACCAACCTATCGTGCCTAGTGATGGACTAACCCCCCTGGGGCTTTCATGCCATTTGCAGGACATGGCTTTGCAGGGGCTGGGTCCCTTTGAAATGTTGGCGTGGTGGCTGCTGCTGTGTGTCTGTTCTGTCTGGCTCCAAAAAAGGTGTTTGATGCTGACCTGCCTCTGTAGTGAACTCTCTGAAGGCCACCCAGGCCTGGCTGCCAGCATCACTGGGCTCCTGGCAGCTCCTGGATTGGACCTGCTGCCACCTGTAGCCTGGGGACCAGGGTGTGCTGCCAGCACCTGCACCACACTGTCATCCCCAAATCCCATCATGTTCCAAGGGTGCAGCTCTTCCTGCAGCTCTGCCTTCCCCTGTCCCCTGTATTGTGCTGGAACTCTTCCTAGGAAACATCAGAGGTGGAAACTCAGCCACCCTGTAGCAGTGGCTTTTGGAATGCTTCTGCCAGGCTGAGGATTTATGAAGAGATTTACGTGGCAGGTGGAAGTTTGCCATCAGGCTATTGACAGAACTGACCCTGGAGCCCCATCTTCCTCAGGATCAATACATCACCTCTTCCAGAAAAATAGGCTTTTATAAACCTAATCTAATTGCTAATCTGTCCCTCCAGATGAAAATCTGTTTTTGACTGGCTGTGGATAGAAAGCAGGTGCCTGCAGGTTGAGCCCAGGGCTCAGGGGAGAAGATGCTCCCGTGAGCCCTCAGCTCCAGTGAGGTGTGAGCTGTTCCCATGGGCAGGGGAGACAAAGGGATTTGTAGCAGTCAAAGGTATTGAAGCTTTATGCCATAAATATTTCAGTGGGTCTTTTGTGTCGCTTGCTTGGCAGGGGGAATGGCTGCACCACCTGGAATTACAGACTGTTGAATGTGCCAGGTGTTCGTGCAGCGGCAGAAATTGTTATCCATATGCTGAGATGGCTGAAGGAGAATTTGCTCTGTGTGGCTGCCCTGGACAGCAACACTGCCTTGTCTTTGCAGCAGGTACCCCCAGCAACAAGTGTCTGTGTGTCAGGGCAGGATGCACAACCAGCTAAATGTGGGTTTGGTGCATACGAGGGTGGTGCAGCTTGGAGGTGCTGTTAGAAATGACTAATGATGACATATTTAGCTTCTGCAGCATACCTGAGATCACATGCAGATGTAGGAGAGACCCACAGCAGCCTATTCACTTTACACAATAGAATCTCTTAAGTTTCTTTAGCAGCTGAGCTCAGGTGTGGAGAGAAGGACACTTATTTGATGCAGGCTGTGCTTTACTGCAGGGTATTCTTCACATGGGGAGAAGGTCATCACAGGTCTTAATCTGTGGCTAGGCTGTTCCCTTGGCTATAAAGGTGTAATTGCAGCATAAGGTTAACCCCAATGTGCTCTTCTTGCATGACTTCGGTGGAAATGAGTAGAAAAGTCTCTTATTAGCAGGTCCCTCTACTTTTCTGTCCTGTGAATCTTTAGAAGTCCTTGGTATGTGACCTGTGAGCCACTGTGACCCTTCACACTGAAAAGTCACTTGTAGGGGAAAACCATCCCTGAGTCTGAAGTCCCTGGGGAGGAAACCACTGAGTCCTGGCTGGTGGACTTATGGCTGATCCCAAGATCTTCAGTTCTTTGGTATACCCAGAAACCAGTCCCGTGGTTTACCCACCTGTCCAGGTCAGTCCAATACCATCCAATGGTTAGTTCAACAGGGTTTTTAACACCTGCCCTTTGGTGCCAGCTCTCACACAGCCTGTACAGACATGGACACCTGCATCAGTCTGATGAATGGATGGGGGCTTCAGGGGTCTTTCCTCTTCTTGACATCAAACATGTTCATGACCCTTTGGTAATGCCATATTCTGCTGGCACTTGTGCCTGTTCTGTTCACAAATGAGGACATGAAGCCAATGGTGACACAATTTGCTCCCAGCTACCAAAGAGTTTAGTCTCAGAGCCAGGAAGCAGCCTCAGGACCTTGGCTATCAGTTCTCTGCTCAGACCAGGTCCTGTAAATAACCTTCTGGTGAATACAGCAGTCCTTGTTGAGGAGCACAATGTCCTATTCTCTGCCACGCATTCTCTAATACACGTGCTGTTCGGTATCTCCATCAGCCTATTGCCTCCTGGCTGGTCACCAACCCTTCCTGGCTCCAGTTCCCACAAATGCTGTGTAAACACCTGCTTTGCCAGTACACAGTGTTGTATTCTGTTCCTGGGCAGGTATGGAGCAGGATGGAGAGACAGGAGCATGGATCTGGTCATGTGAGTATTAGGATCCTACTCCAAGTGTAAGTTTGTTGGGGAAGCCACCACCTGGAGACCACACAGGTGGGGCAGATCTCCCAAAAGGTACTGGTTGAAGCAGTGTGTGGGTAATAAGGGCAGCTGCCTGGATGCCTCTGTCCTCCTGCCCCTCTCCTTCCCCTCAGCCAGGGACAGGCACTTTGTCATTTGGCACAAGCTTTGTGTAGTGCAAAGTCTGTTTGCAGACAGTGTAAAATAATATTTTTTTTCCTATTAACTCCCTCTGTCCTGATTTCTGGACATGGTGTGTGGAAAGGCAGAATTGTATTGTGTTGTGTATTGTATTGAATCCAAAGTCTTTTTTGAAGTTGATCAGTGAGGAAACAGGGTGAGGCTCAGCCACTCACTGTCTGGGATAACACTGTGGTTTAACCCTGCCAGCAGCTCAGCCCCTCACAGCCACTAACTCACATACCCCTCATGGGATAGGGGAGAGAATGGGAAGGGTAAAAGAGAAGTAACTCATGGGTTGAGATAAAGACTGTTTAAAAGGTAAAGCAAAAGCCTTGCACCCAAGCAAAGCGAAACAAGGAATTCATTCCCTGCTTCTCCTGGTCAGGCAGTTCAACCATCCCCAGGACAGCAGGATTCTGTCACATGGAAGGGTGGGAAGACAAAATGCCATCACTCCAAACTCAACCCCCTTCCTTCATCTTCTCCTGCTTTATATGCTGAGCATGAGGCCATATGGTCTGGGATATCCCTTGGGTCAGTTGGGGTCAACTGTCCCGCCTATGTCCCCTCCCAAATCCTTGTGTACCCACAGCCCACTTGCTGGTGGGGTGGGGTGAGGAGCAGAAAATGCCGTGACTCTGTGTAAGCCCTGCTCAGTGATAACAAAAACATCCATGAATTATCAACTGCATTTCCAGCACAGCTCTAAAACACAGCCCCATACCAGCTACTTTATTGTAGTCAAACCCAGCACACCAAGATGATGGAGACTCAGGTTTTCATACAGCAAGGAGCCCTGTAGGATAGTTTTCTGTCATTCTTCTTGGAGGAGCTCTTTGCCTTTTACAGCTATTTAAATGTCAAGTTTAACTGTTCCCCATATCCAAAATGAGTGCTGTGTGTGATGGGCTGCAGGGTCACTCCTTTAGGGTATTTGGAGTTTGGAGTGTGTATGGCAATCAGGGCTGAGTTGGAGGACAGATCCCAGGTGGTGCATTGGTCTTTCTCCTCAGAAATAGGGCTGTGCTTCTGTTCTTTTCCCTAATGAATATATAATTTTGCAAAGTCGAGCGGCTCCAGCAGGAGAAGCTGGAAGGGCCACTCTCCTCACTGTGCTGGGTTCATGGTTGGGGCACTCTGCTTGAAGGGAGTTCGGTTCTGACTCCTGTGCAAAGCAAAGATGGGAATGGCTTACTCCTCACACTCAGCCTAGTTTGTGCTCCATGGACTGTTCAGGGAGGCTGGCACTGACACTGACCTTTTGACAGGGTCATGTGGCAGCTGTGGCAGCTGGAAGAAGCCCTGCTCATTGAAGCTCCCTGAGCCCCAGAGCTTCCTGCAAACACTGTCGATGTGCGTAGGTCTGTGTTACAGGTGTAATTAGTCTCAAAGGAGATGCTGCAGGCAGGTGGGCTTTCCTGCAGTGGGACAACCCAAGACAGATGCTGGCTGGTGACCCCAGTTAGCCCAGAAAGTCAGAGGGACGTGGAAGTAGGTTACAAATGTGCTGATTTGCAGGCTTCCTCAACACCAAATAAATGCTGCTTCACCAGCTGTCCAAATGGACAAGCAGCTGAGAACAGGCAGATCATGGAGAAGCTCAGTGTGATCCTTTACCCTTTTCATTTGATTTTCTTCAGTTTTGTTTCCTAGACTACAGCAGCAACCCCCTCATGAAAAGCTGCTATTCTTCATTCACAACAAAGCCATCTCCAAATGGATTTTATAGCAGCAAACAATATTTGGCCAGTGTGGTGAGTGTAAGGCACTGTTACATCAGCTTGGCAGATGTGTTACACAGTTGCTGTCTGCAGATGCTGTGGGCCTGTGAAGTTTGGAAAAGGAAAGAAAACAATAGGTGCTAAAGACCAAAGCACTTCAGAGTTTAATTGAGTGTTACAAGAGGAATTTGGACTCCGAGAGTAGCTGTCCTCTCTCTGAGTGTCACTACAGACCTCCACTGTGCATGAAAGTCCCTCCGTGCTTGAATTGTCTTGAAAGGGGAGATCGCTGACAACAGGCATCATTCTCACAACTGCAGTCTGTGCAATGGCCTCAAGATATGGCCCTGTGGAGGGGACACAGCCAAATGTTCTGGACTGTGTAAACGGGAGATGGGGACAGGACAGATTCAGCAGGGCTCCTTGCTGAGCCACGTTAGTTTTACTCAGTGGGGTAGAAAGCTCTGAATTCCCCCTTTGTCTTTTCCCTGCTTGGCTTCACACATCCTCCAAAACTCTGCGTCATGGCAACGATCTCCCTGCAGGAGAGTCTCTGAATGTAGTAATTGCAGCAGCATTTTATAAATGCCCAATTTAGAACCTAATAAAAATGATGCTACATTGTTATGACAGTTTACCCATCCAGATGCTGCTGGATTTTAGTAAAACCTGAGGTCATACCAGCTGTGTGGCACAGCAGTGTAGTTTATATACTCTTGGATGCTGAAACATGGGGAGTTCAGGCTTGATTTTGTAATAGCTGATGATCACAAAGCCTCTTTTTGGCTTTGAAAGAAATGGCTGGACTTCCATGAAACTTTAACTTCCTCTGCCTTGTGCCAAGTGACATGCAAGCTAGCTGTACTGTTCATAGCCAGTGGTGGGCAGTGCCCCGGGGTCTTTTCTGTACTGTCCCAAGAGTGCCCTTTAAAGAAGAAATCCCCAGTTTGCTCAAGAACATCAACTGAAGCCTTGTTTGAGAGGCGGATATCTTTGGTGCCTCACTGCCTTTGACTGCTGTTTTTCCAGAGATTAATATTTGAGGACAAAGGTCATGCTTCTATACATGATTTATTTCAGCATCCAACTGATGTGCCTCAGGCACAGCAACACGCTTGTGAATTTGATGCCAGCACTTGATTTTCCCTAATATTTGCCCGGGAGGTTGAGTTTGGTGGCCAACACAGAGCGAGTGCCAAGGATGAGTTGGCCAAGGAGTGGCTTCAGTCGGACCACAATTAGGCTGTTGTAGTGCCTTGACCTTGCCAAAGGGCAGCCATCCTTCTCCTCTTTCACTGTTAGATTATTCTACCTCACAGGAGATGGGGAGGGTTTGTAAGGGAATTGCTCCATCTGCACTGCCTGCAGTAAGGTACTCCCACCTACTCGTTCCTTGAATAAGTTATTTTGTTCAACTTGGCACTGCTCAGAAAATCACTGATTTTCTGCAGATGCTGAGTGCCCTCTTCCAAAACTGTCATCCCTTGGGAAGCAAAATACTCAAAGTCATAAGGGGGTAGGAGTCTGGGTGTCCACCTCTGTGCCAAAGTCAAGGATGAAACATTCAGTGGAATGAAATGTTGGGGAGCAAGTAAACCATGACTCCTGAGCATGGTGGGAAATGTTTTCCTATGATGCTTTGTACCTCAAACCCCAAAATGTCAGGTCCACTTGCCATCATGACCCTGGTGTTGTGCTTAGCTGTCAGGCTCTGAGGTTGGGGGCACCTGTGCCCAGGTTTCCAGAGAGCACAGCAGGTCCAACTGCAGCCCCTAGCACAGGTAGGATTAAAACATCCATTGTTTTTTGCAGTTTCCATGACAATCATGGGGAAATTGTAGGTAAGAGAGATGTGAAAGAAGAAGCACCGGACTCTGGGAGTAGATCATACACTTTTGAGATTATATTTCTCTTCTGGAAAGCAAAATTTGAAAACATCTGTGCAAAAATGCTCATTTTTTCCCAACCATAGCTGTCTCCAGTGTAGTTGAAGGCTGCAGATTTTTATGTTCTCAGTGAGAAAATATCTTGTGAACCTTTTTTATTAAGTGGTATGCAAAGGTTAATCCCCTTTCCCCAACCTGTTTCCCGATCAGCTCTCAATTAACTGGCACGTCCCTCCCATATCAGTGCAGAACCAACACAAAAGCTGCATTTACTATCAACCTGGAGCTGTGTTTGCTTTTACTGTCAAGCACTTGAGTCACTCGTGGGTGTTACAGCACATGGCAAAACTATGCCTGGCTTTGCTGGTGGCTGCATTTCCGGGAAAGCCAGGGGTAGGCAGGGTGAGCTTTGGGGACAGGCCTCAGCCTGTCTGTGAACACGGACAGGCTGCTGAGCAGCCCCACACTGATTTGAGTCAAATATGTTTGCACAGTGTGGACTTTTGTCTTGTGTTTCCAAAGACCTGCATGTTTAATATCATCTACTTCATGTCTTGGAGCTCATTAAGTTATTAAGTGTGAATTTTATCAGTATGAAACTGTTGACTTGGTAAAAACATCAATGAATAGAGAAGAAATCTCTTGCCGCTGCTTGTCCTCAAGTTGGGTGAAGCAGTTGAATGGGAGACAAATATTTGAAATATCTTTGCAAGGCAAACTTCCTTCTCACCAAGACCAGTTCTAGGGTTAAAATCAGGAATGTTTCTGTAGATGCCAGTGGGACTGAGGCTTGATCCTTAACAGACAAAACCAGTGTTTTTATCTACAAGAGGAGAAACAGCAGCGTGTGCACAGAAGGGCAAAAAGCAGCCCATGGCTGGTGGGAGCTGTGGGAGGCAGAGTAACCCCCCCTTCCTGCGCATCTGGGCTGCTGTGCTGCAGCACCATACAGCCCAGTAAAGGCCTGAAAAATCTTTAGATAAAGTAGAAGTGACCAGAAAGCTTTTGGGAAATGGGAAATAGAATAAATATTGATTATGCTGGAGTATGCAGAAGTATGCAGCCCATCTGATTTAAAACAGCCAGAAGATTATTCCCTAGGACCAACTCTGTGAAATAATCAGTGTTTAAAATTTCATTATCAGAAAACCCAAGGACTTTAATCTGTATAGATGTGGTTTATAACATTTATTTGTGGGAACAAGGATGTTTAATTTTTGGCTATCATTCCATATATAGATAATCCAGAAAAATGTCTATCGACTATAAGCTTCTCATGTGTTTAGTCAGTCTGGTCTTTGTTTCCTTCTCCCAGGGAAAGATTAAGTGGTGTATGTTGTTCCGATGTGCTTCATTGACACTGAAATGATCATGGTGCTAAATATGGTACTAAAACAGCCTCTCCCATTATTTAATTAAAAAGAAATCTAATAACTGAACATAAAACCAACAGCCTCTCCAGTGCCTATGGCCCAGTGCCAGGTGAACACATGATTTCAGAAGCTTATTTGTTCAAAATTAAAGACTGTAACAGTCTCAAAGCCCAACCTTGTTCCCAGTGCAGCAGCCTGGGACACTGCTGCTCCCAGCAGAAACCTCAGCCCATTGCATTGACAAGGCTAGGAAGCACTGGGAGACTTTGTAAAATAGGAGAGTAAAATTAGTAACTCCAAAATATAAAAATTTACATTGGATATGACCCTTTGAGGGCTGAGGGAGAGCACTCAAGCTTGCAGGCACTGCTCCCATGGTACGTTTACTAGAATACATGTGTTACTCATATGTGGCATTTGGCCTGTTACTGTTACTAGAAGCATTGCTTTCTGTAAGATCCATGTATCCTTTGTTACAAAATTTCATGTATAATTTAGGGAAGCTGCATTTGGTTCAAATTCCACCTTTGGATTAGCACACTGATAAACGGGTTTGCTTTGGATTTGTGCTTTCTTTTTGACTGCTGCTTTTCCCTTTTTCCAGAAACCACCATACCCTTCTGTGCAAAGGACATCAGTGATGATCTGATGAAAGAGTTTGCTTTTCTGTCTGGTGAGTACCGAGAACTTCTCCAGGGTCTCTCTCTCCCTCTCATCTGTGTGGTAATTAAATACTCCAGACAAGCTTTGCACTATTTGGCAAAATGATACTCCACAAGGAATATTACCCATCAGGTAGTATCCAGTGCCACTAGAAATGCTGTTAATAAAACATTGAAACAGTTTGAAAGAGCAGCTTACGTTTCTGTCTCGTGCCATACTGTAAAATAGTCTTATCTTCCAACACTCAATGCATTAACAAGTGCTTTGCTCTGAAATATATTTCCATACCAGTGTGCTGTTTTGTCCTTCTATTTCTGACTTCTTTTGCTGTCCCATATAAAGTACACTCAGTAAATAAAGGAAATATCTGGTAACTAATACTTTTGTTTCTACCACCTGCCTGTGTGTGTTGTGCTTGGACTGGGTTTTGCTATTTTGTTGATGTAAAAAAACCCTCTATAACAATGGCAGTGTGTTTTCTGATGTGACTGGTGGACCTCTGGTCTTTGCTGTTGGCCCTCTTTGAAAGCACGGCCACGGAGACATCCTTGTTTTTATTCCAGGTGGCCGAGGGAAGGACAAGGCTTGGATTATCACCCTCCCTGACAATGCTCGCTTCAACGAGGTGCCCGAGGAGACTGTGTCTAAAGTCTTAACATACCTGACGTCAGTCCCGAGGTATGAGGCTCTCTTCTAGCTCTTGTCTGTGATGGGCAGAGGTGTGAGTCCTGCCTGGGTCAGGGAAGGGTAATGCCGTATGTGGGGTTGAGGGACATCTTCAGCTCTCAGAGCAAGGAAGAGGGAAAAGTCAAATGATGCAAGCCCTTAAGGTGTCCAGGTGTGGTTCTTAAGGTGTCACTAACTGCAGAGTAAGAAGTGGACATCATCCCTATGACCTGTCAGCTGGAATGTTTAGTTTATTTAGTTTATTAAGTTTCTAATTAACAGCAAGCTTTCCTCAAGCTTTGGCATGTGTCACCACTTAATATATGCCATGCCAATGCAAAATAATATTTTGACATATACAAATAAAGAGTCATTACTGTGGAAAAAGAGAAATGAAGCCAGAGGAAGAGACTAATTACAGGAACAAACCGTTTGGGGTCCCTGTGACAGGCGATGGCTCAGCAGCTCCCATTATCCGCCTGTGTCTTGGGGTTAAGCTGCTGACAGTCTGCCTGTGCCTCATACAGGGCTGCATACTTAGATTAATGGCCCTCCTATTTCTTGCTGCTGAGCCTGGTGACTCAGTTACTTGGAATGCTTAATTTTCTTGAATAATGCCTGTTTTGGCAAATTTCTTCCTGCAGGGAGAGCAGGTTGACAGCAGCTAGATGGGAGCTTTCCATCAGTGGCTGCCTTGAAAGAAGTATGGAGCATTTACCTACCTCTGCATGGCAAAAAAAAAGAGCATCTGGTTCCTCTGTCCTCTTTTTGATGGACTCTGAGGTTTTGTGGGCTCCTGGCCTGCAGAGCACTGTCCCAACAGGACAGGACCCTGCTGTGGTGTGTGACAGTCAGGGGGGTTTCTCCTTCGTCCTGTGCAGGCAGCCCATGTCTGTGCGTCTGCACTTCCCAGCTCTGCCTGGTTTCTCCAGGGTTTCTTATTCCATATGACTGTGAACACCCTGGCATTAGCATGATGAGCAGTCTTGCTGTCCCTATAATAGGTCAAACTCAATCAAGAAACTAATGAGAGCTGTGAGCTTGCTGGTGATTCAAACACGTTCAGTCTGTTTAAGTAAAATCACTTTAATCATCCTTCTCTGCTCCTCCTACCACCATAACAGCCTGCCTCAATAAACACATCTAAACATGTGTGCTTCTTAGCCCTTTAGAGCCAAAAAGGCTGTGGTGTTGGTGAGCAAGGAAAAGCATCACCTAGGTGAGGGTGGTAGGCATATGTCAGCTCTGGTACCCCTGTGTACACATCTCTCAGCTGCATCACATCATGGGACCAGAGCTCAGGCTTTGGCCCAGGAAGTCCCTAATAGGTAAATATTTGACATGTGTGTCAGAGTTAGCTGTGGGTACACCAACACTTCCTTACCACAGACCTGTGGATGTTTAGGGGAATCTCAAACCCACACACACTGTGCCTTTCCCATGCAAGCAGTAGCAAAGACTGTTTAGTGTCCCACTGATATTAGTCTGAGTAAGCCTCATTGGAAGCTTTGTCAGAATTGTAGTACTTTGGGAAGCTGAATTTCATAAGGCATTTTTCTCCCAGAAATAATTGTTAGATAAAGGAGTGAAGCTACTCTTCATTCCCCAAGGTGAGAGCATTAATAACAGAGCCAGGAGAAAGGTGAGTCCTGTAGGCAAGTTAATTTTTAGGATTCCTGGCAACCGTGCTGCAGGCAAGGAGGCAGCTGCAGAAAGCACTTGAGTGAAAGAGCTGTAAAGGAAAATAAGTAGTAGGTCCCCACCTTCTGTGGCCTGCACATCCAACTCAAAATACCTCCCTGCCTGTCTTCAGGCTGTGCTTGAAGGAGAGACACAGGTAATTGTGATATATGTAAGATTGTTATTACAAAAAACTGTCCTAATTACCATTAAAGTAAAAGAAAAATAACGCTGTCATTGAAAACTAAAAAAATCCCTTTATATATAGTGTTGGCTGTGTGCCTTTCTTCACCAAGAGGATGGCCAAAGACTGGAACAGGCTTCCTAGAGATGTGATCGATATCCTAAGCTGCCAGTGTATAAGAGGCATTTGGACAATGCTCTTAAAAACATGGTCTAACTTTTGGTCAGCCTGAATTGGTCAGGCAGGTGGACCAGATGATCACTGTAGGTGTCTTCCTACTGAAATAGTCTATTCTATTCTATTCTTTGACTATCCAGCTTTTTGGTATTTAGACGAGCTCTGCATGTTTCACTCATCTTGGGAAGTGAGGTGCAAAGTGGTTTAAAGCTGTGACTGATAACAGAGCAGTGGCACAGTGAAGGGTGCTGTTGGCTATAAATACTTCTGAATTTAAATATTAGGCAGGTCGTGCTGGTGTGCCCTGATCCCACCAGCGGCAAAGAGTCTCTCAGTCCTGTGCTAAATCTCACAACTGCAGACTCTGGGATCCAATTTCAAGTCCTCCTGCAAAACGCCCCAGGTCTTTATTTTTAGTCTGGTGCATCCTGCAACACATACAAAGTTAAAGATAAGTTAAAAAAAAAAAAAAACTCAGAAGAAAAAGAAAACTAAGAAGCACCTAGAGAGAAGTAATCCTTGTCCCGGTTATCTGTCTCCATCTTTCTGCTGCTGGATGCAAATGAACACCCCTTGCAGCCTTGGTAGAAAGCATTGATTTTTTTTTTTTGTCAGTCTAAAAGGTATATTGCAGGCCTGGAAATCTGATAAACCTGCAAGGCCGAGGTTGCAAATAGTCACAGACTTGCTCCACTGGCCCCAGAATAAATTTAAAATTTCCCACAGTAGGTTCCAAGGCTGTTAGACTGCTGGGAACTTTCTTCTTTGTTTCTGTAAGGGAACTGATAAATGTAAATTAGCATGCTTAGAGGTTACTCTCTGAATATAACCTTGCCCTGAGTAAGCAGCTTGCTTTGGCATATTTTTATTAACTGGCAGTGCACTAGAGTCTGGCTGACTTTTCCAAATTACTTGGATTCTCGTTTTCTTCTTCAGGGTTTATTATGATGAAGTGCTCTGTAAACACTATTTTTTTGTTTTTTAATATCGTGGGGAGTTGGAGAATTGTTTCTGTGCTGTGAAACCAAAGCATTTACTTTTGCCTGAGACAAAAGGATCCTTTGCCCCTCTCCCACCTGGGTCATTTAGTTTGTGGTGGGGGTGAACAGAACCAACAGAAACCTGCATGTTGCCAAAACTATTCTAGCTAGTAAAGGTTTTGGCTGAAAAGTCATGTTCACAATGTATAACCTCAGACTTTACTACATGCAGAAGTTCTGTATATGACCCATGTGTAAAATTCGATAGTCATTTTCTCTGCTGTTTTCTGTTACAAATCCATAAGATATATTTGTAGGACAGCTTGGGTTGCCTCTACATATCTTCAGTCAACTGTTATTATGAGCCAAAGGGAATTTCATTTTTTATCCCTCTGAGCACAACTGCTAATTCCTTTGAAATACATTTGTCAGAGTTGTGGCTGTCACAGACCAGAGCAGCAAGATGTGTACTGAATGAAAGCTCCTGCACTGGCTTCAAATGTCTTTTTTTTTTACTTCTGTAGTGAAGTTGCCAAATATTGTCTGCCATGTGATACTTCTCTGAGTAATCCACCGTGTGTTTTCCCTTGCCAAACACAAGAATTAGCGAAGACGGTGCTTGCAGGAGGCTGCTTACACAGGGCCGTGCCCAGTGCAGATACATGACCCACCTCTGGGGAGCCAGCACGTGTACTGGGAGCCTCTCCCCAGCACTGAGGCGCCTGGATAGGGTGGCGTGGGACATGGCTATCCTGTTTCAGCATCCGCAAAATAAATATTGTAAATATTACTTAAGTATCCTGTAAATACACTCGCATTGCAGGACTTGGTTACAGGCTGGCGTACCCTCACCTGTGTGCAAACACGATTCCAGTTTGTAACTCAGGCTGCCTGGGAGTGTGTATTGTCACAGCTGGAGCCTGGCTGAGCTGTTCCCAGCTAACCTGGGAAAGGAATATTTGAATTACAGACAGGAGCTCAGCCGGGCGTTGGGTCCCCTGCCAGACTGGGCACCCCCGGTATGGCTGGCGCGCTTTGTACGACTGGGGATTTCAAAGCAACTCAAAGGATTTGGGTGTCAAAAGGGATGTCAGGAAGCCTGTGCTTGCCAACTAAACCAGAGTATGTCGGAAAGTGCCTCCGAGCAATCTCTGCCTCCCCAGTGGGACTGCGGGAGGTGCTGGGGAAGCCACAACAACCAGTTTCAGCACCAGCTCCCCCCTTCCCTCTGCCAAGCTGGCATTGCCCTTCCCTGGCTTGGCGTCACTTCTGTTGCCTTTTGCCAAAACAAGCCAGGAGTCATCGCTTGATTGATGAAACCTGGGAAGCAGGCAGCTCCCTCAGCTGGAAGAGCTGGGCAGTGAAGGCAGGGGGGTCTTGGGGCATCAGCTAAAGGGAGGCTGCTGGCAACCCCAGAGCTGCTGAGCAAGAGCACAGCTGCCTCTGGCCTCTGCAGCATCCTTCTCAGGACTAGTTTGGGTTTCAAGAGCAATCTGTTATCTCCAGCAATCTGTCTTCACCTCCCACACAATTCAAAGTGATGCTTAACCCTGGGCTACCACAGTCACTGAATCACAGAAAGGCTGCAGTGGGAAGGGAGCTGTGGAGATCATAGAAGGGCTTAGGTTGGAAGGGATCTTAAAGATCATGTAGTCCAACCCCTCAGCTGAAGCAGATTCACCTGGAGCAGGTTGCACTGGAATATCTGGAGATATTCAAAACCCCCAGCGGGTTTTTAGTATCTCCAGAGAAGGAGATTTCACAACCTCTCTGGGCATCCCTGTTCCAGGGCACTGCCACCCTAAGAATAAAGAAATTTCTTCTCATGTTCAAATGGACTTCTCTGGGCTTCACTTTGTGTCCATTACACCTTGTCCTGTTGCTGAGCACCACTGGAAAGAGTCTGGCAGGAAAGTTTTTTCTGAAGGGAATTTCAGCCACCGTGGAGGTACCAAAATGTGGTTTACATTCCATGTTCTTGACTTTGGGGTTTTTTTGGGGGAGGGGGAACAGAGTCACATTTCCTCAAAATATGATCTGGTTATTGGTATTTTCTTATCTCACAGTCAATATGAGTCTGACACCAAATTTATCCTAATCCTGGATAGAAGATTGGACACATGGACATCAGTCAAAATGACTCTTCAAAAAATAGCAGTAAGTCCTCTTTAATGTTAATTTCCTTTAATGTACTAAGTCACCATGTCCATTATGTATCTCTTCCATAAAACACTGGGAACCAGGAACAATGATGCTCCTGCTTTCTCTCCCGGTAGTATTTTGTTTTATGGCCCTGTAATTAATTTGAGTGCATAAATGAGCTGTTTGAGTATTAATTTACTTGTTTGATTCACTTGCTTAGTTTTGTACTTTTTCATAGTGGTTCAAATGTGTTTTGTGCCACATTCTATGCTTCTGATGGGTGGAAACTTTGGCTTCATATACTTTCTTTTTAGAAACTGGTTATTTGTGAGACTGTACTTTACCTAATTGTTGGTGACTGAAAGTTTTAGGTTCTTTAAACAGGCTTCACAAGCATTTGTATGTGGACATGTGTGGAAAAATCTGTTTTAAAAGTGTTTGTATTCATTCATGTGTTTTAAATGATCTAGTACACATGTTTATGTGCTACACATGATCAGCACATATCTTGTCTGAACATATCTCAAAAGTACTGTTTTTGCAACTCAGCAATGCGTTGTGTCTTATGGAATCAGAGCATGTATTTACAGTAGTGCATGGAGGTACTGAAAAATCATGTTAATAGCTGCATGGATCTACTAATGTGGATAGGTAGAGCTAATTGATAAATCCTTTCCCAACCAGAACATGCCATATGGGTAAATCAATGAAAATAATCTGGGTGTGTTTGTATTGCCTTTGTTTCTGCTTGTAATCATTGAACAGCTAAAGGCATTGATCCATCTGATAGAGAATGAAGTAAATGGTACGTTCTGAGGAAGAAAACGCTTACCTGGTTCTGGTCAGATTGGATAAATCAGATAGTTAGTACTGGTACAGCAGAACTCAGTGTAAAAAATAGCTGGCTTTGATGGCATTTTGCTGGTTAGCATCTCATAGGAGGAAGAGAGGGTTCCCTTTTAGCAGTGTGCATAAGATACTGTTGGCAGGATTTTGGGTTCTGATTTTTCTGAATGTTATAAATGGAATTTCCAAGCGTGGTTACCATACCATTAGAGAAGAAGCAGCATTTAAAAAGTAGTTCTTTAAAGTGATCATCAAAATTCAGTTCTGCTGCCAGTGTTTGAACAGGTGCTAGTACCAAGAGCACCCTTTAAGGATGATGTAGTTGCTTTGCATAGTTTGGAAGTTTCAAATGTGAAAAAATCCTGTCCTAATTTGTAGCTTCTAGAGAAGTGTCATTAATTTTGTGTTTAATAAGTAAATTTAATTACTGTGTGACCTTTAAGCATACACCCTGTTTGGGTAGCTATATGTGCTGGGTGTCCAGGTGGAGAAGTGACTTTGCCCACAGTATCAGGGCTGTCCATGTAAATGGTGGGGAGGTGATCTGTGAAAAGAGGGATGAGAAGCAGGAAACCTGTGTCCACTAAATCTTAAGACTTGGGAATCTTGCCTTAAAAATAGAGTCTGGCCCTAAAGAGCTGTCTCTGTGTCCAGGAGGCATCTTGACTTGCCTTTGTGCAGCTAAAACAAAAAATTAAATCTTCAGTTCTTTCCAATCATAAACCATAAGCCATGCTGCAATAAGAGAAATCTTTTTTTCTGATCTTTGTGTAATTTTGGAATAAAGGAGTGCAAAGAAGCTGAATTTGAAATACAGAGTGTGTCCTATTTTTTGAGCATATGTATATGCAATTGCAGCTCTGCGGTTGTGCATCTGATCCAGAAAAATTTTTATATCAGGCTGTACAGATTTTTTGATTTAACTCTTTGTGTATGTCTCTAATTGCATGGGCAAACTAGGCTCATGCTGGTATTCCTGGCTTTGGGAAGCGATGCCCTACTGCCGGGGTCAAGCCTCAGGTTTTGGCCATAGCATCTTTCCTTAGTTTCCCCCTAAAATACTAAACGGCTTGAAAATGTACCTTGGAGATAATGACAGAGGGAAAGGGAAGGATGAAAGCTCTAAGCTGAAAGCCCAATCCTCGAAGGAAAGAGCTGGCCCCGTCTGCAGGATGATTTTTTGCATTCCACCTTAAAAGCAAACCCAGCACTGGGGAGGAGAGCGGGGCTGCCAGCCGGGTGCCGGCAGGGTTTGCCTGCCTGCCTGTACAGCTGCCTGCCCGCCCCCCTGGCAGCGGGGCGAGCTCGGGCAGCGCCGCGGCTCCCATCCCTTCCCCATCCCGATCATCCCCATCCCATCCGCTCCCGGCGGCGCGGGGCGATGGCGGAGGCGGGCCCGCGGCGGGGCGGGCGGCGGGCCGGCCGGGATGCGGTAAGGCTCCGGGCCCGGCGTGCTGCAGCGCCCAAGGACGGGGGGGGCCGCACCGCGGCGGCCAGGGACCTTTTTGGACTGGGGGGAGGATGGAGGGAGCGGGAATATTGACCGGAGCGGCTAGAATCCAGCAGCGCGGGGGGAATTTTAGTAGCATCCTCCGTGCGGGAGCAGCCGGGAGCTGGGTACCGCTGCCCCGCAGTGCTGCTCCCGGCGCCCTCCAACCGCGGGGAAAGGCTCTATCATTGCTCCTGCAGGAAGGGAAAACCTCTGGCAGCGAGGGGGCCCTGGGTAGGGTCGGTGCCCCAGCGGTGCTGACAGCATCTTTGGGGGGTTAATTATGCAGCCGGCTGACATAAAGGTAGCAGAGCGCTTGGGATTTTCATTCTGGCTCTGGGGGAAGTTAAAGGCTCACATTAGCAGTATCTGGCATTTTGTTGCATGACATGCTTTTCCTTTAAGGGACAGCAGAAAGTCATTAACTTCAGCACCTGTATGGGGACCACTGGCCTTAGACTCTGGTGCTCAGAAGCAAACTCATTGGCAGATACTACTTTTTCTTTATGTTTATTGACTACCAACCTCAGGGATGCCCCAGTGAACTGCAGGGAAGAATATTCTCTGAAAATTGAATAACTAAAACTGGGAGGGAAATCACAATGTGTCAAGATGAGATATTCACTAAGGAGGAAATAAGTGTGATACTTTCAGTGCATGTTCTTTCTTGTGCTTTATTAGCCCAGTTTGTCCCTATTGATTAAATCAGGTGCTTATAGTTAAGTGTGCATTTAAAAAAGTTGCTGAACTGGGGCCTTAAGGTACACATATCTGTGTCCTTGGAAGGAGAAGGATGTTGTGAGCATGGGCTTTGGTCAGTGAGATAGTTAACAGTAGTGAAATTTTGCCAACTGCCTGATTTAGTGGAATTGCGCCGGTAGTTTCCTGCCTTTCCTGATATGCTGCAGAGGAGTAGCAGAGGGCAAAGGCTTCAGAGGGTTCTTTAGGTGCTTTGTTACATAAGCCAAAGTTTACTAAATGCACACAATTCTTTGCAGTGTTATAAATTATAAGATAAAGCATAAGGCAAGTTTAAGGACCCTTTTGTCTTTGCTTTCTTGAATACATCGTGGGAAAGGGGTTTTTGCAGCAGTGTCTTCAGTAACATTAGTCTTCAGTTTGCAGGAAACTTATCTACACTTCAGCTCTGGAATTGTAGCAATGATCAAAAAAAATATAGTCCCTTCAGGAATGCTATATCTGAGGGATTATTGGTCTATGTGATTTTTTTCTAACATTTCATCCTTTCCCTTAAGCCTCTAGGGGGGCACAGGACATAGTTTGATTGATGTCTGTCTTTCTGGAAGCTTATTTTTTGGCTTGTTCATTTTTTTCCATGCTTGAAATGCATTAGGTATCATTTGCAAAGCTGTGTTTCTTGTTCTGTAGCTACTTGTAAGTGCTGACCTTGATCCTATGTATATAAGATCAGCTGAAAAATCCCCAAATGCTTTCTAAACTGAACAGAAATCAAATCACCTGTCCTGGAAACCAAGTGGAATGTGTTGGCATCCTGCATTTGTGAAAACAGAGGGGTCCAAGGGCATCTTTGCTCTCAGACAGGCATTTCACACCTTTTCACTGTTGCAGTGTAGTTTTGGCAGGCAGCTCTGCTTGCAACCTGGTTGCTGGTCCATCTTCCTGGAGCTGTAGGTTTCCTGCTCAAGGGCTCATAGGAGAAGACATTCAAAGTCTGCAGGTTCCCATGGGGGAATATGGTTTGGACACCCGGCCCCTCTCTCCAGGGAATTTGCTGAGCACCCAAAGGGTACATGATAAAAAGGACTGGAAGGAGTAGGAGATGGCAAAGCTTGAAGAGCTGCATGGGGTTAAAGGGAACAGGGAATGAAGGGAGATAATGAGGTAAGATCAAGGAAAGAGGAATTTCTGACTTGTTCTTCTCAAAGATATTCCTAATGCATTTTTTCAGAAGGGGATCAAAGTAGGAGCCTAAAGTTCATAGACCTGAACAGGCAGTTGTGTTTCTGAACTAGAAACAGGAACTTTCCCAAAGCTCTGTGGAACTTCACCATTGGATTCACATGCAGTGAACTCACAACCATGCAGAATGACCTCAAGTTGCAGCCTCTGAGATCTAAAGCAATGTAAGGCCATTGCCCTCACAAGGTTTTAGTTCAAGTCAGTTTGAGCCATTAATGGCAGGAGCACAGGGCCTATCTTGGAAGAACAGCATCCTGCCCTTTGAGGTCTGCAGCTCGTTGTGACTTCTTGGTGAGAACTTTGAAACCTTGTTGGGGGATGCTACTGTTGTCCTGTCTGCAGAGAAATGCCCACTGGAAAATGATGAGGATGTAGAATGAGGTAAACAGGGACATAAGGGTGGGCATGAGGGAATAACACGTGATGTACTCACAGCTCTGCAGGGACGGGCACAACAAGGCCATGAATACAGACTGACAGGTCTTTCCATGGGATGTCCTAGTGCTGTGGGATGTGCCAGAGCATGACAGTGCCAAGGACTAGCCAGGTCAGCCAACAGGCCTGGAAAGAGCAGTAGGAGTATTTACCAGCTCCAATGGAGAGTCAGCACAGTGAAGTGGGAAAGGCAGTCTGCTTCTCTGGGACACGCTGGAAGATGAGTGTTGAGCTTACCAGAGACTTTCCAGTGAAATATTAGACATTTTGAGTGAACTGAGAATTTACAGCATTGTCTACAAACCAGTGCCAGTTCTGGTGGTGCTTTCCTCAGTGAAGGTTGCTGCATCCCAGGCAGAGATTTTTCTCAAAGTGAGGAACCACTCCAACTCCTCTGAGATATCCAGTAGTCTGTGGATGATTTTCTTTCTAGTAATATGGGAGGATCAAGATAAAAGTCCTGAGCTGCATCTATTAGCTGTGCTGTTGGAGGGCCTGCCTGGGGTTGTCTTGCAGGAGAGATGAGCTTCCTTGTAGAGCTAATTAAGCAGGGACCTGAACCTGCATCTCCTGCAGGTCCTCACCCACACTTTCTTGGGCAAGTCCTGTCTCAGAGCTGCAAAGGTCTGGTGACTCCATGGCCACATTTAGACTTTTGGTCCATCTACAGGTGTCATGGGAATGGAAGTTGATTCCTGGAGTCTGCCATGGCTGTAGCCATCCCTGTGTATCTGGGGACAGCAGACTTTTTGGAGATGTTACGTGCTACCCAAGTGCTGTGCAGCAGGAGCACAGGACCCAGGGCCTGGAGCCAGCACAAGTGTCTCTGTTATTTAATGGTTTGCTGTTGTTTCTATTGCCAAATCCTTGTCCCTGACACCATTCTTGTTGACTTCCAAAGGGTATGAATTTGGCGTTTCATTCACATTATTTTTTTTTCTGTTCCTACTTAAAATAACACCAGATCAATATATTGAATTTATGTGGCTTATATGATCCTAAAAGTCACTGTCCATTTCTAAGTGAAGCTGTGGGCAGTGGAAGCCACAACCTGAGCCTTCCTACCAAAGAAAACATAGCAAATGATTTCATGGATGTCAGATCTCAAGAGTAAATCATGGCTGTTTTGAACAACACTAATGCATGTTTATGGGGGTGATCTTTGTTTTGGAGGCACAGATTAAGTGCCCCGAAGTGCAAAATACCTAAACATGTTCATTATTCTCATCCTTGGTATAGATACTATTATGATGTTTCATGGAGGAGGATAATATAAGGAGGAATATATGGAGAAATGTAACCTGGCCTGGCAGGATCCCAGAGTAAATCATATGTCTTAATTAACTCAAATCTTTGCATCATATCCATAATTTAATGATGTGACTCCTACTTTCTTAAAAATTCTTTTTCATTCTCAAGCACCCTTTTCACAGATCTATTTGAAAATGCACCTGCCAACCATATGCTTGAAAAAAGGCTCCAGCAGCGTAGACAGGAAATTCCAAATTCTTGCCACAAATTAAATGTTGCCTGGTAATTACCAAGGACAAGACGAGTGTGCTTAATGCAGTTATGGGATGATTAGCAAGTTTGGCAATAATTTTGCTTCCTCAATCTGTCATTCCTCTTGATGTTCCAGCCCACTGTTCCCTGCTAAGTTGTAATTTCACTCTCCAAGTTATAATGATGAACAGTATATATATTATTAAAGTTTATAATAAGTGTCCCTCCAAGGTGCATGGCTGAACTTCTGCCTGCTCCAAAGGGAACTGGGGCTGGACAACCCTCCTGCAGTTAGACCTTGTATCTCTAAACTGCTTACAGTGTCTCCCTCCTGTTTCTAAAATAAGGAAAAGCCATCAGGAGCAATCAAAAACAATACTAAAATGGTAAAAATCCCCTCTTTTCAGTGCATTTGGAAGCTGTTGTTGGACCTGCCACATCCCCAAGGTGAATGACATCCCTGTTTCCTTACAGGCATCATTCCCAGGGAACCTGCACTTAGTGATGGTTCTTCGTCCCACGGGGTTTTTCCAGCGCACCTTCACTGACATTGGATTTCGGTTCAGCCAGGAGGATTTTCTGCTCAAGTTACCGGTATGAGTGCAGAGTTGTTGTGCCTGTGCATGACTGGGGGCTACCTGTACAACTCAGGTCAGGGGCTGACAGTGTCCCAACATAAGAAGGACGTGGACCTGCTGGGGCGAGTAGAGAGGAGGCCACAGAGGTGCTCAGGGGGCTGGAGTATCTCCACTATGGAGACAGTCTGAGGAGTTGGGGTTGTTCGGCCTGGAGAAGAGAAGGCTCTGGGGAGACCTTAGAGCCCCTTTCCAGTGCCTAAAGTGGCTCCAAGAGAGCTGGAGGGGGACTTTGGACAAGGACTAAAGTGATAGGACCGGCTTCAAACTGAAAGAGGGGAGATGTAGATTAGATATTAAGAAGAAATTCTTCCCTGTGACGGTAGTGAGGCGCTGGCACAGATTGCCCAGAGAAGCTGTGGATGCCCCATCCATGGAATTGTTCAAGGCCAGGCTGTGAGCAACCTGGTCTAGTGGAAGGTGTCCCTGTCCATGGCAGGGGGTTGGAACATTATGGTCTTAAGGTTCCTTCCAACTCAAACCATTCTGTAATTCTATGTGAAGACTAACCACAGTGCCTCTGCCAGAAATGCCCTATTTCCACCAAGTCTCTCCTGTAGCATTTTCCAGCTCTCTTGAGCACAGTTTGCTCTCCACAGAGTGTGCCCGTGGTAGTGGGTGATGAGTTTCTCAGCTTGTCCTCATCCCCCGTATAGGTTGCATGCTTTTGGGGAGGATAAATCCATACTCAGGAATTTGCTTAACATCTGAAAAGTCAAAAGACAGGTCTACTGAAGCTTTTGCTATGAATTCCACCCATTTTCATCTCAGTGTAGACTCCATACCAACATTATTTTGGTATTTGTTTCTAAAATAGCAGCTGAAATGGTTTTATATTCTCAAGTCAAAATTTCCAGAGTTCTCAAATCACCTTGATTATAGGATTTAATGAGAATAATTAAGAGAAGAAAAGTAAATTTATAGAATCTAAGGTTGATGCAATTACAAACACAAAAGAAATCAATGTTTTCCTTTAGGAAATAGTATGATTTTCACAAACTTTACATTTTTCTCTCTAAAATGTTTGTCATTTGCAGTTTCGTAAATTCCTGACATATCCCATTGCAGATCTAGACACACAAAAACTCATGAGTATATATTTATGTGAAACTGGTCAATGTTCCATAACTTATTAAAATGTATGTATTTTTTTGCAGTTTTCTGGTCATCCCTTGCTTAAACCTGCATCAGTTTTGCTTTCAGCTCTGTTCTGCAGTCAGATACTGCAGCATCTCACTGTGCTTTGCATTAAGGAAGAAAGCACCTGGGAGATCAGGGCTGGCTTACAGAAGTGGTCAAGTACAACAAATAAAAGCCGTGTTGAGCCATAAACATAAGAAGAAAGCCATGCTCTAGAACAATATTTAGAGCAACCCCAATTTTTAGATGCATAAAAGATCGGTAGGCTTAGTCTCTGTGACCTGGGTAGAAGCAATGATCACCCAGCTAACGGAGTTGCCTTGTCTGCAGGTTGTTATGCTGAGCTCGGTGAGCGACCTGCTGACGTACATTGATGAGCAGCAACTGACCCCGGAGTTTGGGGGCACCCTGGAGTACTGCCACAGCGAGTGGGTCATCTTCAGGACTGTACGTACTGGGGCTGGGCACCGGGCTCTTGGTGCTTGGGAGTGACTGAGAAAGGTTTTCAGTAAGGCAGTGAGCAGTGGGGAGCTGAGAGTAACCCCTGAAACCAGCTATAACTGCTGGATGAGATATGCAAGGGAGCCAAGTGGCATTAAGAACTGGATGGGTTTACTAGGGAACTGGATGATTAAATCCCTCAGGCTCCTTTTGAAACTGCTCCCGGACGACCTGTCTTCATAAATCTTTATTAGATACAAAATAGGCTTTTTCTTTTTTCATAATGGTTGCTTCATGTGATTAATATCAGAACAGTGTTTGGGAACTGGGGCAATGAAACTGCATTCTTCATACAGACCAAATGCAGAGGATTCAGAAAATTGCCTTTTATTTTTTTTTTCCTTTCCTTGCAAGAATTTTCCTTCAATATTGCCAGGAATCAGGCATTTAATTCCTTGAGCTGTTCCTTGCCATATATTTCTATGCTTCCTGCACACTCTTGGTTTTCCCTGGGATGTTGCCTCCCAGATGAATGGCAGCTTGGATTCCCAATTACCTTGCCAACAAACTAAAGCATTAATGGAAAATGTACCAGACATCCCAGTTCTCCTTGTCCTGCAACATCATTCACACCAGCAGGTGTGGAGCTCAGTATGAAGACAAAAGCACAAGACTGTAGCTGGAATAAGTCAAGCTATTGCTTGTGCCATGAACTTTTTGACAGTTCACACTAATGCACTGCCAAATTAATGATTTTTGAAGATTTTTTGCTTTTAGTTTTGTTCTTTTTCAAGATGTGTTAAAGTGATAATGGCATGACTCTCACACTTGGAGACAAAAATGACAAAATGAATGACAAAACATTTTAATGTAAGAAAAACATAGTTTCTACACCATAGCTGCCCACGGTAGATGTGCCATCTGAAAAACTTCTCTCAAAATTCCCTTGTAGAGTGGCCATGAAACATTTCCTGAAATTTCCATGGAAAATAAATGCTTTTAAAAGAAATATATAACTGCAATCAGTTACATTTGAGTTTATTTTCCAACCTAAATGGTTCCATGATTCTATGATTACCCTGTTCTCAAAATTGGAGCTGGAGCGCCAAGCCAGGTGTGAGACCCCCACCTTGTCCAGTGGTGTGGGAGCCATCTGCTGTCCAGAGCTCCCACTGGCTGGCAGGGAACTGCTGGGGAGCTACCAACAGCACTTATTTCCACCCCACTCTCTCCAGTTTGTCTCTGGCACCCTGCTTAGCTCCATCCCTTGTCCTCATGGTGAATCTGCAGATGAGGTGGTTGTGGTGCCAGACTGCCTGTAAACCCACCATTTGGGCTTGCAAAAATGGAAACATCCATCACCAGGAAGCCAAATACAACTCCAAAACCCCACTGTCTGGTGATGGTTGCTTGTGTGAGTTAATCAGAGGAGAAGGATAATAGAAGAGGAATTACAGGAATATGTGAGATGGATCTTGGGATGGCTTCTGCTGTAGATCTCCAATATGTGGTAGGAACAATCTCAGTGTACAAGAACAGCAGAAAGCAAAGCATGAAGTATCTCTGCCCAATACAATCCTATGGCAGATTGAGTCTGCACTGCAAGCCACCTGGCCAAGCATGGGATGTCCACTCTGTCTGCCATGGACATCCCGCCCACCTCTCTCCGGGCAAGTTGTTGGGCTCCCTTGCACATCTCAGCCTTGGCTCTTCACACACTCTTAATGAGCTGTAGGAATACCCTGAATCCCAGGCTGATTGCAATTATCGTCTCCCACCAGGCCATAGAGAGTTTTGCACTAACCGTGAAGGAAATTGCACAGATGTTACAGTCCTTTGGCATGGAGCTGGCAGAGACCGAGCTGCCCGACGACATGTATTCCATCGAGCGCATCCTGGCCCTGCGCACGGAGAAGTACTACCAGCTCAAGGTGTGTCTCACCAGCAGCTCTGCTGTTTGCACAGCAAGATGGGATTTCTGGTGTTTGCCTGTTTGTTTTGCCTGTTTGTTTTGCACACTCCTCCTTCCCTCCCATGCATGTGTATGTGTTGACAGACAAAACAGAACACAGCATGACTATTTCTGTGTGTTGCCCATACATTTGCCATCCACTTGAGCAAGTTACCCTGCCAGCATCCAGCAAACTGTCTCAGCTGCCGCCTCCTTGCTGGCTGCAGCAGTCGGTGTCTGTAGCCTGCTCCTCCCATGCGCTCAGCACACCTCGCTGCCAGGAGGGTGGTGGGAGGCTTTGTCACCTGCATGTTCATGCCCTCAGTTGGGATCCCCTCTGCTTCACCCTTGTGGCTGGAAAAAGCTGCACACAAAGCTCATCAGCAGGTCTGGAGGGATGGTTTGTCCCCAGGTCCCTCTGCCTGATGCAGGTTCTCTGAGGGGACTTAAGGGAACTGTGCTGGAGAGCATCCAAGATGAAGATTTTGTGTGAGCACATGGTACAGACATTCACAACGCAATCCCTGTCTTCATGTGAGCCTTCATCTTTTGCCTGAACAACATTTGTTTCATTAATATTTTAATTTTTTTTCAACTATTTTTGATTGTTATTAATATTATTAAAGAAGTCAGTGGAAGCTTTAGTGCAACTAGCTGCTGCTTTATCAAGCTGTTGTCTTTGGTGCTCCTGCATCTTTCAGGGAGCAGTATGGGTGTGTTCCCAAACCCTCACTTCAGAAATGATTCCTGTGTTAATAGTCATTCTGTGTGGCTGAAGAATGAGGTCTTTTGCTTTCTGACAGGTTTTATTTACCAAAGTCAAAGAAGTATATCTGTTTTCATTAATAATCATTTGTCATTCACCTGACAGCGAGTTCCCAGAAATCTGTCTGTAAGAAATACTGAAAATGACATCCAAAGTGTTCTGTGTGTAGGCATAAATGTATGTGTGCACATATAGGAAGTATCATTATAGATACTGCCAATGGGCCTTTATTTCTTCTTTGAAAATGAAGAGAGTAGTATGAAACAGCAGCTTCATCTATTGCAGTATGACTTACTGACTTAAGTTTCATGCTGAGGACTTTGTAGCCAAAGTGCAGGGGGCAAATATCAACTACATGATGTATTTCTGTGTATAAACCAGCCAGTAATACCCACTTGCCCCTGTGGAGAAATAAAACATGTAATGTGTTTTCATTTGCATATAAAGCACAGCATCACTAAGTACAAGGCATCTCTTGCTTTTAATTCCTCATCTATTAATTTCAAATATCAAAACCACCCGTTGGCTTTTGACTGAAATGAGATGAGATCTGTTGGCTTTTTTCTTATGTTCCTTCTAAGACCATGAAAGATGAAAGCAGATGAGAAACTGTGCACAGATTGTGGTGACAGCAAGACACTGGATCCTAATCTCTCTCATGACAACCCCAGGATTGGTACAGCTGATTGCTGAATTCAAATAATGAGTTGATCAGAATAATTTATGTAGCTGTGATACTGAACAGAAGCTGATTGCAGGCACAATAAAAAAATGACAGAAACTAATTAAACAAAGTAACTAAGAAATTAACCTCTTTGATATACTGAACAGGAAAAAGTCAAGTTAACACCTGTTTGACAGTCAGGCTACTTTGCCTTGTGGATAATGAACAGCTTTGAATCAAAAGAGGAATGCAGGGCTCTGGAGACTGAGATGTAAGAGGATGAAATAACAGCCACCTGCAGACTAAAGCATGCTGCATAATTCCTCTTCCCTTCTGAGTCTCCTGGATATGGTAGTATCAAAAGGAGATAGGGTTTTTGCCTTGCAGTCATCTTCCAGGACGTTTTAGTGATAGGGTTGCAAACCGGCAGCTGACTGCATGTGGTAGAGGAGACGCTCCTGCAGCTGTGTCGTTTTCCTGGGCTGCTGCACTGAAGATGCTGTTATGTTTAGGTTGCTATGAGTTATCAGGGGCAGGCAGACATTTAAGCAAGTCTGAGTTTTCTGTATCTTCTCCCTGAAGTCATTTTGCTGTTGTTTCTTTTGCAATGGAGACTTGACTATCTCTTAGGATGGGTTCTTACTCCTCCGGTACCTGCCTGTCCAGTGGGGCCATACACAGGTCCCTCCTTCAGGGCCTCTTCTGACTCTGTTCATCATCTATATGCATTTTCTCCCTCTTTCTTATCTCTGTGTTTGGTGTCTTTTTCCTGAAAATAATTGACTAAACACACCTGTTTGCTTTGGGGCTGAGCCCAGCAAAGCACAAAGCACCTCAGCTGATGCTAATGAACACACCAAGGGTTTAAATTGTCTACGAGTGGGTGTTACATTGGAAGTGTTGATTTTGTATGTAGAGGTTGTAGTAAGTGATGATGCCATGTGGTCTCAGTCTTTGTCCCACAGTGGGGTGCTCTTTCTACAACCTGCTGTCATGACCTCGATGGAGAAGCCCAGCCTACTTGCTTGAAGACTTGAACTTGTGGATAGATGTCTCATACAACCCCCACCTGCTCATCAGGAGAGAGCCATGGCAGTGCTGTCCTCCTGCCTCTCAAATAATTTTGTGGCCTCCTGCAGCTCCAGGGGCTAATTCCATGTTAAAGGAACTAAAACATCTTCTGGGAGTCCTTTGGTCTGATGGATATTGGTGCTTCATTTCACACAGGGAAACTAAGGCAGGAGAAACACAAAATTATCCTTACCTCAAAATAAGTAGTCTGAATCAGAAATGTTTTGTGTTATACAGGAAGATATTACAGCAGTCACAAAAGAGGGAAACTTGCTTTTGAGCAGTTTTGAAGAGCCTGACACTGGGGAATGCAGTCAGGACCAGCACCATGAGAGGCCTGGAGACTGGGAGACTGTGAATCGGTAAGTGCACTGTGTTTCTTATTTCCCTGATTTTTCAGTGGAAACATTCAAGTTATTTAGGTGTAGATGTGTTGTTTAGGTCATCTACCAAAGACAAAGATACCAGAATTTTGTTCCAAGGCCGTTAAGTTGCTGTTTGACTTCTATCAGTTGTTTTGGACCTGCTCTGATTTTTATCCCCACTGTTACAATGAGGCTGTGGAGCAAATGTGGGGTTCTTCAGTGCCAGGCTCACAGGTATTACTCAGATAAATGGAGATAGCAACAATTGGTTCACACAGGTGCTGTCATCTGCAGTGATGATTTCATTAAAATTCGCTCTGATATCTTTTCAAGTCATATATACATGTCTTCTTCTGAGACCTTGGGTCCAGAAGACATGAAAAGGTGATCTCTACAGCTTGTCCATCTCTGCTTGTCCTCTGTTTACAAATTGTTCCAATATTGTCCTTTTTCTGTGCTCAAGGTTACTTGGTCAGCTGCGTGAGATGGAGACTGCTTTTGATGGCTTCTGGGAAAAACACCAGTTAAAAATGGAACAATATTTGCAGCTGTGGAAGTTTGAGCAAAGTTTTCAAGAGGTATGAGCAGATGCACTTCCACTGGCAGAAGGGAGAGTTGGAGATGAAATGGAGGGGAGAGAAGTTTTGTGCTTTTTATTTTGGGAGTATTTAATTTATACTGCTTTTCCTTGACTCTGGCAGGGCTAGCTAGCTTGGGGAGACCACTGTGCTTCCTCATTTAGAGCTAATTTAGGTATCCCTACCCTGCAGTCACATGGATTTTGCTGATAGAAGCATCTCTGAATTTAGAAATTAGTTCTTGGACATTAGTTTTATTATTGGATTTAGCAATCTTAGCTAAAGTGTGATTAATTTTGGTCTCAGAATGATTTTCTGCCTGTGCTTTGTATCCCTTTGCAGCAGTCTTCTTCTTTGTGTCTAGGTCAAGAATGCCATTGAATTTTTAATGGGTCAGCAAGCGGAGCTCCCCGACACTGGGGACAGTGTTGCCCAAGTGAAGCAGAGGCTCAAGGACTTGGATCATTTCGATGGTATGGCTCAGGTGAGATAATCTTACACAGAAAGAGGCACTAATGAAACACAAGAGCCACATTCTGTGTTTGTGGTAGGAGGTGTTTCCTGAAGTTACCTGGTTCTGGTGTAATTTGTTGGCAAGTGGCCGTATGGAAGGATCGATTTCACGTCTTTGCTCTGTGCAGCGGTGCTGTGATCACTCTGAAAGCCAGAAACAGGGTATTTAATTATCATAGTTAAAATAAATTGCTGAGCCACCATGAAAATCCAGAACAGATAAATGTCTGAACATGGGGGAGGCGTGGGATTTAATGAGCTGGAAGAAAAATGATTCGTATTTTAAGTGCTTTAGCTGTGCTAATAGAGACTTGTTACCAGGCACATGGAGAGGCAAAAAGAACTTGCTATCCTGACATGTCTCTGACTTAACATATGGGTGAAGACTAAGAGATGTAGGGGAAAGAAGAGTGATGATTCACAGGATCCCAACTGAGGATGTGACTTTTGCAAAGGGATGTGCTTGGCACATGGGGCAGAGAAATCCTGAGGGATCTGGACATAGAAAATGAGCAAATAAGAGTCTTAGGGAAAGGTCTAAAGCTTCTTGTCCATTTGGAAGAAGTATTTGTGAAGAGAGGGAGGAGAAACAAAAGGTCAGTCAGGCAGGGTGCAGCAGGAAAGCAGTCTCAGCAGAAAACCAGCCCTGGAGAAACCATAACCATTACACTGACCAAGGTGTACAGAAAAGATAGTGTGTGCATCAAGATCTGCTACAAAGGGCCTGGTTTGTTTTCACCCTGAACTGCTCCAATTCTCTTTGATGCTTGTGAGCATAGTGTGCCTAAACTGGGCATCAGCTGCATTTTATTCAGGGCATGGTTCCTGGAGACAGCAGGCACTCACAGCATTGCTAGTTTGGAGAAATCTGTTTTCTTCTTCATCCTCTTTATGGATAACAAAGGTTTTTTTTTCCTGAGAGGATGGGTGCCCTTTTATCCTGCGTAACTGACCCATTCTGTCTACTCCTAATGGCCTTTATCTCCATGTGTGCCTGAATGTGGTAAAACGAGAAAGTGCATGTTGTTATATGTAGATATTTTGACATTATTTCAGTAAGTGTGCAATCCATTCTCTTCCTTTCACTGAAGGATCTGATAGGGAAGGCTCAGGTGGTGATACTGCATGGACACCAGCTAGCAGCAAATCATCACTATGCACTCAACTTAATCTGCCAGCAATGCAATGAGCTGCGGCACCATTCTGATGTCTTGTCTGATGAGATCAAAAGGAAGCAGATGCGACTGCAGAAGACCTTGGATCTTCATACCCGGCTTCAGCAGGTAGAGTTCAGAGACACAGTGCTCTGAGAAGCAGATAATTAGCTTCTCCTTGGAGTTATCCTCTCTACCTCTTAGCTGGAAGCACCTGAAATTTGCAGGTTTGCTTCAGTTAATGGTAGAAAAGTGTTCCCTAAAGGCTGGAGGAGTGCCGCACCCCTCACTTAGGTGGGGAAGTTAGCAAACAGAAATCTACTTGTGCTGGGAAGTCAGCAGAAGGATGTGGGTATCTCTGGAGGGCAATTCAGAACACCAAAGTTCAGCTGCTGCTCTTGGTTGTGCTTTCATGCTGCATCCATGTATTAATTGACTTTGGAGGTTTTTGTACCCAGTGAAGTAGAGGTAATGCTTTCAGATAAACTCCAGCCCTTTTTTTCTGAGTGATTTATTAAGAATGAACATAGCTCGGTGTAAAATAAAGTGACAGATTGATAGATAGGCACAGCTGCTGTGTGCTAGCGTGGAAGTGGAGTCATGCGGTTCCAACACTCCTTGATATCTTAATCAGCATCAAATATTCATTTAGGGAAATTCACGGTAATTAGGCCAGAAGGCACATGGCTGTAATATGCTTGAGGCCATTAAGAGAAACAGTGAAGTTTGACCCTGTTCCCTTTCACTGTTTCGGGGAACTGGAGAACTTCGGGGAACTGTTTTTTCTCTCTGTGTGCTCCACTTCAGTGTTGCACTGGTCTGTGGGGACAGACAGTTCCTTGACAGCCTCTGACCTGTGCAGCAGTAGCCTCTCCTGGGCTCCTTGCAGTCCTAGTTGGTGTCAGGGGTCTAGCCTGTGGGCTTTGCTGGAGCACAACATGGTACTGCTCTCCATGGTCTCTCTTCCTGTTCACAGCATTGGAGATTCTCTGTTGTTCTTGGCTGGAGCATCCTCGCCCACCTGTGCACACCACAGTGTGTGAGTGCCAATTGAACCCCAGCCTGGCATTCACCCGTTGCCTGTGCATGTCAAATGTTGAACTTTAGACTGCAATTTAAAATCTTTATTATTTTTAAAAACATGAATGCAATTACTTTTGATCATTCCTCTCAGTTGAGGTCTGCACAGAGCCAGGCTTTTATTTATCTCAAGAAATCTGCTGGTCTTGTTGTAAACTCCACAGTGCCCACTTCAGCTTTCTGAGCCAGATAAATAAAGATCTGCTTATCATTTGGTTCAACTATGCACTGAATAGTGCTTCTGTGTCTGTTATACCACTGGTTTTATCCAGGTACAAGTGGGAGCATAACTTGGCTGGGTATGTTGAGGACTGCAATCACCCTCCAGAAAAAATGTGGTCTTTCTACTTTCTAATCAAACCACAGTAACTGCTGAGGTCTTTAGGAGTGCTAGTTAGCTCCACGTTGAAAATATAGATCCAGTAAATGACATTCCTCATGGGAACCTTGCTGTAGTAGGGGTGCTGCTGACGGTCTGGCTCCCTGTGCTTGCCCTGTGCTGTTACCAGGCTCTGCAGTGCTGTGACGAAGGTGCCTACCTGCTTGCCAACCAGCAAATGGATAAGTGCCAGTCTAAAGAAGGCGCTCAGAAAGCTCTCCAGGACATAGAAAGATTTCTTGAAAGCTCTTCAGCCTACTTAAACTATGACCCCCAAGCCCTACATTACGATTTCGAGTCAGTCTTAACATCTGAGTTGAAGGTAAGCAACCCCTCTAGTTCCTTACACAAGTAAAAAGCAAGGTTGGACTGTGACGAGGTGTTGTCACCTTTATAATTGTCTGGTTTGAGTCAAAGTGCAAAATAATGGTGTTTATTTGATCACAAGAGTCTTCTTCACTCTCTGCAGTGCCAGATCCAGTCGGTGCAGGTCAAGCTTGAGAACGTTCGGAGCATGTTTGAAAATCGGCAGTCCTGCTTCAAGAAGCTGTTGGATAAACACGTGCGACCCGTCCAGCTGGTGGCTCCTCGGCCAGAAAATCCACCCAGATCAAAATCACCATTATTTTCACCTAGACATGGTAAAATATTTTGAGTTTATGGTATCTTTGGCTATAATTTTGCTTTGAGACGGGAAGAGTAGGGCTCAGGATGGTTTTGAGAAACCAGCTGAACCTTGCTGGTGGTTACAGAGTTGTTGTATAGTCTTAAATATATATATGATGATTTATTATCTTTCCAATTTTTGTGTCAAACTTCTCACACTTGGGTGAAGAATGGGGCCGGTTGCTTCTTAAGTATTTTCACATCCTACTTGGTGAAAAAAGAGCCATAAGTAGTGCATACCTCCAGTTCTGCTTTCCTAGCATACTGCTGGGCTGGAAACTGGTGAATTAAGTACTACAGGGAAAAAAGGTCAAGATTTATAAATTTATTAGCACGCCTGTTCTCTGTGGCTGTCTTGAGCTGGAACTGACATAAAGTTAGAGTGATGTTTGCAAAAGAGCTTGGAGAAATGAAGAGCTCAAATCTCATGAACAGAAATGAGCTGGAGCTTAACTCCCTTTGATTCCTTGAGGGTATCTTCCCTAAATCCCAATTGTGGAATAATTAATGCCCATAAAGGTACAGATTCTCATTCAACTGAGATCACTGAATATTCTGCCCTAATTTTGATAATGGGATGTGGCACCATGTTAGCTTTAAATGATGACATTAAAACCTTCATCCTTGGCAACCCTGTATGTATTAGACAGAATTAAAAGAGATTCCAAAGTAGTGTCCATACATTTTAAACCAGGAGCATGCTAAGTTATGTGGGAATATTGAATTAGGTGATCTGACTACATAAAAGTAATGGAACATTTGTGTTTTAACACAAAACTTTTATGATGAATTAACAAATATTGGTTATGGTGAATTTTAGCAGGTGTCATACAACTGTAAAAGCAGCTTCAGTTCAGGGAATGACTAATGTAAATAGCCAAGCTAGTGAAGGAATGGGAATGAAGCTAGGTGCAGTGAGAGGAATTAAGCTACTCAAGATGCAGGCCAGTGCAGCAAATAAATCCCAGATTTTGTCTTCCCAGGCTGATGTCACCTTCTCTAGTCCACACTGCCTTCTGAAGCCCTTTCCTCAATCAGGAAAAAAGCTCTGAGTCTTTAAACTAGAGCACTGTCCTCTTTACCTAACTCAGTTTTTCCAGCTTTCTAGAAACAGGAAAGGGTTAAAGACAAATTATTGAATTAAAGGGTGGGGTAAATGGGTGGCCACCCCTGTGGGATGTTGTGAGACCATCATCACTCAGCTGGACTTATTTCATGCCTTTATGGGATGCACATTTTTCCAGCAAAGGCACTCAGTCACCTGCAAAGCATAGGTATCCTCCATTAATCCTCTTCCTGAAAGAGATGATCAGGTGTGTTGGAATGAGCATAGCCAGCAAGAGGGGAAAGACAAAAGGCTCCTCTTTGGATAGATCCTGACAAGAAAGCTTTTTAATAAGGCCTCTGTTTGATACCAAACATCAAAATGCTGCAGGCCTGCTGGCATGATGTGCAGTGTCAAAGGCACATGCTGGGCTCCATCGGAAGAGCTTTGAGATGGATGGGTTTTATGGTGTGGACTGAAACCAAACCAATTCTGAGCACATCACTTTTGTCCTCTTTCTTTCTTATACTTCTGCATCGCCCCCCCCCCCCCTTTTTTTCTTTTATCTTTGCCCTGGATTTGAAGCCTATCTGAGAAATGTGGTTCTAATTTTTAAACCAGTCTTAGGGAGGGGACAGAGTAAATCTATCCTGTGATGAGCCATGAAGTGTAGTGAGATGTACAGAAGTGGTACAACAGGCTGTGTCAGAGCCCAAGTGCCAGAGTAAAGTCACTCTTGCAACAGAAGCTGGTGTCCCTCTCCCATCTGGCTTCATATCTGTGTTCCCTTCCTCCCAGTGGCAGTCTCTAAGCAGGACCACTGGCAAGTCCTCACTTCTTCTGAGTCTTCCTGTGTCTGGAAGGGCTGATATGAGTAGGTGATGTTCCTTTTTGTAGTTTATTTGCTTTTACTGTTTTTGCTTTTATCATCTGCTCAGGCTTCAGGGAATTTGATAAGTTTTGATTACTGTGTTCACTTATTGGACGTTCTGAGTTTTTTTCTGATTACTTTTTACTTTATGGCCTTTATGACCTTGTGATGTGTGCTAATTGGTATTAGTATTGTTTGGGATAAATACCCTTTATTTTGTCAGTTTGCTATTGGTATGAGGTAACTAATTATTTTCATAAACATTTTTCTTTGTGACTTATTAGTTTCTGTCTGAACCATCTCCTTCGCTACAGATGTACATGATGTAATTGTGGTTTTTTTCTACACAAGGTGTGGATTTTAATTCCAGTTTGAAATTTTCATTTGATCTTTCTCTCCCTGGGAAGAAAACATCAAGAAAAACTCCGAGTTCTCGCAAGGTAAAAATTATTCATGAAATCTGAGTGAGTTTCATACACTGAAAAACGAAAACTCCTTTAACAATCGATTGTACTTTGGAGTTGGAGATGCTCTTCTTCTTTTCTCCTTTTCTTTTTTTTTCCCTTTAAAAAATATTCAAACAAACCCAAACCCTCTTATATCCATGTGGTTTTGTTGGATTAGTCCAACACCTGAGATCTACCTTGGATTGATTTTCCAAGTCACAGATATCGATTTTCTGTGTGTTATTCCCTGAACCTGTTCTTTTCATAACAGAGATGTGTATTAGGAAATCTCCCCATCCACAGATATTTCCCCTGTGGAAACTCTTCTCTGGTCTCTGCGTTAATGAACTATGTTGCCAGTATTTTCAGATTTTATGTATCTGAGTAATTTCTGGGAGTATTTGGCCACCCATTATATGCTGTGCCCTTTTAAGGTTTCCTACATAAGGATTTCTTAAAAGGAAGCATATTTCATCCTTCCCCAAAGAGTTCCCATGCTGACATCAGGGGCTGGGCTTGTCCAGCCCCTGCAGTGCCCTTCTGACAGCTCTTCCCAGTGTATCTCATTTCTCTTCCAGATCGAAGTAATGCACGACTATCAGGAAAAACGGAATTCCTTGCAGTATTTTATTTCAGACAGTGATGACAGCTTAGATATACTAAAAGGGTAAGCTTTCATCCCCTTTACATCCCTCAAAATGATGTTTATTTCTGGCCAGTCCTTGCTCCACCCCTGTGATCCTCCAACCTGACCTGGGTGTCATCTCTTGAGGTTTTACGTGTTGGTTGTTAAGGAGATCACCCTGTGTTTTTAGTTCCTTGAACTGCACTGATTATATGGTCATTTTATATAGACATAAAAATGATATGCTTCTATTTTTTTCTTTATTTTAGCCATGTCATAAATGAGCTTATAGAAACTGAGAGAGTGTATGTAGAGGAACTCTTCACTGTTCTGACGGTGAGTGACTTCTCCAGGTTGTTCCTTATGGTTCCTCAGTGACTTGTACAAAAGAGCACCTGCCACTCTGTCAAACTAAGCAAATATGTGATGGGGCAGGTTTCTACCAGACTGTCAGATCCCAAGCTAGTCATAAATGTTCAAGTTTTCTCCCTAGGTTTTTTTTTGTTGGAGGCATCTGCAAGAACAGTTGGTGTCAGGATGAACTTTTCATCTAGAATGAGGGAGAAGCCTTCTGTTTGTACACAAAAGCACTGGTAATTAGTCTTAGCAGTGCTGGGAAAAATGTACAAAAAGCTGTTTCTTTTAACTGTTCCCTAATTTCTTTTACCTTTAGGAGACAAAAGAAGTTTGTGTTTTACTCTTAGGAGGATTCTGTCTCAATACTGTGAAGTTTGAGACCGTATAAAGCACATTTCTTTAGAAAGCAGATTATAATTTCTCATGCTGCCATTCTAGACACTTCTACTTTATTCCAAAATAACTCTTGCTGATGGCCAAAACAAGTTGGCTGTTAAATAGCTCCCCCCCCTTGCATTTCTCTCGCCCAGGAGCAAGCAGGATATAAATCTGTTGGACTGCAGGTAATTACATGCACTGATTGGATTTTTTGTTAAACCACACTCTCTATGATGAAGCAGTTGGCAGGTACAAAATTTATTACTGTGCTCATCAAGTCTAGATAGAGAAAAATGGACAGTTTTCTGAAAATAGTATTTCCTTTCAAGGGGGAAGCCTGCTTGCAGGGTTTAAATACAAATTACTAATTTTCCACATACTTATCATCTACTGCATCCTCAATCAACTACAAAATGCTTGCTTAGTATAAGGAATATTGATTCCAACCATAGTGAGTGTGAGAGATTAATTTGGAAAGCCAAAGAAAATATGCTGTACATACTGAATACGTTTTTGCTGCTCATGTTAAAAGGGCCTCTGTTCTGTGCAGTCCTTGGTGACCAGCAGGGCCAACTTGAGCTGGGGGCCTCTTTGCAGTGATGGTCCTGAGCTCTGGCCATGCCTTTCCCTACACTGCAGTTAGGATGTTTGCCATACCTGGTGAATGATTTTGCAGTGATGGGATGTTACTTTGGGGAGCTTTACATTGTTTCCTAGTTCCACTCAATGATTTGTAGTGCAGTGGTGTCTCTCCCGGTTTGGGAACCCTGATTTCAAGAGGCAGCTGGAGCCACAGAGCACAGAGTTCCTGAGGCATTGAGGGAGAGCGAGACCCTGGTGCTCAGCAAGTCTTGTACAAGAGCAAAAAGCCCATTGATTTTGGTATTTGATCTCAAGCTGTCTCTGCTTTGTAAGGAGCCACCTCCTACACTGGTTCTGGTGAGGTTGTGTGTAACTGCATACCCTGTACACACACACTGTCACTCTATGACTGTTTCCCATGGTCATAGCAGCAGATGTGTTCTTCCCAAACAAGTATTCCTCTGAGACCCTGCAGTCAGGCCATAGTAAGGAGAAGGTGGCTGAGATTTGCCTTTGTTGAATTGGGAGCATCTGTGTAGCGCTGACAGCCCCACAGGAGCTGTCCAAAGCCATTCCCTGCTGGATTGCAATCCCATGTGCCCAGGGACTGAAAGACAGTGATTTAGAGACAAAAATAAGCAAATAAAATGTACACTGCACTTTGAACCAAAGCAGATCGTATTGAAAGTCTATTCATGTCCCCTTTTCATCTGCCTTCGAGGAGATGCCAAGCCAAGGCCTCACCAACTGAGTGATGAGCCCTTTTTGCATCCTGCAGGGCTACAGAGCTGAGATGGATAATCCTACCATGCTCATCCTCCTGCCTCCCGTGCTGAGGAACAGGAAGGACGTCCTTTTCGGAAACATGTCCGAGATATACGACTTCCACAACAAGTATGATGCTGCTCTGTTCCCCTTTGTATTAGACTGAATTCCTGTAATGATGAAACACCCAAACCTTACCTTGCTCACAGCTGCATTTTTGTCCCTTCTTCCATCTCTTGCAGAATTTTCCTGCACAGTTTGGAAAACTGCCTGGGAGCACCCGAGAGAGTGGGATGTTGTTTCCTAGACAGGGTGAGTGACTCATTTTCACATGTAAAGCACACTCAAAGGCCAATGTTTCTCCTGATTCGTCGCACTCTGCAACATCTCAGTTGTGTCAGCTGAGTAAGAGGCTCCTGATCTGCAGTACCAACAGCCAGCCTGGGAGCAGAGGTGCCTGGCCAGCAGCAGGTGGGGCAGAGCAGCCATCATGACTCTGCTGTGATTCCCAACCATGCTTTTTTTTACCCAAACTCTGTCACTTTTAGATATTGAAGTCGGCAGCAGAGATAAAAACAAAATTACAATTCGAGTCCTTGCCTTATTTGGCTGCCTAGCAGGATTGGGTTCATGAATGTGACTTACTTTTTGGCTTTCCTTACAAGAGAGAGGATTTCCAGATGTATGAGAAGTACTGCCAGAACAAGCCCCGGTCGGAGTCCCTGTGGAGGCAGTGCTCTGAAAGCACCTTCTTCCAGGTGAGCTGTTTCTTCCACCAAGGAAGGCACTGTCTGGGACACTCCCTTGTCCTAAACACCCTCCTCAACATCCCCCAGTTTCGTTGTATTCTGTCTACCGTTGCATGAAACCTCACAAAAGTAGGTGTTGGAGTTTCTAGTACACAAGGAGTGTAAGGCAGATCCATTCATTATATTATTTTACATGTTGGTATTAAATTTCTGTAGTTTTAGGCACCATACAACATTTTGACATGAAATCTTCAAAGTCAGCAAATCCCACAGTCATGGTGTTGGAATAACTACTTATAGTTGGTGCCAAATTTACTTAATCTGAATTCTGTGTTCCAGGAATGCCAAAGAAAATTAGAACACAAACTCGGGCTGGATTCCTATTTACTTAAACCAGTGCAGCGCCTGACAAAATACCAGTTACTTCTAAAGGTATTTCATATTCTGCTCTGAAGGGACATCAGCAGATAGATTAGATTTGTTTTCCAGTTTGTTTTATTTTTTCAATTAAAGGTTACCTGTAAATCAGCACCAAACTTTAGATGATATATTGCTTATCTTGGCCCTCTGAAGTGACTTTCAGTGAAGACCAATATTCATATATCTGAAAAAGGAACAAGTGCTTTTAACAAGCTGTTTTTTAAGGGGAGAAAAACTGTTTGAATCTGTTCAGAGATGCAAAATGACAGATGCACTTCTAAGAAAACTGAACCAGGGATGATCATGAGAATATGATGAATGAAATATATTATGCTAGTGTATCTCTTTTCTCCTCAGGTGTTTACAGTGCTTGTAATCTTTAATGCACTTATTCTCGTGTCCCCCATCTGAGGCAGGGCAGTGCTGTTATTCTTACTCTGTAAGGTGGGAATAACATTTGGGTAGTAGCTTCTGAACCCCACCTTCTAGCCTCTTGAATGAGTACACATGCAGCTCTAAGTGAAACAAAACTAATTTTATCTCAGTGGTAAAATTATGTCTTCCATTTATTGACTTGAAGACTCTGGATTTTATAAATTCTGTGCCTTGTCTCTGCCAGGCTGAAGGCAATCATCTGCTGCAACACCATTTGAGGGCATATATGACATATGGGCAGCTAATGAAAAACCTGAGCCTTATTTCCCATTTCTTACCAAGCAGGAAAACACAACAAAAAAAAATCTGATGCTGCTCTAAAAGCTGACATCTTTAAGGAAACTCAGAAAAAATAGGCCATCCTGCAGTGATCTGTTCCACACCTTGTACTGACTGTGGTTTAGAGGGAGTCTTTTTTCCAGTGACATTTGAAAAAAGAAACTCAGTGTAAATTGCTGAGCATTGGTAACTTTGGGCGAGGTGGAAAAAATCTGCTTTGTTCAAGTGCAAATACGTGCTCTTCCATTTCTATTTTCAGGAGCTGTTAAAGTACAGCACGAGCTGTGATGGAGTTCAGGAACTTCAAGAAGCTCTGGTTGCAATGTTGGATTTGCTGAAGTCAGTCAACGACTCTATGCATCAGATTTCAATAACAGGATATGATGTGAGTAGAATTGAGTAATGAGAGCCCTTGCACAGGACTGGATGATGCATTGGGAATGGATAGTGTCCCAGAGGGTATGAGCTGAAAACTGTTCTAGAACAGCTACAAAGTGAATGGGATCAGGAAGCTCTTACAGGTGACAGTCTTCCCTCTGATTTCAGGGTTTTGGAAAATATCCACATCTAAGGGACATATCCAGAGTTGCATAGTGCCCACACTTGCCACCTTGTGGTTTTCCAGAGTATTTTTTCAGCACGCACCTAAGTGTTCTCATGGCTGACCTAATAATTCACCTGGAGTGTCTTCATAGCATTTCACATTCAACATTTCACTAACTACTCTCTGAGGCTGATTTCGATCCTTTCCTGTGGAAGTGGTTGTCTTTCCTAGGGCTTCAGGGAAGGGTGAGGGGTTGGCTTTCAAAGCTGCTGGTCCCAGTCTCGGCCTCCTGGAGAATTCCATCTTCTGACACCTTAGTTCAGGCTCAAATCTCATCTGCCCTCTCCCACTGAAGTAACCAGAGCCCTTGACCTGATCTTCCATAGGAGCTTTTCCTGTCTTCTTAGTTCTTCCAGTTTCTCTAGACTAGCTGCAGCCCTCCTTCTCTCCTGGCACCATGCCATCACTCCCAAAAGATCATCTGCTCCTTCCAGGAAGACCTGTTCTTAGAGGGACATGCCTTGGAACAGAGCTGGCCCTGTCACCCATCATTGTTTGGAGAGTCCTCTTACGTTTTAATTGACGTCTTTTTATTTCTTTTTTTACTTGTCCTGCCCTCACCAGGGTGACCTGAGTGAACTGGGGAAAGTGTTGATGCAGGGATCTTTCAGCGTTTGGACAGGACACCGAAAAGGCCCGACGAAAATGAAGGATCTTGCCAGATTCAAGCCGATGCAGAGGCATCTGTTCCTGTATGAGAAAGCCTTGGTCTTCTGCAAGAAGCGAGAGGAGCACGGAGATGGATATGACAAAACCTCATCTTACAGTTTTAAGCATTTTTTGAAAGTAAGGACATTTTACTTTTGCATTGCCGTGTGTATTGTAGACTAGTAATTCTGCAGACCCAGGCAGTATTTTTCCCCTGATACAGTTGATTGTTTTCTGCTGTCAAGGGCTGTAATGCCTCATAGGGATGTGCCATGCCCATGAAAGGATGTTGGTTGTATAACCTCTGAGAACTCCCACAGCTGAGTCAGCAGCTGGTAGAGCTTGTGGACTTGGACTCATGTATGTGATGGCATGTGCCAGGGAAATGGTGCTATTGGCAAGTTCCAGGGATACCAATGTGCCTGCCCCCCTCCCCTAGTCCACTTTCCAGGAGTGTGGGTGAGGGCATGAAAGAGGGGAGGTCTTTTGCATCTTCCCCAGCCCACCTGGGACAGCAAGGAGGCTCCTTGTGCCCCAGGGAGGCCCCTTGGGCAGGGATCTGCCTGGCTGCTCCTGAGCCCTATTTCCCAGCCAGGCAGGAGGATGTAGTGATAACTCTTCCTCCCCCATTGCCTTTCTCCTTCAGCAGGCTCTGACTGCAGCTAAAAGGACAATTATCAGGTGACAAAGTAGCCTATGGCAAAATATGAGGGGCATAAACAACAGTCCCAAGCCTCTAAATGCTAACTATTATCAATAACATTCCCAAACTGCTCCTCTAAAAGAGACCTTCTGGCATACTGCTTGTGATGAGCACTTCTAACATCAGCATTTTTTCTCAGTACTTTGCATTGTTTTTCTTAATAAATAAAACCCCAATATGGGTATATCTTAGAATGGAAAAAAATGGGCACTTGGAAGCAGAGCAGATCGCTGGTGCAGGTCCCTGACCTCAGTGGGGTCTGGGGAGGGAGATGCCATGAGTAGTCAGAAAACAAGGTAACAGTAGATAAGTCTGTTCAGCTCCAGCGCGCGTTACAAATTGTGTATTAAAAGCAAATCTCAGGCCATATGTTTAGGTACTTAATGTTTTCCCCAAACAGCATAATTTTCTTTCTGGAGAGCTTGTTTTCCCTGCAGTACTTGTTTTACCATAACATGCTTTTGAAAGAACTGAAGAGGTGGGGAGGGAAATCCAGCTCAGAGGAGAAAATCCTGTGCTCAGGAGTCCAGGCAATGTGTCCAGGGATTTTCTTTGCCTCAAGAGGGTTTATTTTCCAGTTGTTTGTGTTGACACACTGAGAGGTTGGAGTTTGAGAATGCATGGATGTGACAGGATTACATCTGCACACATATGTTTTGAGAATTGCTACACTGAGGGCAAAATCATGTTCTTGGAGCTTGGCATTTGTTTGATTCATGATCATAGAATCACAGAATCGTTGAGGTTGCAAAAGACCTCTAAGATCATCACCAGCACTGCCAAGTCCACCACTAAACCACATTCCTAAGTATCAGGAAATTATTTTTCTTTGCGACAATGTTTTTTGGGGATTCAGAATTGGAACAAGCTGTCAGGTAGAAGCTGTGTAATGGAGCATCTGTAAAACAACAAAAAAAGAACCCCTCAGGATAATATTTTGCATACTGTGTAAAATATCCAGTGGTAAATATCTCTTCAGCTGAGACTCAGTGACTTAGAGGATGCAGGTTACTGCAATGCCAGGTAAATCAGCCTGCCTGGTGCCACGTGGAAGCTGATGCAGATGAACACCATCCCAGAGCTTTGCACTAGCCCACCTCAGTCTGCATTGCAGCAATTCAACAGCTGAGAGACAGTAAATCTTGGTCAGAGGGAGGAAATAGAATTTCAAAATCCACTAACCAGAATGAACAGACCTTAAATCTGTCTATTTCTAGCACTTTTTCTTTGCCTCATCACAGTAGATCATCTAAAATTTCTAATATCTTGATGCCTGGGCAGTTTTGTGGGAGACTCTGTATAAATTGTCAATAAACAAGATGCACAGAACTGGGAACTGCAGCAACTGGATGAAGTGCTCTCTAGTCTGCCCTTCCAACAGCTTTCATATATTTTAAGTTTTGAGTTTTTTAAGTTTTCATAAAATCAGAATGCAGCCTCTTCCAGCTTTCTAAGACATTGTGACATCAATAGGACAAGGGGAAATGGCCTCAAGTTGCATCAGGGAGGTTCAGGTTGGATATTAGGTAAAATTTCTTCATTGAAAAAGTGGTCAGACACTGGAACAGGATGCTCAGGGCAGTGGTGGAATCCCCATCCCTGGAGGGATTTAAAAGACTGTAGATGTGGCACTTGGGGACGTGGCTTACCGGTGGACTTGACAGTGCTGGGGAAGTGGTTGGACTCGATGGTCTTAGAGGTCTTTTCCAACCTAAGTGTTTCTATGATTCTAAGAGCAGTTTGCTTCCTATTTCCCGAGGCTGTTCATAGTCACTGAAAATGGGCACCAACAATTGAAAATGTTGGTACAGAACATTTGTTCATGTGACCTAATCTGTAAATCATCATAGTCTTTCAGACCAAAAGATCTGAGGATGCACATATTATCAAGGAGGACCAGCAGTGTTAAACAGATGCTATTTCTAAAGCTTCATTTGTGTTTATACTGGATTTATCTAACCCAGTCTGCTTGAATAATTTATGATAGATGATACCATTATTATTACATCTGTTTCAAAACACAGAAGACTTGAGCTATTTTTGACCATCCTTTGTTCAGTGATAAATTGCCAGCAAACTCTGCTTTAAGTGAGGGAATGGTTTATGTGATATCAGGTATTAAAGCATTTTTCATCTTCATGCCATGTTCAGCAGGGGGGGTTAGAGGTCTTCTGTTGCTGAAGAGTTTCTTGGTTTCTAATCATAGTTTGAGCTACTCATTCAGGTGGGTCACAACGTGCAGATCCTGAATGATTTGGGCCCTTGGTATTTTCATCCAAATTATCAAAAGTGGTCAGTGATAACGGGTACCCAGGTACAGCAGCATTCAGCTTCCAGCCTGTGTGTGTCCTGAAAGCCAGGAATAGACAGATTTAAGGTCTGTTCATTCAGGTTAGTGGATATTGAAATTCTAGTTCTTCCCTCTGACCAGGATTTACTGTCTCTCATATTTGTGGCAGCTCAGGCTGAATATCCAAAAATTTACCCTTCTTTTGGAAACCTTGGGGTGGTGTCACAACTACAGGAATGGCAAGGGACCAAAAGACATTGAACTGAAACTCCTAAAGGAGCTAAAGGTTTCACAATGGGTTTTAATTATTGCTGACAGAGGAAAACAGAATACAGTGAGTAAATAAAGAATAATATGGCAGAAATAATGTGTCATGTATTTATAAAGCTTCGTATCCCTCATCTGCAAAATTCCATGCTGAAAGAGGTATGAGACGATGCTTCAGTTAGTTCCAGTGATTCCCAAAATGAAAAGTTCCCTAAGGTCCATTGATTGGTTTTGGAAAGCTTAACCAAATGCAGCAAGCTGACAGAAAGTCAGGGGGGATAAGTCAGATAATGACTTTCAGTTGCTACTGAAATTAAAATTGATGAAATGTGTTAAATTGGGTGAAAACAGGTTTAGCATGCTGCCAAAAGGCTGGATTCCTAGGGAAGAGGGAGAGATTTGTAGTATGTTTAATTGTTTTGTTTCATTTGGATTTGCAGATGAATGCAGTTGGAATAACTGAGAATGTGAAAGGAGATCATCGGAAATTTGAGATCTGGTACAGTGGGCGAGAAGAGGTCTATGTTGTGCAGGTTTGTAGCTTCAAAAATCTGGATATTTGTGCATCCTCACAACAATGTTAAGAGAATGTGTCCCATTGATCTTGATGGGATTATCGGACATTTAACGTGCATTTCTTCTTTCTCTTTGCCCATGTCAGTGCTCACAGATCTGTCCCAGTGGCTGGTCCTTGGTGTGCATTCCAGAACTATAAAAGTCACTTAAAAATAGAGACAGAATTGCCCCTTTTATTCCAGATGAAATTTTAAATAGACCTGTAGTTGCAAAAAAGTTTTTATTGTGCTTAATACCTTATGTGAGTTGAGCTGGAAATGGACCCAGTGCTTTGATGGACACAGGCCACATGTGCTCTTGCACAATTAAGATGTCAGAGCTGCCCCCAGAGCAAAGGTTTAGCCTCTGTCCTGTTATTCCCAGTAATCTTTTCACTCATCTACAGAATAGTAGCCCCACTGACCTGATTCCTTCTTGATTTTTTTTTTCCATTTGTAGCATCTTGAATTGAAATTTCTGATGGAGAAATGTTTGCCTAAAAGGCTGTTCAGAGGAAAACTCATTATGAGTATACTGTCAGTTGATTTTTTTTTTTTTAATTAGACTTCTGCCTAGCTTTTTTCCTCCATGTTATAACACAGTAACCAACTTAAATTCATAAAGGAAGTGTATGTAGCCAAGTAAATATATGTTTAAAAGTCAGTTACGGCCCTTTAGGTATTTTGTAAAAAGGTGTTTAGGTATTTTGTGAAAGAGATAAGATGCATGCACACAGGTGCTTTTGCTTGCACTCCTCTCCTTGCATTGTAGTGATAAATCTACAATTTCCACTGTGCTTTGCCTGGATGTAATGGGAACCGTGAATTTTAAAAGATCAAGAGTCTAAAATGTAGTGGTGGTTTTGGAAAAATGAGGATTTCAGATAATTACAACATGGAAAAGTAAAATTTTATTCATAAATCTTAATTCAAAATTCTGGAAGTTTTCTCTTCTTCCAGGCCCAAACAGTAGATCTGAAGATGGCGTGGTTGAATGAAATACGAAAAATTTTGTTCAAGCAGCAGGAGCTTATAAAAGGTACATTTGACCAATTTCTCTGTGGCATTCACTCTGTAGCAGAACCTTTCCTGTTTTCTCATTGCTAGTCTTCAAATCCACTAATTCTCACTAGAGAATTGATTTCCAGAAACCTGGTAGCAAAATACTAGAGTGAGGCCTTACATTACAGGGAAATAACATAACTTGGAGCAGTAAAGGCCAGGTGCTTGTGTGAAAATTAATTACAGAAGTATGGTTTTTTGGCCATCATTACCCTGGGGATTATTTCACGTTTGTTATCATAGGCTTAATTCAACGAGATACATAACAGACTCCTAATTTTAAGCATATTATGGTCTTCAGTAGCATGCTCAATATTGGATTTGTGCTAACATGCCATCTTAATCATAACTAAGTCTGTGCTTTGCAAGAGTCCATAGGTCTGTTTTTCTCTGAAGAGAAATCAATAGGGTTGTAAAAAAGGTGTAATTTTTAAAGTAATGCATCAAGTGTGACAGTTACTAATAAAAAATGGATTTTAAGCTGGTGTTTGACCTCCCTGCAGTAGAGAAGCAGCAGCCTGGCTCAGGCACAGACCAGATCCCGCTCTCCTCCCAGCTGAGTGATGGGTGAGTGCCAGGAGCTGGACTGGGGGCTCCCTGGGGTACCCATTTTCTCCCTATTTCTGTCTGAGACCTCTGGGGAGGGGACAGGAGGGATGTGCTGCTACTCACCCTTTGGTGGCAGTGGTCTGGGGGCAGGGTCGTTGAGGGGCACCCTCGAGCCTGGCAGCACAGCCTGAGCTGCAGCTCCTTGGCAAATGCAGACAAAGATCAAAACCAGTGCTCAAATTCAGGGGTAGAGAAGTTGCAGCAACTTTATTTCCCATCCCAAAAAAATTAAAACCGGACACTGAAGTCCTTAACCTTTATAGAAACACAGATTAAGGGGTATCAGTATTATTTCTGACTTCATTTTACAAAACCTAGTGGAGTTTGCATTCATTCCTTCATAAAGTAAAACTAAGATTTGCTTCTTTATTTTTTCAACCATTCAGAAAGCACCAGAGAGCCTCCATAAGCTCAGAAGAGAACGACTCAGAGCGCACCAGCCCGGTGATGTTGGACAGTGGGCTCGTGTCCCCCCAGAACAAGCCCCACCGAAGTACAGACCCTTCCCCTCCCTTCAGGGCATGCTTTGCAGGTGCTGTGGTTCCCCCAAACTGAGCTGCACGTTGTCTTGCAGGCTGGCCAGGAATGTCTCAGTCCCTGGAAATCTGTGAGGGGCTGGAGGAGTGGTCGGGTAACCAGTACCTCTCCAACTGCTCGGACACCGAAGAGGAGGATGGGAACCAGCTGGTTAGTAGATATGCAATAGTCTCAAAGCTTGAGGTGCTGCCATTTTCAGTCATCTTGCTTTGTTTGTCTTCACTGGATAATGGATGTATCTTGTCCACATCTCTCAAAATTTCCATATCTCAATTTGGGGAATGAGGAGATGTCTCAGCCACAGTTTCTTGAAATAATTTTAATTAATGTAGCTGATATGGCTCTGTTACATTCCCTGTGGCAGTCAGAAATAACAGCTGCGTGATATGAAATGCAGCTAAATAAGATAAGGTTTTCATTCTACCACAGTCCCCAGGAAAATACAAAGCCCTTGCAGACTGCAAGAGGAGAGGATCAGAGGACCTGCTGGTGAAAAACGGAGATGAAATTCAGCTCGTGCATGAAGATGGTGAGGGACAGTGGTAGGTATTTTAGGACTACTGTGCCTTATCTCTAAGAGCCTGCAAGGCATTCCCTTGAAATGTCACTTGCCTGGTGATACACCCACTGCAGCCTCTGATTAAGTTTTAGACTATTCCAGAAAGCTGGAGAATTCATTCCCTTGCCAAGACTAGATGCCATCCTGGGAAAACATGTCAGGACTTCCTTGCCATGGGTGTCTAGGTGAGGTGGGTTTTACCAATATCTTCACAGCTCCTCTTCCCACTTTTCAGATGGTGCTTTGAGTGCGAGCCCTTTGCACACCCCAGCCCAGCTCCTGGCTTTGTTCCTCTGGGCTTATTAATGGCAATACTGAGTAGTTGCAAGACATTTTCCTCCCTCAAACAGCTGTACAAGTGTTAAACTGGTTGATGACTGCGGACCATCTTTGTTGTATTTAAAGCTATGGCTCGCAAGCTTACACCTTACAGCTGGTTCTCTCCTTGTGTCTGGGAGCATTGCCTGGGGAATGACTATCCCAGGCCTCCTGCCTGTTGAACCATTAGTCTCCTTGTCTGGGAGGGCAGCATTCCCTCTCCCAAGATTTGCAGCAATTTGGCTGAGATTCCTGGCTGTCTCTCCTTTCCAGGTTGATTCTGACTAGCTCTCATCAGCCAGCCCGGTCTCAGTAGGAGAGAGAGCAGTGTGCTAATGCCTTGTTTGGGGTGTGGGAAGGGGGATTTTAGCTGGAACCTGGATCAGATTTGTGCAGGCACTAGCCCATAGATTCACAGATGTGAATGCCCCATGGAGGATTCCTGTCTAACAGCTACAGCTCTCACACTTCGAGGGAAATTCGAAAAGGATAAAATAGAATATTTCAGTTGGAAGGGATCTGCAGTGATCATTTACTCCTGCTGCATTTTGAAAAATTCAGTTTGCTGATAGCAAAAGCAAGATGCAAATAATCTCAGGTTTACTGAATGTTCACCTCTCCTGGGGATTTTGACCAGTGCCAGTCAGAGATTTCTCACACCAATTTTTTTTGTTTGTACAAATTTTACTGCATGAGTGAGACAGATGTCATTTATGAGTATTTCCAGCTGGCTAAGTCTTGGCTTTAATTTGCTTATAGTACCCTGACTAAATTCATCCTACCAGTCTGAATAGCAGAGGAGTGAGGAAAGTAATTGCCTTTGGCTCTATCAGTACCCGGTTTTCCTCACTGGCATCTCTGGAGGTCTCAGGCAGGATAAGGAGAGAGAGAGTCCTGTTCCTCTCCACTGACTAGAGAGTTGCCCAAGGCAGATGTGCTCCCAATGTAGGCTTTTTAATTATGTTCCTAAGTTTAGGTGGGAGGAATACTTTAAATGCATGCCCAGCTCCTGTTAAAATGCTTCCCTGGTTTGAGTGAACTGTTGGTTGCACTCCCAGTTGTGTAGAGTGTGACCACATCAAACTGCTCCTGAGTTGGTTGGTTTCTTTTACTAATGCTCTTGTCATTCAAAGGTTGGTGAAAAACCTAAACAGAAGAAAAGAAGGCTGGATTCCTGTCCACAGTCTGCAGATAATAGTTGGTGACTGCAGATTTCGGAATGCCAGAGTTGCAGGTATTATATAGCACGCCTAGCAGAAATATTTCATATCTCAAATCAGGTCTTTTAAGCCATTTGCATTACACTTGGTGTACTAAATCTGGCTGCATATGCCTCTGCAGGAAAAATAGAAAAGCAAGCAGCTACTCCAAAAAGCCTGTAAAAGTAGTAAATTAAGCTTTCTTTTTTTGTTTCTTAACACTTAAGACATTTCTGAGACTTTAGGCTCTAGTAAATTAAAACCAAGCATTTAAAAACGTAGATTTCTTTGCAAGAGCACTGAATAGAAGATCCAGGAGAAGAGATGGAGTCTGAGCAGGGGTTCCTGTGACTGTTTTGCCTACTCGCTGCTGTAGCCCAAACCCCGTGTGAACAGGAGGCACCTAGGCAAAACCTCCTCCTGCTGCAAAAGACATCGTGGCCTGACCCCCAGCACTCTAAAGGCAATACTTCATCCCTGCAGCCTCACTCCTGCCCTCATTACTGCCTGCTGGTTAATCCCATCCTTAGATAAATTTTATAATAAACAGCTCTTGGCCGAAGGCTTCTAGTCTCGAAAACTGTATTTCACATTTTCTAGCTGTAAATGTACATAGAAATAGGTAGGGAAGCATAACAGATGACACAAGAAAATGCCTTAAGAGCAGCCTGTCGCCCTTGCCATGTATGCAGCATCACCGCTCCATGTGTTGCCTCATCACCATGCTGTTCACTGGAAATGGGAGACCAGGGTTTTAGGTGGGAACAGCTCAGGAAACCCACATAGACTTAGTCCATTAAAAAAAAAAAAAAAAAGAAAAGAATACACTAGTTATTACCATAGGAAGCAAATTTCACAAGGAGTTTTATCTTTAAATACTTCCTTTTTGTCAAAATCTATTATTTTGATGAACATGAAGGAAGCCTTCTGAAAGGCTTAAAATTCCAGACAGCTCTTGATGGTTTTCCAGTATATTTCAGTGAAATCCTTCTTATACAGGAAGGTATTTTTTATCCCCTTTGTTAAAGGGCAATCTCACAGGTTGGAGGTTTTCTGACTTTATGTAAAGGGTAGTTTGCTAACCAGTGTTCAAATTTTGCTGGCACCCTGTTTTCAAGATGCAATTATGTCTACCTTGATCTTCCCTGCATGTATAGCTATCCCATCCCACCATATTCTGTGCAGGAAGGTTCTCCAGCTGTGAATGCAACTCAAAAACAGGGTGCTGGCAAACTCTGAACCTTGGTTTGCTTTGTCAGTGGTCATATCCCTGAAAGCCACACATATCCCTGAAAGCCATATCCCTGAGAGACTCACAGCTCCAGACTGGTCTACAAAGTTCTTGAGTACAAACTAAGGAGAATTTCACAAGGTGAAATCACAGAAAGCTCCTCCTGTGAGTCCCACACCACTGCCCAGGTGCTTTGCAGTCGTGTCCCACGGTTTAGTTGCAGCACTGAGGCTCTGTTTTCCCTGTGAAGGTAATTCTGTTCTCTTCTGCTGTTGCTGATCGTGCCTGCAGTCTCAAGGCATGGTTCTAATTTTACGTGCACTCCAGGCAATATTGTGGGATGATGTAGGATGTTTTCATGCTATTTCCTAGAGCTATTCCTAGAGCTTTTCGATTGCAGAATGATGTAGGATGTTTTCTTGCTATTTCCTAGAGCTATTCCTAGAGCTTTTCAGCGACATGTCCTTACAGCCATAAGCAACTTGCACTCTGAAAATTGACTTTAAGACAGTACCTTTGCATTTGGCAATTCTCTTTCCTCTATGGGCTGGTCACTTCACACTGCAGGTGACACTGTACCACTGACTCCTCAGGAATGCAGTCTGGATTGGGCTCTTTTCTGCTTCTTCAGAAGATGGAGCTCTTGCTCCAATATAGCACGGGGAGAATTAGGCAGCCAAGCTTGTAGAGCAAAGTAGGGGCAGGAGGGAGCACTGGAACCCTCTTGTATTATGAGCTGCTTGTGCTGAAATGCTGTTTTACATGTAAGCAGGGTAAACATGATTAACATGTTGTGGGGTGCCCAAGAGCTGAGAGCATTCTGGAGTCACTTCAGTGCTGGGAGAGGGGCAGTTCCTGGCCCTTCAGGGGAGCATTGCATCTGTTATTTCCCCAGGTCCCCCTAATAAATAAAAATATATGTCCAATTACAGAAGCTCATAACAGAATTCATACAAATCTGGGTTTGAGGATGTTTTTTCAGTGCAAAGCCTTTAGCTGAATAGATTACATTGTTTCCTTACCTTCACATTTTTTTTCTTAAATTTGTGCTGTGGCCCTAAAAAAAACCTCCCACCACAAGATGTCTGATACACTTACAAGCTGTTCCTCTCTGCTGCTAATTATTCCTTTGTTGAGCCAATACAAATCATAATGAAGTTACAGGGAACTTTTTGCTGCCCATTTTAACTTAGCAAAGGTCCATGCCCTACTGCCTGGTCATCTCTAGCTTTGCAAATCCACCATCCTCTTGTAAATCTTGGCCTGGAGATAAGCCAGAGGCTTTTTGGGAGGAAGACAGCTGGCTTAGAGATTATTTTGAAAACAAGTTTTCCTTGTGGTGTGCCTCTAGCTGTTAAGTTCTGAGTTTAGTCCTTGCTGCTTTCTTCTGAATAGATTTATTCACTCTTCTGTGCAAATCCACCGTGGATTTTTTGTGCCATAGGAAATGTTTTGTATTGAAGGGGATTACACACAGATCTCAAAATGATCAAAATGAGAAAAATTTGGAGAGAACTCTGCTCAGAAAGAGCAATATTCAGAAAATAGCTACTGCTGAGGTTCACCCATGTGTTGCTAGTGCCAGCTGCCTTGCTAGAGCTGTCAGGCATTGCCTGGTCTACTGACTTGGTTTTGCTATGAATTAACAAGATGTGGAATTATCTCTTCATTTCAGGGAAGGTGAGGGCTGCAGCATTACAATCCCAACTCCTCTTCTGCAGTAGGGCAGGAGACAAAACATTTCTGCATGTCCCTTGGTGGATGATGTGCCAAAATTACAATTTATAGCACTGGCAGTGTCTGTGTCAGTGAAGGAAGAAATGTCTCACCTCTCAGCTGTGCTGCAGCTTCATGGCAAAGGGAGAGTGGGGTCAGCAGAAATGAGGTCCTTGCTGTAACCCAAAGTAGATGTGACTTGTTTTCTCTTCAGTGACACAGTGCTCATGTCCAGCAGCAGTGCAGCCTCCCCTCTCATCAAGGTTAAGCACTGTCCCTGCTAATCTTTTCCCTCAGCAGTGGTAAACAGATGCAAGCTAAAGGAAACATGTTGTTTGGTCCCAGATTTTCACATCAGAGTTTAACTTTTTTCACCTGAACTTTAAAAGCTGGGCAGAGAGAAGGGCGAGTGTCTAATTTCCACTCGCTGTATGGAGATTGTGTGAGACTGATTTCTTTTAAAGAGAGCCTGAAATAGAGTAGTCTGAAGGAACTTCAGAGTAAAGGAAGGGATTAGAATGAAAAGTAGAAGCAGTGATAGATGCCTTTACTTATTATAAATATAAAAGAAACATTGCTACAACTTTCAAGTTCTTTTAAACAGAAAAAAAGTGTTATGGCAGAATTTGTCTTGAGTCCAAAGCACTCAGAGCAGGCATGGAAGGATGCTCTGTGCCAAAGGCAGGCACCCACTAAGTTTAGCCGCATCCCTGGAAGTGTTAAAGACCAGGTTGGGTGGGGCACCAAGCAGCCTGAATTTGTGGGTGGCATCCCTCTCCTAGGCAGGGGATTGGAACTAGATGATTATTAAGGTCCCTTCCAACCCAAACCAGTCTGTGATTCTATAATTCTGTGATTTAAGGAGGATACCTGTTCTACCAGACCCTGTCCTAGTTTGCTTTAACAGCCTACTTGCCAAATTATCTCTTCCAAGCCTTAAGGGGATCCCCTGTGTGTGCTCTTCATGCCATAAAGCTGAGCAAAGGTTTCCCCCGCTGGTAGTGCCTGAAGGACTGAGCTTGCATGTCCTCTGCTCCTGCTGGCCAGGGTGCTGGGGATCATCCTCTTGACTGTGGTGAGCTTGAGGCAACCCTTTTGTGGCTCAAATCTGCCAGATCAGGGTATTTATTGTATGTGGCTGAACTCTTGAGCTCTCGTGGGCTGGCATAAGCATGTTGGCTGAAACACGCAAGTTTTGTCCAAGTCCTGGTTAAAATGCCACTTGTAGTTTGCAGATGCAGCACAGCTGTTTGCACTATCACTCATGCACTTTAATGATTGCAGCCACAGGCTTTTGTATTTATGCAGGGTCCATTAAAGGCAATGCTGATTTCTTTTTGGCCTTTGAAACGTAAAGCAGGGTCTCCTCCTGTGACCTGAGATCCCAGCCAGCTTCACTGAACAGATATTTAGTAACACCATAGAAAACCATTTTGAGCCTGACAAAATAAGGAGTCTAGAGAAGATATCAGCTGGCCTTGCTGTGATAATGAAGTGATAGATGATGGAAATGAGTCAAACCCTGTGGTCCTGCCTTAGTCAAGGCTCTCACTGAAGCCAGTGGGAGTTCAGCTTTTAGGGAGAACTGCAGGAGTTCGCTTATTTTTTTTTATGTTATACAAATGTTACATGATTACAGGGAACAATGTATTTCTTGGAATCAGATGCTTTAATATTAACATCATTCTCCATTACTTTATAGATGCTGCCCTGTGTAACACGAGAAAGTTTAGTTCCCCTTGAATTAAGGGTGAACTAGTAGCATCCTATTTTCGATGCTCTTTGGAAGCTTTCAACTAAGTGTTACAGAGAAATAGCACAATAGTTGGAGTTGTCCTGTACTATTCATCACATTCACAGACCTCCACAGCTTCATCTGCACTGAACAGGACTGGGGTCCTAAGCAGCTTCTCATACTCATAAAGGAAGCCATTCTCTGCTCTTTCTTTTTTTTCGCCTGTGGAAAGTATGGTATTTTATTAATTTTACCTGCTGCTTTTCCATGACATCCATCATGTTTCATCAGAGAAGTACACTACAGTTTCCTGACACTTTGTTTAGATGCTTGAAACTTCCTCTACAGGTTAAAGTAGGCTTTGCCTACTTACTAGCTGACAACTATTGAAGCTGCAAATAAAGGAGTTGAGTTTTGGTAAACCAAAAAGAAAAAAAAAAAAACAAAACCAAACAAAGAAGCTGTATCTCCTGCTTGATTGATTTTATGGGTGGGTTTTTCTTAAATATCTACTTCAGCTATGTGAATGTAATGTTCTGTAAGAGCATTATCTGGCTGACTCACACGTGAAGATGCAATAATGCTAAAGATCCTCTTTTTGCACTTAGGGTCTGACTCCAGCTCATTGCAGTCAGTCCCCTTGATTTCAGTGAGGTTTGGATCAGGTCAAACTGACAACTCAGGGTTGTCGCCAATCACTTAGGGTCCCAAAGTGTCCCAAGGCTGAAACCTGTATCTAGCAAGTGTTGAAGTTTACATTAATGTATGTACTTTTGGAACACGTGCCATAAATCCAAGTTAAATGTCCATGTTTGCACTAAGGATGTTCTTGTGATAAGACTGTACTTTTCAGCATCTTTAATAATAATGTATCTATTGAATTTTTGAGAAAGGAAAAAGAATGTTGAACACTCATAATTTAATTTTGTGTTTCTTCATCTAGTTTTGCTTTTGTAGAACATAGGTAGGTACAGGTGGTTTGAACTTTTACACAGACGTGCAAAGAGCACCTGACTATGTGGAGAGCAGGGTTAGTAGTGTGCATGCAGTAGTGAATTTGCTCTGTCCCATCCAAATGAAATGTTTATGCTGTGGACTAAAGGGGGACCTTTATGACTTTTGTTTGTGAACCGATTCTTAAACACAGTCCTAAGTTAAGTTAAAACATACTGGGGTTTGTTTTGGGGTTTTTGTGACCATTTTTGTATGGAGGAATTGTGGAACTACTTGATGGCTGTGGTTGCCTGGGGATTCCCCATCACACAGTGGACTTTCCTCCACTTTGGGTGGCCAGTATTGTGGGTAACCCCCGTACACCCTCAAAAACATGACCAGCTGAGTCTGAACTGAGCAACACCACAGGACCTAGAAAGATCTCAGTATCCTTCAGCCACTGGCAATCACGGCAGAGGGGTTTTAAGCCACTGCAGGTTCTTTTCATCTACTTTAAAATTGGTCACAATGCATTTGTTAGGTGAAAAAATAGGAGTGTCTTAAGTTACTGTTAGGGCTGTTTATAGTGGTAACAATTCTTGTGGTAACAGTACACATTTTGAGGTACAACTGTAAATATTTGTCTCAAACACAGCACACATTGCATATTAAATGGTTTTAATCTTTTTTGTCTTCCATAGTTTTAAATCTAAGCTTTTATTAATTTATGAGGTTGATAAGTTCTGCGAATCTGAATGTACAGTCTGAGGTTTTTAACATTTAAAACTTTGCACATGACATGGTATGTTACCCTGAGTATGCTGTTGAACTAGGCTCTTCATGTATATGTATAAATTACAGTAGAGAATTTTCTCTGACTGCAAGTTTAAATGAACTATATTGTATATGTACCTGTAAAAAAATGTGTTAAATCTATATTTAAAGATTAAAAACTTGTTAAATAAATCCATATGAGAATATGCAATTCTGTTCAGAGACGCCTCTGCTATAATTCTAGAGAAAAAAGAATTCTCACAGCGTTGGTTTTAATTTCTTTGGAACAACTAAAACCTTTTTATATGCATTTTGATTTCAAGGTAAATCAGTGGCAGATGATCCGATTAGCTTCTCGCTGGATGTAGTGACAATGAAATTGGGAGAGGAATCCAAGTGCTCATACTGACGTCTGAAAGAGCAGCTACTGAAATCCCACCCTGGCTCAGGGTGTCTCCATCCCCAGCCTCCTCTGCATCCCAGCACGGCTCAGGGCATCTCCATCCCCAGCCTTCCCTTCATTCCAGCACTGGGCAGTGCTGCCAGGAGGGACCTCTGGGCTGAGGACCACAGGGCTGTGCTCATGGGTGGGTCCACGGGGGCTATGTGGGCAACAACAGCCCTTTTCCAGGTGGGAGAGAAGTGGTCTTGGGGACACATCTCTCCAGCAGGGAGGGAGGAGACCCTTGTCAGTGAGTTCTGCCTCTAGGGATGTGCTGGTGTCCCATGCATGGTGCCTGCAAGCGTGGTAAAGCCTGTGCACAAGCTGCCCATGCCAGGCATCCTAGTGCAGTTCCCAAAGGCCATGCTGTTTCCCCATGCACCTCTGGATTTTTCTGTGGAAAGAGATACAAGGTGAACCAGCACTGATCAGAGGTAAACCTCCCTTCCTCTGGGATTATTCCCTTCCCTTGAAGCTGGGAACTGAATTAAACCCACTTGAATCACCCTGACAAAGGACCTCTGCCCAGTATCACCTTTCCCTGGAATGCCACCTCCCTTTGCCTGTGCCTCAGTGCCAGTGCCCACCCTGGGCATGGGGCAGGTGTCTCCCAGGGAACTGTCTGCCTCTGGGGTGTCCCAAGCTGTCCATGCTCAGGGGACGTCCCACAAGCTTGTTTGAGGAGGGCAACACACAGTCTCCGTCACTACCAGCAGTGCCTGTTGCTGCAGTCTCTAATTTAACATGATTAATATAAACACCAGGACACTAAGCAGTTCTTTTTATAATCCTAACCTGGTTCAGCAGAAAACATTAGCATAAAGCCCACCACTACCTTTAGATGAGTTTTATACATATTTTAGGTAATTTTTGCAGTCAATTTTATGCTGTCCTAGAGCAGGAGGAGCATTTCTGCTGCCTGTGATCCATCTCAGCCTGGCTCATGTGAAAACATCTGGCCAAGAGCAATGTGGGTGCACTGCTGTGCGTGTTCACCTCTCTCATGGACTCCTACTACTGGGTTGATGGTGGGTGCTGGTGTCTGAGGCACCAGTGCCTGCTGGGCTTCCCTTGCCCACAGTGCTGTGTGGCAGCTGCGGGCAATGTTGGTGGCATAGTGGCCTGGGGCATGTGTGAGCCAGTCCCCAGCTCATCCACACCAGCCTCTGCATTTGGGATTTGGGGACTTACACCACCTCAGCAGTGCCAGTGCATTCAGGAATACAGTCACGGACCATGAAAAGGGCTTTTTATTTCTTTATTACCATGTTTTAATTGTGTTCTCTTAACTTTTGCCTTCCAAGAGCAGAGGTTATTTCATTTAGAAATGTTTATTAAACTGCAGTGATTTCTCAAAAACATGGAGATTGCTATGGGTCTCTCTTCAACTAACCAGTCCATCCCCCAGCACAGTGTAGCCTCCCCAGCACAGCATAACACTCCTTCGGGTTAGGTGAGCTTCGTGTTTTGCTTTATCCACTTCACATATTTGGAGACCCTGGTGTAGATGCCATATTTGCCTGGCTTGGCACATTCCTCACCCCAACTGGTGATCCCTGTGAGAAACCAGGTGCCCTCAATCTCAGTGGTGTAGGGCCCTCCGCTGTCCCCCTCGCAGGTGTCCCTGCCTCCAGATGGGTAACCTGCACAGAACATGTTCTGCAGGATGGTGGTGGAGGTGCTCTTGAGGCAGGTCGGCCGGTCAACAAAGGGCACCTTGACGACCTGGAGGGTGGTGGCCGGTCGGCCGCGGTAGTGCAGGCGGCCCCAGCCGCTCACCGTCCCCGTGCCCTGCTTCAGCAGGGCATTGGTGAACTCCCGGCTGCCGAGGCAGATGGGGGTGACGTAGCTGTTGAAAACGAGGGGCTCGTCCAGCTCCAGGAGGGCAATGTCGTTGTGGTACTCGTTGATCGAGGCATCGTACGTGGGGTGGGGAAGGGCTTTCACCACTTTACGCCGCTGCTCTGTGTGGTCATCCTCCCGAGTGTTGTGCTCACCTGCAGAGACAAGTGTGACTTGGGCTCGATCCCTCCGTGGCTGGACCAGTGATCATGCCCTGGAGAGGCCATGCCAATGCAATTCCAGCCCAGCCAAGTGGCTGCAAAGAGCTGAGCCCTCGGATTGCTGGGAGACTCGTACTGGCCAGGCTACTTGCTCCTTGTCAAAGGGTGCTAGAGGTTTCCTCACGGCAGTGCCTTCTCTGTCCCTGCAGCTGGCAGAACCTGAACCCACTGGTGTGACACCAGGCACACATCGTCCAATCATGTGCCAAAGATCCAGATGTTTTGCCAGAGTTAGTAGCAATGTGGCTGTTTTGGGGATTTAGCACCCTCAAAGAGGGGAGGTTGTTCTTGTATCAAAGGGAACAAAGCCCTTTGATGAAAAATCTTGGTTTAAAATAGATAATTTATTAGGAAAAGAAACCTGACCTTCCCTTTTCTAAAACCACACAGCCACGGGGCAGAATGGGGTGCAGGAGGCTACAAAATGCCACATCCTGGTGCTCACAGGTGCCCGAGTTTCCACCGCCCGCCCGAGGCTCAGCTGCTCGCAATCATTGCCGGCAGCTTCAGGTTCCTGTGATTGAGTTGCGGCAGCCTGTTACCTCCCCTCCCGGTTTGTGTAACAGGTAGAGGGAAAGGAAAATGTTCCGTGGTCTCAGGTCGGCGAATGGGCAGATCTGGGTCTGCCTGTAGCTGTATCCCTTCTCCCGCCCGCGTGCTGCCTGTGCTGAAAGCTGGAGAGCAGGATGACTTTTCCCGATTGCTTTCTCGCAGCCCCAGAGGCGCAGGGCGCGTTTAACCCCTGCTGCGGGGCTTCTACACGCTCTGCTGTGATCTCCAGAATATACCGTCTCCTCTAAACAATATCTGCAGCACCGCTGGCCCTCTCCGTGTCCTGCGCCTGCTGCGGCTGCCTGCGAGGAGCAGCACGGAGCCTGCGAGAGAGGTGAGGTGGATTTCTGCGGTCACGCTAATGCTGGCGAAGGTGGGAGGGGTGGCTGGTGCTGCCGATGTGCCGATGTGCTCTGGGAGGGGTTTTTTTGCGGCAGAGTGTGAATGTCAGCTCCTTTGCAGGCCGTGTTTGTACAGTGTAAATGCAAGACAGATGTGGGGGAGACTTTCAGATGGTTTTTCTTACATTACAGCTGCTTGCTACTGTTGGAGACCTAAAAATGTGTTTCAGGGATTGAAGTGGAGAGGCAAAGAAGTACAGGGGAGGGAAATGCCTCTCCCACCTCCTGCTATAGATTTTTGGGCCTCCTAAGATGTTATATACAAAGCACAAATGGATGTGAAGAACTCTGATGTTGCCCGTGCTGTGTAGGTGGTGCAGGCACAAATTCAATAGTCCCTGGAGCCCTGCATAACCATGTTTTGCTTTCTTGACTTGTTGTCTGGCCAAAATTCTGCCCTGGAAACCCAGCAGTGCCGCAGAGTGGTGTGAAGGGAGAGCAAGGGGACTTGGCTGATAACATATCCTAAATGGAGGGAGTGTGTGATGTTCAGGAGAGAGCCTGAAAGGAGAGGCAGTTTGCATGCATGTGCAGCAAACACAAAACTTCTGTCGAGGTGGAAATGTGCTTTTTGGGGGGAAACTGTTTTTGCGTTGGGCATTTTATGCTTTTCCACATTAAGAGGTGCAAGGCTGGACTTTGTGCTCAGCTTTCCAGCAAAACTGCCTGGAAATAGATAGCAAAAAATGCTGTGTGCAAGCTGTGAGCCTCATCCTGCCAGGACTTGGCAGTAGTGCCCAGCTCCATGGCAGTAAGCCTCCAGAGTCCAGCCAGGCACACTCAGGAGCTTCACCTTGTTAGCATGGAAGATGAAGGTGCAGCTGGAGCCCTTTTGATGAGCTCATTTGTGGAGGTATAAACTCAGTGTGTCAAGACTGAGATAAAATGTTATTTTTGTCACTACTACATTTCATAGTGCTTCAACAGAAAGCATGGATCTTCCATGCCTCCTCTCAGTACTGCTGGTAGCAATTACTAACCATGTCACTGTTCCCCTCCTGTACCTATTGGTGTAACCTATGTAGATATTTATACAGGGAAGAAACAAATAGTTTGGGGAAGCTGATTCTGCCACAGCTATGAAATGTGGCGCCTTGATGCTCACCAAGGCCCCACGCTGAGTTATCAGCAGGCTTCCTAGCAGGAGGTCTGGCACAGTTGGGTGCCACCAGTCAGGGGGAAACACCGTTTTTCAAGCAGATACACATTTGTCTTTTTAAGTAGCAGCATAACCTGTTGTGCAGCCTCGCTACAGGGCCTATGTCTAACTCCCCAGAGATCCTGCTGTACAAGCACACTTTCCCACATGCCAGCCCGGTTTCTCTACCTCAATACATAAATTCTATTTACTTTTAAAAAGTTAGGAGCAAAAGTAGTCATCTTTTCCTTGCAAGGAGGTAGTCAGGTGACTGATGCTCCTCTTGAAGCAGCCACACAAATCCTGAGAGTTCTCTGAGAGTTGTGTGAAAATGTAGTGTGATCTCAAAGATCAGAACTCTCCAGTGAGGCCTGTGTGGCCAGTAGAGTTAAACATCCACCACACCAGCTCACGAGGCAGAATTTTAACTGAAGTCCATAGGGCTTTAAAGCATCCTGGATGTCTGGCTCAGGTGAGCTTGCCTGCGGTCAGGTTGAACTGTGTCTACAATATGGTCCAGCAGCTCCGTGGCTTTGGGACCAAGGCCAGAGCCAGCTCACTGCTCCCACCAGAGGTGGTGGTACTTGCAGGGACCAGGCTGATGAAATGCTGCAACCTGCAACTGGGGCCCTTGTGCCCTATAGCAACTTGTGCCACGCTGCTGCCCACCAGGATGGTGTGGATCAGTGTTCTGTGCAATGCCTTGGCCTGGCCTGTGCAAGTCCTGTCTCATGTCCCTCCCCTGCTCTCTGTCCCGATGCTGCCTGAGGTGCTCACCTGCCACAGCAGAGATGTCAAGGCCTTTCTCCAGGCAGTGCGCTGCTGTCACCACCCATTTCTCGTTGATGATGGATGCGCCACAGAAGCCCTCACCATTACTGTCCAGCAGGAGAACCTGTGGAAGCAGGAGGATATCACACCCATGCGTTTGTGTAAACCTGAACTAGCAAAAGGTGTCCCTGCCCATGGCAGGGGGTTAGAACTAGATGATCTTTAAGATCCTTCCAACCCAAACCATTCTATGATTCTATGATCTGCTGAAACTGATGGAGCTAAAAACTGAGCTGTGTTGTTCCTTGCAAAGCTCCCCTTCCTCAGTCTTCAGCCTAATTTTGGTAAATTCATGGACTACTGGACAATTTGTTGCTGTAGCTCAAAACCAAATCCTTTGTGCCCCACCAGGTAAAGCTCTTGTGGCTTTTTTGCCAGGGTAGACCCCCATCCAGGCAACTTTTTTTGCTGTGACATAAAACCATGTACAGAAAGAAACTGTGTTCCTGTTAAACTTGAGACCTAGTGCTATTCTAACCTCAGAGATGGGCTTTGGGTATTTAAAAGTAAGATGATCCTGCCTTCAGAAAGAAATAAGTTAGCAGAGCGACTGCTAGGGTTACAGGAGGGTTGCAGAAATAGCTGGTACCTGCCAAGGCACCTCGCCTTTCATGCTGTCTGTCCCGCCGACAACCCGGGTGCCCTCCTTAATTATCGGTGTGATTTTCGTGGTGGCAGCAGTGCTGGTTTCCGTGATGTTGTCGAGCACCTCGTCTTGAGCATCCTCATGGTCATCGCCGGTTATGTTCCAGTTCTCAAAGGTGTTCATGGATCGGGTGAGCTTGCTCTTTGCTTCAGGAGCCGTGATCTTCCCACAGGGATACGGCACTGCAAGCGAAACAGTCACAGTTATGACTGGCTGTGTCATCCTGAGAGTTACAGCAACTGAAGGAGCAGGTGAGAAGGCAAACGCTGCCTCATCTCAGCACCCTGTTTTGGACTGACATGGGAGAGACACATGTCAGTGGGCTGACCCTGTGCAAACATGCTTGTGCCTTTGAGCTGCAGTGCGGGTAATATGTAAAAGTAGCAAAAGCATAAATTATTTCTGGGCTTTAGAAATGACATCTGAACAGTTTTAAAAATGAAAAAAGCTTGTTTGTTGAGAATGCACGCCTGACAGGCTGGGGCAGCTGTGCCTTCTTTTGGTGGGATACTGTGGTGCATACCTGGGAGGCTCATGTCGGGCAGCTGGGCACTTGGCTGGCATTTCTATGGCAAGTGACTCCAGAACAATAAATGTCCAGCTGGGAGAGGACAGGAAATAAGATCTGCCAATTGTACAGATAATCCTGCTTGGCACCAAGGTGAGGAAAACATTAATAAACTCTTTCTAGGGTTGTAGATTGTAGACTTTCTCTGTTAATGAAGAGCTCATCTGCAGGCTTGTTTCAGACGAGTTCTTTCCCTTTCTCTCCTATGCAGTGTGTGCTGAATTCCTGCTGATAGTGGCAGTCAAAATAGTAAATAGCATCAGGCATTGTCTTTCATCTGAAAAGCTTTTGACAGCACTGAGCAAACAAACATTAGTGTAAAATCAGATGTGAGTGTGGCCTATGGAGATTTCATCCTTTATTGTTAAACAGCCTGCTTTAGGAACAGGACTTAAATAAGTGTTGAGTGATGGCAAGTGCTACCCCTGAGGTTAGGCCAGGAAATGAAGGTTTCAGAGCCAACAAAAGCTAAGCTTTTGCAGGAAGGGCAGTTACCCAACCTGAAAGATGATCTTATTGCTAACAGTAAACCTTTCTGGTCCAGTGAAAGTGATACAGCATGTTGGGCAACACAGGCCTGAGATTTTAATTATCTCTGTTAACAGGACTCCCAGCCTAAGATACTTCTTACACTGATTCCTGAAAGCCAGCACTTCCAAGAGCTCAAAGATTTCCTGGCTATAGCTGTCAGATCTTAGCAAACTATCTCACCTGTGTAGGTACCTGCATGCAAGCTCAGATGTGCAAACCTGTTACACTCAGGTATTAGAAATATGATAGCATCAAATGTTAAATTGACTTTAGATGACAAAATATTTGTCTGCAAAGTCTCCTCTCTCCTCTGCCAGATGTGTTTCTGAGATGTTCATGCCCAATTAACTTGCTGTGTTGTAGTGGGTTGGGTCTGCACATGTCTGTGTAGTTAGTTATTGTAACAGCTCAGGAGCAAGGTAAAGCTGGCGAATAGAGCAAGAATCAGCTATTCTTTAGCCCTTTATGAAGCTTCAGCCTCAAGCAATGCATTTCCCTTCCACCCCACTTGATACCACAGCTAAACCACCTTGTTTGACTAGTTGTTATTGAGGGTCTCTGGGTGCAAATACACGCTGTTGGGAGGACAGACCACAACAAAGCTTTACTTGTATCCACCCAACTCAGATAATTTTAACTGGGTGATGACCAGTCATGAAATGGACTATCAGAAGGATTTACAGTTAGAAAGATCATATTTTGTTCTGAAAAAGTCCAAGGCATCCTCAACGTAGAAGTAACCAAACAGTAGCTCCTATTGGAAGAACATGGGAGTGAGCTCTGGCTGAATGGATGCTGGTATAGCTGAACATCACTTTTCTGCCTCCAGAAAACTACTGATCCATATCTAGAAATATAATGTGGCTGCAGGTGGGAGAGTAGTCTGTGCAAGCAGCCACCTAAGACAAACATTTGCATTATGAACAAATTCCTGGACAACTACCCTCCTTCTCCACCCACATAGGCTACAAAAAAGATGTTTAAATTGAATCCTCTGAGCCTGACCCCACATCTGCCTTTGGGAAAGTGCAGGGTCAGGTCAGGCTGTTTACATTTGCTAAGCAGGAAAACAAGTCTGGTTTCCAACAGGATATTGCATTTCTATGAGATTCATGTATCTAAATCCAGGGCAAGACCTTGAAAACTTTAACCCAAATCTCTTAAAAATAGTTTAAGAGTTAACCTGTAGGTTCACAGGACTTTCCATCTTCATGAAGTCTATAGCCAGCAGCGCAGGAACACACAACCTTCTGTGGTGGGTCATGACTGCAGAAGTGCTTGCAGCCTCCATTTTTAATAGCACAAGTGAAGTCTGAAAGAAATTAAAATGAAACTGTGAGAGTTTTTTCCAAATACAACTGGTCAGATGTTTGTCTGTAAGGAGATAGATCATCCTTCCAAATCACATCCCTGCTCATAATGAAGGAGCATCAGGCAACTCTTCAAGAAGGCAGGTTGAGAAGCCTATACAAGGCCCCCAGAGTCCTGGCACAGTCTCCTGCCTCCAACAACTGCGTGCTCTCTGAAATTTGGCAGCCTGACCCTGAAGGACTCCTGCAAATATTTGGTTACAAGCCACGTGATTTCCCTGCTGTTGTTCTGCTTTCCTCCCCCTGTGCTTACAGCAATCCAGTCCCAGTGTGGATGCTTGTAGAGAACACCGTGTGTCAGATGGGAGCAAACCCTGAACCCAAGCAGGGCTTTGTCCTGGGATTATCACTGGGCTCTGAGTTGAAATCTCCAACAAAGCCTTATGTTCTTCCTGACATACCAATAAATTGTGGCAGCCTGACGTGGAAGACCTATTTCAGCTGGATGTTTGATGAAACATGTCCCAGCCTGAGGCAGAGCAAGATTCCCATGACTTGCACCTGCCTTTTCCCACCCCACCTCTCACTCCTCTGTGGAGGGAACACCATCTCTTGGAGGTGCGAAACCACTAATCCGCAGAGGCCCTTGCAATTCTCAGTGAGTTTTCAAATAACTTCACAGCAGATTAACTCCACTCCTACTTCCTCAAGGACACCTCCCTTCCTGTAGCCATTTTAATGCCATCATTTACTATTTTTACAGAGCTCCTCTTCACGCCTCACTTCTAGCTCTATTTTTGCTCCTGTCTCACTTCCACGAGAAATCTGCAATGAGACTATTTAAATTTGATGCAGCTTTGAAATGCTCTTTTTAACGTACACTCCTCTCTTGCCAGAGCAGAATCACAACTAGAAAGAGAATCTTTTATTAGTGCAGTGAGTCTAGCACATTATGCAAGTTGCACAGCCCCTGATTATATTATAAATATAAGAGCTGAATATCCCTCTTGCTTAAATTATCAGCTGTTTGGTTTTCATAAACTCCTCAACCCATCAGGAAAATATTTGCCTTTTGTTTGCCTTCAGAATCAAGGTTGCTGCTGATAATTATAATTATGAATTCAGTGGAGTGCTGTGGAGAGGAGGTTGAGATAATCCTGTCCTGCTCAGCATCTGCTGTCCATCCTGGCATGAGAAATGGAGAGGGGGAGTGGGAGAATGGGGACCCCATTAGGGTCAGTGGAAAACTCTTGCTTTCAGTGGGTGTGAATGCTGTCCCTGAACACTGACAGCCCCAGAAAGGCTTGTGCTGGGAAGATAAAGGAAGGTCTGCCTGTCAACATTTGTGCTGGCAGCCACAGCTGAACAAAAGACCTTGAGCCTGAGTCTCCATTGAACCCTGCATAAGAGCAGGTGCTCAGAAGAGGTGGACCTGGGACGTGACCAAGAGCTGGAGAGGACAGAAATATCTGCTCCTGTATCCCCAAGCATGTCCCCCTGCAATCCCATTGCCAACAGGCTCAATTTATGCTTTTCTGCAGTGCCCAAAGCAAAATGTGTCTGAAACACTCCCCAGTAGGATGAAACTCTGTGCCCGCTTTGATCCCATGGGATTTCAAGGAGAGCAGAACAATCACTGGATGAGCCCCCAGTACGTACCTATCTCACAGTTTCTGCCTTCATACCCAGCTGGGCACCAGCATACATAGGAATTTATTCCATCCTTGCACACGGCTCCATTTTTGCATGGGTTGGGGTCGCACTGATCTCCATCTTGGAGAGAAGACAGGAGAGTTAACAAATATGACTGTCCACCATGGCTCATGCCAGTCATGTGCTGGAGCCTTGCTCTATGCAGGCCTCCTACTAAAGATGAGCAAGACATTGCATTGCTTCCTTCTTTGTAATCAAAAATAAGTCAGATCCTGGCACCCAAGTGTGCTGACAATGTCAGCGCTGGGGGAACATCATCGGCTCTTTACCCAGAGTCCTAACTGTGTACCCTGTCCTATGTGGGTCAGTTCTGCTCCTTTCCATAGAACCCCTCTTCAGTCACCCTCATGCAACATCTCAACAGGACCTCGTGTCTTGGCCAGGTTAGACAGACAAATTTAGAAGGCTTGCTTCCTCGAGAGTCGTTAGAGTATCTTAATCTGGATTATTTTAAAAGTAATGTCTGTTCTGTGAAAGTTTGGATCCGTCCATTTGGGTTCGGAGACCTCGCTATGTACTAAGATTGAGAACCTTTGTCATTGCTCTTTCTTTCTCGGTTTTGTACTACTATTAATTGGTCGAGATTTTCCCTTCCATGTCAGAGCTTTTATTTTCACAGTTGCCTACAGCTGATAAACTGAAACTTTAACAAAAATACTCACTATTGCAAAACTGGTGATCTAACACTGTGAAAGAGTAAATCAGTGATATTAAGTGGCAGGGAATGCCCTTTGAAATGCTTATGCCAAGACACAGAGGAAGGGGAAGGCCTTGCTGAGTTTTGTGTCCTGCCAGTAAGTGTGGCAGTTCATGGTGCTTTCAGGAATGGGTTGGAATGTAAAACTGCAAACAGGAACAAAATGGTTTTGTCTTGTCTAAGTTATGGTGTTGGGGGTTGCACATAACGTGAGGATTCAGTTGTTGCTCCCTGGTGAGGGCAACTGGGGCTTAGGTGTTGTGCAAGGGGTGAGCTCCTGTGGGCTACACATGTTGGGAATAGCAGCTTGTAAACTGAACAGTAAATCAGGCACTTTAGATGATAGAGGAATATATGGCATTCCTTACTTTTTATGAGCTAATTTGTGGCAGGGAAACAAACTTAGTGTTGAATTTCATCAGCTGTTTTTTTCAGAGGACAGTCCTACAATGCAAATGTAACTTTTTTATTTTATAGTCTGGACTGAATAATCTGAATTATTTAAGGCTTTTTAGTGAGATGTTCTGGGCACTTTGCCAATCTACGAAGCCGTTCATTTATTGAAATGTCCTTAAAATTAGTTTCAGATGTTGTAGTGGGCATTGAAATCTTTTTGTTAAGGGACCGAGGAGTCCTTGGAGGTGGAGACTGAAAAGGAAAAAGAAAACAGTGAAGAAAGGGTTTGGGAGCAATGGTGTGAATTGCAAACAGCTGTTCGCTATGATCATGTCGAGGCTCCACTTTAATATGGCATTTCTAGGGATTCACGCTGTGCTTTCATGAGGCTGGGCCTTATCTGGAGATCTCTGCTTGAGAACAGAGCATTTGCTGTTTGCTGAAGGGGTGTTAATTATTGCTGTGGTGTTTTACTCTATAACAGCTGAAAGCAGAGCCCAGACCTGGGCTCAACGGATCCCGTGGTCTGTGTGAACGGGTTTTGTTCCGTGAGGTTTTGGAAATCTGTTCTAAAAAGCCTATCTGAACAAAGTAAATGCTAGGACTTTTTTTTTTTTTGTGGCTTGCCATTTCTATACCACCAGGACAGACCCAGGCTGTTGGTGGCTGCAGAATTTAGGGTGCATGGCTCTGAGACATAACAGTTGCTGGATGCTGGAATACGTATGTTACAATAACATCTTCTATTTATGCACTGAGAGATGAGTATTAATCATTTGAACAGGAAGAAAGCAGCTCTTACCAACGTATGTTTTCCAAAACTCCATCTGCAAAGGGAAGAAAAAAAAAAAAGAAAAGAAGTTTCCTTTGTTTTCTAATTTCTGGGCACTGTCTGGCTGAAGTAGTACAGGGATGACTCCAAAACTGAAGGAAAAGACTGGCAGGGAAACCACCCTCCATAATCCCAATGGTGACCCACAAAGCCTTTAAAGCAGTTCCCCAGCCCAAGAGATGGATCACAAATGAGAATCAGCCATGCCAGATGCTGCTCTTGGCCCTGCAGGCTTTCCCCTTGCTGTTCACTCCTCTTCCCCCTCTGGGACTTACCTGAAGGGCTTGCAGAGGTGTGGGCAGGGGGGAACAAGCTGTTGCCATTTTGCAGCAGTGACACTCACCGTTTTCTCTTGGTTTTCAAATACTTCTCGGGCTTCTTCAAAGCTGCATTTTTCTTCCATACATTCTCTCTCGAGGTTCCCAGGAATAAACTCTTCTAGTCTGTTTGAGTTGGCTCGTTTTTGCCTCTGCAGAACCGAGCTTGCCTCTTTGTTCTCGATGAAGACTGCGATTTGAACAGAAAGAGGTGCTGGAGAGCAGCACGTGTGGTACAGCTGGCATGGACTGTCAGGGTTTTGTTCTACCAGAAGGCAAGCCCTTTTCAGGCATCCACCTTCCTCTTGCCCCATGGCCAAGGACATTTCCTGAGTGTTATCATCTACCTGATGTTTCTTTGGTGCCCAACTTAAGTGCAATTCAAAGCATCAAATCTGGAGAATCAAGTGTCAAAATAGTCAATAGACAGAAATGACTGATGGCAAGACAGTGATTGGGAGCCCTGAAGTTTGATGCTTAAAATACCCCAAAGCAGAGGGTGTAGCTCCTATTACAGATGCACAGACTGGAGTAAGCTGTTTGAGAGGGGAAAATAGTAGGCTTTTTCATGCTGCTACTTGGTGAGGTCTTGTTTGGATGCAGAAATTGTCCTGCTTTAGCTGCCTCTGCCTGTTTTGGCTGTGAAAGGCCATTTGCCTCTGCAAGCAGCTGCAGCCCTTGGAAGGGACGGGCCATTTACTTCTCTCCCTGCTCCTCCTCCTTGCCCATGCACCTGGGTCCCACCATTTCCTGCTGACAGAAAGGGTGGCATGAGCTTTCCTCACGCCCTGGGCTTTGTCATGTCAACAAGGGTGCGTGCATCCCTCAGTGGGCTGGCCAAGCTCCTGGGCCATGCGTCCCATCAGCAGAGACAACAGCAGCTGCCATCCTGTGGCAGCCTCCTGCCAGAGTTTGCTTCTGACTCCCTTCTCAGAGAACCCCATCTCTGCTGAGGACTCTTATTACCCCATCCCACTGCTTTAAAACACATTGTTCACCCGAAGGAGCTCCCCACTTTGCTTCCCCAGCTTCTCCTCTCTCTCCACCCTCCCTTAGCACTTGCAGCGTGTCCCTTTTTGTCACCAGATGGCACAGTAGAGCAGCTCTTGGAGCTGCTGGTGGCCCCCCGGGACACGGGCCCTCATCTGAGGGCTCTGTGCTGGTAGGGGGTTGGGCACCTGTTGGACTGACCCCTCTGAGGGCTAAAGAGAGCATAAGCTCAGCCAGGTGGGCATACAGGAGAGTGAGGAGTGAGTACCAGCCACTTGTCCCATCTCATTGCTAACTCCTGCACCCGATGCAGAGCAGACCCCAACCTCACAAAGCCTTCAGGTCATCAGCTTTGTTGAGCTCTCATGAGCCCCAGGCAGGTTGGTCTGATTGACACCATTCCACTGACAGTGTAACAAGCCCCTTCACTGTCAGATCTTTCTGCAAGAGACTGAACTAACAGCTTTTAATCATTGTACAGCAAGGTTGCACCTCTGCCTTCCTCATGCCAGTGTGGTTTTGGTTAAAATGAAAAGCACTGACCTCTGATGAAGCCAGGCTTGTTTTAAGCACTGCTGGTCCCTTCCCAGCTTCAGGGTTGTGGTTTACGTGTGGGACATGAATGTACACCCAGGTTGGCCTTCCCAGCTGTGTGGCTGCACATCCTGGCTGGGGGAGACCTGCCCCCTTCTCCTCTTGGCATGGGCTTCAGCCTCCAGCTTGACCCCAAGCTGGGCTGGAAAGGCTCAGGTGGGAATGATGGAGCAGCCTTCTTTGGTTTTGTCACCCTGTTGGGCTCCCCACGTGCTCAGTGCCCAGGGAACACGGTGTGGGCACAGCTGCACATTGCCCTGCATGGAGTGAGGCAGCTGTGTCAGACATGCCCCTTCTTCTCTTCCCAGTGGGATATGCCAAGCACCTGCTGTAATTAACCCATTTAATGGAGGGAACTCATTTTAATGAATGCAGTTTTACCTTCCCTCATATCCCTCTAGGTTTTCTCCATTGCTTACTCATCCCACATGCTGCTTTACAATCAAAACTTGATTTGGACTGAAGGTTGCAGGCGCCATGGGGTGACAGGAATGGCACTCACCTGGCTGGAAACCATCCTCACACTAAGAATACACTCACACATGATTTACCAGCTTCTGAACCAGTATCTGATAGGGTGAGATGGGTCTCTGGGCCAAGTGTTGGGGGGGGCACACCTGTCCTGCCAGCTGAGTATTGTATTTTATAGTGGGTACACCTGAGTGGGTGGTGGTACCAATATGAGGTTCTGCTCACTTTTCACTGCTTTGCAAACATTTTGGAAAGAGCCTTTTTTTAACCTGCTACTAGCAATGCTTTAATGAAAGAAGAAAGACCAGCCTTGCAGCAAACAAGAACTCACGCTGGATGTGAACCAGACTCTGCTGGAACTGTTGCTGCTACAGATAAATCAAGCAACAGCCTGCATTACTATGTGTGATTGCCCACATCCATCAACTGCTCTATCTTGTCTACAGTTTTGGCTGCATCTTACAGTCTTTGTTAAATTCACGCTGGGCTTAGCTTTAAACAATCCTTGCAGTGGCAAATCCAATGACTGTTTTATGGATGTGAGCACTTGCTTGTACTCCAGGACAAAGTGACGGCGCACAAAGACGTGTGGATGTTACTCCATGAGCAACTCTCTCCCCTTTTTAGCTTCTATGTGTGTGTATGTGTGTGCATTCTAAAATGGCTGAATCAGGCTCTGAAAGCTTAAAAGCTGGAAAAAAAGCTAAGAAAAATTCCATTCTTAAAATTAATCCCTGTGACACAGTCTGTGTAAAATCAGCATAAAAACTATTATTTCATTCCCAAGAAAAGAACCAGAGCTTTAAGGAGGAGCTATGAAATGCAGCAATCCCTCTGAGCTGTCCTCTCTTATAAGACTGCACAAGCTGTCCCACTGTCAAGTGACAAACTGTCTCTTTGCCAGTGTCTGTAACACCCAGTACCCAAAAGTGAAGGATTTTCTAGGTTTTAAATGGACTCACCTGTACTTTCATCACCAAGACAAGCTGCCAGAAGACAAATGAAGAGTACGAGGGGGATATTTGCCATCTTCTTCCCACCGCCCAAACCTCTCGCTGACAACTTGTTCGTGTGGTGGAGCTCAGTCAATAGTTCCAAAGTGCAAGTGCCTGTTTATTGACTCTGGGTAACCCTTTAATTTAAGGTCCCCAGATGTGCCATTGCTGAAGCTTGAAATGACAGCTTGGGTGCTATAGGAGAGGGCACGTCCACGTGCAAGAAACAAGCCAGGTTTTTGCAGTCCTTGGGCTCGTCTTCTGCTGTGTGGGATATTACTGCCATGTTTGGGGGTTGAGTATAGCTCAAGAATAAATTAATTGAGCTTCAGAGAACTTCTTTAAAGCACTGAATTTCCCATTCCTACCCAGGGGATGTTGACCATTTGAAAATCAACAGTAGTATTTTCAAAGACTTCACCACAGTCCATGTTTCATCAAAAAGAGCAGGTGCAATTCCCTTGAAGATGACCCTACAGATAATGTTCCCTCTCAGAGACCAGGCAGCCTTGGAGCAAGGCTGTGTCAGCCAGGATGGGTTACCTAATTAAAAACCTGGATGAAGTGAGGTGATTGGTCCATTATCCAGGTCTGCTGGGGCAAACCCTGGGCACATATGGAGTTTCCTAGGTCCTGTACCTGAGGCTGCAGGAAGGAACCTGCTACTCGGTGGCTTGGACACTGGCTGGTGTAGGGATGTGCTGAGAAGTGACACTGGAGCAGGGAGAGCAGGTAGGCTCCTGGCTGTAGAGAAGCCTCTGCCCAGGGCAGGTCTACAGACTGCTCCTGATCCACACTGGCCAAAGAGTACACTCAAAGGAAGGGAAGATGAGGAAAATAGGAAAAATAGTAGGTTTTCATACAGAAAAGAAAGGGTGGGGGTTTGCATGAAACCATTCATATTTAGTGGAGGGTTACTTACAACTTTTAAACCCCATCTCTTCCCTTCTTCTGACTTTCCCTCAGTATGAAGACCTATTTCAAGGTAAAAGACCTATTTTGGCAAAACACTGATTATTGTAAAAAAAAAAAGAAACATAAACTTCTGGAAAAGCCAAAACTGTCCCTTGACCTCCCTCCTTTGGGGAGCTGTAAGGAATGTAAGACCAAATCATTCCTCCCACTCCAGGGAGTGCTTGTGGGCTTTCCATCAATGACCTGTTCCTCAAAACCTGCTTCCAAGTTTCTGCTTCTCCCCCCATTTCACCATGCACAGGGCAGAACTGGAATCCATCATTGTAGCTGTGCACATTTGGGGCTTGCCCAGCTATCAAAAAGTCTTAGACAGAGGTGTTTTAAAGCAGAACTCCATTTGTAATGTGCTGGTTATGCTATTGCCTTTTGGTATTGGCTTAGCTCTAGTACTAGGCTTGGGAAAAGCAGCAAGAACCTCAAGGCTCTGATGGCTTGTTAAAGCAGGGGAGCTGGAAGAGGGGATCTGGCAGGTTTCACTAGTTTCCAGCAAAGCAAGATGGATATTCTGCTACTGCCAGTGCAAGGGTATCCAACAGTGTGTTTCATGGTGCTGTGAATGTTCACAAGCAGGCAAACACCACCCAGAGAAGTGTCTTCCAGGCTGGAGAGCTATTAGTTTCTATGAGGTTACAATAACCCTTGGGTAGTTGTTAAAGTGTTTGCTTGAGCTTATGAACCATAAATTCTGTGCACTCAGTCCAAAAAATTAAGAATGTTCCTTCATGAAGCAAACGGGAGAAACATTTATGGTTGCATGGGTATTTGGAGTTACTTTTGTATACAACACAGACTGATCAGCTGCAGGTAAATAGAAGATTCTGAATGTGAGTTAAAGCCTCGTGAGATCCGTGTTGCCTAGGTGGAAAAAAATCCTTTATCTTCCCTTTCTTGAGCAAACAAAAGGTCCTGAAACCTATAATTCATCTTGTTTCTTCTAGCTTCATTTGAAACAATCTTTATTCATCGCTGACAGTAGCTTTTGTTATCAAATTTCTGTGGTAGATAAATGAGTTGGGATGAGGTAATGTGCTGTTGATGTAAATTGAATGCAAAGTGAAGAAGGTAATGATCATCTCTCATTTTCCATGCATAAGAAAATGCAAATGTGAGAAAATAAATTGAGTTAAAATGCTGAAACAATACATCTCCTATCAATAAAGAGGAGTGTGGAGAATGGTCTGCCATAACAAGGGATAATTAGAATCTCATTACCGTAAATATTTTACTTCAGAACATAGGTCAGTCAAATTATTTTAGGTTTATAGTGCATATTTCCCTTGTAATAGTATTTGCAACATTATTGCCAACTAATCTTCACAGAAAATGCCAACATCATTAGAATAAACATAGCTATTAATACAAATAATTTCTATTGTTTACTACTATTGCTGACAACTTCTGGGGCACTAATTTGAAGGAAAAGTCCTTCTTTTTATTTATTTTGCACACAAAATCCACAGAATTGTGATCCCCATCATGGGCACTTTGGAGATGAAAGCTTTGCTGTTCAGCTGGATGATTGACATCAATCAAATATGCATATATTTTGACTTATAAAGAAGGTATTAAAAAAGAAGGGTACTTAAAAAACACACCCAAATCATGTTCCTTCTTATTAAAGAGGATTTCTGTAGCAATGAGCTATTAGGAGATGTCTCTTTTCATTTGAGGTGTTAGGTTTAGGGCTTTTATTGAAAAATGTCCCTTTTTTTGTTCGAACAGAACCCTCACACACATGTGGTTGCTGGGTCTGTGTTTGTGTCCAAGGCAGAATGAGCTGGCAGAGATGTAGGGCAGCATATTCCTGGCAGGGCCACCACCTCTGGCTTGGGGACTTGCTCCTCTTTCAGAGAAGATCCCTGATGCAAAGTGAAATGAAGTTTATGAGAAATCAGAACAAGAAATCTATTTCCATTTTAATCTGATAGATTTTTTTTAAAATGTGCTCTGACTGCACTGATCAATAATGTTAAACAGTCTGATAGCTTAAGGATCATGTTAAAGGATTTTTCATAATCTCCCTTGTCTCCAAATGCACTCTTTTAAGTGAAAAATCCTCACTCAAAGCCCTTAGCAATTTATCCTTGCCCTCTACACAGCTGTGGTAAGTAATCTTTCCTTAACCAACAGCAAACAAGGCATTTCTGACAAAAAAAAAAAAGCCAGGGAAAGTAATGCTTGATCTTTGTTTTCTTATTCTTTATTTGATCACTTTGAAGTCCCTGGCTTTTTCTGGAGCAGTGAGTGTGGGAAATTATCCAAATATAAAGGTAGCACAGGCATGGAGTCCTTTGCAGTGCCAAACATTCTGCTGTAGTGATTAACATGCTGGAGAAAGTACCAATTCTGCTAAAAGTACCAATTCTGCTAAAAGTCCTATAACCTCTATAGGTACTAAGGTGTATTTGTACATCACTGGCATTAGTGACCTGCCCCAGGCGAGGATGTGCCCTCAGCTTTCCAGGATGCAGAAGCCTTGTTCCTGTGATGGTGGCTCTGGGCTGGTGGGGATGCAGGCACATGGAGATGCTGCTGGTGACTTCAGTTCTGTGCTGTGTGAGGGGCACTTAGGCCAAAGGAGGGGTCTGGCTTTGGTGATGTGAAATAGCAACGAGGACCAACTTTTCAGTGATGGCAGCAGACAGTTTGTACAGGAGCAGTGTCAGCTCTCTTGTCTCTGAAAGCCTCTCCTCTCATCCATCTCAGGGCTTTCAGTTCTGTGTTGGGCATTTTTTCTCTGTTTTTATGCTTCAATAGTTGTGCCAAGAAGCAGGCTCCCTTGCTGAATTCCCTCTAGACACATCCATGGCAGTTAGCACTTTAGCTCCGTCCCTCCCATTTTATTCCGTTTTTAATTAGACTCCAGAACAGGAGCACAGAGCAAACTCTGCTTTCATCTGGGAGATCCTGTGGCTGTGAAATATTTACGGGAAGTAAATAACTGTCAGAAAGTAAATAGGTCCCTGACTCTACATGAGTGTAAAGGTGCTTTGAAACAGTCTCATTCAAATAAAAGCTCCTCGCTTTGAGTGGCAGTAAGAAAACAGCAACACAGGCAAAAAATCCCCAATGTAGAAGATAAACACAATTACTAATTCATGGAGCAGCACGTTTCACAGTAGCAGCTTTAGTATCTTTCTTTGCAGTTTGATTTAAAATAGGCCAGATTAAAAGGAAATCTGGATTTGGTTTGGTCATCATCTTTTCAGACAGTGGAGTGCAAGCACGAGTAGATGCTGTGTGCTGCTGAAGTCACTCTAAATTTAGAATTCACCATCTCCACTTCAAACTCTGGATAAAGCAGTGAAAAAGCTCAGAGGAGGCAGCAGCTCTTGCAGGTTTTGATGGGTCAGGTAGATTAACAAGCTCAAACATCAATGTATAGAGCAAGAACTAAATTAAATATAAGCTGCAAAGCTGGGTTGACACTGTGTATTGGCACGAGATGACACAACCCCTGTCAGGCCAGGCACGTGTGTGGGATGGAGGCTTGTCCTGCCCCAGGCTTGCATCCAGCTCAGCTTGTTTCCTTCTTCACTGACAGGAAAGGATTAATCTTGCCTTGCTCTGATGTGAGGAGGGAGGTGTCTCTCTCTTTCTCTCCTTTTCTGTTGAAAAGCAGGCTCAATTGACAGCTCGCACTATAAGACAAACTTTATTTTTGGATATTAAAACTGGGGTGAAAGGAGTCTCAGCTAGCACATCCACACCCACCACCATAGCCAAAGCCCTTCCATTTAACTCCACACAAAGCTTAAAATAATAACATTCAGTGTTGTCCTTTTGACCATTTTTTATGTCAACATTTGTGAGTATTCCCTTGTTCGTTTTCTTTGCCTTAACCATCTGAATTTTCTATCTTCTACTTGTATAAGAGCATCCTTGTGTCCTATTCACTTTTTCCAGCTCCTTTTCTTTCTACTGTCTTTATAATTTGCCCTTTAGGGACAAAACTCTCTGTGGTATCAACACTGATATCTGAGGGGAGGATATGCAGAGAAGACAGAGGGATATTTCTAATATGTGCATCCCTAATTGATTCCACTAGGCAGCTCCCCGAGTCACAGGCACTTTGAAGCAGTGGCACTTGAAATTTATCCTCTACTTAATAAATGTGATCTTAGAACACCCCTTCCAGCTGATTGACTTGAGAGGGAACTGGAGAAGATGAGAGCCCTCCCCATGACTCTTGGACCTGCTGCAAGAGGCAGTGATAGTTAAGATTCAGAGAAAGGGACTTCACAGTCTCCATTGTCTGCTCTCATCAACACATATGATGAATGAAACCACCACTCTGGCTCCAGGGGGAGACACTAATTTTTCTCCTGAAATCCCAGGCCCATCAGAGGTGTATGATAAGATGAATAGTTAAGAATGAATTGGCATTTCTAGTGAGTGTGACCTACTTGGGTTTCTCTTCTGTTCCCTGACCTAGTGCCCTGCAGTGCTTCTCCTGCTAACAGCATTCACTAATGGATGGTTGGATGCTCTGACTTGCCAGTTCTCACAAAGCCAACGGGGCTCTGCTATGAAGGTTAATTTGCAGCCAAATCCACCAGGAGAGGTAGCCAAACTCCTCGGCACAGCTTGGGCACTACTTTGAAAATTCAGGAAGGATGGCAGTTGAGAACCCAGGATTGCTTTAGAGGGGTGATTTTCACTGGTGTAAGGTGCAGTTACCTCCCAGATGGAGGAGGGAACCTGCTGACATAAAGATCTGTTGTGACTCTTTGCAGGTGAGTTTTCCACTCTTTGGTGCAATGCAGGCACAGAAGCTTGGGTTTATCTTCCTGAATTTAGTCTCCTAATTTGAATTGCCAAGTCGGGGACCACAGACTCTGTAGCTGCAGGAAAGACACACTTCTGGAGGCTCAGGGACTCAGAGATGAGGCACTGGGGGATATGGCTGGGCTTTCTCCTTGTGTTGACTCCATGGGAATTGTACACACCTACACTCTGAGTGCAATGGGAAAATGACACCTCGGTGTCCATTTCTGTTTCATGCTTATAAAGTCAGGCCTATGCTTCATTCAGAAGATATTGGGAGCCTTGACAGTAAGAGGATGGATGGACAAAAGGATGCAAGGGGCACATAAGGGCTTCAACCTGAGGTGATGGTACCGAGTGCAGTGGTGCTTCATCAGATTTGCACTGGCTGAACTTTTAGTTGAAATTGCAGGTGCCCTGAAAGTTTTGCATTCAATCTAATACAAAGTAATCCTAAAGAGCAGCATTCCTATCCTATCTGAGGAAATTCTCTGTCTTGGTCTGGCCAGTACTCTTTGCAATTAAGGTTATACAACTGTTTGAGCTGAAGCCTACTGTAAACTTCTTAAGAGAAATATCTCACATGGAAATACAACCAGTTAAAAGATGCAATATCTAATATAGGACACACTTTTTCTAAATTAGGCTTATCTCTGAAAAAATTCATGAGTTCTACAGCTCAGGCTTAGATCATAATTTGAAACCTCAGAGGATTATCTCAGAAATCACAAAAAGCATCTCCCAAGGGTTTTTGATGGGTGCCTCTTCACATCAGCTTTTTATCTTTAAACCTGTGTCAAACTCATGGAAACATGAAGAGTTTGTGATGTGTGCTTCTTCTAAAAAGCATTACAGCTCTCAGCAATGAATCCTGATTTCACAGGTAAATGCTACATATGCTCTTCCTATGTTTGTCTTCAAGGTGTTGAGTTTTCCAGCTAATGTTGCACCATGCAAGGAATATAGGATGGGAACACAATTCCCATCTTACTCAACACAATCTTGCTCAAGTTGTCCAAGAACTGATCTTGATCTTGCAGGTTTAGGGCCAAATTCTGCTAAATGGCACCTAAAATAGCAAGTTATCCCACTTTTCCACTACTCACTCCTTTTGAGGAGATCTGTCAGCTCCCTCTGTCCCCTCTTGGGGGGAGTGTTGCTGCAATCCCTCTCTTCTTTTCTTTCTCCCATATCTGATCCTATATAATTCTGATCTCCTGCATGTCTCTAAGGCTATCATAGTACTGTTCAAGTCAGCTTAGTCATAAGCAGTCCTTAATCACAAAAAAATCTTTTCAGCATTAATATAATAGAAAAATTCAAACAATGCTTCTTGCTGTTACGGTTATTTGCACCAGTGCAAGGCCAGGAGACAAAACTGCTGTGTCAGCATGGGAATAAATAACCTCCTGGGGCTGGAGGTGAGCAAAACTGAACCTCAGGCCTCTGTATTCTCTGCTCCTGGTTTCAGATACTCCTGGGAGGTAAATCTGAGGAAAGAAGCTCAACGCTAGTAAATATGTTTGACCTATGCCCTGGCTGTGGGTAATTTACAACACACTTGAAAATCTGATCTGGGTTATGTCCAATCCACAGAAGTTTATTTCCAAGGCAGTTATTTACAGACTACCTTCCTGGCTCTTGGGTTCCATGGGGAAGTGTCTGAACATCAGTTCTCTGAGCAATCCCCATAAAATTAAAATTTTCAATTTTAATGGTGAATAAACAGTTTAGGGGAAATGAAATATTATCCAACAAATCCTTCCTTTCACTTAAAGCTCTGAGACTTTAAATATTTATTAGCAGTGTCTCGACTCTGCAGTGATGTTAAAAGGCTCAGCCCCGTTCTAAGGAGGGAAACAATCCATTCGATTAAAAACAAAGAGAAAATGCCACTTCAGATTACAGTGTTTGGAAAAATGATTGGCACTTTTGTCTTCTATGTAGTACAGTTAGAATGGAGTTTGGGTTTTTTTCCTTCCTCGAACCTCCTTTGCCCTACAAATTTTTGTGGTTCTTTCTCATGGCTTGATCCTGTAGGAGCAATGCTGGTATTTCTCTGGGCAGATCCACCAAGTTGCTCCCCAAATTGAGTTCTTCATGTACTTCATGGTCTTCATTTCAGATGGGGGGCCCTTGGAGGCTTATTGTTCTATTTTAAATTCTGTTTTTCCCTTGCCTTAGCTATGTAGGAAACAACTTGTTGTAATCTCAGAGGACAATAACTTGAGAGGTTTGGGAAATCTGGAGAAACTTTATCTCGCCATGCGCTGATTGAACTACCTGTACTTTTTCTTTAAAAAAAAAAAAAAGAAAGAAAAAGAGCTTAAAAACTTAAAAATAGTTCTCTACACAGTAGTGAGCAGAAGGAAGATGCGACTAATGAACAGGATTTCAAATTTCATTTTCATCAAATTGTCAGCTGCAAAAGAACCCCCCTGAATTGGTAGTGCAAATGGAGCTACCATTGCTTTGCCTGGGGAGGTGGCTGATAGCTTCTGGGAAGAGGGGAATGGTGAAAACCTTCATTTAAAATGTGACTTCCCAAAGAAAATTATCTCGTGGTAGAAAATGATCTTATTTGTAAGTTTCTGAGAAGTTCTGCTCTGTGAAAGTTGTGGGGTTAACCACGACTAGAAGGACCATGGCAGGTTGTTTTAGCAGTGAATGTTTAAGAAGTTATTCTTATGGGAAAGTCCCGCATTTTTGTGTGTGTGCCTGCACCCCATCAATACATACAAAATTCAGAGGAAATAAGGGCTTCACAGAGATCATCTGTACCAATGTACAGGGAGAGGAAACCTCTTCAACGAGAATCCACAGTGAAGAGGCAGGGGAGATGGAGGTACTGGAATGACAGTGCGATGAAATAGTTTCAGAGCCAGGACAGAGAGCCCTGGTTTTATAGGGAGCTGATTCAGCTCCCTGACCCCTCTCTCAGGCTAACTCCCTTGTGATAAGACCAGCAGTGGTTTTGGAGGGTCTGTACAGGACACAGTGTGTTCCTGTCATGCATTAAAGCTCCCCTATACTGAATTGTCAGTGAAATTCTCTGGGAGATGGAGCAATAAAAAGCTTGATAAAGGAAATATTATCCATTAAATGAGATAGGTCTTTCTCACAAGTGTGGAATTTATTTGCTTATCTATGAAAAATCTGGTTAATGCACCTTGTCTTCAGCTGAGCCACTTAGCTCGTTTGCACAATCTATGTTCAACCCTCCCTCTTAAGTCTGTCAGTTCAGCCTGTGAAGACACTCCCTCTGTCTTGCCATCTAAATGGCCCGGTCTCCTTCTCTCTGGTGCTAGAAGACACTAGATTCTTGGTAACTGAGCCCTCTGCTAAAAGGGCTGCTGCAGTCAGACTTTATGGCAAAAGATAAGGTAGCATCAAAATTGTTGATAGTGAAATAAAGGAAAACAAATTACTGTGCCTGAAATCAAATGAGTTTTAATTAATGCCTCTAATCTGTCTGTTGAAAGTTCTAAATGCCATTTGTGCCTTCACTGTTGCTCTAAACAGTGACAAACTCATCAGAAACAAACAAATTGCAATGTGTGCCACTAAAGCTAAAACATACCAGAAGTGAAGTAAGTAATTTGGGAAAGAAGTACATTGTAGGGAAATCTGCTGCAGCCCTGAGGTTCATGCACGGCATCCCACCTCTGCAGGCTTTAAATATCAGTTACCCACACAGAAGTGGGATTTCTACTTGCTCCCAACTAGACAGTGTGAGAACTCCTGCAGTCACCATCCCCATATTCCCATCCCTGTCTCCCAGGAGTAGACCTCTCCCTGTGTGCTCCAACATAGAAAGATCTGGTTGTGGATTTCTTTTACATGTCGCTTCCTGTAAAACCACCACCACCGAGCAGTGATCCTGCCTGGGGGTGAGGGAAGCTTTCTCTTTATCAAGAGAAGGAATTTAAGCCATCCAGAAGGTAATTTATTCAGAGTTAAATCTGAGTAACACCTTTTTTCCGGCACAGGTTCTGTAGAAGCCTAAGCAAGCTGAGCTGGCACAGATCTTTATTTTTCTTGTCCATATCAGTTTTTCCCTCCGATTCTCTCTTAAAATCTACAAAACACATAACTGCTGAAAAGAGCAAATTTACTTTTTTCCAGTGTGTGCATAGCTTGCAGGTTGGAGATACTCTACAAGACTGAGACAAGATCTTGTTGGGTATTTTGTTGTTGTTTTGTGAGTTTTTTTAAATTTGAATTTTATATCCTGCAGGAGGAAGGGAACAGTTATTTAAGAGCAGATAAAGCAGTAATAAATAAATATGGGCTAGAATTTAGAGGCAAGTTCTCACTTGAGAGTAAAAGAGTTTAGGAACTGCCCAGTAGCAGTGGGAATGGGGGAGCAGATGGAAGAAAAGTGGTTTAAAAAGGCACTTAAAAGCAAAACATGATAAAAGCAACTGGATGGGACAGTAGACAACCTGGGACTGGGCTGGGAGGGGGCAAAGCTGTGTCTGTGATCACAAAGTGCAAGGTTTATCTAGGCAACTGCTCTGTGGTCATTAAGGGAAATGCTTCTTGTGTGGAAAGACCCATTGCCAGTTGTAGAGATGGTCCAAGTCCCTGAAAGTGGCATGTAAAATGAAGTAGAGAATGGGAACACATCTCTGATTTTGCAGTCAGACCCAGAGCACCTCAGTCTTTTGCTTTTGATCTTTTGAGGAGCGGATTGCATGTCTTTGAGGCCTTTGGTCCTTGGCTGTAGAAATAGAAGCTCAATGAGTTATTTTTGTTGCTGTTTTCTTTTTCTGTTCTTTTTTTTTTTTTACCTGCTCCAAATAGAGATTCTTTAAAGTCTTTGGTGTTTATGCTTCAAGCTAATGCAAATACAACAGTGACTAAACCTGTTGGATTTTGAATGTATGCAGAGCATCACGAATTTTATGGATTGTTGATGTTATCTGAAAGAAATCTCAAAGAATTAGACTGAATAGTGAATTATAGGAGGAAAACTTTCCTTCATTCCTACTTGGGTTAAGGAATCTGTTTGAGAATAGATAATATTCTATTATCTATTTAAAGGAGATCAATGTAGTATATTTGGGGTGAATTTACAAGTTTAGTTGATGAAAATATGTGGGTTGATACAATAGAATATACACAGACTTCTGCAAGACATATAATTTGGTACCTCAGAGCTCTTCATATTAAGTAACTAGAGAGTGTAAAAATGAACATTTTGTGGTTTAGATGGATTAAAAACTGTCTAACTAATGGTTCTCTGAATGATCACTGTCAGCTGCTGGCACTGTGGATGCTCTCCAGAGCTCAGGGTTTTTTTCCCTTTTCATGATACTTATCAGCTGACTGGAAGTGGCACTGGCAAGGAGATTCCAGCTCACAAATCAGGACAGCACCATAGGGAGAGATGGCAAAGGATGGTCAGTAGAAAAAAATTACTGAATATGAGTTCACCTATAGCCGAAATGTTAGTGTGGTCCTTGAGGACACACAGTCTGGGAAGGGGACATCCCCTCTGTGCTAATACAATTGCTATATGAAGAGTCTGTCTAGGTCAGCAGTTACAGAAAGGGTTGGGGTTAGTCAGGGTCCTCTATAAGAAGGTTTTCCAAAATAATGGCAGGATTCATTATCATGCCAAGTTGTGAGAAACCTGAGCAATTTGCTTTGCTATTAAAATAACAGTTTTGTGTTAACCAAGGCGAGTCTGAACTCTCCACTTTGGAACGAAAGGTTGTAAGGGGAGCCCTTTCAATATAGCAGATAAAGCTCTAATGACATCCTGGAAGTTGAAAGCAAGCATCTTCGCACTGGAAATATGAGTGAATGGTCACTGGCACAATAATAGAGGTCATGGTCAAGTATCATTGCTGCAGAATTGTAGATGCATTTAGCATTGATGTGGAATTAAAAAATGGTGTATTGGGATGACCTGTGGCTCCTGCTGTGTAGTTTAGGCTGGAGGTTCAAAGCAAGCCTTTCAAAGCAATTATTTTACCCTGTACCTGGGGAAGAGTCCCCAAAGCCCTCTGAATTAGTCACAGAGGTTTGCCCACTTCTGTCTGAACACCTGAAATCTGACAGTCTGCGGAAACTGTGTGTCTTCAGCAGCATCATGGAGACAGAAACCCATTCTGCCACGTGGGTCCCTGTGAAAGGCAATGAGCATCCTCAGGAATCTGACGAATCAAAACTTTAGATTTTTTTTCTATTTCCCATTGACTTTGCACAGAGTGAAGAGCTGAGGATGATTTTAAAATAGGAACTCTATTTCTTATTCAACATTCAGGCCTAAAAATTGATGAAAACAGCAGCAATTAGAGCGGGTAAGAGTGAGTAAGGTGCCTCTTCCACTTCATTTAGTAAAGAAACTGAGTTGTCTCCCCTAGGCGCTTGTCTTGCAGCTTGTGTGACTGCAGATGGCTGGCACTTTGAAGGAAGCCTGTAATTTAAAAGCAACTCTGAATCATCCTGCCTGCCTTTCTTGGCATAACAGCACTTCACTTTGCTGCTCTGAAGAGGCTGGTGTTCACGGGTTTATCTTCTTGACTGGCAACACAAGGCAAGCCATGAATCCAGGACTAATGGCAGGTGCCTTGGGGAAGACGAGGTCAAGCATTTTGGTCTACTGCCTCTACAGCAGGCAGCACATTTAGCATCTAATATTACCTGCTGCCCAGTGCTCCCTTCTAAGCCTTCATTATTAACCATCAGGGGAAGCATTTATCTTGCACTCATTCCCCTCGAGATCAAAGCTGTGATGTATGTAATTCTTGGGGGAAGGGGGGGAAGGAAGCTGAATATTTCTTGGGAATAAGACAAATGTGAAGGCTTAGCTCTGGCTTGATAGCTTGGAGTGATTCAAGTAGATTTCTCTATGCAATACAAAAGGGTGCTGTATTATTACATCTCCATGAGGAGCCACAAAACCCAGCATTGAGGCCTCCAAATAGGGTCCAAAATGCCCCCTCCCTGCCCCAATATTTCAATGATTTATCTATCCCAAGGTAGCAGGACTAATTAATAAGTAGTGAAGGCAGTGTGATTGCAGATTTATCCCCCTGTGCTAGTTCCTATTTCCCATCTGCCATTTTCCTCTTTGCTCCTCAACCAGCTTCAACTCTGCTTCCCTGGTGTCAAGAGGAAAGGACAGGAGCTCTCCTCGTGCCTCCTCCAGTGCTGATGGAAGCTCTGAGGGGCATTAAGGTGGCTGCATCTGGTTTCTTAGGCCAAGTAATAAGACCTAAAGACTGTCTGGATCAGAATGGGTAGAATAATCTCCAGAATCAGGACCTAGGGAGGTCAAAGGCTTGGAGAGGTTTTGGAGCGTCAGCTTCCCACAGCCTGGGGAAAAGGCTGATTCATTTTAGGTTAGGTATTAGCTAGTGTAGAAGTGTTTAAGCCACTGTAATAGGAAAATGAAAGCCTAAACTGCCCAGAAGGGTGCTGTATAAATTTGTCTCTCAGCTACTGTTAAGCATTGAGGCTAAGTAATTGCCATACCTGCTTAGCTAGACATGTTTTGACCTCTTGTTTAATTATCTTTCAAAAAATTGTCCATTCCTTAAGGTTGCTGGGTTTGCTGCTGAACGAACTGCTGCCAATGTGCTTGAAAGAGATTATTTTTAAAGGAAAAGTATTTTCACAAACAGATTTAATGTTCACTTTTCTTCTTTTACCCCAGGGCTCTCTACCTATTTTTATTCCTTATATTCCCTTATCATGCAGTGGAATCCAAGGCCCTATTTACTGAGAAATGTTTTTAGAAACCTAAAACTTTCTATTTCTATAAATAAATATGTCTGTTCTGCTGGAGTCAGAGTCTAGTTTTCAAGGACTCTTGCTTTGGTTGAAGCTGGATTGCTAGTTGAACTTTATCTGCCTTAACCTGGGAGAATACAGAATTAGGCATGATGTTGTTTTCACAGTGCATGTTCCCCTACGCAGTGAGATTTGTGTTAATTTCTGCATCTCTCCACATCCTCTGAGTGGTTATGGAGGTAAAAGATTCTTTCCAGTGGGGATATGCCTTCGATTCTGAATTGCAAGGTTAGCCTTTGAACTTTGAGCCTCCTTTTCTCCAGGCTGAGCCCCTCTCAGGTCCCTCAGCCACTCCTCGTGCGAATTTGGCTCCAGACCCTTTCACAGCTCTGGACATGCTCCAGCACCTTCTTGTAGTGAGGGGCCCACAGATGAGTGCAGGACTTGAGGTGCAGCCTCAGCAATGGCGAGTACAGGAGGATGATCATTGCCATCACCCTGCTGGCCACACTGTTCCTGTGGCCAAAAGCTTGGCTCTGTACTTACTTTACAGAGACAACAGATGCAAATGGTCTGGGCCAGTGGGCTGCAAAATGAGAAATGACAACCAGGAGGAGGATGTGAGGCTCCTGGTGAAGTGGTGCTGACAGTCTCTGTTGCTGGCTTGTCTGCATCTGCAGCCACTGCCTGGAGGCCCTGATCCCAGCATGAGACACAGAAGCTGGAGCAGACCAACAGCAGATTCTGTAGTGAGAATGTTGATGTGTTGATGTTGAAACCATCATGCAGAACTGTATCTCCCCCAGTAGTAGCTGCCCGTCAGTGCAGTGATGAACAGCAGAAGCAATGGCTTTTTTTGAGCACCTCCTGTATGTGTGTCCTGATTCCACCCAGGACAGGGTTAATTTTTGCAGTAGCCAGGAGGAGCATGGCTAGGACCCAGAGGTTATTCTATGCCACCTCACATCATTGCCAGGGGAGGAGGAGAGAAAGGGCCCCTGTGGTTGGAGCTGTCGGTCGGGTAACGCAGGTTCTGAGCAATTGCATGTGAATCGTTTGCCTGTCCTGTACACAGCTGTGTACAAGATACATATGTTGTAACATATTATAGCTGTTACTGTTCATTTTCTTATCTCATAGCTGTTTCCAGTAAATTGTTCTTACCTCAACCCATGATCTTTACCTTTTTGTGCCTCCAGTTCTCCTCTCCAGCCTGCCGCAGGGGGAGGGAAAAGTGAGGGAGCAGCACATGGTTTGGATTTTCAGTGGGAACACTTAATTGGGGAATACCATTCCTAAACTATGAAAATGTGATGGCCCTGCAGAGGGTCTGTGCCCAGGGGATGCAGGGCTCCAGTGAGACCTGGCACCAAATCCTGCTCTTGCCTCCCTCTAGAGCACAGACACAGGTGGGGGGAGACAGCCGGGCTGGACTGCAGCAGATTCAGCCTTGTTTTGATTTCTCAATAATTTAATACACTACTTTTCAGCCAGCCTTGGTCAGTCTTGAAATTCATACTGAGTCCCAGTGCCTGTATTATTTGCTGAATGATGTTTTTCAGCTTGATCCTTTATTTTGTACGTCTGTAATGCAGGAAGAAGGGCTTTGGACTCCAGTCTTTTCTGGCTGACATCTTATGCACTGTCTTATCCCCACATACTGAGGAAGTGTTTTGTCTCCCCTTGTCCTGGGATAGAAAAAGTCCACCCCTCTCACCCTGGGAGAGCCTATTCAGCTGCAAAGGGTGCAGTTCAAGACTTCTAGCACTGTCACACCTAATAAAATGACAATTCATGCAAACCCTTGGTAAGGGATGGTCTTTGCCATTTCTTGGGTGGAGAAGGGCATGATCCTGTCCCTGTTTGGTTGATAGGAAAACCCACAGAAAGTTGACATGGCATTTACTGGAGAACAGAGAGATGATGTGGGGTCTGTCAGGGGCAAAGTACTGAGATTTGCATGTTTGTCCAAGTTCACCCCTGGACTAACAAAATCTTCTAGGGCCGTTGGGACAACCACTCCTGCATGAACAGGGCAAAGTTTGGCTCAAAGCTATTAACACCTCCACTCAGTCTGGATCTGATGCTATTTTGGGAAGAGTTTTAGGTGCTGGTATAAGCTGCTTGCCTACAGCCACAGCAGATTAAATAGATGTTTGACTCCAATAACAGTGTTAGCTATTGCTGGGGAGAGCCACTCCTACCTCAATCTACCCTCTGGAAAAAAGCATTTGTGTATTAGCAGCAGCATTTGGGATGGAGAACACAGGCTTCCCAGTGACCTAGTCAGTAAATAACATGTGGCACATGAAATGAGATAATGGTATTTTTATGTAGGAGAGAGACAGGCCAATCATTCATTCACACTTATTTTTACAGTCTTTTTTATTCTCTCTGATTCAAAACAGCCAGATTCCAGCACCTTTTCATCCATTAGAGGAGCAGACTTCAAAACCCATCTGTTTTTCTCATACTTGCTCCATCAAATTCATTAGGCAAATGCCTCTCTGCATCTCATTTCAACACCTCTGAATCTGGTTGTTCACCTCAGTACTTCCAGATGTAAAAACCATGTAGTGATGGCCTTGGCTCTTCCAGCCAGCATAAATAGAAGGAAATGCAAGCTTCATCTAATGTCTGTCAGAAAAATGCATGGAAGGTCCTCTAAGACATCAGGCCTCAATAGGCTGGTCCTGGTCTGAAACCAAGGTTGAAGAGGACAAGAATAAATTTAGGGGTCAGCTACTATAGTTAAACTGATTTGGGGAAAAATTCTCCAGGCAAAAATCTCCAGTTTTCTTCTTCCTGGAGTGGTGAAAATATTTAGCTGGAAGGGGAACACCTCCCAGAGAACTATGATTACAGGTGGTGGAAATGGCTGGAGCCTTCTGCCATGTGGCTTTGGTCTCCTCACAGTTCTTCAGGTGTCCTAAGATGAGGACTTTTTACCACTGTCCCTGGTGGGTGTGTGAAGTTGGAGTGCTGCTAGTTAGGCTCCTATATCATGTTTAGGATCTTCTGACAGGCTCAGAGTGGTGCCTGTGTGCATCCTGGATTCCTTTACCTTTTCACTACCCTTGTCCTTTCCCTATGCCAGAGAGTTCGAGCTATGGACTACCTTACACCTGGTTGGGGAAAGGTTTGAAGCTGTAGGTAAAGACCTGGAATCATGAATTTTATACCTTGGGAAAGGTGAATCCCTAAATTTTATTCATAATTCTGTATAAAGCTATGCCAAGGCTGCCTAGCAAGAGCTGCTGTGGAAACAAGCAGAGGACTTGCTATAACTGCTGCCAAAGTCTGTGCAAGCTTTGTCTTATTGTGGGACTGAATTCAGACTCATAGGTGAGGCTTCATAGAATAGCACTGTCAGTGTCTTAACATTCCAGGTAATCAGCTGGATTTGCAGTTCTACAGACTTATGGCACAAACAAAATGCTTGCTCTGGAAAAAGTGCAGCATTGGGCTATATCATACCCCAAAGCTCAAACTTCTTGGTGAATACAAGTCAGAAGCATCATTCCCTTCACAGGCATGAGAAGGCAAGTTGGGGTAGACCCAATGCCAACATGCTAAGCAATAGTATTCTTACTTGGACTCAGAGGCAGAGTAGAATCTGGGTATCCTGGGAACACCAGGAGAATGAGCACAGACAGTTCCTCTGACATCTGATTCACTGTACTAGTCAGATCATTTTAAAAATCAGGATCATGGGAAAATAGTTATTAAAACGTTGCAAAGTGTTTTCCCCACATGCCTGTTGCATCACAGCACATGTTATTCGCTGCTTGGTGATGCAGACCACTGTTTGCAAAACTGCATCACTGCAGTTTTCCATTCATGGATAATTAATATATATTTTTGCATTATCCATAATGTAACTTTCATCTCTTTAGCCTTTTAATTTTCACAGCTTCATTTTAAGGATAATCTGTAGTGCGGGGATGCTCTTGATTTGATGGGAGCTGATGAATAGGGTAAGACAAATACCATATGAATGTTATTTTGAAATAATGCAGTCACTGGCAGAGTGATCAGATGTCTATGTCACATGATGGTAGCTGTCACTTCATTAGACTTCTTAATTCAAAACTGAATCCATGCTTTATGGCCAGCTATTCCTTTCCTACTTTGTAATTTGTCATCTACAGCATATTGATTGTGCACCTAAAATATTTGCACATCTTCTCAAATGTAATTTGCAGTGAGAAATTTCAGCAGGCAGAACAGCACCAGCAAAATGGAAATGCAGTGAAATCCCTCAGGTTCAGAGTGGGGTCGACTTTGGTGGGTGGCAGTCAGGCAGCTTCTTTGGTGGATCATATGATAGTTATTTGGAGATCAGAGAGAAGAATCGGAGCTGAAATGATGACTTGTAGATATTAAGTACTTTTTGAGTTCCTACACAAACAGATGTGCTTTCAGAGCTCACAGTGGTCTACAGACCACAGGGAAGACAAGAACCAGTTATAGCTCCTAAAGGCAGTGTGAGTTCTTGGCTCACACTGTTTTTAGGAGGTCATCACAGTTATTAATGAGTGGGTAAAGGGTTAACTTATGGTACTTGCCAATGAAAAGATCTGTGCACCAAACCAAAGTTGGAGATTCAAAGTTATCAGACAAACTTAAATGAATGATAGCCTGACTCACCGGGATGAGTCAAGCTTGTTCTAGAAAGAAGAACTCCTTTTTGCCTTTTTGTGTGTATGTGTGGAGGATTAGGTATCACTAAAGTGTTGCCAGTGCTTCTCACTGAAAACAGAATAGTAGAGCAGGAAGAAGTAATGAACTTGCTCGTGGAACTTGCACAGGTGGGAAGAGTCACCCAGATCCATTTCACATTCCTTGCAAACTGCTCTAGGAATATAGTAATCTAGGAAGATACAGCTGCCTGTCTGTTCTCTGGAGTCTCCTTGTACTAGTTCACTGCAGCAAAATCTCTTGGAGTAGTTCTTGTACTTTCTGTTGAACTGTGAAATGCTGCAAGAAGTATTTGCAAAGAAAGAGTTTCTTAGGGCAGTGTTCTCTCCAGTGCAGCAGCAGCTTTCCCAGACATCATTCTCTTTTGTTTCACCTGTTTTACTTATTTCTCTCTCCACCATTTTCTGGGCAACATTTTGAAAATTGCTTTAAGCCAGATAGATAAAATTAAATGGGAACTCTGCCTCCTTCCTACCATGGTCCTTTGAATTGCAGTTCTTATGTTGTACCAACCTCCAGGCAGATCTGCTGCAATGCTATGGTCAATCTTCTGTCAGCCAAGGAGGGACATTTGTCTGAACCAGCCTTGGAAACCCTAAGAAAGGCACTGTCTAAACAAATGCTACTTTAAGTATTGGAATGGGTCCAAAATGAATTGCAATCACAAAATTTGGGATTTAGGTTGCAGCTGCCAGCCCCTTGTTCTTCCCTGACTAGCTTTTTGTGGATGACTTTATTTGTTGCCTGAGGAAGAGGGTGGGTGGGGTGGCAAACAGATGGAGAAATTCAACAGAGAGATGAAAATCCTGAGCCCCCAAAACCTGGACCTCGAAAGTAATAATATCACAGTGTTCAGAAAGATTAGTCTTTTGATCCTGTTGGCAAAACCTGCTGTTTCCCAGCTGGTCAGCCAGCTCTGGCATCCTCCAGTCACAATTGCAAATGTGAAATGACTGGAGAGCTGCTTCTGTGCTCAAATTCTCATTGCCAGATGTACAATTATCGCTACTGAAGTAGCAAAAGAGCCTAGTTTGGAACGTGGCAGAGTCCAAGCAGCTTGATTTCCTTTTGACAGCTGTTGCGTTGCATTTTGTATCTCACCTCTAATTCTTGACCATGGCTGACATCTCTCACCTCTTGACCTGTGCTAGTTGTGCTGTCATTATTTCAAATGGATAAAATACATGAGAGTATTTATAAGGTCATGTAAGATTTCAGCTGTGGGGAAGGGCAGAAGGGGCAAGTCTCATTTTAATGAGAAGATCTGTTTTTTCTCTCACAGTTATATGGCTTCCCTTCTTGACTGCTCCTTAATTAGCATGAAAACGGACTAAATATTTTAAGCAAATCAGAATTTCAAGAAGCAGTTACAGCAGTGCCTCATGTTTAAATGCACGCAGCACTATGCACGTCATCATTGAATAATGAATTAATAAATACCTTTGAAGGAATTTTTAGCCCAGAAAACATACACCATTTTAGCTTCCAGTCAATTGCCCTATTTACTGTGGTTGTTTTTTTTTTTAGCAATGCTATCAGTCCTGGAAGTAGCCTTGTCAGTATTTCAGTTGCTTTGGTGTACAGAGCCATGGCATTCAGTTGAATTGTAATCCTTAAACTGGCAAGCAAGCAGGTTTGCTTAGCTTGTCTGTTCCCTTTTTTGTAACAAAAGCTTGGAAAACCTTCTCTATAGGGTAAGGATGAAGCTTCTTGTCTGACACAGCTGTGAGATTTTGTTGTCTGTGGTTAAACCTCTCTCTGGTGCTGTTGGTTTGAAGGGTACAGAGAAACTCTGCCTACAGAAAATAATCCTATCGTAGGTTCATCTGACCCTTTCAAAGATGCAGGGAGTTTAATATTTAAATCATATCTTTTCTGCTCTGCCTGGGAGCCTGGGAGAGAGCTCATCTCCTCCTCTTGCCCCATCCAGAATGGTGCAGAGGTTCCCAGTATGACCAGGGACATCCCCCAGATAAGATGAGAACCATGTCTGCCCCTGGAGGTACAAATCACTGGGGCTGCAATTTCTTCTCAAGAGCTCCTGTGGGTTTCCTGTCCTTACAGTGTTGTGTTTGTGTTCCTTGCTGTGCCTCCTGCTGTGCAGGGACATGCTGGTGATAGAAAAAAAACCTGTGGGAGAGAACTATCAGATACAGAGAGGAGGACCTGCTGTATCATGACGGTGATGATACATTAATGATTGGCAAGTGCATAAAGTAAATGGACTGGCAAATAGTTTTCCCTGGAATCTCATTTTATAATAACCATATCAAGTGCTACTTCTAATAGAGGAGGTAAAAAGATAAGATGCTGGGTGAATGTGACTTTTAAAAAATTGAGTGCTGTTAAGCTGCAGGTGAGGCAGGATTTGGGTTTTGTGTTTAGGCTGTGCACAATGGAGAGCAGTCAGCAGAACTGGGCTACAGCTGGAAGTAGGGTATCAGGTCACACAATTCTGTAAGATGAAACCAACATTAATTCAGACTGTGATTCAACTTGGCTCTAAAATATGTGTATTAAATCCCATTGACTTCAGTGGGACTATTTGTGTCCTTTTAAAGTTACACAAGGGCTTAAGCATTTTGCTATGTTGAAGCCTCCCATTGAGACTTAAATACATTCTTCCATGTATTAAAAATATCCCAATGGCAATATTTAGTTCTAGCTAGGAAAGGCCAGAGAAAAGATGAATTACACTTTTCATTGAGGCACACTAAACATCTACATAAATAGTTGCTGTGAGGTGTTTCCTAATCAAAATTATATGTACCCCATCTACCTGAACATATTCTGAGGTCTACAACTTTAGCTCTGTTTCACTTTAATTTCTTTATCATAAAAACAACTAAATAGAGTCTCTGAAGACTAGTTCATCATTTAAACTGTATTATTAGCATTGATTAGCCTGACAGCATGGCACTTCCTTTTGAATGTCATTAGAAGGTAAGTGAGAGCCACAATGGAGCAGAGAAGGAAAAGAAGCAGTCAGCCTGGAGGAATGGACATGATTCTGAAGGCTTCATAAGGCAGTAGAGAACATAAGAAAGAGGTGAACAAAATGTAGGAACTCAGGGCTACTGCATAAGAACCAATAGCACAAACCCTTCTCCTTTGGGGAAAAAATTGCACAAAGAAAACAGTGAAAACACAAAGCATACTCAAGCTGCATGTAAACACCACCAAACAAAGTTGTTCTTATAGATCTCAGCTGCACCATAGGTAGGAGTCTTGAAAGTCCCCCAGGGTGGGGATGCCCAGAGGAGCAGGTAGGGCAGGTGCTGTTGCTGCTTCCAAAGATCCTGCAGCCCCCCCAGGACACAGGTTAGCTGATGTCTGCAGGGAGAGATGGGGAAACAGCTATGGAAAAATGCTCTCTCCATCCCAGATTAGACTCTGGAGGGCTTGGTCACATACAGGGCATTGTAACAGTCTTGTAACATCAAGACAGACCAAACTGACCAGTTCACAGTGAACTGGCCCTGGTGAAGACAGTTTCATTTATGCTACTCTAATTGTATCTATTACATGCTACTACTACACACAGTCAGCTTGTAGGATGTGAATGAATAACATTAAATGAACTTGTCAAATTAACTCATGGTCTTTAGGAGCATGTCTATGAGTAGAAGTTGCCTTTAGCAGCCAGGCTGGCAATACAGAACCGTGATTAATGTGAACCTTTGTGTAACTTCCACTGTGTTCTTTGGTGGCTCTCACAATTCACTGAGCTAGTGTAGTTCAGTGAGTCTGTGGTCTGATTTGGAGCCAGATGGAGAACTTTAACATAAATCTTGAGCTAACCTCCCTCTGCTTCTGTAGGGCGGTAGTGAGGCAGCTGATGTGCACACAACCACTCTTCTGCTCCCTCTTTTGATAAAAGGTGCCTCTTCCCATGGCTAAACTGGTAGTCACTGAATAATTTCTTCAAAAGATCTATCCTGTCGGCCTGCCTGTCTGAGGCAGGAGTCAAACACACAGTAAACCCCTTTAGAGCTGACTTTAAGGGGAAAACTTTGACGGCAAACCCAACAGTTATGATTTCAGTTATAACATGCCTGATTCTGTGACAGTACTACTCGACACAGCAGGGGAGGCATTTGCCAGACTTCATTACTGGCAGCTAACTCAAATATCTCCAGCTCTGGCAGGCTTCTGAAATTTGTATTCAGCAATGGCAGTGGTTTTGCAGGGATGGATTCTCTGATCTCTTGCCCCTTCAGTTGTTGGTCCTGGTTGTGCAAAGTGATTCGACTGCCGGCAATTCTGTGCTGGAGTGTTTCATACTCGTGCTGTGCAGGAACAGCTGATAGTACAAGGGGGAGAGCAGAGATGTGATCAGGCCCAAGGAGCCTGAGTGGAAATTTCAGCCAAGAACTCTTTTTTTTTTTTTTTTGAAATAGCCAAGATATAAATCCTTGAAAATGGCAGGTGATAATGGAAATGCTGACTCAACCGTAGCTGTAGTCACAGTGGCCCTGCTATGACTCTGTGCAGAGAGAATAGATTGTTGTCAGCAGATGACTACATTTTTCAATTTTAGGAGCAATTCTCTTGATGCGTTAACCTTATTTACACTTGTTTCAGTACCCTCATGTCTTTCTGCTGAATGTCAAGGGCAGCTCAAGAATTAAAGGGAATTAGCAATTTCTTCCCATGTCCTCTGCTGTAATTGCTGAAATTGCTTCAGCTTTGAAGGAGAGTGGCAAAAGGTTTTTGTCTTGAACAGCAGGGTGTTGTTATACTGATGATGACCAGGTTCTCATCTTGCATGCACTAGTGGGTACAGAGACAAGTCCCTTGAAGTCAACAGTCACAGATTTGTCTATTTAAATTTAGGACACAATATTATGTGTAATTCAAGGAATTGGTCAAATAAGCCATCCATGTTCTTCTCTGGTGTCTTGGGAGTATCTCAGTATGGATGGGTGTGTGGTGGATGGTGTCTCCAAAGAGGATGGAAGGAGCTGGGTGTACAGTAGTTGGATCACAGCAACTTTTTTAGGGTCCCTGAAGTTTTTGGTTATCATTAGAAGTCTTTGAAAGATGATGCTGTCCAAGTGCCTTGCAAGCCAAATGCACTTGTCAGGTGCACTTGTCAAATGCACTTGTCCAGGATTAGAAAGTGAAAGGAAAAATTAAATGGTACCAACAAACTCATACCAATAATAATCTGAGCTGTAACAACCAGCTCCCAGTGGTCGATTTCCTTTTGGCCATTTCTACGTATGATTTGGGTGGCTAAATATAGACAGTCTGATACCTATTATGTGAAATCTCAGTCTGAAATTATTCAGCATCTTCCTATTATATATGAATAATCAGTGTTTTATTGTGCTGTGAGACTGTCTGAACAAAAATCCTTTCAGAAGGTAATTCTTGCTGTTAGTTGGATAACTCAGGAAAGATCTCCTTTATGAAAAGCTGCTGTTGGATACTCTTCAGTAGATGAAGATCTTTTCAGACTCTAATGAGAAAAGAGAGCTGACCAGGATGTGAGATCACACATACCCTCTACCTCCCACAACTTTTGCTTTTTGGAAAGTTGGACTAGAAACTGTTCCTGCAACAGCTAAAACCTGGTTGTTAGAAGCCTTGTACAGGTTTTTGGAGGAAAGCACCATATCTGATTCTTCATCCTGAGCTCCCCATCAGGATTTCATTTACCCAGATAACATGAGCAGTTTGTTGTGGAATATTCACTGTGCAGTCAAAGCATGCTTGAGATTAAACCCTAGCTGATGAATGAACCCTTCACTTCTGAAAGTAATTGCTAACCATTAAAGCCTTAAACTGGCAACAGTCCTGTAGCACAGTCAGGGACATGGTAAAAAGCTGTAATGGCAACGTGTATCTTTTCAAAATAATTCCACTCTTATTGTGCCACATATAGATAGAGTTGTGTACCATGGTGTACTAATATAGTGTATCAGTGCCTGTCCCTCCCTGCATGAACCCTTGGAGCTGCAATCCCTTGAAAAGGTCTTTGAAGGCCCAGAATTGCTCCCTATTTCTAAATGAGAGCAATGGAAGCTAAATTTATGCTGACTCTAGTTGTGACAGATCCTGAAAGTGAATCTTACTCATTTTGATTCTTGCCCAGAATATCTTTCTTGAAGTCCTGCTTCTGAATCATTGAAGAAAACAACACTGACAACTCACCCTTCAGCCCCACGCTGCAGAAAGGAAAGGCTTGGCTATGGTTACCCAGCTCAGCTAATAGCAAAATGGGACAGAATATTGGTGTCTTAGTTTAGCAAGATTTCGACTTCGAAATTAAGAGGCTTCAAGTGATGAAAGTGTGGAAAAGGAAGAGAACAGCTCTTTATTAACAAACTCAAATAACAAATGGTGCAACCAAAACTTTCAAAAGAAGCCAAATGAAGTCCTAATTCCCCAGGGGGGAAAGAAGCTTGTGCCAAAGCAGTTCGACAGCCGCTTGCAGACACATGAGCGGCCGGTGGCTTCACAGAAAGGGTCCTTCTTCCCACAGGCTCAGTCTGAGGTCAGGCAGCTCTGACGATGCAGCCCCCACGCCCCCAGCGCAGAACACCTCGCTCCCAGACGCGTCGGTCTCTCTCTCTCTCAGTCGCTACCGCTGCGGTACCCGGCAGGGAAAGGAAAAAAAAGCAACTTCCCCTCAGGGAAATAGAGGAGGCGGCCGAAAAAAAACCCAAACCGAAAGCAGCTCCGCTCCGTCCCCCCCTCCTAATTCCCCCCATCCCGGAAGAAACAGATGCGGAAAATATTCCAACACTTCTTCTCAAACCTATGACAGTTGGTCATTTCGCCCCTTTCTGTACAAAATCCAGACTGTCATTAAGCCTCAGGGCCAGGATCTTTATCTGCTTTAGACTGGCGCTGCTACATTGATGCCATCAGCACTCTTTGGTGTTAATTGGTAAGAGGATCCAGCCTTGTAGCTTCCTTAGCCCAGATGATGCTTTGGGCTTCTCTGGATGGCACAGTGCTGTCAGCAGCTGCTTCATCCTTACCATCCACATCATGAATTCCCAGCTGAAAAGGTGATAAAATGAAAAGCTGAGGCAGATGTTGGAGGACAGGGTAGTTTCCAAGAAGATAGTATGCTGAGACATAGTGAGTGCCTGATGCTCTGGCTGATGGACCTTCCCCACCAGAGGATAAATGCTGTGAGGAACCGAGTGTGTAAGAGAAGGAAAAGGGCTCCTCCTGATCTCTCCAGAGGTAGGAGACAAAGAAGCTGAGAATTCCTGAGAACCAAAACATATCTAGGATTTTATTTGTTGTACATGGTGTGTACAATCTCCCAGGGAATACAGATGCATTTACACTTTAAGGTTAAAATCCAAACCAGAAGAGAAATGGAGTTGTTATTCCTGCTGTGGAAACAGTGAAGATTACAAGGCGGGAAAACATAGCCAGAGACATGAGGAAATTTGCTTTGGTCTTCCTGTGGTACTGACATTCCAGTGGCAGCCTTGCTTCTTCCCTGGTTCCAGGCATTTTGGCAGCACTGCAAAATCCCAAAGCCACAGAAACTGCAAATTTACACCTGTGAGTTTTTGCTTCTCTAGCTCAGGAAACGAAGGCAGGGTTGCAAAAACAGATGGAAACTATCAGACAGCTCAGAAGTGATGTGCCTCAGGAGGTACTTTATTTATGGAGTTGTTGAGATCAAACAATCACAGAAGATCCTTGGTATCAACCAGAGAAGGGGAATTTGGTTCCTATGGCCCAGTTCTGCCTTCTTTCAAACATTTGCTTTAAGCTTGGGGGAGGACAAGCGGGCAGCAGGGACATCTAAGCTCCCACGAGAAGCCTGAGCTGATGGAAGGCATCCTTGACGTATAACATTAACATTAGAAGGAAGGAAGGGACAAGTCACTCTTCTCATTCTTACAGTATGACAGAGAATGGGGTTTATTTTGAGCTTTCAAAAGTGCACGCATAATGTTAATGTCAGATGCCCAAAATATTGTTAAACACAAGCGATTTGCGATTTAAAATATTACAAGCCTGCTATTTTTAGCGCAGAGGAACCTTTAGTCATTCTACATTTAGATGGCTTATCAGAATTAAATAAATAACGGCAATGGTTACTGCTCAAATTAGGTCTGTCTCGGTTTCCATGGCATCCAATCTGTTATCTCCAATACTCTTGCCAGGATTTGTACTGGGGCTCTGGGACAGCAACATTTCTTATAAGGCTTATAAGGAATTATCCTGTAGCAATTTCAGCTATATGGTTTCTATGAAACCCTGGAATAAATGGATTTAAGATGTGTTGAAGGTTTTTTTCTTTCTTTTTTCTTTCTTTTTTTTGAACTGTTTTCTATTTTTAGCTCTTCTGCCTGCTTTTACGTGGTGCTGCTTTAACCCTTTGGGGGACGTGTTGCTGTGCTGTCTGGCAATCCTGTGCAGGGCCTGTTGCACTCTCCTGTGGGAGCAGAAGCAGACTTGGATGCTTTGATGCCACCAGCAGAGCGTATTTGAAAACCAGGACTTAGGAAAATGGGATAACGCGAGTCTTTGCTTCTACCTTTTTGGTACCTCAAAGTCCTTTGAAAGCAGCTACACAGAAGAGTTTCCACTTGTTCTGAGACACCAAGGGTAGTCATCCTCAGAGGAAACATAGCAACACTTTGTCCGAGCCCAAGAACTTCTGTTTGAGGCCAAGACAAAAAAAAATATTGCCTACATCAAGTTGCTGGGTTCAATGTAGAGGTAAATGGGTGGAATGCAAAGACTTGTGTTATGTGGAAAGCCAGGCTGGATGATGCAGTGCTTCCCTCTGACCTAAGACACTGTGCAACTATGCATTAAAAAGACAATTATAATCCCAGCTCGGAAGGACACGGTGTGCACAGCAAGCTGTACTGTTGCAGAGAGCAGGAAAATGTATTTGTGCTGTAACAACTGTGTATTTGCCCATAGCTCTTCAATTAATATTACCTTTTACAGGTACATTTTTTTAGTTACTTGGCCATTAGAGTTTTCAAGTGAGGGTTTCATTAATCTTTTGTTTTCTAATGCTACCTAGGATATAGATCCTGTTCCCTTTTCCCCTCTGGTAAGCACTAATTTACTTTGAGTTTATTTGCATCCTGCTGTGAAGAAATTCTGGATCCGTGGCGTTTTAAAAATCAATGGCTCACTGGGTCTCTAATTTCCAGGTAATATTCCTAAACAAAATGTACTGTTACATAGCACAGAGATTTATGGCAAATATGAAGTAGTTCTAAACAACACTTGTAATATTTCTATTGGAACGAATGAGGTCACAGAGGATGAGCACTTTTATAGAGCTTCTTTCAGTAGATCTCAGGAGGACAGTGAGGAGCACAGTGAATAATTTGGTGTTCCCTCTTTACTTACTCGTATCTTGGTCTTGCAAGAAAGACACTAACGCTGCCCTGCAGACCCTCAGCTGGCATAAACTGACGTCTTTTCCTTAGACATCAGTGGAGCTGTGCTGATTTATATGAGCTCAGGGTGCATCTCTGGCACACACGACATTTCTACCGTACCTCACATGGAATTTGATTTACTGTGAATCATGATTGAAATATAGCAGTGTGTTTAAAGTAGGCAAGAAATGATAAAGCACTTACTATTTATAGAGTCACAGCTACTTTTCAGAGGCAACTGAGCAATCCCCAAGTACAATCACAATACAAAGACTTTAATATTTTAGTGCTCTCTCACCCTGTGGTCACTATAAATTTGCTGTGGCTGGGCATGCAGCCCCAGCACAAACCTTTTTGAAAAACCCTTACCTAGGCAACTGCATTAATGCAGGGGCTGGCTATTCATGTTTGCACACACCCTCTCTTGACCTACTCTGCAAGGAATTGAAAAGGGCTAAGCTGAACCTGTGAAATGACGCAAGGCATTAAGCAGTGGGTGGGCAAGATCATGATTATGGACCAAGCACTCACTGGAGCACTCTGCTTAAGCTTTTGCATGGAAAAAAAATGGTTAATGGTTAACATTAATGGTACATGAGCCAATGTAGTAGTTATTTCAAGATTTCTGTTACTGAAGCCATGGTGATTGAAGTACTGTATGCTCTCCTGTCTGTGCTCTAGCCAGAGTTTCTTTTATTCCTGGGCTCTGTATTTTAGTGCAATAGTTTTCTTTTTCAGTCATATTTTCTTCTTAAGGTGTATTCTTCTTGAGAATATCCTTGAAAGGCTACAACTTGACTGACTACAGAGGTGGCTTTGGCATGCAGCCCTGGTGCTGGGATACAGGAGGCAGGAAGCTTAATGCCACCTAAGGTTCATAGCAGTGGCTGTTACTGATGGAGTCAAACTCAATAGAACAAGGTTTTAGCTCAAATTCATTGCAAAAGTTACCAAGAAAGGGAAAATAAAGGCAGTTGTGACCTCTCTCTATCTGCTCTCTCACCTCACTGTGATCAGTACAATTTCGGATACTCCTGTGGCTGCAAGAGGCAGCTCTGCCCCAGGCTGGTGCTTGGTGCTCTGAAGAGTGAGAGGAGTAACATTTTCGGGCAGCTGAGACACCTGGGAAAATTTTTCCATAGCTGCTGCAGAGCAGGATGTGGTCCAGTCTGTTCCCACCCTTTCTGTGCTCCTTATTAAATCTTCTTCAAGCTCCTCTTGTCATGTCCTCAAGGGATGCAACATATTGAGACAAAAATAATGCAGAAATTGTAAAACATTTACTGGGCCTTTGGGTTCCTCTAAGCTGAGGATAAACACTGTGTAAGCCACTTGAGAAGGGGAGGGGGATGCTCTTGAAAAGGCTCACCCAGTGCAGAAACCTAAGGGAGAGGGCTTGTGCCACAGAGCTCTTGGAAAGTGATGACATGTACTGCTGCCAAACCAGCACCCACAGACACTGATGGAGTGTGTTCTCAGCCCTGGAGACCCCTCCATCCTATGGGAAGCAGGTTATGCAGAAAGTTGTGTTGCTCATTTTGAGGTTAGAAAGAGCCTGAAGGAATGAAACCACATATTATGTGTTGATAGCACATCTCAGCAGCTGGTCCTGCCCTAAAGCAGAGCCCAAATGTGCCATAAGAAGTTCTGTGTGAGGAGCTGCTTATTTAGTTGCCAGACCAGAGCATACTGTGCTACAGGGAATATCACAGCTCCTTTTCACTTGGAAATGTTTGGGAGGATGCTTTCTTCTGCTGAAAAACAGATTTCCTTTTCTAGGGAGAGGCCAAAACTGGTGGAGGAGTGTGCTTTGAATGATGGCCATCCCAAAAGTAAAGAAATCATTGATGGTTGTACTTGATGAACTTAAAGGTCTTTTCCAACCTTAAAAAATTTATTTAGCAATTCCATGAAATTGAAATATGGTTAAGAGTAAGCAAAACACAATCTCAGAAAGGTCCAATGTGCTCTAATGTCTGGTCTATGGGGGGCATAAACCCATGAAATTCTGCTAACAGTTTTTTGAAGGAAACACAGATCCTTTCCATATTGTCCTACCTAGACTTCACCCACTCAGTCTGGCTTCCCTGGGAGGTTTTTGTTCCATATAATAAAGAGCTCATTGGTTCAGTTGCTATAAATGAGGGAAGAAATACCTGCCTAGCTTCTGCAACACACAGAACTTATTGGTTTTCTCTGGTGCCGCAGGTTTTTAATGGGACTGAAGCACAGAGAGTCTATATCAGAGCAGAGCGCCATCAGCAATGGGACCAAAAACAATTCTGGGGAGAAGTGCAAGATAGAGGTGCAATGGCACTTACCTGGCTCCTTTCCCAGCTTCTGCTTGTCAATGGCTCAAGGACTTCCTGAGGTGGAGGCTTCTATTTTTAATGGTCTTGATAGAGATTCCCCCCATGGATTTGTTCAATCACTTCCTAAATCCCTGTAAGCTATAAGCATCCACAAATGTGCAGGGGAAGGCGTTCCACAGGTGCACTGCTTGCTGCTGGCAATGGCCTCTCTTTTTCTTGGATTTGAACTTTCTATCTACTACTTTCAGTTGATGCTCCTTGGTTCTTGCACTGAGAGATAGTGAGTAAATGTCATGTAACCACCAGATAAAGTGACAGCCCCTGCCCTCATGTGCTATCACTTCACCTGTAGACCAACTGTACATGAAATAAATAGGTGTTGGGAAAAAGGATTTAGGAACCAGGACCTCAGCGTGGTGCTGCAGAGGCTGCACCTGCGCACAGGGTAACAAACTGCTTGTGTAGCCATTAGTGAGGGAAGGCTTATTCCCACACTGGTGGATTTCTCTGCTGTGCCTTTTCACTCTCCTTCTCTGAATACGTCACTTTTTCCTCTGCCGGGAGCAAACTGCCGTTTGTGAATACTTTTGCTGTTACAAATATCGATATTGCTGCAGCATTTGGCACTTCCCAGTTAATGTGCTGAACACTGGCGGAGTGATGTGTGGGTTATATAAACCACCATCGTGTTTGTGCCTTGGAAGTAAAGGTGTTAACTCTTTCTGACTTAATTCATTCGGGTTGAGGGGCATCAAGGGATTCAACCTGAAATACAGCAAATCAATAATATAAACTCTTTCAGCTTTGTGAGCTAAGAATAAACACCAACCACAGATCGAGTCAAGTGAACCTGTGCAAGAAGCACGGGGGAAATGTAGCAGCAGTGTTCTGTTATTGCAGGTCAATAAAGGCTGGATAATGTTTCGCTTTCATTACTGATTAAAAAGATTTCCTTGCAAATGTTATGAGATTAACACTGAGCTTTCTGCGTGTGCTGAAAGGGTAATGTTTAGAAATTATCATCCTGCACTGTCACAGTGGAAACATGAACAGTGGTGCCCCAAACATTGCTGCTCCTGTTGGAGCTGGAGTGGGTCCTTCTGCCTGAGTCTTGGATGGAGTGGGACCTGTTCCTGTGTGACAGCCTGGTGAGTGGAGGTGAGAGGACACCCCAGACTAATGATGCCCTGTGCCCACTGACAGCAACAGGAACCTTTTCCTGACTCAGTGGGATGCAGGACCCAATCAGCTTTGGGGTGAACATGGCGCATTATACCAGTGATACTCCAGTTATGGTTGACAAGGCAATTTCATTACATATGCCTGGTTTTAGGTGCTTATAACTCAAAAACATTACCCTCTTGGAGGGAATTTATCACACTTGTTCTCAGCTCAAAGTTGATATATCAAGACCTGGCGGGGCTCCAGATAGCTGAAGAACAGCTGTCTGGGATGTTTCCCAGCTGCAGTTTTCACCAATTAAGAAGTTTGTTTTCACACAGTTTAGAGGATTTTTCCTGTAAGATCCTACCTCAACAACATGTCATGCACAGACAGTGTGCACTTTGCAGTCTCATGACTTTGGTCCTAAAACATATTCATTCAGAAATCTCATAGGCATTTGCTCTTTTTGAGGAGCCATTGGGAGATATATAGGATCTATCAACATTTAGTCTATATAGATCTAATCTGTAGCTCTATAAAATCAGGAGCTGCACACCCTGAAATAAGAATTGCTTACTTTTATTGCCACAACTGTACAGCAAAAGGAAGGCAGCACAGACTGACAGGGACTGTGCCAGGTGGTGAAGTTGTTGGTGCTCTGGTGCCAAAATTGACACCAGACTGCTCTGTGTCTTGCCTTTTTGCTTTCCCCCTTCCACACCACCTGTGTGCCCTTCTGCTGGGCTAGAGCTTGTTTCCCACTGTTATGACAAGAAATGCTCCATCACCTTGAATGCCATACCTGATTTACAGCCTTTTCCCCACATTTCTGTGACATGGACATGTCTACAAATAAGACCTTTTAGATGGCTGAAAGGTAGAGGTGCAGGCCCTGTCAGACTGAGCCAAATGAAAAATTAGTTTATTTTTTAAGATAAAGTTTTCCCCTGAATTGTGTTTCTCACAGTTCAGAGAAAGAGGAGTATTTCTTAGCACTCAGCAGTAACACTACCAGGCACAAAACTGTCTTTTTTTGGAAAGTGCCTAGGCTCAGAAATTTGCATCCTTCTCTGCAGAGAGGTAGACAGCTGAGGCATTTAACAGCTGAATATTTCCTTTAAACATGTTTAAAACTGGTCTACATTTCCTTGGATATTCTGAAGCAACACCTGCACGCTGGCTAATAACTTTTCCAAGGCAGAGTAGCTAAGTCTCTAAGAACAGTTCTGGGAAGTTATAAAGCTGTTTCCATTTCAGATCTCTGGAAATGGTTTACCCCTTGTGCTGCTGAGATACTGACCCACTTCCCAGCTGTGATAGGATAGTGGCAGGCCAAAGGCCCTGGATGGGTTTGTGATCGAAACAGCAACGATGAAAAGCCCTTAAATAGTTTTCTGTGCCATTCCTAGAAATATCACTGAAGGAAAGGATGCTAAAGGGATTTGTTCTGGCATGAATTGGGCTTGCAAAGTGCGTTTCATGTTTCCTAAACACAGAAATATCTGTATGTCAAGAGTGCAGGTCTGGTGGGAGGGCACTGAATGTCCTGCTGCTGAGCACCTCGGCAGGAAATAAGGCACATGTGGTGTGCAAAGAAAGGGACAGAACAAATGCCTGTGGGAGATGTGCAGGAGAGATGCTGCAGTTAAAGTACACAGCCAAAGGAGGATGCTTGCATCAGAGTAACTGGGATATGCTCAGGTTTGACTCCTGGGTGAGAAGTAGATGGGGCAAATGATCCATGAGTGACAGATGCAACAGCCACTTCTGAGCTAGAGGTCCCTGTTCCTGGGATCTTGCAGCATTTCAGCAGCAAAAAGCAAGGGAAGGTGAAGATTTCCCTTCTTTCCCAGCACTGTATGGTGGAGGGCACCCAGGCACATCCAGGGGATGAAAAGATGGTACACTCCTCATCTTATCACCCCCGGAGCACCAGAGGTACAGTCCTTCCTATCACCTGGTCATGCTATAGAATTGCTTTGCCTGATTGTTTTCATTTGGAGAGAGAGGTCTTAAGTTAATAAAAACCCTTTAAATGTTACAAAAACTTATCACTCCAGCCAAATGCAAAATGGATGTAATAAGCCATAACAGGCTACCTGGCGTCCCCCGATCATTTTTCCTTTTAAAGACCCAATATGAAATAAATATGAGTGTTTCCTCAAAAATAAATATCCTGGGTTACAGTAAAAGGTCTTTCCAGTCTGGCTAGTGTTTGCAAGTCTACAAAAGTTTGATGGTGCAGCCCACACACTGGCTTTCACTGTGGGAAGTTATTCTTTGCAGAATTTTTTTCTCTGTTTTGTGAGAAATTTAGCCTATTAATCAATTTCCCAGCATATAAAACTGCAGTTGGCTGGAGGGGAGTGCAGAGGAAACTCTTCCCAAATCCCATTTCTGTCTTGAATCACAGAGGTGTAAAACCTTCCCCTGGGAGAGTTAAAAGGTATCTGTCCATACTTGTTTGTTTTCAATTGTTCCAGACTCAGGATCCAGTTCAAGCAGTTAACTCTGGGTACTAGGACCATGTGGTAATCTCCCATGTGATCTCTCTCTTTTTTTTTCCTTTAAATTAAAACTATTTTAAAATATAATTTCTAAAAAAATATATAATTATTTTTAAGTCTCCATTAGACTGATAAAGTTTATGGGTTTATATCAAATGGATGCAAATATCAGTTGCATTTGGCACCAGCTGAGGCAGAAGCGAATGTTTCTAGTGGGATATGAATTTTCTGGGACCAAACCAATGTATTTCTTGCTTTTAATCCTGACCTGTCTTCCTTTGGCATTTGTTATTTCCCCACCTCCTGTGAATAAAACTTGAAGAAAAGATTTGCATGGCTCCCTGCAGCAGGAATCAGCACACTTACAGACCACAGGGGAAAAAACCAAAAACGCCAAACCACAAATCTTCCTTTTTCTATTTGAAGTGTCTCTTTGCAGATAGTTTGATTTTCATCATCTTTATTCCATTTCTTCCCCCCTTCTGCCCTAGAAGATACCATTTGGGCCATTAGCAATCTCAGTGTTTTCTATGCAGTTCTGCTAGATATTTTTGTCAGTCTCGAATCAAAACGGTGCCAGATGGAAGCCCCATGCTCTTTGTAGATGATCATTTCCAGCATTCTTCTGTGAAGTTGTATAACATATGTCCACAAGAAATTAAAAATGCTGTTTCCTTGTATGAATTGTGCATGCTTAAGGGCTCCAAGAAGATTAAGAAAATAACTGAGCCAGGACTGTTCTGTACTTTTAAAACAGATTAATTTCCTAAAGAGAAGTTATATTAACATTCAGAATGGTTGTTGATTTGTTGTGGATTGCCTTACTGCTAAAAACATGCATCCAGCAAAACAGTCATGAAACACACTAGCAAAAAGAAGAAGTTTTATGTTAAAAATTGTAGTTTTTACTATCAGGAGGGCACTGTTTTTCTGGTTTGGTGGGTTTTGTTGGCTTTATTTTTTTCCCCCTCAAATATGCTCATTGCTATTCCCACTGATACCCATGGGAACTGACCAATGACCTCCTCCTGTGCAGAAGTGATTTCCATACTTTGGGCAGGGCTTTTGAAAGCAGTCTCTGTGTCGATGTCAAAACTTGCCTGAGATCTCCGATGCTGGTATTTGGATGCTCAGTTCTCATTAAATGAATAGGAACAAAACATCCAAAGCCCTGTAGTAGCTCTGAGAAGGTCTGCTGGGGCCAGCAGCCCCAGGAGGCTGCTGTCCTTGCCAACTGTGGTCTCCTGCTTTAGCTCCCAGCCTCTGTCTCTGCGAGCTTGTCTCCTTTCATTTACGTCTACATATCGGGTCATCTCTGTTATTTAAGTACAATCCCTTTGCATCTGTTTGCATGGGCTTTGTGCAAAGTACTACATATGTTCATGAGAGCTATAAAAAGACCCTTAATATTTAAGCTACTGAAAGAAACTGAATTTGCAGGGACTGCAAATAGCTGCAATAAATACCAATAAAAATGGCCAAGCATCCTTATTCTTTTAGTGATCATTTTACAAGCCTAAGTAGATTAGCTATCCTGTGTTCATGCATGCACAGAAAGCATTTAGCTTTGCTTATTGTGGATATTTGGCAAAAGAATTCAGATCTTGTTCAAAACCAATGTCTTTGTGCTAACATAAGTAAAACTGTTTCACTCTGCTTTTGGGACAGGCAAAAGGAGCACACGGCATCAATCACTGTGGGCTACCTGATGGGTGGTAACTTGTTCAGGAAAGCTAATTAGATTGCTTGTAAACATTCTATGCCAATTTTCAGTCTGCTTTCCTAAGGAAAAAATCTTGTTGTGATCCTGCTGTCCTTCGCTGTTGGACAATTTGGTCAGTTCCAAAAAAAATGGCAAAAACAGCAGAGGCTGCAAAATGTTGGCTTGCTCCAGGTTTCACAGAACCCACTAGCTGGGCAGAAATCAGAAATTCCTGCAGATGAGGCAGCGATGGGAGTTCAAGTCATCTTAGAAAGCAAAGCACAGTTATCCACAGCTGTTGTCTTGGATCAGCCACCTCTGCAGTGGATGGGGTGCTCACCTGGGATATGGGGAGATGCAACATCAAGTCCCTGAATCAGAAAGGGACGTGAAGCTTAAGAGTTTTAGTGCTGGGCAATCTTCTGACAATGAAGGTATCTCTTTGTTGGTTGTACCTGTTGGTACAACCCCTGGTGTAAATGGTGACCCCCCTAGGGGAAGATGTGAATTGAAAAAGGAAAGCAGTGTGCTTTGTCCATTCTGATCCTCCACTGCTTGTTGGCATTATCCTCATCCATTTTCAGACATAATGCATGCTGCCACTTAGGAAAATGTCAGCGTTTTTGGGAGGAGGGAATTGTTTGACTGGGATGGCTGTTTTGCAGATGTGGTTTATTTTAATACCCCTGTACTTTCCTGGGCTATTTGCTGGGTCTTGAGCTCTCAAGTGCCAGATCAGGTGTTTTGGGGTTGTGAAGTACCACAGGAAAGGAACTGCAATACAACTAACTGACTTTTCACTGTATATTCAGAAACTACTCTGAGAAGGTGGAAGACTGGGGGCCCTCTGTGGATTCTCCGAAAATTAGCTTATTACTTGACTGTTAAGTGTATTGTATATGCCAAGTAATTAATTTTTACAGCAAACTTGTCTAGGACTTGGGCAAAGGAGCAATTAATTCTCTGGAAATAGATCCATTATCATAATTGCTAATGGATGCAAAACTCCCTTAGAGACAGATGGACAAAAAACCCTCTTTCATCTCTGTGATTAGGGTACCTGAAAGTCAGGTCCAGCATACGTGACAGGTAGTTAGCCCATTAAAAAGCCTAATCTAGTGCTAATTGTGGCTGCTGAGCTCCAGTGTGTCAGATGAAGGAGAGAGCATAGGTGGCTCCTTCCCCCTCTCCCACAGCTAGCACAGGAGCACCAACCCCATCACCTTTTCCTCTCTGTGTGGATGTTCTTCCCTTTATGGGTGTAATTGGGATTTTCCTGCTGACAGCAGGAATCAGCGGATGCAATGCTATGAACACCTGAAACTAGAGAGACGTTCATGCCCTCAGTGTTGAGCAGACCTGGTGTGTCCTGTGCTGAGAGAGGAGTGTGGTCCCTGCCACAAACACCTGCCAGTTTGTACAAAAGATGGATTTGTCTCTCTGCAGCCCAGCAAAATGAGACTAATCAAAGAAAACACAGCTGTGCATCCAACAGAGTAAGACTTTTGCTCCTTTTTCTATTTGCTGTGTCATTCTGCAACAGATCTTACATCTTCAGCTTGATTTGTGGTTGAAAGGACGTTTGGGAACTTTCAGAATCATAATTAATATTTCATACAATCCAAGCCTCAAGAAGCAGCTAACAAAGAGCACTCAGCATTGTGCAGATGCCAAATGCTGTGTGTTTCCCTGGGCCAAGGGACTTTTGTGCTCCACGGGCATGAGCCTCCCCCAGTCTCCAGACAGCATCCTCAGGGCCCCGGCTCTGCTGTCCAGCAAAGACAGGTCTGCATCTGCAACTGGCTGACGTACTGGTGGAAGATGGGAAGGGATGAAGGGAATAGAACGAGAGGCTTTCATGAGAGTTGATCTGTTGCTGTTTAATCTATAGTGACAAAGGCATCGTTAATAGAACACAGGGAGGATGCTGAGATGGGTCAGATCTCAGGCCTGAATGCTTGTGACGTCTGGGAACACAGACCATGCTCTTCTGATCTGTTCACCACCTCTTGAGTACCTGCATTGTGCTTCTAGAGCGTCATCTTGCTTGGTGTTAGGTGACATAACATTTTTTTAAAATTGAAAGCCTGATATGGTTCAGACTTAGCACAGGTCCAGCTCTGCTTTTTCTAGCATCTAGTTAACAGTGTAGGAGAAAATAGATAGAGAAGGGACAGAAGAGATAAATGGGTAATTTATAAAATACCAAAATTTTTGATGGAACTTTGTTTTCTGTGTATTTATACAACAGCATATAACAGGGCTGTGGTCTAGAATGAAGGCATCTAGTTTGGGTGAAAAGACATGAAAGCAATCAATAAGTAGTATTAACCACTGTGATACTGCCCATCCCTTCTCTAAATCAGGAGAATTGGACCTCTAATGGTAGTTAGTGGGAGATGAACCAGCATGGCTCTTTCCCACACAGGTAGGTGAGCAACAGGAACAGCTGTGCAAATTCTGCAAGGTTTGGACCTGCATGACAAATAAGACACAACAATAGCAGCTCTCCAGAAGCTAACGTTCAGCATCAGAGGCCTTTGTGTAATTAAAAATAAATCCCAGCCTGGTGAGGGCATTTATGGCCTCTGCTTTACTAGGCACAGAGCAAGCCTGAATCTTGCGGTCCCAGGCAGTGAAACAGCCATTTACATTTCAAATATAATTGCACCTCTTTCCAGAAATCCCAGCACAGGGATGAACTGGCCCAGAAGCTCTCCCATGGAAGTTGGGCAGCCAGCAAAATATTGATTGAACTAAGTGATGGAATATGAAGAATTACATTCACTAATTTGGCATTATGATGGAGGCTTAGTGAGCAGGAGGGCTTCATCCCCGTTTTTCAGAGCTGTGGTGGAGGAGGCAGTTTCTTGGTGCTGGGGGATTGTAACACTGAGATATGGCAGCACCTGGCAATAAATCATGAAATACTAATTTCAGAGGTAAGGTGTGCTACACCTTTCTGAGGTGTAGCACACTGTGTGTAGGCAACCTTGGTGCTTATGGTTAGACCTGCGAGGGTTCAAAGTTTACGCACCACCAAGTATTGTGATAATTCATGGAACCACTGACTCTTTCCATCAGTTTGGTTCAAAGCCTCTGGCTGATGGAGATGTTCAGGTGTTGGGGAGCCAGCCTACCCCCTAGATGGTGGTGTGGGCTGAGCTGCACCATCAGGCAGAAACAATGGTCTTGCAATTAGCTGTAAGCAGTGTTCATCACAAAGTGTCATCAGCAGGTTATATTCCACTAATAAGCAGTGGTATTAGAACCCTGCAGTTGTCAGTACTGTTAAGTCACTTTCTAAAACGTATTTCACATGGTTTAAAGATGTATCTTCTCTTTCTATAAAGGTGGGAAGCCATTTTCTTCATTCCTGCTTAAGGCAAGTCCAAGCTAAGTAGCCACACCATATAAAGTAAGACCTTGTGGTCAGGTGTGGAAAGTAGGTTCTTTAAAAGATAGCCATTTAAAGCATTGCACATTAATTATGCATGCATCTGGATTTGACCAAAGGCCACATAGTGTAGCAGGCTGGGTTCAGAACATCCAGCGAAGCAGGAGAATTGACATGATCTTTCATGACTGTACAACCAAGTAGAAATGTACTGACAGTGTTTAGAAATAATGATAGATTTGAGGGAAAGAATAAGCACCAGCCCCTCCTCTGTGGGTAATGACTTCACAGGCGGGGCTTTCAGTTCTTGGTGTTGGGCTGCACAGTGCTGCGCAGGCTTCATGAAGTGAGTTTTGGCTCTTTTTGGAGTGTGGGAAGCATTATTGCCTGTTTAAGTGTGAACTGACCTTCAGACAGCGGAGAGCACTATTGACCATAGGAAGTTACTTCGGTACTGTTGGATAACCAAGAACCATAGAAAAAGCCATAAAATACTTTCTTGGTATGCCAACACTGTCTTACTTTCTGGGTGGCTCCAGGAAAAGACAAGGTTGCACAACACTTCTTGTGTTTGTCCATGCGCCTTTTCAGAAATTTCCAACCTTATTTTCTTTCTGGTGAGTGCTGGCCCAACGTCTTTGATGATCATCTTGAATTCCCAGTACAGTTGAAACAGCGAGTTTGGAGAATGAATACTTCTTCTAGGAATAACCTGTTTTTCCTGGGGACCAAAACTACCCATATAGTGTGATGGCATTTTTAAGTTCTGGCTAAATAAGGAAAGAGAAAAACCTGAAACTGTGTACTGGGCATAGCCCTAGAGATGAAGGAGTGCTTCACTCATAGAAGTGAACACAGCAGTACTTCATTACCGGAGGTGTTGAGGAAATGAGTCACAAGTCATTAATGAAGAAGTCTCAGTTCATCCTTTCTTCAGGAAGAAGTAGCTCTTCTAGGTATTGTTAAGGGAAATTGTTCTTAATGTTTCAATGTCAGGAATAGAAGTTGAATTGTTTCCCGAGAAGCATTATCTTACCACACTAAACATCCGTAAATACAGGTGTTTCTAACTTTTTGCTCAAGGAAGGGAGTTTAGTTGATTCAATTCCCTTTTTTCAAGTTATCAGCTGCCGCTGTTTCCTTTAATTATGTTTTACTGAGAAAACAAATATGACTGTGTTGTACTGATTAACACGGTAAAAAGATTCTTAAACAGCTTATAGTCACATTCATTTAAATACAGTGGGATGAAATCGCTTATGTTGCTGATTCCAATCCACTTTGCAAGTTGGGCATTCAATGCGGCCAGCTCGCTTCCAGAATAAAGTATCTGTCCCTTCCATGCACATTACTGATGTCTTTGGCTTCTTGCTTAACAGCAACTGCTTTGATTAGTAATTGGTGCATTAACCACTACAGGTTTTCATTACAACCAGGTGCCTGGGCAGTGGAGGGGGGACAGGAGGGCAGGCAGTGGAGTGACTGCTGGCTGCAGGCAGGCAGAGCAAGTGCCTGTCTGTGTGGTTGCTGGGAGTGATTTTATCCTTTTGGGAGCAAAGCTATTGCCCCAAGCTGGAAGGCTGCAGGGCTATGGTGCCAGACACTAGGTGACACTGCAAGGTGCAGGCAGTGTGTTCTCCATGCTGTAGATGCCTGTGAAGCTGTATGTGAGCAGGGCTCTGGCAGCTCTCTGTGTGCACCTGCCTCGACAGGATGGTGCTGTCATTTGCTAATAGCAGCTTCCAGTCTGTGCCTTACACAACAGTCTGTCTGCTTCAGCTTTTGTCACGAGAAGACAACAGTAAGTTGCTTGCCTATAAACATCTGTTTGTGTGAAGGTCAGCGGGGTGTAGTTTTGAAACAAGGATTGCTCCAGGGCTGTGTGTTTCATTTGCATTATTGTTACAGCTGAATACTTCTCAGGAAAACTTTCATCACATTCAGAGTAACTTTATACTTAGGTCAAATGTGACAATGACATCAAGCTTCCTCTTTGACTGTTTCCCACAGTGACTAAAACATTCTTAACACTAGTATTTGTTTTGATTTGATGTGTGTCTTCCGTTATTGGTGTCTATGAGTTTTTCTGCACCAAGAGTACAAGGATTTTGCTCTAACATTACACTCAGGAAGGAGCAATTCTGTCCTGGTCCCCTCCTCTCCCTACCCTTCTTATTGGTGGGTTGAAGAGCCGGAGGAAAGGACAGGAGGGACTAAAAGAGCATCATGCATGAGATGGCTGCTCTGGAGCCATCCTCTGCCTCCCACAGCCTTCTTGCTGGGAGGATCATTGCATCACTGTGCTCCTTGATGAGGGTGATAGCTCCTGCCAGCTGAAACCATTTGGAATGTGGTGTGGAATCTGCTTTGCTAGTTATAAAAGTATCTGCTGTCATACTATTGTGGTGATCTCAGCTCTATATGCAAATGTACCGTGGATGTCTTGGAATACCAAGTACCATATATAAGTACAATTTTTGAAAGGAATTTGGAGATTTTGTAGATTCCTCAAGCTGCTTCTGGTGGAGTACTTCCTGGGATTGGTAATGAAATCAGTCATTTTGCAACACTCTCCCAGTTTAATGCATGTGGTCTCATGGTGGCAGCTTTTAAAAGCTGTTTGTCTCATTAAAGTTCAGTTAACTCATTTCTGAAATTAGAAACTTTTATGATTAATGACTTGTGGTAGTTTGCTTTAAAGAAGATGCTTGCTAATCAGATCTGGTTTATTTCCCTAAATCACTTCTGAGACTTGCATTATTGCTTTAGTTGTGACACAGTGACAGTGATGCTTGGTACTTCGAGAAAAATAATTGGTAGTGAGGCAATTCGTACCTACAAGATCTGTGTCTGAGGAGCAATTGAAAACTACATGGCTGTAAAAACAAAACACAAGGAGAATGGGTTTTGGTGAATTTTCCAGCTTTAGCACAGAAATTCTCCTTCATTTTAATGGAGGTCTGCCAAGCTAAAAGGCTTAAGATGAGAACTACAAAGAATAGGTGACATTCAACTTGACTTGCTTTCTTTAACCTTTGGTAGTGCCTCTGAACTGAGATGTAAATAACATGGGTGCTAACCTTTCCATTGTCCACACACTCACAACTGGAATCCTGAATCAGAAATAGCGGTTTCACAAACAATTATTTCCAGACACACACGAGTGAGGATGACAGTGCTGGGGGTGTTATTGCTGAAAGGGCATCTGAGTCGACCTGTGTGTTCACAGTGTGGATGCTGGAGTGTGGATGCAGGGTTCAGACTGAGGTGACGCCTCTGCTCCTCCCCAGTCCAAGGAGAGTGTGTAGAGGATTAATCTTGGGTTTTACCACATCTCAGATCAGCTGAGAATGCTGGGACTGATTCTGACAATGTCCCCGATGGTCTGTGCTCTATGGTTTTCAGACTTTATTTCCAGTTGAATTCAAAAGTCTTCATCCTGTGTCTGGGTCCTGTGGTGGTTTGGGGAAATATGCAAGAGGAGATTCCTGTGCAAGATGGCTGGGCTGCAGCCCTGGGCCATACCCTGAGGCTGGCAGGTTGCCCAAGGAGCACTCCCAGCTCCCTTGAAGCCCTGAGCCAACTGAAGCCCTGGGGTCCCTCCTTGAGGCCAAAACCCCCCAAATGCATGTTCATCACTCAACCCTCAGAAGTAAGCATCCAAGTCTCATTTACAAAACAGATTTACCTCTTGTGGGAGGCAGTGATTCCTTTGTTAAAAAAAAATAAAAGACAAAACCCTATCAGAGCCTGGATCTCTAAGATTAGCATTTTCCAAGAGGAAAATATTTTATTTGCTTTCCCTCCACTCCTTTTGTGTCTTTCCCCCCCTCTCCCAATATCTCCTGGTTTGTTGTGATTCCCTATTTTGAAACTGACTGGTCATATCAGGCTACTCCTCTCTGTATATTATAGTGGGATTTTTACGCAATACTTTATTCTGTTATCTATAAAATTACAGACTTGGCCCATGCAGTTGTATTCCACATCCTCCTCCTGCTTTGAAAAGGAATCCTAGAAGCACAGTAAAGCAAGAAGTGTTTGGAGAGTGACTCCCTGAGTATAAATAGCTCGCAAGCAAGAGCAGCACCTGCCATCTTTGATATGTCTCGCACTTCCCACAAATCACTCGTGCATGCTGGGCTTGATCAGAGCTATTGTTTGTGCTAAGCTTCCTCCTACTCCTATAATCCTCCTATTTAAATGGATGGGATATTTTTCACACAGGAAAGATTTGGGGGATACAAATTGCAGCCAAGTATTTTGTAGACATGATATGGTGTGCATGTTCTGCTGAGCGCAGAGAAATGGAGATGTTGAGAAGAACCACACTTTAAATGGAAAGGAGGCAGGTCTTTCAAAAGTGCCTCATGTCACATATTTTGACTCTTATTGCTTCTTTTAAGGACTTGCTGATGCTTTCCAAACATAGCAGCTCTGGGTTTGTGTGAAAGTCTGATTGATAAGATCTGTGGCTTTTGGTGGGCTAGTGGGTGCTGGTCTCTTGCCACGTTCTCCTGGGGCGGTATCGGGCACATCAGCTCCCAGTGTCCTGCTGCCCAACGTGTGCCTGCCCAAGGGATGGTATCATGCTTTGTCACCAACTCAGGTGTTCCCATATGCACTGTTGAGAGGGTCAACAGAGTCACAGCTTTGCATCCCTCAAGGACTGACCTGAGGCAATTCATTCCTAATCACACCTCTGTTGCTGGTGGTGGCTTTGCAAGAGGGACAATCTTTGCCACGGACTGACACCACGGTGGTTTCTTCTACCATGCTTCCTGCAGGAGGGAGTTGAAGCAGAGCACACCCCAGTCCTTCATCCTTCACATCAACACAAGAGGGGTGCACAGTGGTCAGAAGCATCGGGGTAAAGGCTGTGCAAACCCTTATAAACAGGAATGTGTGAAGCTCTTTCCCTTGGAGCAGCTCCCCTGCACTCTGGGGTTGACTTTCAAAGCAAAGCACTGGGTAGGCAGTAAGGTAAGGGTGGTAAGCAGCTGTATTTAATAAAGTCATGTGTCCAGAATATCCTGATTGCTCTTTACAAACATCTAGTTTAATATTTTCCTTTTTTTTTCTCAAAAAGAACCCCAGCAGTGGTACCAATTGTATTAGTTGTACGAAATAAGCTCAGTAAGATCTCCCAGTCCCTTCTCATGGATTTCTATTTATTTCTTTGGTGGAGATGGAGATGTTAGTTTTCCCATGTTGAGCCAATAACAGCAAGCAGAGGAGTTATACTGTTTGGTTCGGTTGTTTTTCTCTCTTAAATAAATTCAGCTCTTTCTGTGAGTTCCTTCTGTAACCTTAGGTTTATGGTCGTGGATTTTCTCTTTCAAAAAAAAATCCTGGACATATTCTCCACCACTGGATAGAATTCCAAGTAGTATTGTTCTGACATTTTCTTAAGATGTTTGCTTTATTGGGCTGTAATGCTGTTTTTTGTTTCTTTCTTTTTAGAATACACCACCTGCTTAGTGTATAATTTAATCTCCTTCAGTTTTATGAAGCCAATAGATGACCAAAAAAAAGATGTCGTGGTTCCACTATGGCTTTTAAAAAAGCATTGTATGTGTAGTTGCATGTTTCAAGCGCTTTGCAAAACAAAAAAAGTCAAGTTGGTATGTCAGGATCTACAAACTCTGGAAACTAACTGTTGACATGACATATTCAGATTGTTCAGCATTTGGTTAGCAGCCTGTTCTGAGAAGCATAGATTTTATCGAACACACTGAGCAAACCACTCAAAAAAACCCACTTCTCTATTGTCATGTTTTCCTTCAGACACAGCCAAGGTTGCTTTTATAAGCTGTTGCTTGTAACTGCTGAAAGGAGAGACATATATGGGGCTTATGCATCCTAGTTAATGTTGTCTGCTATACACAATGTGGCTTAGTTTTCCCTCAAACTTGAAATTGCACAGCACAAGCCTGCTTAAAAACCCCTCACGCTGTGAGAGTTTTCCTGGTCTTCCAATGTTTGATCAGACCCTGAACCCCTCCCCTTTGTGCTGGCTAATATTCTGGTTGAACGAGGCTTTTCTTCCAGTCTCTGCAAGGTGTTACGGAGGACGTGGATAGCTCCTCCACCTGAAAATGTGCTCGGTCAGTGGTGGTGGTGTTGTCAAGTCAAGGAGCCTAAAGAGAGGCGAGGGGCTGGCAGGGGGAACAGTCAGCTGGCGGGCGGGCGCGGGAGGCACTCGCAGGGAAGGTGATGCCGGGAGCTATTTAAATCGGCGGCAGATGTGTCGGTATGCCTGCGATGTTCCTCAAGACGGTTGGGGGAGCTTGAAGTTTATAAACGATTCTGACTCCTGCTAATTTTAGCCTTGGAGTGTTTACAAACAGAGCAGAATTTGTCTCCACTCCTGATCCAGAAGGATTTCAGCCCCATCCCTGCTGGCATGTTCCCTGGAGAAAAACAAAAAGGGATACAAAATAGCAAGAGCTATTAAAAGATGCCGAGGGAGCATTCAGATTGGAAGCACAGAAAGCCAAATCTTGTGGCTATAAATAATGCATCTGCAGCTATCATGGTGTCACCAGAAAGTAGAGAGGATATACACCTGGGGATAATTTTGGAGAGAGAAATGGGGAGCAGGGAGCTGAGCTGAAAGCACAGTTTCTTAGTGGTGCTCCAAGGTGGTATCTAGCAATACCTCAGGAAAAGGCCAAATCAGAATGGCACGATAAGGAATAACCAAGTTGTAGTCACCAGCACTGAGCCCAGGTGCATTCCTGCCTCAACCAAAATGCCATGTGTTGGTGCACACTGGTTATTGCAAACAGCATTCCTGATCTGAACACAATGTTTAGCTACTGCTTTGAAATGACACAAGGGAAAATGTCAAAAAATTCGGTTATATCAACACAGTTCGTATGGAGCTTTAGAAATAGATTTCTAAATACACACAAAAAAGTTTAAAATACTTTCGTTTTCAAAACTACAACTTTCAAGTACAGTTCTTTGAACAGGGAACATCTTGTAAAGTGTTTGTGGTTTTCTACAGTGGTTGAGCAGGCAGAATCCTCCTGGGCTGGTGAGGCAAGGACCTGCACTTGATACCAGTTTGAAGGAGAAAGGCTGTAGCTAAAAGCTCTGCCATGAACAAATCCAAATCCTCTAACGTACCTGAAGTCCGGTTTTTAAAAAAAATCTCCAGGTCATGTGACACTTGACTTTCAGAGCTGAAGCTTTGCTTCTCCTCAAAGATCAAGCTACCTACTAGACCACTACCACAGCCAGCCCCCTGCACTGTAGGAATTTTGTGGGTCAAGGGGACTCATGTAATTCTGTAAAAAACAAAAGGGGAAAGTATTTCTCATTTCTTTGCTTGTGCCCTCCCACAGCACTCTGCCTGTCATTCAGATCAAAACTTGGTTGACACATGAGAAATACCAGCTGCCATCTGATTAAGACATGAGAGGTTTATGAGGTAGCTACGAGTTCAGCTCAGTTGGAGACGTACAGAAGCTGCTTGGTATGGCCATAGTGCCATGACCAGAGGAAAGAGGAGAAATAGTACAGAAGTGTTCAGTGTAATATAGGTGGGCTTCATCTTCTGATCCTGGGTGAGTGCTGAACCTGGATCATGCCTGAGTGAAGGAAATGGCAGAAAAATTCCATCAGATGCTGCTTAAAATTGCTGCAAGTTAAAGAGAACTGAGACAATGGGATGAACTGCATAGAGCTTTAAAGGGGAAGGCAATTCCATGGTGGAAAGGATCAGAAAGTAGCAGAGAGGTAACAGGTTCACATCAGAGTAAGCAACTTATTTTGTGGCTATACAATTATAATGCTGCTTAGTGTGAAAGAGCACGTTCAAATTAGCAGAATATGGCTTGCCTTACACATTGTAGGCTTCTTGCAACACTTAGAACTTTCTTTTAAGATGATTTTCTCGAACTCATTTAATGTCTTTATGTTTTTCCTTCAAGGATTTGCTCTGAACTTTAAGCATAACTGGTTTTTTAGATTTCTTTGAGTCCAAAAATAGGCCTGAAAAGCTAACCATTACATTCCCCTCTCTGTGTCTCAGGCTTGTAAAAATCAAACACTGATTAATTTTTACAATTCTTAGGGAAAAAGTCAGACATGAAAATGTTATCCTATGACATCATTGCATATGCAAGCCTGTAAAAAGGTTAAAGCTCTGCTTGGCAAGTTTCCTTTCAAATATTACTGTATGTTCTTTTCCCTGCTGTTGCTCTATTAGCTCTCTGTGTCTCAAACTCGAGTGTAACTCTAGGGAAGGCTCAGATCAGTCACGAAATGCTCATTGCAGTCTTTTGCGTGTCTATTACCAAATGGCCCAAGGTTTTTAATGTCAGCTAACCCATTGCACTGGGACTTCATGACCATATGAGTCTGCCTCTGGATTCCAGGACCAGATTTAGAATCCTGCACATTCTGCTTCCCCAGCCTCTTCAAATACTGTTTTCTCTCAGATCCACAAAGGCTGGGTGAGATCAGCCACCACTGCCAGTCTGCAGCTTGGGGGAGTCAAACATCAAAGCTCCTGTTTCAGCTCGACTTCAAAACCTTTCCAGTTTTAAGACTTGACCAAGCAGCTAGAAGGAGTTGTAAGAGGAAAGCTGTAATGTGCAGGATGATGAGCTATGTGAAGGAGGGCACTTTTCTTTTTACTTTACACAATAAAAAAGTAGCAAGTGATAGCGATTTGTGCTTCTTGTTATTATGTTCATGAGGGGTATGAGACCACCTTCACCTTTTGACTTGTGCTCTGAATAGCACAAGAACCAGGTCTTTCATCTTTATGCTGTCACAAACTTTTCACCAGCCTTGGAGAAGCCCTGGGCAAAAATCTTTTGACGTCAAGACATCTGGTTTGAGTTAGGATACCAAATGCTTCCTTCATTTTCTTTCACTTCACCTTCTAAAGTTCTGCCTGCAGGTGCCTAACAAAAGCTATCGAGTAGTAACTTTATTTAAGTTGATTATGGTCCCCACTGTCTCCCCTGGAGAAGGAACAAACTACCTGTCATTTTTTGCAAGGACCTGGCTTTGTCTGCTTTGTGCCTGTGTGCACATTCATGCAAACAGGAGCAGGGCTGGATGAGGTGAAGGAAAAGGGTGCACCTTCATTGCATTCTCCCAGGGCAACATTGCCACGTCATATGCTTGTGAAACTATGTCCTTCGTGTTTCCAATGTTACTCAGTTTTAGTGTACTGGTGATAAATGGTTATTGCATGTCTAGAGACTCTGGTGTCAGGATGATGCTGCTGGTGCAAAGGAGATGAGAATTCTTAAACAGTGAGGAAAGGGGCAACCTCAAAAAAAGGCAGGCTGACAAGCACCCATCTATTAGAGGTAATCTGGGTAGGATTTTGAGACAGAAAACTTTTTTTGTATGTTTTTAAGATTTATTTTTTACTTCTCATTATCCTACTCTGATTTGATTGGTAAGACATTAAACTAATTGTTTTCCCCAAGTCGAGTCAGTTTTGCCCATGATGGTGATCGGTGAGTGAACTCTTCCTGTTCTTATCCCAATGTTATATTTTCTCTTCCTTGTCCTGCTGAGGGAAGTGATGGAGCAGCTTTGGTGGACACCTGGCATCCAGCCAGGTTCAACGTGCCACACGATGTATGATCATTATCCCTTCCCAGTAGTGTCTTCTGAGGGTGTCTCTGTTATCAGACTGAATTACTTAGAGAAATTAAACTGCAATCTCCACACAATCCATTAGCTGGAACTCTATTTGCGTATAGCAGTTGGGTTTTGGCAATCAAAAGGAGGAAAATTGTGCACAGCAAGCTGTCTGCCCAAAAAAGATCTTCTGTGTAGCACTTAAGACTGCGTAGGAATAGGAATGGTAAAAATAAGATGGGGATCAAATTAAACATTTGTCAGAACAGGGATGTACCTGCTAGATGATAGGCTGTGTTTTGGCCCTGTGCTTGGTATTTATCTCATCTGTAAATATTTGTGGGTTTTGTTATAACACACAACTGTTAGTAAAGAAGTTTGCCCTGGCATTCCAGTTGAAACAGTGTCAGGCCAGGCAATAAGGAGATGTGCGATGGATCTATTTGGACTGATTTTATAGGCACCATTTCAAAATAGTGGGAACAAAACTAGACACATGCCCGCTTCATTTAGTTATTTTATCAAAATGGAACAGATACCTCTAGATGCCACTATGAATATTGAAATATAAATTGAAATGAGGAGTAAGTACTTGTATTAGTGAGACTTCATCATGTCTGGAATCTTAAATTTAAGGCCTAATCCCGCTCCACCTGAATGTAGGGGGAGTTTTACTTCAGATTTAACTGGGAACATACCAGGAACCATCATGACAATGGTAATTTAGACTTGCTGGACTGCTTTAAAGGCACAGTGTAAGATACCTGCTATATAAAAGAGTAGAACCTGGACTTTTTACAAACCCCTGCCTGCAGAAAAGAGAAAATTTCAACTTGAGCATCAGCCAAAGAACCAAGAAAAAAGTACACTGAGCAGCAATGTCACTACCGCATCTGCATGAATTCCAGAATTCCTCAGGGGATATAAGTCTCTATAGATATTTTACGAGGATAGGAAAAGCATGTTCATGACTTGAGTGTGTGTTTTATAGACAGACCGTACAGCTATTGCACATTAAGCAGCAATAGTTGTGCTGTATAAAAGCACTTACAGTTTACAGTTTCATATTGTAAGTGATACTCGACTTAGCCAAGCCTGTGCCAAGTCAGAACCTTCTGGGAGATGTTCCTGGGGGAATAAATACCCTCAGCAGAGGCACAGCTCCGTGCAGCATGTCAGCTCTGCTGTGCCTGTTTCTAAAGAGCCTCCGTGAGCTGTGAGTATTTGGAGAGCCCAAATATGATCTGCTGTGTGAGTCTCTCTGCTGCAAAAGCCTCATGTTTCACTTCACACTTGGAGCTTGTGAGACCTTGCTGTGCCTGGGGCAATTACATTTGTCCCTCTGGGAAGGAGAGCTTATGAACCATAAAAGGGTATAGATGATGCTCCAACCACTTGTGCTGCCTTGCTTGTTGCCACTCAGTTTAGATGACTGCATCACAATCTTGGGAGGCACACAAAAGGTGTGTAATTAAGCAATTTACTATATTTGACTTTAAATTGTGCTCCCCCAAAGAGACAGTCTTGAATTTAAAGCCTCCCAAGCCACATAGGTGGATAGGGAACACCTAAACAACACTTGCATAGGATGCATCAGATTTCTTTGTATTAAACATCACTAAATCTTCCTCTGGGTATCCGATTTATCTGGAGATGCAGAAATTGCTTCTAATTCAGAAACTCACAGAATCCTGTCAGTGAGAGGTACAGGATCCATGTCAGGACCATGTATAGGTAAGTTTCTGTGTAAGCCTGGCTGTGGTATGTAGCTTGTTGTGTATCACTTCTGTCACCACTGCATCCAACTGCTTCTCAACTTCCAGTATCATAGCTGTGAAGCAACGAGGTGACAATTTTCCCTACTATAGCTGGGAATTGATGCTAAGACTCAGATTCATGTTTAAATATTTGTGAGTTAGTTAAAGAAATTTTGTTGCAAAGCCAAACTTGAAGTGATTTACCTAAAATCCAGAGATGCTCACTTCAAAGGAAAGAACTGATGAGGAAAACTGAAGACTTAAGTCAGTGCCCTGACCACAAATACCATTTCCACTAAAATACTTGAGCCATCAAGGTAGCTTTAGAATTAAAGGCTGTGCAAACTGTACTTGGATTGCAATAAGCCTTCATGCAAATCCCCTTATATTTTGCATGCCTAACATCATGTTTTATTACTGTTTCAACTGACACTTCTAAACTCTGAAAACTAGTAAAGGGAAAAACCAACTCACTTTAAAACAGCAGGCTAAGCTCTCTCTGCCCACCATTAGGTACGATTCTTCTGCAACCTGCTGAGCTGCTGCCTCCTTCCAACGTTTAGTTTGAGTGTATGGGCCTCATTTGGTCAATGTAATAACTATTCCTGTAAAATTTAACAGGTCTCCTGGCAAAGGTGAGAATGGCTTACTTAATGCAAGTTCACTGTCAGCACTAAGCACAGCATTTATCAGTGGCCTCCGGTGCTGGAAAGACCTCAGACCAGAGGTGTGAATTGCCAGTGACTCTCAGCAAAGACACTGCGAATGCCTTGGAAAATTAGGGTCTAAGTTGTATTGGACAGCTGAAATCTCCTTGCTGGGGTTCACTGCCTCCTTCTGCCAGCACTGGCTCAGCTGAACCACGGAATCGCTCCTTCCCCACTCCACTTCCAGCTCTCTAGATTCAGTGATCTATGTTTGACCGGAGAGAAACACACAAAAACGAAGATCAAGTTTTTGATCCTCCTGGCATGTCTCTGAAGTGTTTAAAAAAGAAATCACAGAAAAGGCTGAAGTAAAACAGACTTACATTGAGAGCACCCTAAATCGACCATCATCTGAGGGCTTACTGAATCCTAGAATCATTTACTTTGGAAAAGACCACTGAGGTCACCAAGTCTAACTGTTAACCCAGCACTGCCATGTTCACTGCTAAACCATTTCCCTAAGTGCCACATTTTTGTGGTTTTTAAACACCTCCAGGGATGGTGAATCCATCACTTCTCTGGGCATCCTGAATCTCTATAAAGCAAAGCTGACCCTACCAGGACAATTCCTTGGTTCCAGAAACAGAGCAGAGATCGATGATAGTACAGACAGATGCATGGAGGTCTGGAGGAGCTCTGCTTGAGGACTTGGGGTTCAGTTTTGTGTATTTTTTATTAGAATGTCTTTAATAAGTGCAAGCATTAAGGTCTTCCTGGTGGCACCCGTGATCCTGGCTCTTCATTCGTAGCTAAAACAGCCCTCATTTTCCTCATCGCACCTGATCTCCAGCCACCTGTGTGCACTGGGAACGAGGCTTTATCCCACGCTGTGGCTCATCCTCCACTTAATCAGGGGATGTCCTGCCTCCTGGCAGTCCGGTGCCCTCGCTCGGGGCAGAAGCAGGAGGCGGCCGGTCCCGCTGGTCGCCGTAAGCCGATCTGCCTCCAGCTGTCCCCAGCGCTGGGCTGGAGCAACGGAGGGTGAAGGGGCAGGAATTCGGCTCCGCTAAAAATAGAGGCCGCGCAGCCCCGGTGGCTGCTGCCTCTCCCGGAGACCCCCGGTGCGGGGGTTGCGCTTTTGTGCGCGTTGCCTCTCCCGCCGTGGGGGCAGGATGTGCAGAGGAGTGCCCAGAGGCCACGGGGAGGGCCGTGCCCTGACCATATTGCCTTCCCCCGGGGGTGCCCAGCTCCACCTTGTTCCCTGTTGGTCTTGAGAAATCCACTGTGTCCCCCGCTCCAAACGGGCCATTTTGGGGAGGGGGGGAGGAAGAGATTGGAAGAGTCCGGCTGCCGCACCGACGGGCTCCCCCAGGCACTTCACGGCTCGCCCTTCCCAGCATTTTATTTTGGGCGCTACCGAGTAGGGCCAGGCTCCAAGGGGCGCCAGCTGCATTGGTTTTCTCCTTCCTTCCCTCCCTCCCTCCCTGCGCAGCCTGCGCTCCCTCCCCTGACAGCAGCCCCGCTCGTAGGAAGTTTTGCCCCCGCCAAAGGGGGAGGGGGGGACACGCCGTTTTGTAGCACAGGTGAGGGGACATTTGGCTGCTCTTGGGGGTCCCCTCCTGCTCCCCGAGGGCGGATGGAGGGGAGGCAGGGAGGGGGGGGAGCGCCGTCCCACGCCCCGGGGCAGAGCAGTAGAGGTGGGAGGGGGACGGCATAGGCTCTGCGTGTCCCCAGTTAAAGGGAATGCAGTGCCCTCCTTTTCGCTCCATGTCCCCAGGCCGGCTCTTTGCACTCCCGCGACGGCAGCAACAGGCTGCCGGGCTCGGGACCGGGCGGTGCCAGGGGCCACAGCCCCTTGGCCGGAGCCTCCCCTTGTGAGATAGGGGGTGGGAGCGCCTCCGCAGATGGGGGGGCAGTCCGGCTCTACGCCACCCCCAGCCTTCGATGGGATACCGTCCGGTAGCTGGAGGGCAGCGGGGGCGTGTTGCCTCCTCCCCCCCCTTCCCCCCCGGTACTATTTGGTGGGGAAGGGGATGCGCGGAACCCGGGGGGGGTCTGAGGGGGCAGTTCCAGCGCTCCTTGTTGCCGCGAGCGTAAACCTGCCGCCTCTTCTGCAGTGCCGGGGACTCGCGTCCTCCTCCTCCTTCTCCTCCTATCCGCGGCTGCAGCTCTGGCTGCTCCATCCCGTTATTATTAAGGGAGGATGCGAAAAGACAAAAACCAAACCCCGACACAGCCAAGCAAACAACCCTTCCCAACTCACAGTACCCCCCTCCCCCCGGTCGGTGGGACTTCCAGGACCGGCTGCGCTTCCCTGGCCCTGGGGAGGGGAGGCAGTGCCGGGGAGGCGGGGGAAGGAGGGGGCCGGGGCCAGGCAGACACAGGGAAAATCGCTTTTGTCTCCGGCACGGCGAGCGGCGCAGGGGCTCGGTGCTGCGGCTGCCGGAGCCCCCCGCTCCGCTCCCCGCTCCGCTCCCGCAGGCACCGCGGCGGCGCCGCCGGGCTCCGAGGCACCGCGCCGGGGAGCGGGCAGCTCTCCGGCTCCTCATTTCCCCCCTCCTCCCCTTCTGTTGGTGTTATTTCTGCCTTTTCGGCGTAGAGGATCCCCCCCACGCACGCACGCTGTCCCCCGCCCGAGGTTTCTTTGGGTCCAGCCGGAATCCGCGACGCTCCCGGGGATTTTCCCACCCAAGCTGGGGTCTATGAGCGGGAAGGTGATCAAGCCCAAAGAAGAGAAAGATGCTTCCAAGGGTAAGGCAGGCGCAGCCGCCCCGATAAACCGGCGTGTTCCCCGGCCCGACCGCGGACAGCCCGACCTTACCGGGCTGGGAGGGAGGCACCGCTCCGCCGACAGCCCCGCAGCTCGGGAGAGCCCGGGGCGGGGATCGGTGCCTGGCGTGCGGGGCGCTGCACCGGCACCCCGGCACGGCGGGGCGTGGGGGCCCGGCTCAATGCGGCACCGCCGAAAGTAAGTGCCCCCCCTCTCCCCGCCGAGGGGGGTGCGGCTCCCCTGCCGCGGGCCGGGGGGTGCTCGGCGCTGCATCGGCCCCGGCTCCGGCCGAGGCGAGCGGAGCGGGAAGACATCGCCATGGAGACGCGGAGCCGGGGCACCGCCGGGGCCGGGGGGTGACCCCCCAGCTGGGGCTGCGCTCGGGGGGGTTCCCCCACTCCGGTTCGCCCCCGGGACCGGCGGGCGCTGGGGGCATGCGGGGGCGGGGTGCATGGCCTGGGGGCTGTGCTGCACGCGGGGTGTCCCTGTCGCGCTGCATGGCCCGCTCAGGGGGCACGCACAGGTGGCGGTGCCCCCCTCTGTCGAGCCCCCATCCCCAGCGCGGGGCTGTAGGGGACGTGCGGGAAGGGGCTGGTGCGGGAGCGCTCCGTGTCCCTCCAGAGCGGTGTTCCTGTGTGTTCCTACATAAATCCGTGTGTCGTCTCAAATGTCCATCTGGGTGGCAGGCTGGGGCTGGTGAGGTACCCGGTGAAGGGTATGGGCCGGGCCTCCCCTAAAGAGGGAAAACCTGCTCCGTATTTGCTAGTTTTATGAAACGTGATGGGCACTTCCCTGGCATTTACTTTTTTAGCAGCCTGAGAGGCCAAATCAAAACAATTCATCCTTTCTATTCTTTAGAAAAAAACTTTTTGGTTTCTTGATTTTGAAAAAGTTTGTTTAACGCTTTTGAGTTGTTTTTTTTTAATGCGGGTTTTCTATCCCCCAACTCTCTTTCCACTTCTATGTTATCCTTTGACCAAAACCTTAGCGTTTGCATCGGATTTTTTTTTTATTATTATTTTTCACAGCAACACAAGTTCACCACTCAGTTGCATTGCAAAACCTTACATTTTTCTATATAAATAATTTTTTTGCCTTTCGTTATCTTCTTTGAAGTTGAGTTGTGGTGTTGTTTTTTTTTTTCGTTTATGGTGGCCTTATTGCCTAAATTATGCTTTAAATAATTTATTAAGCAATGCAGAACAAAAGATTTCTGTCTTTCTGAGGAATTACTTTGCATGATTTAGAACTGTGTTGTAATCCTAAACAAAAAAAATTTGCCATACTTATGCTATGCTTGCTTGAAAGCTTGTTTCTTTAAGTAAAGTGTACATATTCCATTTTGTGCTATGATTACAAGTTCTAATGACACATTGACTTCACGTTTGAAATTGCCTGTGTACAGGTTTTGGCACATGTATGTTTCAAAACATTGGGACAAAGGCATTTGTATCTGCTGTTAGTGAGTCAGTAACGACTTAGACATGTGAGGCTTTGATTTCTGTGGTGACAGTGTACCAGAAGGTGTATATTCTGAGACTCCCAAGAAAAGCAGTTGATGCTGATCCTCTGCTTCCAGGAGACGCTGGTACACTCCTTGAGCTTGAATAAAAACTTTCTCCGTTATCACCAAGGGAAGAGGCAGTTTTAGATACAGCAGGAGGAGCCGGTACTCCTATAAGGTGGTTTGGTACTGCTGTGGGAAAGTGAGTAATGGTTAACGTCTGTGAAATACGCTTTTAAAAGGCTCCAGGTACGATGATAAGGAGGTAGCATTTACCAGTTAATATATAGGCTGCATGGCCTTCTTTAGCCTCCTCTGTTGTAGACGAAAATAGGAAATGTTTTTTGCTCTGAACCACCTGAATTTCCTTTTGGTGTTCTCGAGTGTTATTGTTCTCAGTGAGAACGTTTAATTTGGATTTAGCATAGTAAAAACAGGCTGTGATGGGTGGGCTGTTGTTTGATATTGTTTGTTTGTTTGTTTGATACAATGAAACAGTAATTTGTCTGGAAAGGATGGTACACCATTTCCTGCATTTTTCTGCAGCTATACAGTGGCACTGGAAATACTTCAGTCCTGAGAGAAACATCTGTGTTTTTGAGTTAGTTAGTCCCTTTTTCAAAGAACAATACAATCACATTTCATGTAAGAGTAGCTTATTGTGGTGATATGTTCATATATCCTACATTCTGTAAGATATATGATGTAATTTTAATACCTGCTGTAAGTGCAGGTGTCCCGGTTATATTTGCATAATAAATGTGGAGTACTTTGTCAGTGATAGCAGTGTCAGCTTTTCTTACTCCTGAAGCTTTCTTATGCGTTACAGGTTGTGCATCAGATGAGACTTTGCTGTAGTTCTCTACAGAACTTGAGGAGGGCCATATTCAGCCCAAATGTAAAGAGCTGCTTTGTGTAAATTGTTAAATGGCACTTTCTGCAATCAGCTTTTGTGGTGGGCCTTTGTAGAAAAACTTGACTTATACAGAACCTTGAAAGGCTGTGGATTTTGGTAGGAGTCAGCACAATCCAGAGCAAGTACTTACTGTCTTGCAGTGGGTATTTTCAGTTAAATTACCCTCTCTCATAAAGCCTGTGGTGGCATCAGTGGAGCTGCACAGGTGCAATAGAAGTACCAAAATCCGTTTTTAATTAAATAGTTGTGATTTTTCACTTCTTTTCCAAAGCCAAAGAGGAAAGTAACTGCTTGCTTCAGAGTCTATTGGTTCCACTTACAAGTCCTGCCTAGAAAACCCAGTGATGGCTGTTTTGCTCAGAAATTGGCTGCTTTTAAAACTGGCTGTGGATGTCTGAGAATTAACTATCCCAATCTAAATAAAGCTCCTGGATTAACCTAGCGAAGTTAGGGACGTGCACCTTAACTTTCTGCAAGATGCTGCCTTAACTGTGAATGTAGCCTATAAGATTTTTTTTCCTCCATTTTTTTTTTAACTGTGTGAGTGTTAGGGAGGTGCAGGATGCCATAAACCCATGTAATCTGCAGGCTGTTTTAAACAGATAGATTGGCAGCACTGCTGCTGCTCCAGAGTGGTGTCTGTGGTAGCAAACAACTTGTTCCAGAGAGCAGCCTTGTCCCCTCTATATTGGTGATTTCAAGCATGGGGTAGGTTTCCGTGTCTCTCCTCAGTCTGCATTTGCTCTGGGGTTAAGCAGGAGTATGAGAATCTGTGTAACACCAGCTCAGCATCCTGCAGTGGTCATCTGGTGGTTGGTAACAGCTCTTCTTCCATTGTAGTAATATGCTCAGGAAATTCCCCCAGGCAGCAGAACAGTTCCCACCAACCAGGTTCTTTTCCTGCCACATAGCTGGTGTAGGGAGAGCCATGTGTGTGGTAGGACAGGTGACTTTCCCCAGCTCTCCCTGAAAATGTTTTTGCTTTGTGCTTTGAGAACAGTATATGGAGTGTCCCCAGCGATCCCTGGGGCTATGTCAACACACATTTGAATGAAATATTTGCTAACCTTTTATTTGGGGGAGAGGTGTGGGGCAGTAGAAGAATACGGGGCATTAGAAAGGGAGCCGAGACATGCTGAAATCCCTGTCCTTTGGATCTGGGCCTTAAAGAGCTCGTGCTGTCTAGTATTTCAGCCAGACTCTTTCCAGAGGCTGCTGTGCAGTTTGTGTGACTCTTCTGAGGAAAACCGAGAGACAGAGCAGAGAGTCTGAAACTAAATCTGAGGAATGGATTAATCTGCATTTGTTTTTCTTTTTACCTGTGGGATCATAATACTATTGGCTTCCCCATCAGGGCATCACGGGGTGTCTTTTCCTGTCACCATGTTGTCACCACAAGAAACTTTGATTGCTTTGTCCAAATGTCTGGTAATTTCAGCCATGAGCAGTGAGAAAGTGCAGAGTATATTTTCTTCTCCAGAAAGCTAAATAGGAGTATCTTTGAAGCTGAAAGCTTCTAATCTGAGAGGAGTGTATTGAAATAGTGACAGTAACAGTGAAGACTTTGGAAGTACAGGTACTATTCTATTTCAGTGACAGCAGAAAACAAAGCACTTAGAGAAATCACTTGGCAGGAAAAACAGAAGTCAGAATTTTGAGGTATCTATTACTGCTTTTCCTGGCATTATGGGAATATAGTATAATGCAGCTTATGATTGAAAGGTCTGGAGAAAAGCCGACAAAAATAAAGAAGCTGATCTCAACAGTTATATTTCTATAGTACTGAATCATGAGAAAGTAACTTACTTCAGGGACTGAAGAAGAGCAGCATGTAAGCTGACCACGTCTTGGTCTGAGTCCACGGAATCAAAATTAGCAGCAAGTGCAGACCTGTGTGAGAAGGGGGAAGGGAGCACAGCACTAACAACCTTAACTGCTGCTTGGGCAGCTCAGGTGGGAGGCAGGGCGTTTCTTTGTCTTTTTGTCAGAAATTTGGGTGCCAATTCTATTGCGTGTCAGATAAGCCCCACCAAACTTCAGCAGCAGCTGCAGTTTAGGGTATGAACTTGAGTATCCCTTCAGGCAGATGTTTGGCAGCAGTAGACTGGGTCTTCTTGTGGTCAATTGGTGCTATTGATTTGTGCGTCAGAACTTGTGTTTGTATTATAAACGTTTAATGACACCAAAGAATGAGTAATTAAACTCAATGCTTTTGTTTTATTCACTTCACACTAGAAATCCCCGTGCCTCCTGTCTGAAATTTGAGATTGCAGATTCACTTTGAATGGATGCCTTCATTGCCCACTGGAAAGTGACAGCCAAAATCTGAGGCATGACCCACCCCATCCTGGATGGTAATGCTTCAGGTTACAATAGATACTCAGCTTCTGGCTGAGGTCCTGAACCATTCAAAATTCCCATTGACACCAGTGGGAGTTCTCTGTGTCTGCCTGTGGCATTGCCTCTGATTAGTGGGTGGTTGTTAATGTGTCCATGCTTAGAATATTTACAGTAACTACCTCCTGTTATGACTCATTATCTGTGACTGATTTTTCTACCACAAACTAGAGTAACTCTTTATGAAGGATAAATTTATAAAAGAAATATCCTTCCCTCTAAATCCAAAGACAATGGTCCCTCATATATGACAGTAAAACACTAGCAATTAAAAAATGGAAGTGGCCTTGATATCAAGATGCCAGCACATTTGTGCCAATGCTTTGTAATGGCTTTCAGTGTTAGCTGAAGAAATCCACAGTAAGGCAGGATTTTCAGGGACAAGCTCCAAACTCGGGTTTTTGATAGTGTTGGTTCTCACATGGCTGCTGCCTGTGCCAAAGAACTCGTGTTGCATGGAAGGTAGTAAAAGGCAAGTCATCTTTTTTTGCTTCTAGAGGAAAACTTAATAATAGTTGCTTCTTGGCAGATGCCAAATCTCATCTTCAGAGGAAAAACTCCTGGGCAGATGAAGCCTGGAGGATGAGTAGCCCCATGGAGCATTGCAGGGGACTGCAAAGGGGTGACCATCAGCATCCACAGCAGATGCCTGACCCATGCAAAATCATGCATCTCTGGTCTGTGGCCACCCACAATATGCCGGAGACTTGTCATCAAGAAATGTATTTGTTCCATTTACTGTGATTTCCTGCAAGGCACTGGTCTTACCCCAGTGCTTTGGGAATTTTGTGCTGCAGTGTAGCCTTGGGTCAAATGAATGTTAATTTTCTTCTGTTCTTCATGTTATTGCTATAGTGTGTTGAGGAAAAGAGATGGATCCAGGGTGTATGAACCACTTTCTCAGGAGCAAAGACTTGGCAAATCCTGTTCTTAGTCTCCTCACTGCAAGCAGTGAATCTATGCTTTTATAATATCCTCTCTGAATCTAGATGTGTGCTTAGTCTGTGTACAAACAAAACATCTGTGAATCTGGGAGGAGGACAAGCTTGGCATCGTAGACAACCTACAGCTGAGCATTTTCAGACCACGATTTTTGTGTTTCTGTATATTGGAGAGGAACTTCCCTGTTGATTACTGGATGCTTTCACAGCTTCAGTGATTTCAGATATATTTTGTGGGACTGAAGCTTTCTTAGGCACTTGGATCTCTCTTAGTTGAGCCTGTCTGTAGGGTCTCTGTACCCCGAACAGTGTTTTTCTTTCCTCAACTTTGTCTTTTTGCCTAAAAAATTTCCTGTTTTTCCCAAAACCCGTCTTGGCCAAGCTTACATGAAAAGACATGTTTAAAAACAAAATGAAACAACTAAAGGAGTATGTTATTTACAATAATCCTTTTATTTTTGTGTGGTATCTTGGGTAAAGGATTTCCTTGAATTACCTGGTCTGTTTTCTTGCTCAATATTTGTATTGTTTTGCTGAGAGAAATGAAGGTGAAAATTTGAATTGCACCCTCAGGCAGGTAGCAATTCAGTTCTTTTCATGAAGAGAGTGTAAAGGGGGACTGTTCTCCACTTAATTAGTTTTGTGAGAGTGATGTATAAGGCAAGGTCAGTGCTAAAGGAAGAAAGGGCTGGCATGGATTGAACGCTGCTTACGTTGTTTGAATAATTAGAGCATCACTCTGAGCTGGGAGGGAGCAGAGGGACAGAAATGAAGCAGGAAGAAGAGATATGCCTGAAATAGCAGTTGAATTGTGATTGGTCTGGGTTGCATTACACGTACACTGTTCAAGATTAACTAAATCTGAACTGGTGGCGGTTCATTACCTTTGATACTGTGGTTGTGGTTGTAAGTGAAATGAAGATGTATTTATAGAGATCACTCTGTTCTGTGGCCTAGGTAATCTCTAGATGCTTTTCATCTGAGGTTGACATAATTGATATAAGGCCCCGCTTGTTGCTTTAAGAATAAATTGTTTAACAGGTGCTTAATATTTTTGATACCCGTCCTTTTAGTTATCACCCAATTTAGGATGAATTCCTTTTGTGTTAGCGGGATCAGGTCAGAGATAACGCATCATGTAATTCTCATCTGATCGGAGTGGTCCACAGGCATTTGCTGGCTTTTGTAATGTGACGACTTCATCTCTGTTCATCACTCTTGGATGCCAGCACAGGGGTTCCAGACAGTGCTGTACTTCTCTGGTGGACTTCCCTCTGCCTGTTTGTGTAAGCTGTAACAACTGAGACTGGCATCCCAGAGGTGGGATTTCATCAGCAGTAGTAGCATTACCCATCTGATTGTTCTGCTAATCTTCTCCCTCCTCCATCCCCTTAAAACACACTTTGCCAAGAGAGAAAGTGCTTATGTGGTGGGTTGACCTTGGTCACTCAGCACTCTCTTGCTCACACTCCTCAACAGGACAGGGGGAAAAAATGAGACAGAAAAGCTCATGAACTGAGATGATAAAGATGGGGAGATCACTTACTAATTACCATCATGGGCAAAACAACAATGATTTGGGAAAAACTGATGATTAAAATAGAGTTGGATGGTGAGAAATATAGACAAAAACTTGGATATCTTTCCCACTCCTCCTGCTTTTCCCGAGGGTCATCTTTACTTCTCTATTCCAAACTCCTGCTCCTCTGCCCTAGCACTGTGGGGAATGGGGGTGGTGGTTGGTCTGTGGAAGCTCTCCTCTGCCACTCCTTCCTCCTCACGCTCTTCCCCTGCCCCAGTGTGAGCCCTTCCCATGACCTGTAGTCCTTGGGATAGACCTGCTCCAGCACAGGCTCTCCACGGGCTGTGGTTCCCTAAGGCATATTCACCTGCTCTGCTCTGGTGTCCTCCACCTGTTCCCCCTGTAGGGAGACCACAGGCCCCAGTATTTTTCTTGGTTTCCAACATGTTTTCCCAGAGGCACCACCGTTGTCGCTGCCAGGCTGGGTGAGGCTTTTGTGGAACCTTCCAGAACCGTTTGGAATGTGCTGGAACTCTTGGGGCAGCCCCTGTTCCCACCTCACAGAGGCCCCTGACGATGACACCTGGGCACCAACACACAACTCAGCTGCACAGGGATGTGGTGACAGCCAGGGCTTGTGGCTCAGCCTCAGCATCTGGTGAGGAAGGTAATGGGCTGATTGCCCTTCTCATTAGAATGGGCCAAGGAAGAGGAATTAGAAAGTTCCCTCTTCCTCCTGGAAGCAGGTAACGTTCCTGTGTGTCAGTGGTTTCCCCAGGGACTGCAGCTCCTTGAACAGAGGAGGGGGTGATGGCCATCAGCTCTGCAATTCCAGCAGGTTCACACAGGTTTTATTTATTTAGTTGAATATAGAAGTTTAGGGGTTCTGAACCACTTTCTCCTGCCCCCCACAGCATGCTTATTCAAATCCAGTGGTAATTAGCACTCATCTGGTTTTGTTTGACTTTTCCATTAATTTTGGGTGTGGGATCCCAGAATGGTCCAGGTTGGAAGGGAGCACTGGAGCTCATGTAGTCCAACCTTCCTGCTCAAGCAGAGTCCCCTGAGCACATTACTCAGGACTGTGTCCAAATGCATTTTGAGTATCTCCAGGGAAGGGGAATCAGGAACCCTCAGAGATTTTCCTCTTCTGTTGTAGATGACTTTTTCCTCAAATTTTAGAAATTTCTGATTTTCCCTTAATGAAGGGGAAAAGTCCAGGACATTCTTTTTTCTTGCATAAAATAAGAAAGATATAATGTAAAGAAAGTATGAAAGAACCAGAAAGGAAAACTAACAGGAGAGGGGCAGGGAAGAGAGCCAATAGAAGGGAGTGATGTAGAATGAGCTCCAGGTAACCCACAGCACCTCATCAGTTCACACCCAGCCTTGCACGCTTTTAACCTGCCCAGCAGACACATGGAGAGAGAGATTTCTTCTGATTTTGGGTTTTCAGGCATTTTTTCAGGAGTTATCAAAAAGATGGTAGGTACCTTTTTTTCTTTTATCCCCACGTGCATCTCTAAGTAGTTCACTGGTACTGGCCACAATGTTCAAGTATCATAGGCTGGATTTACTTCCATACATTTTCAATGTGCTGTCAAATTGCTTACACAGAAACATTTTTGCTTTGGATTTTACATCTGCTGTGAAGTTTTATGCAGCTATCTTTTATGTTCAGTGGACATAGGAATTTCTTATGTTACTCTTATTTCTCAGTTTGCCCACCTTGTGCTACAGTGCTCCTCGAAAATGATAAATTTTTTAACTGTAATTATACACAGTGCTCTGAACTTCTGTCACTTACACTTTGTTCCTGTGAGTGCTGCAAGAGAATAAGAAACTGTGATGGTCTCAATTGACACTGCAAACCATTGTCACTTCTTGTGGGGTGCAGATCTGGAATACCTGAACCGTGAAAGTCTTTCCTAGTGAAATAAAGATGTGGTGGCATTTCTGGGAATTGTAATATTGGTGGGAATCACAGGCCTATGCATTTCCTGGGGGAATCATGATTTGTAATTGTTTGAGACCTTCAGGTGGTGCGGGTACTCCTTCCTACCCCATGCTGCAGATGTTGAAGTAGTATTTCTTCTCACTGTAAAGAGGAGAAAGGTCTCTGCAGCCATACTGATGTACAGTCAGTGCAGGTTTGTCATGTGCTCTGCTTTACTTTTTCTTCTCATCTTGCATACCAGTGACTGAACGTTCAGAGCTTGCCAAAAATAGCTAACTGTTTTCAAGTGATTGGATGAGGAGAACTGGAATGACTTTCATTTGCTGCTCTTCTCCTCTTCCCCCTCTGCCCCACGTTTGCTTTCTGAGGAAAGGATGTTATTTTTTTATTTATTTCGGTAGAAGTCAATAAAAGGTGGTAAAAGTGAGATAAGTCTAAAGGGATCAAAGAGCAAGTCTGTTCTCAGTGACATAATGGGAAGGCTACAGCAGCAGGAAGTCAGCAGTCTGACTCCAGCGAGTCCCAGGAGCTGAGAAAAGATTTCTGGGATGAAGTGTGGCCTGTTTCAGATCCACTCCAGTGTCAGGATATTTCCTGGCCAGGGAGGGTGATAAAGGAATGTGTCTGGTTTAATGTTGGAGTTTGGCAGGTACCTAGCCTGTTAAGCATATAGACCTGTGTTACTTGGCCACTGGGAAGCAGCATCTTTGATTTCTTTAGCTGGAAGAGGGGTTTGGGTGTTTGTTTTGGGGTTGGGTTTAATGCTGCTTGAGTTTGTTTTTTTTTTCTTTTCAGAATATCAGTGGAAAAACCAGTTTTCAAGTTCTGTTAGTACAATTGTATCTTTGGGAGGAATTTCTATCACGTGATTTCTGGGGTGTTGTGAATAACAAACATATAAACAATAGTCTTTTCATATAGGGTGCCTAGTTGGTAGACAAAAGGAGGGAAAGCTTTGTAGATAGTAATGCAGTAACTCATATACAAGGAGAGAACAGCATGGAAGATAGGAGGAGGGTAAATTTGTACTTCTTCCTAGTAGTTCATTTAAAAACAGTTGAGGTTCTTGCTAAGGATACCTGATTTAAGTGGCAGCAATGAATGAATGTAGAGGAGAGCAGGATTGTGCAAAGCTGTGAAAATTGTCAGTTATTTTCATGGCAACTTTCAATGTTTAAACATTTGAATTTGTTCCCCCACTGGACATATGCAAAACTTCTTTGAAGTTACTCAGGAAAAATAAGCACACTGGAACTATTTTAAGGAAAAAGACCTGTCAAGTCTTCCATCTGTGTCCTTGTTCCACCCTTGGTCTTAAAAGGCCTCCTGTCAAAACTGGGATGTTTTTGCAAGACTTTTGAGTATGATCAGAAAAATTACTCAGGCGCTTCTGAACAATGTTAGGAGTAGATTTTGAAAGATATAACAGTAAAGAAAAAAAACCCAACAACCAAAACCACAATTTCAAGTCAATGGCATGGAGGATGGTAGGAAATTCTGCAGCAAGGTAGGGAGGGTTTGTGTATGTGCCTTTTGGACTGGAAGTGTCTGGTTTTATTTCACTGCACATTTGATAGTGAAGGATGAACTTCCAATTGCTTTGTGATTTGCAGAATGAATAAGAGATGCCAGGATGAGAATGGAAGGGGGAGAAAGTATGATGGAGTGACAGGAGAAAGCAAATTCCGTGAAACTTTGAACGGTAGAAAATTAGCTTTGAAAAGGCTCTGGAGAGCACAAGGAAGCTGAAAAATGTAATGGAAGAGGAGATATTATGGGCGTAATTTATCACTGTTTCCGGGAGTGTAATGATAGCCTGGCTGGGTATTTTCTCACTGTGGAGTGTGGATTTGTGAGGTGCAGAGAAGAAGAGATGGGAATATCTAAGGCAGGAAGTGATCAGTGGGAGTTTTGAGGGAACCGGGGTCCAAGGGAGAGATGAAGTTAGCAGTGATATAGAGGTGGAGATAGTGAGGCACAAGGAGGAAAAGGAGCTCGTGGATTTGCTGCATCTCCAGGGCTTTCCATATGGGGACCAAAGATATGTGTTTGTCATCACTGTTGGCAGGAGCTGGCAAAATCATTAGCATTTGAGACGCTGAAACTGTTGCAAATACTGAACATATAAAGAAAAATACCTTTGCAGACCAGGTTAACTGGTTGAGTTCATTGCCTAAGGATGTTTTCTACCAGTTGGGTGTTTTTCAGATTGTCTGAAAAGCACACAAATTGTAAAGTGGCAGGAGAGGCTGAAAATATAATCAAGAGAGACAGAACTGGGCTTACAAGTGAAAAATAAATAGTTAAATATCTACATTGGAAATAGAGGAGGGGAGACCCAACTCTGATGTGCAATGATCTAGTCAGTCAGAGTTTAAGGATCTAAAAAAACTGGTCCGATTTTTCACCTTTTCAATTTACTAAACTGGGAATATGTTTGTGATGCTTACTAAAATCTATATATCTTTGTTCAAACACGCAAAAATGAAACTTTTTGTTTATATGAAGTCTTCAGATTATACTCTGCCTGTGCTTAAGTTTCCTGGTTTTCATTTACCATAGGAAAAAAAAATCTATCCTGGACTTGCACCAGGTTGAGACAAGTGCTGTCCTTTAATAACTAGTCCTGTGAAAGCCCACATGTGGCACCGGTGTCAGTGAGCCTTGTGACCCCCAAAAGTGAAGTCTGGAATGACTAAATTTACTAATTGTCTGGGATTTAAAGGCAAAATCTTTCTTTCACTGATAAAGCAGCTTAAAAAAATTTAGGCACTTGAGTTACCTAATAGCATGAACAGGGTTAACTTCTGTGTTAGTATTGGAAGCAAAAAATCCCCAACAGCCCTGTCTTTGGAACTCTTAGCAGTAATATCAGGCTGTAGTGTGAAAGCACACAGGTTTGACAGACTAAAACACTGCAAAAAGACTTGACAATCTGTCCTGCAAGGTGCCAAGCATTTTTTTCCTTTACCAAAAAACTGTTAGCACTCTGGTTTGGGCCTCCTATCAGCGAATGTCATATATTCTTGTCATGTCATGTTCCCACTATCACAAATTCTTACGTTAAATGTATTTCAGAAGGAGCAATTGAGTGTGGATGAGGAAGTCTGAGTGAGTGACAAAAGGCTTATAAAAGAAATCAAGAAAACATAGCACACTTTCATCCCTCTCATTCAAACGTGTGTGAATGAGGTGTTTGTCAAGGCAGTACCTCTGTCACTAAGAAAAGATAAAGCATCACTCTTTTTTCATAAAGTTGTGAATATCATTGCTGTTAATTCATCAGCAAATTCTTATGCTCAGCGGGAAACACCCAATTCTTTTATGTGTCTTGTCTTAAAGCGCTTTGGCCTTCTCAGTCAAACTGTTTCTATTACTGCTTTAAACATTTTAAACTATTGCTGTGCATGGGACGCGTGTTTGAATAGGTACTGGTAAGAGACTTCGATAGCTCATCTGTGTTTATTTGGGTGACACCTTATAAGGGACAGAACCTGAACCAGTACTGTCTTGTCAGGTTAGATTGAAACATGATTTGTGCTGCTCAGTATCAGCCTTGCTGAATAATATCCTCAGTGGGAGCATGACATGCTTTGCGTTTCATAGTGCTGACCGCTGTTGTGATGAATATTTTAAATGTTTGATGTCCTTTTCGTTTTTTCTTTAGAAAAAGCGTTGGGGTTTTTTTGGTGTTGAATCAAAGTTTTGTTTTGAAATAAACCTGACAATTGCTAGAATAAACTGTAACTTTTGTATTAAGGCTCGATTTTGCAGGATGGTATTTTGTGTCTAGAATGAATTGCTGTGATAGTTCCAGCAAGTTTAATAGAGACTGAAGAAGTACGTAAGAGAAACAAATTCGGTTCTTGAAATCTGATCTTGCAACAGCAGAAAACGGTGTTGGTGAATAAAAAGGGAGCAGAATCCTGTGTTCAGTTTGCCTCCCCAAAGATCGCCTGGAAGATGCTGCAACTGAAACAGTGTGGGATGAAGTTTTACCATGTACTGTGCTGGATGGCCTTGGAGACAGCTGCCACTTCTCAATTCCTCTGTATTATGGTAGTTTGTGCTTCAAAATTTGGATTTGAGAATGATACTATATAATTCAGTCTCCTGCATTATCCTCATCTTTATTATTATCCTTTCTTACTTATGTTTTACCTTTATTCACAAGCATAAGGATTATTGACTGAAAGGTCTTGATGATTAATATCTTGATAAATATGGTGTGAATAGTCTTTAAAAGGTGGTGGCATCAATTTTTGACTCCATCTGTCTAATACCACCACAAAGTACGGAAATGTTAGTTCTGTGTGTGTTTTCTATTCAGTATTCAGATCTGCAATGTGCTAGAGAATGTCTCTGTGTTTTACCATGTAGAGAGAATGGCTGATGCTTTATAAATTCAAGCTAATACTACTGTGATTAGTTTAAGTTTATTGCCAGATAAACAAGATCTTTCTGTGGAGCACGACTGTATTTGTAGGCTTAATACCCTGGCTGCACTGACATGAAAAATCAGTGGGTTGGCTGATGATTAGGCCCAGCTAACACAGCATCTCAGAGCACCAGGTGATTTGAAGCTTACAACTGAACTGGGGGATGAAACCAGATCTGCCTTTGTTTTTGAACTTTAAAATCTCATAGCAATGAAGCAGGCTGCCCTAGTCTGCTCAGCTTTATTTTCCAAGATGTAATGTATTCCTTGCTCAATGACTTGAGTAAATCAATTAAAATTCTGTGTGTGTGTAACAAGGCTTTGACGTAAGCTAATGGATCAGGACAGGCAGGCATATGAGAAAGGCATGGGGCAGATCTTAAAGCAGAAGGCCAAAACTTCATGAGCTTTCTTTTGATATGGTGTGGTGGTAGCTAAATTCCCATCTTCTGTAGTAACAGGCTTTTCTCTGAGTGCTGTGGTGTTAAACACTCATCTTTGCATGCATGCAGGTTAGGTTTTTTTCAGCCTGTCCTAGAGGAAACAGGTCATGTCTTGTTCCTTTCACCTTCATCTGGAAAAGAGGTTAAAGAAGGGTATGTGTGAAGGCAGTCTCAAAATGCAAAGGCTTTCAGTAGTAGTCCATGTCTTTCAGTAGGCTAATATGGTTCACTAATTATTTCCTACACCTTGGCTAACTTTGAAAACTGGTCGTTTTACAGTTTCTCTGCCTCTGTGGGATGCCGTATGCAGCTTGAGATGACAAACATGTAAATCCTTCCTGTGCTCCTGTAAGGAGCATAAATCATAAGGACCTACTTTAGATCTGCCTAAAGCACGGGAGAGTTCGACAAACAGGGAATGAGCACCTTGCCAGGCTTTCCTGCAAAGAAAAGGTCCTTCTTTACCCCCAGAACGGGCAGTTGGTGTCTTGGCTCACACAGGGTGTCTGCTGCCGGGCAGGGGAACGGCTGCTTGTGCTGCCCAAGCAAGCACATGTGCGTGAGAAGTGGCAGGAAAATCAGCATCTGTTAAGGACCCAGCCTTCCAGTTCATCACTCCATGATATTTTTAGAGTTGTAATAGTTCACTGCCCTTGCTTTTCCTCCCCAGGAAAATGATATCTTTGCTCAAGCCGCATGTGAACTATTGGGAACTGACGAGTTGTTTGTGATCCTGAATCCAAAGTGAGGGCAGGTTTCACTTGCTGCAAGCTCTTCCCTTTCAGGTCCAGAGGAAGAGCTGATGAAAAGCAGTGTTGCCAAATCTTATTTTTATCTTCTGTCCTATAGTGGTGGTTTTGTTACTGTTGTTTGATAATTTTTTGTTGTGGTGGTGGTTTGTTTTTTTTTTTATTTGGTCTGCTTCTGTCAGGGGTCACATTCTGTCAGAACAGCATCGTGCTGTGTTTTTTTTCCTCTTGGTATTACTTGGTGGCCTAGCCTGGACAGGTAAGTGCCTTGTGGCTGATGTATCCATGCTGTTAATGTGACTGGCATGTTGCTGTTGTTGCGAGGTGCCTTGTAAAATAAGCACATTGCCTTGGGCAAAATTAATTTCTTGGTATTGATATAGTTATTGCATTGTCTCCTCCAGCCCCTTGCAGATATTGCTGTTGTCACATTAACTACATCTTATTGTCCTGGACAGAGGCAGCTGAGGTGATTCTGTAATGTAGATGATATATAGATACTTAGAGTGTCCTTAGTAGACTCATCCCATGGCTTGATGTGCCAGTTACCAATCTGGTGGAATATTTCTGTTTGGTTTAGTATTAATAATCCCAGCCTTCCTGCTCTGCTTGGTTCGTGAGAGGACTTGTTGTCCATGAAACATCCACAGTGGTCTGTTAAAGGTGCTTTTGCCACATGCTGATTGAAAACATTTTTTCTGACAACATTTGGTTTAAACTGCTATGAAAAATATTCTTTATTGACTAAGTGTCTATGAACCTTTATTTTTTTGTTTCCTTTTAAGTTTTCTCTCATCCTCCTGGTTTTATTCTTGCCCTGAGCAGGGCTTGCTTTCAGATAGTCATGGGAAGTTGATGTAGATCCTGTGCCCATGGTGTGGACCAAAGTCTCTTGTCTTTGCTTCTGTTACTATTAATGCCTTCCTCCATCTCCTCCAGCCCCTTCCCTCCTCATACTGACAACTGAATTGGAAACCAGCTGCAACTCTGCTCTAGCAGCATTTTTCCTGAGGTCCTAACAATTGACTAAAACTGACTCAGATCATGATTTTAATTGGTTTGATTTTTGCCACTGGGTTTAGAACAAATGAGTTATTTTAGTTCTTTTTCCTCCTTGGTCAATTTTATTAATCTGTCCATGGTTTTAAAAGCCTCAAAGACTTTGATTACAGAGAGGTAAATGTTTCAGAGTGGCATTTGGTTTCTACCAGGAAACAACACTGCCTTTTGGACATGCAGAAAATTACCAATTTGAGGGAACGTGACACCTATTGATTACTGTAAGAGGTAGTTTTTCATGTAAGAGTGGAGGCATTTAAATACCATTTTTTACTTTGGTTCTAGTTGTACTACCTGCGATATTTTTCTCCTTGGACTGCTGGTCCTGCTTTTAGAACCAATGCAGGATTATTCAGTGCCCATAACCACAGAGATGAGTGATGACACGTGTTTGTGCTGTTTTGCTGTGGGATGAGAGTAGTCGTTTTGCTTTAATTTTTAATGCTTGGATTCTTTGGCAAACACCAGAGGTGTTGAAACTACTCACTCATGCAAAAAATAAATTATGCATGTGCACAGGTTTGGTGCCTGAAGGCATTTTCATGGGGTTTACCTCCAGGCATGCAGCCTAAAGAGCCTGCACTCCTTCTGCATACACATTTATGCAGTGAAAGGACAGATAACCTTCTCTAAGGGTCCATACAGGCTTTCTTTTCTTCAGTCTGTTACCACTTCCTGCCACCCCAGCTGCAGTTTACTGCTCTCTTGGTTGGGCTGATGTAACAAATTATGGATAACTTGAATACCAGTGAGAATTGTTTGAACATCTTGAATAGAACTTTTTGGATTAAAAATATGCAAGCAGCTTTGTCTTTCTGTCCATAAGCTCCTGTTGGGTGCAAACTTTGGCTCCCCTAAAGGTAGGGCTTGAATGTCCCTGCAGTTCTGGGCTGGATTTGTTGAACAGAGGTGGTTTAAGCTTGTAAGAAATTTGATCAACAGCAAAGTAAATTCAGGCACTGGTTAATTTGAAGTTTATGTCCTCCTTTCCATGAGACATATTTGTTCTATTACATTATCTTCTAATTGTATTTCTGACCAATTTCCTGCAGAGACCTATAACTGTGTGTTCTTGATACGAAAGCTGCATAATTCTCTTGAAGAAATAGTCAGTTAGTGATGTACTGAGCTCAGCTCATGCTATCTACTGTTTGCCTCCATGGCAAAACTTGCATTTTAGTAGGTAGAGCACAACTTTTCTTTATATTCTCTCCTTTATGAAGTAGATGCTTACTGGGAGGCAAATAGGTGAATTGGTTGTGATTATTTTCCCCTGCCCTGAGTTATTTAAAACCATAATTTCTCAAGAAATTTTTGTGCTAAATAAAAAAGACTAAATGGAAATAGCTATGGGCCATGCAGTTCATTATTAGAAGGCTCTTCTGAATCACAAAGCCGTGTCTTTTCTGAAAATACATCACTTCAAAACACAAATCCTGCTGGCTAGTGCTGGACTTTGGATTTAGAGGTGGGGCAGTTTGTGCTTTCCTGGCATGTAGAGCATCTTCTCTCACAGTCTCATCAGGAGGAGCCGCTTATGAAGGGAGTACAAGTCCTTTTCAGAAGTGGTGATAAGGCCAAAGAAGGCTCTTGACTTTTTGTGATATTAATAGGCTGAAATGGAAGATGGGAGGCCTTGACACGGCTGGTGAGCTGGCATAAAATTCAACCTTTAAATTATGGTTTGACACCATAAAACACTGATAGCACTGAAGCTCCTGAGGCATCACAAATAGGACTCACTCCTCCAATAAAATTGTATTTCTTTTTCCTATGTCAATATTTATACATTTTCCCCTGCCACACTCCAGGCAGCAGTGACCTAGCTTTAGGGTACTAGGTATTTATAGCAGATGGGGTTGAGAATAAAATTGGAGGATAATGTGATGTTCAGAGCAGTTCACAAATCTGTCGCTGTGGTGCACAAAATGTTGTATTGGGGTTCCGCTGTGGGTATTGGGTATGTTGGGTGGTGTTATTCACCTTCTTAATCACCAGGGATTTGGTAACTGTCAGAGGAAGGATGATGGGTGATAGTGAATGGTCCTCCGTGGCCATAGGTTTGAGCTGGCCCTGCCATCCTCCATCTAAAGTGGTGTGGCCAGTGTGTCTGGCCAAGGGCTCCACCACTCTAATCTTCTGTGGTTCATCCTTAATCCAAGTTAATGGGCTTCTTCAAGGACTTACTGGCTGAATGGGCAGTAGTATACAGGGGGTATGGTGAGATGATTTATAAGTCCTCTCTGATCTGGACCAGTAATAATAAAAAACCCCTATGAAACTGTACATAACCTATCAGAAATGACATTTTAAACAGTACTTATCCAAAGCCCAAAAGATTATGGCACATTGAATTCTCTGCCTGAGCAAAACAGGTATGTTGTAAATAAAACCATTTCGATCAGATTTATCTTTCAACCTTTTTATCTTCATAAAGGTAAAGAGCTGGCCATTGTAGTTGACTGTCATCTAACTTTTAAGTTCCTAGCTTTTAAATTGTTACCAAAATGTAATACCTTGTACTTCTGAAGGTTTCACTGCTTTTATATTTTGGTTTTGTTGGTTTCTTTTTATTAAATTGGCGACACACGTTTCTGTAGTCGTGGTACTCTATAAGTCATTACATGCATATGTTAAATGAACAAATATTCTGTGCTCTGGTTTGGTGCAAAAGAAATGGTGGAGTGTATTTCTGCACTTGCAGAGCCACTGGATACTGACAATTGTCTTTAAAACAGTTAAGTCCTTTTTCAGTGTAATTCATGTATTGCGTGAAAGCTTTCCTTAATTGAATAGTAGCTATTTAATAATTAATATTTAGTATTTCAGGGCTTTCTTCTTTGCTTCATGTGTACAGGCTCCACCGCAGTGCTTTCACACTGAAAGCAGATCCCCAAAAGGCTAGATTTTCCAGGCTGCTTAGCTAAGTAAATTCTTCTCATTAATAATAAGGTCTGCACAACCTGGTGCTTCTCATTTCAGTGGAAAAACTTGTCAATGACCATATGCATTCTCAGACTGTCTTTATTCCTTTATGCAAGGAAATCTATCTGTGTAACACTCGAACTGTTCACTTTTCATTGTGTTTTTACATAGCAGTATTGCTATTAAGTAGATACTGGTAAAACTTCTCCAGAGATCAGGATTAGCTGAACAAAATGTGTGGCTTGAGCACTGAGTAGGCAGGCAATCTTGAAACCAAAACGTCAGAGGAGAACAGTAGATTTATCAGCTGACATTCAGACGGGCAATACAGACTCAGGATTATACAGTTACTGCTCATCATTGACTTTTTTTTTTTGTCTTTGTCTCCTGAAAACCCTTCTAGGCATCTTTCAAAATAGCATCCTCTCTACTCCTGAATATGTTTAGAAAAGCTTAGCTGCTGAAGAATCTTAGCATGAAATCTTAGTGCTTTTCATTGAAGGGGAGAGATTAGTTTAGTATACCTTACAAGGGACTTATTTTCTTTTCCAGTACTATCACATATTCATTATGTCCTTTTCTTGGAAACCAATCTCCCCGTGAACTTTCTATGATGGTTCTGTTGTTTTTTTTTCCCTTGGGCTTTAGTGATCTAGTGCATTTTACTTGTCCAAGTTTCTAATTTTCTGTCCATGGTAAATATGCTCGGACAAAATCCACAAGTCCTCAGTAGTGCTGTGAGGGAGTTGCTCTGTAAATACACTGTGTTTACCTGGTTATTGAATATTTCCTGCATGCATGTAGTGCTTTGGACTATTAAATAGTTGCAAGGAAAACAGGGGGAGGAGAGGGTCTGGAGATGAACTAGTCCTCCACAAATGCCTGTGAGTTCTTAAATGATAACGGTAAAACAGAAAATTGAGAAATACCAAAGACTCTGGAGAAGTATTAACTGTTGTATTTGACAGAAGACCCCCTCCTACATACACGGGTTTCACCTTTTTTCCTATGTAACTTTATTCTGACTACAAAGCCAATATTTCTGTGGATTTTGTTGCTTTATACCAATGAATTTGGATTTTGAGGAATGATCATGCTGGGAAAGGCCTGCAAATGTACGGGACATCCCCAGACCATGGGATGCTGAAGTACCTTCTGTTAGAAGGGAGAGGAAGCATCTGCAAGACACACCGGGATGTTCTGCATTTGTGAGTCCAGCTGTGGATGGGCTGGCACATCTGCATGGCAAAACACAGCTCTGTGCAGTCACTGCCTCAGGGCCTGGAGGCTGAGTGTCTGTCACCTCACTGCTGTGTGGCTTGGCTTAGCCCTTCCTCCAACTTAAATACACAGCTCTGATTCTGAGAGGAGAGGAGCTGGCACTTGCCTGCAGCATTCTGCAGTGTGATGTGTGGTGCAGTGCAGATGTACCCCTAAAGGTGCCAGGAAAACAAAGCGACACAGGTACTGCTGATCTTATTACAGCAGAGAGACGCAGTTTAAAATTTCTATTCAAGCAAACCCTCCTACATCTAAATACCAAGGTTTTCAGCAGTGCATCAAACCCGCTGCTCAACGGGGTCTCTGGGTGTCTGTGACACCACTTGATAAGGGCACCAGTGGGTTTCTTGTCTTGTATATCCTGTGTTGTCTCTGGTCCTTCTAACAGTCTAGAAAACGTAATAAAAAGAAACTTTTGGGCAAGTAGCTCTTAGAGACCAGGATAGGCACCTGGCTCAAGAAAGGAGAGGGAAGTGGTGCCCTGGGGAGGAACATCTCTAGCCAGTCACTGCTTCATGGGTCCCATAGCAGCAGTGCCCTGAAGTTGATTTGGAGCTGGCTTTGCGGGCAGGCTGCTGTGCTGGGCATCGGTGCCAGCTTACCGCTGGATTTGCACACCCCAGCTGATCCCAGAGTGTTCCTCTGGAATTTCTCAGGGATTTTCACACCCTCTGCCTTCAGACCTCCCTTTGAGAGGCTGTCATGGTTATGAGTGTCCCTGGTAGTCAGGAGAGCTCTGGAGCTGGTGCAGGCTGACCAAATCCAGGCTCTTTCACTGGACCTACCAGAGAGCCTTGGCTTCTGGAACGAGTGTGGCTGGAAATGCCCATGCCTTTGATGTCCATGTGCTTTTGTGATCTGTTATTTTCTCAGATCACTCCCTGCAGACTCTTTTCCTCATATACCTATCTCCTTGCTCCACAGCTGAGAACCTTTCAATCTCTCCCCCTCAATGCCCTTCTTTCCTCCACAGGTGCTAACCATCCTCTCCCTAAAGTTGTCTAACTGAATAGCATAATTAGGTTAATTAAGAGCAGTTGTCTCTAACCTGTATTTAGCCTGGAGTTTGCTTCTACTTTTGTCAGATCTGGTGAAGGGATTATGTGCCAAAGACTTGTCCAATTTTTCCTAATAAAATAGCCAAATAAATGACATATTTCTTTCTGTCCTCAAACCACCATGGCTATAACAGTGCTGCACCTGGAGGCACTAAATTTATTTGTCTGACTGTGCGCAACAGGCCCACGACTGATGCAATTCAGTGCCTTTTACTTAATTACTTACAATTATGCTGGTTAATTGGAACTTTTGAGAGAGCCTTTAGTTGTTAGAGATATGCAGGTGCCTTGCTATTTGTCCATAGTCCTGCATTATAACAATTCAAATCATCAGCCTGTAATGTCTGCATGTTAATTACTCCTTTTGTGAGATGAGATTGGCAAATGAATCTTCATCAAGCAACTGATGAGTACATCTGTGACTTTGTAATTTAAAACTAAGGTTAATAAGGCCAAGTCCTGGTGGGAATCAACTGGTGGTCTTTGTCATAAAGGTAATGAGCCTGGCTTTCCAGTTTGCATGCCTTCTTTTTCGGAGACTGGCTAAATTAGTAACCAATAGCAGATGTGAAGTATATTATCCACTGTGTAGATGTTAATTACATCTGCGTAGAATAAACAAATTGCACTTATTTAGAAATACAGGTGTGTACCTTCTGAAAATGTTAAGAACACTCGTTCTCCTTCTGGTGGTGATGCCGTGTGGTTGTTAAATATGTGTTCCAAGAGGGGCTGGTGTTTCAGAGTACCTTCTGTAACTGCAATGCTGTCTTTGGGCTGTCATCAGACAAATTTTCTGTTCTCTGCTGTCCTGTTACCACTTGTGGTTCGCTTGAGCAGGCTTATTTGGCATCTGAGCCTTGTGTTAATCTGTGCACAGATGTGACTGTGGCCAGCGGCTGTAAGGCAACTGTCCAAGCCTGGGAAAACAGGAGTCAAATGTGCTCTTGTTTTGTTTTTCCTTCATGGAGGTATTAAAATGGTGCCTCCTTCATAGTGGATCCTTCATAATGTTAGTGATTTATATTCTATAGTGAAAACAAAGCCCCAGATGAAATCCTGGGTGGGTTTGTGTGATCTGTGTAAGTTGTCTCACTTCAGGAGAACCGACCTGTTCCATAGAGCAGTAGCCCTCAAAGTTTGCCTCATTCTATCTTGTTCTGCTCCGAAGTTGAGCTAAACCTTGCTGCTGAGACCTGCACCCAGAGTGTGTTTCTGGCAGGAGGAGGTACTTGCTCTTAGGAAGAAGGCAGTATGTTTCATTGTGGGGTTTGCATTTCATGTTTTGATTTAGAAACAACCTTGCATTTCTTATGCCCTACTTATGGATGTTGAAGATCTCAAAGAAAGTATGGAAGTGATGTTCAGATGGTACTTCTCTGCATCAGAGAGAGTAGAAGATCAGCTAGAGCCATCTCTCTGCCTGAGCTGACTCTGTTTGTCACCTGTGTGTGGCACTACCTTTTAAATCCGAGAATTTTAACTACCTGTCTTGCTGGAATAGAATTTTTGCTAGGTTTTTTAGTGCAGGAAAAAATATTTTACTGTAATTTATTGCTTCCATGTTAATATAAGTTATGGATACTCATTAACTTTGGAATAAATACTAAATTTTGCTCTTGTAATTACAAGGCAGTATTAGTATATAATTTAAATCAGCTTTAATATAGAATGTTAAGAAAAATGAGCAGAATTTTAAATGTAAATGACACACATTTAAATGGGAACTCTTTACTATATAATTATTAGTCTGTATGCCCTGCATGTCTGGATTATATGTGAATGCTCTTTGTACATTAAGTACAGAGAACTAATCAGATGTAGAAGATGTCTTTAAGGTAATAAAAAAAAAGTCAATTCATTACATTAATATATTCATGTTCAAAACCTGGTGAAGACTCTCAAAAATATTTGCCAGAGAGAAGATGACTTGCAAAGAGATGGAGAGGAAGGTGGAAGGAAAACCAATTGGGATGGTAGTGTAGTAGCTAGTAATATATAATCAAAGTAATTCATACCAGAAAAGTAAAATACCTATTTGTATAAAAAGATATGAGGATATTTGTAAATCTGTTACACAGAACTAGTGCTATTACTTGAGTTATCTTCTTGCTGCTCCTCAATCTAGCAGTTTGCTGGAGGTTCTGCCTTATATTTGAATGGGCACAGTTTTGGGAATGGTTTCATTTGGGCAGTTGGCTCTGGTTCACAGGTTCCCAATCTGATGTGCATCCCTGTGGTGTGGTACCTGCATGAGCAGGTTCTACTGGACAGCACAGGCTGTGTGCAGAGTGGCACAGGTGTAGCTGCTTTGGCTCTTTACCCCAGCCCAGTTTGGAGCCTTTCTGACGAGCATGGCTGGGATCAGCTGAGGTATTAAATTCATCCTCACATCACCACTGCAGTGGTGCAGCTGCAGAGCTGAAAGCTCATGGTGGTAGGGTGAACTGAGAGTGGTGCCCAGCATGGTTGGTGCTGTCACATAGAGATGAAGAACCACCAGGGCATGAGAAACAGTGGAGTGGGTGTCTGAAGAACTCGCTGCCCCTCTGCACTGCCCTTCTATTGAGCAAAAGCTGAATTTGACACAGAACCATTTTACAGCGTAAGTAAAATATCTGAAGAAAACAGTGTTTAGCCACAAAATGGGTCTTACACCTCTTTGGTTTTCAAATGATTTGAAATTGAAAGGGAGAAAGTTCTTTTGACTGGGTCCATATTTTTAAAAAACTGGTCATATGCTTCAGTGAGTGACCAAGTGACTTTGTTGCTCTAACATCATTATGTAAAAGTAGTGCAGCTTGTATATACAGACATCTGTTCTACTTTGCATTGAGACCTGTGTAAGCTTAATAATTCAGATAATGTTCATATATGCCCATGGATTATTAGATTCTGGTACTTAGCATAATTATAAAGCTTAGCAGGCAGTTCTTTGAAGCTGTTTTGACAAAGCTGTAGATAGAGGACTTTAAGATGAGGTGCTGAAACACATGCATTAAAAGGAAAAATAGTTTTGATATGATCAGTACTTTGTTGCAAAGCATTCAAGCACAGGATGCTGTGCACACCTGACTCTGCAATGGTGGTGTCTTTGAAGTTGGTGGATGTGGATATGGACATAAAAAGTACATCCAGGAAGTTTGGCACAATAAAAGAACAAGCAGGGACAAATCTATTGGCAAATGTTTACCAGTGGAAATGCTTGAGCAATAGCTTTTGTTAGGAAAATGCTGCCTTTCTTAACACTTGGTCCAAAACACAGGAGTCTGTGGTTGGTGATGGATATCTGCAGTCATTTTCCGAGGTGGAAAAATATCTGAAGTTAAATTATTTGGATTTATCTAAGCAATAACAAGTACAAGAAAATAATGCAAATATAGCTAAGTAAGTCTGCCTTCTTAGTTGAGTTTGTCTCCCTTGGTAGCTTGCACTGCTGAACATTCACCATAGCAGCAATTCTTAGCAAATGCAAGGTGAAGTATAAGTCCTTAGGCTTTTAGTTTTGTAGTTATAACAAATTATACTCAACCTCTACATTTGTTGAAAATATGACATCCTCGTTTGGTTTCTTAGGGACAGTGCAGTGTGTGATTACATGGTCTGTCAAATGTTCTCATCCATGTAAAGCTGGGACTGAGCAAAGTCAGTGGGACTTGAAAACATTAAGTTTCTGCAATTTTAAGGAAAGTGTTGTTGTGTAAAGCAAGAGGACCCAAACCAGCACCTTCAGTGAGAGAGGGGGATTGCACCTCATCTCTTACGTTCAGAGAGCTGGTGAGATGCCTGATGCAATTGCATCTCCAAGTCAGCACCACTTGTGTCCAGCCAAACAGGCCAGAAACTGGGGAAAAGTGGGAATATACTTCAGGGTAGACAGTGCATGGGCACTGCAGACACTGGTAATAGAGAGGTGTTGGGGGAAAAAGTGACCAGTCGAGAAAAAAACAGCCGTCATTTCTACTGTGTGTAGAGCTATTTGTTTGGTAGCTGTGCTATTAAGCATTGTTAATCTAGATAAATGCTCTAATCCCATCTAAGTCCATTGCAAAGCTCCTATGCAGACTTTAATGAGAGTAGAGCTCTTTTCATCACTAGTTCAGAATTTTTTTTTCTTGGAGCATGTGCATGTGAGAAAGGAATGGGGAATTAAAGCAGAGCATGTTTTGAGTTGGAAAGCAAATGCACAAACACTTATGTGTAAGAGGGAGAAACAATTTTATCTTTGCTATTGAGGAACGGGAATATTTATCCACTTCCTTTGCCTGTACCTCAGCTGAGGAATAAAATTGGATTTTGGCTGTTGCCCAGGTTCTTCAGGAGCTGGATATTGAATGCAGCTTTGTTCTGACCCAGTGTGGCCATTACTTTGAAAGGAGAGCACCTTTGTGTTGAATGTGCCAGGGCTTGTCTCTCTGTCTTTTATGAGCACTGGCATAGGCCCCCAAAAGCACGAGGGGTGGATAGTGACTTAGGAGTTTTAGCTTTTTGTGCTAAAAGGAGTTTCTAGAAGTCTTTTTGCTTTAAAAAATAAACATCTAACCCTTCTGTAACTGGATAGAGGCTGCATATATCATCACATTTGCTGGAGTTGGGTCCATCTCTGTACTGATACAGACAGACATTCCAGCGGAGACATAGAAAATATTTCTAAGGGCAAAGTATTTTCCTGTGCACTTAACCGTCCTTCCCTTTCTTTACCTTAAAGTATACCTGCTGAAAACTGTATGCTCTGTGTCTAATCAGCAAGTTACTCAATATTGTGTCTGTTGAGGATCAAAGCATTTTGCATCTTCCTTCTGTTATGGCTGTGGGTGTAGCCAGTTCATCAAATAGATGGTGAAATGAAGAGTTTCCCAGTGCCTCTTCCATGCTTGGCAGAAGTTCAGGGATAAAATGTCTTCAGTATCTGGAAGGAGTAAAACAGAATATTGAATTTTGGTTGTTGGTAGTGATTCTTATATTGAACACTGTTGGGTTGTCTCCCTGATGGAAATGAATGGCTTTGAGGCTTGACCTTTGACTGGCCGAGGTTATATTGCTGTAGCAGAGATTTCAGACACACAGCTGGACGTCTTGTACTGTAACAGTGGAGCTGGCTATGCAGGGTGAATGCTTCTTCCTAGGCACTGAACACTCCCTGCTCCAAATTAAGTTAAGGATTGGACTCGAAAAGATTATATGTGCACAGAGCAAGAAGCAGCCCTGTTAATTGACTGATTCGCTTTGTTTAATTTTTGATTTAGTGAGAATGTTGAAGTGATGACTCAGTGAGCCATGCTAAGATGTAATCTGGAAATATCATATATATGATGAGTAGTCCTTTCTAATATAGGCTGATCTGAATAATAGATTTATTTCATAATTGATTTCCTCTGCAGGAAGAGCTACTTGTGTCCAAAGTATTTCAATTAAAAAGGAAAAGATGAGACAAAAAAAAAAAAGCCTGCAGCCGTGGGCTGATGAGCTAAACAAGTGGTGTCATTGGCTTTTCAGAAGGGCTGTGGCAATTATAGGACAAGTGCAGCTGAGCAGTGTGGACTATTTTATAGGAGAGATTGTGCCTCAGTGAGAAGTGCTGGTATGACTAGATACCAGTGTTAATTTACTGGATCGATTCTATCTCAAGGAGCACCTGGGGCACAGCAGTGCAGCTTTTGCACTTTAGAATAGTTTCCACTTATTAGACTTCCCAAATTTCTGGGAGGTTTTTCGCAAGCTTGGAACCTGACTTGAAGAGAATTTATATTAAAAAAAAAAACAAACACAAAACTACAGAAAACCCTCGAGCCAAACACCAAACAAATGATCCCCCAAACACCACCCCCACCCCCAACCCCTCCAAACCCCAAAAAATCAACCTGATACCAAATACTTGCAGCTGAATTTGCTGCTTGCATTTAAACACCTCATCTCTGAGGCTGTAGGATTCACATAAACACTCCCAGGCAGTACAAAACCTGCCACTCCTGCACAGACTGAATATAACATCACGTGCACGTTGTCTTTTCTGCTCTGGCTTTACTGGCTGAACCTGCAGCACTCTATGTTACAAGTGGATCTATGGTGCTAAATCTGTTCTGTGCAAGGAGGACGTGCTGGTGCTGTTAGAATGTTGCCTCACTCTTCATTTCCACGACTGTAGGATTTACACATGGTGTAAAATAGGCAATTATATTCATGTTTGATCTAGATCTGTGTGTGCATGCACAATTGGAATAATGGTGATGAGGGAAAAGTGCAGGAATCTTCTGGTTATGGAGTGACTTAGGGTAATTGTGGAGTGAAGCCGGTGGGAGAAGCTGTGGAGCTGGCAGGGAAGACACTGCTGACAGAGGAACCATTTCCCTTCATGCTGTGAGAGACTGCAAGCAGCTGTGGGGTCACTTACAAGTGCAAAGTGAAAATACGTGTTGGGAGTGCTCTGGTGCTGTGGCCCCAAAGACAGGAGTGATTCATGAGCAAATGAAAGCCAGTGAATCAGACACTTTGCATGCCACAGTGCTGTGGGTGTTAGAAGGACATGAAAATCAATGAATGGGACATAGAAATGATTCAGAAAAACAAAGTTTTAATGGGGCAAGCATTGTTTTTCATAAGTTGTGAATCAGTCTTTGATGTGGATAAGAGTCAGACTCTGTAAGACAATTTAGGCAGTTCAGGCTCGCATCCTCATTTTGGGAAAGGCAAAAGAATTAGCATTTGGAATAGCAAAAGTGGTAGCAGGACCATCTGTCTTATTAAATGAGCAAGAGGCCATGATGTGATGGAGTAGTTTATTGGCTTGACTTGGCAACATTATGTAAACAAAAGTGCTGTTCCTCTCTAGTGTATCACCAGCACTGCACCTGTATCTTGTCTTTTAGACGAGAAGCCCAATCCTGAAATGCATGCCAACAATGGTGGCAAAATCATAACCATAGGAGTAACCCTTCCAGTTGAAACCAAAGTTTATCAGCTTAGAACTTTTTCAATTTTCTGTTTATTCTGAGCAAGAGAAACTTAGGGGAGAGTTACCATGAGTTTAGTAAAATTAATAACAACATATAAGACAACAAACCATAAGGATGAAGTACAATGAGCAATAATAATAATATCCAAGATCTGTAATGACTGGCTTATTTCTTTCTTCTATTATTACCATGCCATACTTGAAAATGTCCTTTTCAGAACTGCAGAAATTATTCTTTTATTGTAGTCCTGTTTTTCCTTAACATCAAAAAAGAAATCTTTTAAAATACTCAATGGGAATATGTGCTTGCTAAGATCAGTGAATGAGAAATAAAAAATGGTCAGGTATATTTTGATTCTGATTCTGTGTGCCTTCAAAATTAGACTCAATTTCATGATGCTTTTGCAGTTTCAGAAGAAGAAATTGCTGCTAGTGAATGTTTTCAATGCAAAAGTCTCAATTGTTCTGTATTTTTGCCAGCGTATTGCTATTTAAAAAATAATGGGAACATCTAATATTGGAGGCAAAAATGGTGATGAAGGGTGATATTTTCTCTTGAGTATTTTTGACATGCTTAATGAGGTAACACAGAATGCCTTTATTCTGGTGTTTTCTCTTTTCAGTACTGTTTAGGAAATCTGCATATGTGTCTGTGTGATGTATAATATATGAAAACCATAATGAGCAGAGATCAGTAATCTCTAGTCTCTGCCCAAGGCATCATTCACCATGGTATCTGAGCATCTAACAAATCGATTTGCTTGCCATTCAGTCTGTTTGACTTCTCTGTGCTACATCAAAAACCTACTGAAGTTAATAGAGAGGCTCCTATTGATTTTGGAAGTGTTTGGATCTCATCGTGGTTTAGCTTTTCTTTCCTGTTACTTTTCCCCTTACTCTTTTTGATCCCTCATCCGAAAGGACTCGGAAAGCTTCGTATTCATAGAGGACGAGCTGCGTTTCAGTATGTGCCTAAGCCAGCAGTGCTTGGAGGGATCTTCAGCAAGGGAGATCTGCTGATAAGGAAGCACTAAGGGAGCCCACAGCAGCTGAGATGGATTTGCTTAATTTCTTCATTTTGTGTTTCTTGTAGTCTGGGGTGACTGAGGCTGGTGACGCGTTATCGGAGACTCACAGGTTATGCCTGTAAATTGGGGTCAGGGCTTTGGGATGTGATGCTGGTGCGAACAGGACTGTGTGGGGTATGGTGGCAGGCTCTGGACACAGTGATGTTTTTGCCAAGGGGTGTTGTAGGGCTGGTGTATCTGCTCAGGACTGCATTCATTGAAATGATTGAGCTGTGTGAATTTTCTCACACAGCTGTACAAGTTGCAGCTTTGTGTCGTGGGAGGTGAGTTGTAATGGTTTAGCGGTGAGTGGTGGTGAACCACCGGCCCTCTCTTGTAGTATTGTGTCGGTGAAATCCCCTGGCAAGTCCCTTAGGTCCAAATGTTGCCCTCAGAGAGGGAAGGGTTATCTTCCTAGTGCATGCTGTCCGTCTTGTAAGAAGTTGCAGACAGGAGGGATTCATTCTTCCTTGGTTCCCTCTAGAGAGCAGTGGTATGGATGTGGGGAATTTTGTGTGCCAATGACAGGATTTGACCACTGCTGAGCTCCTGAGAGCCCTTGTCAGGAAAGACTGTGCTCTGTGTATCCCTAAGCTACTGCCTAGATGCCCTAATTCACTTCATCCGCCTTCCTGGAGGACTGGTATTGACAGAGAAGGACTTGGGAACCCAGAGTGCAGCTGCCCCTGAGCAGTGGAGAAACTGCAGAGCTGCTGCAGTGAAAGGAGCTGCACATCCTGAGGCAAAAGTTGTGTTACTCAGACTTAAAGGCAATTGTTTCATGTTTGGGCCAGCTATGAAGGTGCATGGAAGCTAGTGAACTCTCTGATCACGTTTTCATTTCATCTCCTGGTAGGTCTGTGAAAAGTAGGTCTGTGAGCCAAGTAGATATAAATGTTTCTTCTACATAGATATAAATGTAAGAGAAATCCTCTCACTGACATGTATACCTTACAATTGCATGGTTTGGGGAGTGATAGAATACCCATGGAGGAGGAGAATACACAAGTGGTTGAATGCATCTTGAGTCTTGTAAAGCTCTAGTCAGAAACAGGCGTATACTCATAGTAGCATTTAAACAGGAAAATATGTTTGGTTAAACAATTTGCCAAACTGTTGCTTATAAGTCTTATAGCTCAGAGGTTGATAGACATATTCGTGTATTTTTGCTGCTGATTGCTGCAGCTGGGAATTAGTCTTCTGTTGACTACTGTGGGTCAGAACTTTCTGTTTAATTAAAAAAATGTGCATGGATCACTCATCAGGTTAAAGCTCTCAAGCTGATTAGGTGATAATTTATTTTAGTAGAAAAAGGAATCAGTGTGTCTCATTTTGTGAATTCTTTTGTTGCTTTGGGCTCTTAAGACTTCATTGCCTTTTTATGTTTAACAGAGTAAATTGCCAGTTACTGGGATACACTGACTCATTAGCTTTTGGGTAGGTAGCTGGATGTGTTTCTTTTTTAGTGTAGTTCATCTTTAGATGGCTTGGAAGTTTGAACTGTGTTTTCCACTATTACAGAAATACGTGTACAAGGAAACCTTGCAAAAAACAGCAGTGATGCTGGTTGGGGCTTAGACTGATGTCTCAGTTTCTAAGAAGGGTTGTATGGAGGGCAACTGGAAGCCCCAGTTTAATTATAACTTTTAACGGATTTCATTTGACAACTCATTGCGAGTCTAGTGAGCCAGGATATATATTTGTGAAATTCCTATTCTCAAATAAACACACATCCCAGTAAAACTGAATAAATAAAACCTTTTGGCTAGGTGCCTTCAAGGGCATGTTTATATAACCGGGTTCAGGCCTGGCTCAGATTGCCCTGACTGTAGTTCTCCAGTGAACTGTGAAAATTCACATGTGCAAAATTGGCAAGAACTGTAAGAAAGTCCTTTGCCATTTTTGTTGCATTTGAAGGTGTAAAAATTATGACTAGAAATAATTAGGGGAGAATGTATGATGATGTGATAGCTATAATTATTGTGCATGTATTGCCACTTAATTAGCAAATCTGTTGCTGGCATGTCTGCAACTGGATCCCACAGAAGTGCTGTTGCTCTGTGGACAGGTGGTTAATAATCCTGGGAGGTTTCCAGTGTTGACTTTGTGCTCTTTTCAGCCTCTATAAAAGTTGAGCTGGTCCATTCCCACTGTAGCCTCCTGATTTGCAAGCCTGGAGGTACCACATTGCACCCTTCTGTTAATAAGTTTGAAAGAGTGGGACTCCATTAGCCTTTTGGTGTTGAATCTATGCTATTACTTGTGTGGTATAGAATTGACTTAGTGTGGGATAACAGCCAGTTACCAGTGGCTTTAACTATAGGGAAGGAGAAGGGCCTTTTGGATGATGAGCAGAGTAGGTTTTTTTTGTCAAAGACACTATTTTGTAGCACACCAGATGCTAAAATAAGAGACTGAGTTTTACTTTATTCCTTAATAGTGGGTAGCATAACTGAGTTCAGCTAATTAGAGCTGATTTCTTAAAAGCTTTTTAATTTATAAAAGCCTTGATGACACTGCTCTTGGTGGGATATTGTCAGTTGAGTGACTTTATTCATTTAGGTGTCAATCCTTAAAATTTCTTACTTACCCAGTAAGTACTCATGAGTTTGAAGCCAGATTCTGTTGCTCTTACCTTCTTTTGTGAAAATAGTTTCAGGGTAACTGGTGGAACCACTTGCAGACCAACGATTGGAGACCAGTCAATGTGATTGTAACACAGATATTGAACTGAATACCGACAGCCGTATTTGCTCTCAGGGAATATTGAAGATGTGCTGCCAGATGTCACAGCAAAAGAGAAATGCTATAACGTGCTTTGGGAAACCGCAAAGCCGTGATATTAACTGAGAATTGAAATATAAATAGCCTTGCATGCAGTCCATAAGAAAGAGAGCTTAAATTCCCTGTGTAGACCAGCCGCTGACTTTTATGTCAAACCCTGGGTACTTGCTCCTTCTCAGGAAATCACTGCCTCATGGTGACGAGTGCATCCAGCCCCTTACTGTGCTCACTTAACACATGTGCCTCACTGGAGGTTGTAACTGAGGCCTTTGCTGAGATCAAGGCAGCACGGAACTAGATATTATATGAATGCAGTAATGTAAGACATGGTTCTTGCCTTGAAAAGGTAAATTTAAATAGATAGGACAGCAAAAAGGACAGGGTGAGGGCAGGGAAGAAGAAAAAAGGCCAAGTGCGCTGTAGTTGATGACAGTACTTAGTGCTAGGCTATACAGATTGATCAGAGGCTGTTAAATGTGGAGACACGCTGCTGCCGAGGGAGATGACGAGCTGCTGATGGCTGGGCACCACGAGGGTATCAGTTTGTGCATCCTCAGGGTATCAGCTTGTGCATCCTCCTGCTCGTATTTCTCCCCTGTCACTTGCTGCTGCTGCTGCAGGATGGACTAGAATGACCCTTTGCCCTGACATAGGTTTTTATGTTCATGCCCCCTGGCTCTCAGTCCAGTTGCTTATCCTTGTAACTGCATTGTCTCAGATGTATTTGTTGGGTGGTTAGTCAGGCTTGTGATGTGTTGGTTTTTTTCTGTTTGTTTTGGGGCACTTTGATATCAATATCCTTTTTTAGAATGGATTAATTAAATGTTCATAAGGCAGGTGAAAACACTTTAAACAAGAAACGAATGAGAAAACATTTTGCTTTAAGAATTTTTTTTTGTAACTATCACAAGTGATTTGCTTCATTTTGTTCCACTGAGATATCATTAACCTCAGCATGCTTTCAAAACTATGTATTATGTAACAGGCAATCACATATATGTTTTTAATCTCTTCTCATTTTCATAAACCTTTCAAATGTTTAAAGGAGAAAAACATCTCTTGTAGAGAGTTTTTCTCAAAGACAACTTGGCACCCAACTTCCACAGAAAAGAATCTGTGTCTGTATGAATTGTGGTGCAGACACACCTGAGGGAAGGTCAGGGAAGGTCAAAAGAAGGTCAGTGAAGGGCCAAGACAGGCAGACAGAGCTGGGTGGACAGGGGGCAGAGAATAGCGGAGAAGATGGGTGGAGGTGAATGAGGAAGCAGGGCAAAAGAGTCAGAGAAGGTAGAAGAAAGGCAGAGAGGGGTGGAAAGGGGCCAGAGAAAGGCAGAGAAGGGCAAAGGAGAAGGATGAAGAATGCTCAAAGATTGTAAATTCACTTTCCCAGTATTGACACTAAGGGTGTACTAAAGAAATTCATCCTGTGATTGACTGGAAGGGTTTGGAGAACAAGTCTGAGAGAGCTGGGGTTGTTTAACCTGGTGAAAAGGAGACTTGGGGGGTTCTTATCACTTTCTACAACTACCTGAAAGGTGGTGGGGATTGGTCTCCCAAGCAACAAGCAATAGAACAAGAGGAAACAGCCTCAAGTTGTGCCAGGGGAGGTTTAAATTGAATATTTAGAAAAAATTCTTCATGGAAAGTGTTGTTAAGCATGGGAACAGGCTGCTCAGGAAGTGGTGGAGTCACCATCCCTGGAGGTATTTAAAAGACATGTGGTTGTGGTGCTTGGGGACATGGTTTAGCAGTGGACTTGGCAATGTTGGGTAAACGGTTGGACTTGATGATCTTAAAGGTCTTTTCCAACCTGAACAATTCTGTGATTCTGTGAAAATTAGTGGTGTTTGAATGCTAGCACCTTCTCATCTCTATCCAAAACCAAAACTGAACAGAGCCCAAAGACAGGATTAATTCTGTGGCTCTCATGAAACTGTTACAGTGGCTTTTATCTGAGGACACAACAGACATATTTGCCTCCTTTGTTTATATATTTGTAAAAATTACAAGCAGGATAAAGCTGAAACAAGGAAACATATGAGTCCTGTTATCGTGCCATGTTTTTCTTTTTAGAAAGCAGTATCCATGCAGTGATGCTTAGCCATGATGTGGGTATGTTCATTGTAAATACTGAAGCAGTGAAAGGCCATTTTAAGTTTTAATTGGACTTAAAAAGTTTCAAGAGATGCAAGAGGCACCATGCAGACACATGAATTAATATTAAAGCAATCTATCGTGTTTTCTCAGCCTTATCTGGAAAAGGAGTGTGCTTAATAATGAACTGTCCAACTGCCCAGGCAAGCAGTCGTACAGAACCAAAAGTATTTTATTTGTCTGTGGCTCTGAATTTTTAATGAAAACTCAAGTCAGTCTCCCATGTGGAACACACTGCCTGAGGACTTGCATTGGAATGATATTTTTCACCCAGTTTCATACTTCTGTGGAGGAGAATGCTATGAATACCTCATGATTAAGTCACTTTGTATCTTGCCATACAAGATTGTAAGAGTATAAATTATTCAAGTTTAGTGGGTGTTGAGACTTCTGCATCGGTTGTGCTCTGAATATAGAAACTGGGAGGCTTATTCAGCAAAGGAGGATATTTGGAACAGCTATTGACAACTTTGAGAAATCTTGTTTTTAAAAAGAACGAGAAGGTGTGACTAGTAAAAAAGTAACTGAATGAGCATGTGGGTTTTAATAAAAGTGCAGTGCTTCGCTACCAGTGACAAAATTCTAATGTTAAAGCGGGATTTTGAGTTACCCTTCAAGTGCTTAAAACACATTTTGGAGAAAAGTATTTATAGCTATAAACCAGATTCTGTCACTTCTCCTCGATATCGTCATTCTCTTTGTGTCAGGGAACTGCACTGGAGATTTAGGCAGACTCCACTGGTGTAGGAAAGTCTAGTCCAGCATTTGTGCAGAAGATGACACAGGGCTGATTCAGAACAAGCAAATATAATTTTGCCAGTGAAATGCCCACAAGGTCTCTTATTACTTTCACATCTGTGGTGAAGAAATAATTGTGATGAACATGAAGACAATGACCACTAAAGATGAAGTTATGAAAATACTGTGCTTCCTGTTAGTGTTTGACTTACAGTGACAGAAATGCATTAGAGAATTATTAATTATGTACTTTGTCAGGTTGATCTGTGGAAGCTAAAGACAGACTTCTGATTTACATTTAAGATGGCTAAATACAGGAAACTTTATAAGCTACTGAAGTTTTATTTAGACTGACCCCATTTCTGTTAACTGTAATATGATTTACCATTTACCTTCAGACACGTGTTTTCCCCTTTTGAAGCATTATTGAATAGATGTGTGATTCAATGAGGCACTTCAGTCCCGTTGGTGGGATCTCATTGTTGTCCTTGTTTTAAAATCAGCTCGATAGTTGTTGGTTGAAGGTGGCATCCCTCTCCTGTCTGTGTGCTTTTTTCATGTTCACTTAGAAAATGATATCAAAATACATGAGGTTTGATTGCTTCAGGAGTTACAGTCAGATCATACTTAGATTAGAGAATTTTAAATGCAAATTGAGGGTAGCTGTTGTTTAGTTCAGAAAGCTGCTTTGTCCTCCCTGGTACATGAGGATTTCATTCGGTGCTTCAGTAGAAGGTTATTGGATTGGACTGTTTGTTGCAAGACCTGGGTTTCACAGAAGGATATTAGGAGAAGGATATTACATTTTAGTCTGTTGCAAGGTTTGGATTGCTGTGACATAAACTTCTTCAGCTTCCATTTGATAGTTTCCAGTTTTATGAGAATTTCTGATGGAACAGTGTCTGAGCTCCTCGATCTTCTCTACTGTGTTAGTGCTACATTTGCACAGCTGCTGTTGAGTACATAAAGAAATTAAGTGTCCACAGAGAGACTTGACTTCTTTTTTACCATAGACTAGCTTCTTTTCTAGACTGGTCTCTATGGCCAACTGTCTGATTTAGCTTTTTAGTTGTGCTGTCAAAGCTATACAACTTACCTATTTGATTCACATTTACTTTTTTCAGTCTTCTGTGGCTGGTTTTCATATGCAGTTAATCTCTTTTCGATATGCTGAAGACATGTGCTGTATATAGCCATGATAACACAGCAGTAAACAGATCCTGCATATGATGAAAATTGATCCTTTTAATTAATCTGGCATTGCAATGCGTATGTTTAAAAATAAAAAGGCTGTACAATTTTAGTTACTTGTTCTGATTTTGGCTCTGCCAGCAGCAACTATAGCTCCTCCCCATCCACATGGCCTTGTTGCCCTCTTTCTTGTCATTTTATAGCAAGCATCAGTCCTATCCTCTTGGTTTGTGGGGTTGAGAGCAGGACGTAGATGTGTTCTGGCCTGCCCCTCATATGCCCATCCTTGTTGTCCTATTGGCACCTGTTTGTGACAGTTCATATTTTCAAAGGTTTGGGTGTTTTTTCTCAGTCCTGTCTGTACCAGCAGAAATTCTGTGTACTTTTACTTTTGTCTAGCTGCTGCTGATGCAAAGCAGTGACACTTCTTTATTGAAGGCCTCCCTTCAAGGGACACACCATGATCAAGCATTTGTGGGGATGAAACAGTTTCTTGTGTACTTTGTACAGCCCTGCAGTCCTTTTGGATAAAAAGCATCAGAAATGAGGAGCACATCGCAGTGGGGTTGGAGGACCATCAGGGTGTTGCACAGCCATCAGAGCTGTCAAGCTGGGGCTATGGGAAAACTCACCCTTTTCCTCCCAGCTCTTCATCTCTCTGTGGGAAGAAGTGTCCATTACAAAGCTCTTTCATGACATCCTGCATGGATTTTATTAATTCTTGCTTTGGAAGGGTAAGAGAGCTGTGGGGAGCCCTGCAGGGCTCTGAATATATTGTCCCCAGGAGCCCAGGTGCTTCCACCACAACACTTACACATCTGTGCTGCCTCCTCCGGCTTTATCTGCAGAAATAGAAATTATGCCCATGAGCTCCAGCATCTTACTCCTGCCTACAAAAGGCTCCTCTCCAGAGGATTAAATCGTCTGTGGTGTAAACTACTGATGGGCTCCATTTCAGGAGTGATATGGTGCCTTCTTACTTTGGAAGTTTGTGGGTTTGATCCTTTCCTGAGGTGCTGAGGATTAAAGTTGGGTATGTGCACCTACCTGTTCTTTTTTAAAACTCTGTGTTTTGTAGAGCACAGCTATTAAAAGAGAAAATGAAGCTGACACACTGGTGACAGCCACTTTAAACAGTGGCTCTTCGGGTAGTGGCTTGAATTGCCCCAGTAATGAATAAGTTATTGTCTGGTTAATTTTAGCTGGGGGAAGCGAAAGTCTTTCCCAGTGTTTGTGCTGCATCAAGGCGGAGCTGTGTCCATGTTAAGCGAAAGATAGACCAGGGCAGATATGGGGGTGATCCTGGAGCAGCCCCAAATGCAGTCTCTTGGTGTGGCCCCTTAAAATGCCCCAGCTTTTGTGGGGAGGTCAAGATCCAGAAATGCTTTGGGATGGATGAGAAACATGGCAGAAGGGAATAGAAGTGCAGAGGGTTTGCTCCCAGCCTGTCTGGAAAGGCAACTGAGTGTCGCATACCCTCTGGGGTCAGTTGATGAGCAGGAGCTGACCTTGAACGAGGTTGAATGAGGGACAAGCAACCTGGCATTTTGGTATCATTTGACCTCTACCTGCCCTACAAAGGTATGAATTCAACTGGTCTTTGTGTTTGCACCCTCATTATGTGTGCTAGCATAACAGTATGTATCTACCCACCTTGTGTGTACTCCCAGACTCATTTTCTGAAAATTTGGCACCTGCTTATTGATTGGGTTTGAATTACATGTCCCCTGTGTAAGGAATTTATCAGACAACTGCTCTCCTCAAGGGCCTGAGATCCCTTGCTAGCACACCAGTTCTCAGAACTGCCTTTTACTGCTGAGATATGAGTATTTTGGTGTAGTCATCTTCCATCAAGTCTTTTGTTGCTGCTCGCTGCACAAGAGGGTTGTATCTTACTGATATTTTTCCCAATGAACATCTCGATGAGTAAAAATGTAATTTGGCAGACATCTGCCAGCTCACAAAAAGACTCTGTTTACAAGTAAAGAAAAGTTATTTGTTGACATGGTAATTTTGCAGTATAATATATACTGCAGGCTCAAAGAGCTGCAAGCTATCACCGGTTAAAAATAGAAAGCCAGAGAGAATGTATGGATTGCTGTGGGAAATGCACTTGAAATCAGTTATTTGACATTGAAAACTAAATTAAAATGTCTGCTTTTTACGAAGTCTAGAGACTGCAGCAAAGCAAGAGAGGAATCTCACAAGGAGAGATCTGGGTCTTGTTCTTATACCAGCTTTGGCTGGGAAAACAGGGAGAAGTGCTTGGCAAGCTTTTTCCTTAATGGTTGTGGCTGGTGGGATTTAACGTGAAAATTACTTTTTCCTGTCTTTTTTTTGCCTCTTCTACTTTTCAAATACCCTTAGAATGGATTTATTTTCTTCATTCTCTTCAGCCCTCTGAATTACTCCTGTCTGTTCACCAGATGTAGTTGTTTGATTTTCAAAGTCTTTACTACCTCTGTTTTCATGAAGATACCTTGGCTTCTGATCTCACTTGCAGTGGGTTGCTGCATTCCTCAGTGTGTGTATTTTTGGAAAACATTGCTGCTCTTCAAAGACTCATGGCCAAACTTATGCAGAACAGGGGGTCTCAGAGTAGGTTCAACTGAAAACACCATTCTGGTACAGAAGCATTCTGTATTGGATTGAGTTCAGCAGAGATCACATCATCTTCTTTCTTCCTTTCTAGTTTGACCAGTGATCCAGACACATTTTTGGGTGTGGGTCTGTACTCCTAATCTCCGTATCCTAAGGCAAATGACAGAAAAACACCTATTTATCTCCTAATCTGGTGATATGATGATTTGCTTTTTTGAAGAGTGTATCTTGGAGACATCTGGATTCAACCCTGTCATTTGTAGATGGGGCTCCCTTTAGTCCTGTTTGCGCTGACTGTGATTAAAAAAGTTATAGTAAATGAGGATGGAATGGAGACTGTACAGCCTGGCAGGGTTGTTTTGAAGCTTGTGCCTTGAAGAAGCAGCAGAGGCACTTTAGGAACTGCCACCTCTCTGTGCCCAGGTGGCAGGAAAAGTACAGGAGTGGGTATGGTATGAGCCCAGTTGCTCACATGAAATGTATGGCTGCCTTCTCATCAAGGGAGATGTTCCAGTCCTGTGGTTGGGAAGCTCTGCCCTGGAGATTCATTGGTTAGTAAATAAAAGTGCTGCCTATGCAAATTAAACAAGGGGGGAAAGTATGCCTTGGAGTTTATCTTGAAACATCATTGGTAGTGCAGCCAAGATTCTGAGCACATATCATCAAGGAGAGACTAGTGAATATGAGGAGAAGGGAGCCCTCAGGTCCAGGCTGAGTCCCCATCGGTGCCTTGCCCGAGTTTCTGCAGCAGCCAACGCGGTTGCTTTGCTGCGTGTGCGTAGGTATATGGGTGGGTTCGTCGACCTGGGAGAAAGTGGGATGCAGTTGTGTCTAATGACGCTCTAAACCTGCATTTAGAGACTGTGTTGTCATTGTGTAAGGCTTCTTGTCCTGCCTAAGAGTAAATGAAGTGGCACAGTTCAGCTGCTCGCCCCACAGGCTTCGTGCTCCGTCCCGCTGTGTGTAAAGCTGCAACACAGTCGGCATTTTATCCTGAGCTTTGGTGTGCTCGTGGCAGGTAGTTTGCACAGGACAGAAAAATGTAAAAAGCTCTTCAAGGACAAAGAGTCTGTCTACTGTAAAACTATTGAAATGGAAAGTGGCTTTTTTCCCTTTTTTATTTCCCTCTCTTCTCTAAGGGTCAGAGCTGGTATTTGGCAAGTTACTGGAGCACTTCAGCACAGTGTCAAGTGTTCTTACAGCTAGAGTTCACTGCTAATAAAATGACCTTTTGTTAAGAGCCTGGAAAATGTGCTCAATAGATTAGTTAATAAAAAGATTAAAATTCACATTTATAGAGATTAGAGTGTAGTTAATTTGGATGACACTGTATCTGTAAACATATGTTAATTATAGAATGCTTGATCACAGATGGCTTAATTTAATTACCCAATAATAAACACACACATCCTTTTTTCACTTGTCTGGGAGCAGGTAAACATAGATGAATAAATAGTTCCAGAGAGATGCTACAAGTGATCCATTTAAAATTGATAATTTATTTGTAGGTCTGTTTAAGTGACGTTGAAAAGTCTTTGAGATTTTGAAAAGATGTTTCTTGGTTGGGAGCAGGAACAGTTAGTTTTTATAATGAAACTTCTCTCCATTCTTTGTGGGTCTTTTTTCAGAGACGATATAAAAAATGATCAAATAATTGCATGCTTGATAAAAGTAGGTTTTATTTTTCCACTGAGAAAATAAACTGCTTGCAGGAAAAAGTGTACAACATTTAAAGTCATTAATTTAATTGAATTTGCATGATGAATTCTTGGCCTGTGTATTGCTCATGACAAGATGTTTTCAAGCATTCAGTAAGTAAAAATGTAAGTGAATTGGCCATTTTCAGTAAGTTTTTATTCTGTAACCGAATCAGTCTAATTCTGTTAGTGAGTTCTGTTTATATATTCTGTCCATGTTACAGTATATTTATATGGGGTTTTTTCCTTCTCTGATATTTCTTTATGGTGGAATTCTGCACAAACTTTCCTGCACAGTATTTTAAAATACAGGACGTTTGAAATGTTTTCATAGGTGAATTAACTGCTTTGCATTACTTAGTTTTATGACTTTGGAAATGTAATTTTTTTTTCAAAATTGTGGAATTGCTGAGCATAATAAGAAGAAAAGTCAGCTGACCATTTCAGTTTTGTAACTTCATTTTGGAAAAAAGACTTTGTTGTTTTTCTTTTTTTTTTTTTTAATGAAAGCTTAAATTACAGTTTTTGTACAAATTTGATGGAAAATTCAGACAAATCCTACTTTGGTGACAGCTATTACTCAAATAAGATTTTACTCAGATATTACTTTTTTCATTTATGTGTGCACAATTTGTCATAATGGATTTCAGTAATAATTAACTGATTGGAAATTAAATAGTAGACTTGTAACTTCTGATGAGGGGGTATGTAAAGCAAGGCATGATTTATTGGTCTGGCAGTTTCTTTTAATTTAGTTTAATTAGTCTGAATTTCCATTCAGAACTAACTTTAGGAGATATTAAATAGTTTGGAAGGAGTAATAGGAAGTGAATGCCATGAAAACTGATAGTTTACTTGGTTGTTCAATTTTTTTCAAAAAAAAAAAAAGAAAAAGGCACGTATATAATAATAGGACAGAATTACACCACACTGTGCAAAATCATACCTCCTACCCTACTATCAGAAACGCAGGAGAGTTAATTGAATTTGGTATTCAGTGTATAGTGATGAAAATTCTTGAAAGCTCATGTGGTGTCCTCCTGATGTGATTAATTGGTTGGAGAAATAATGGCTTGACAGTTTTTCTTTTGTAGGAGAGCCGCAGCATATTTTCCTCATTTTATTTGGTAAATTCTTTAACCTTCATAACATCTCTTTTCAACTGTAAGGCATAAAAATAAGAGAGTGTATTAGTTTGATTTTTATTAGCTAAGTTAATTTCTATTCTTTAATGTACTGAAACAAATGATGCAATTGCTATTGTTTTGCCAGTATTCATCTCTTAATGTATTGTAACTTAAATTCTTAATGGCTTCTCATAATCCTGAGGTTATTTTTTTTTAGAGGTTTTAGAGACAAACTGTGTCCCATACACAAAGCAAAGCACATGTGTCTGTGTTCTGCAGCATATGCAGAAGTGCTTTCATGTACTAATTGGACCACTATTTCCCTGACTCAAGAACTCCTCATTTGCATTTATCTTTGTTTACTGTATTTATAAAATTGTGAGATTCCAACCTTTCCTTTATTGCTTTTCACAGTTCCACAAATCATTTGTATTTGGACAGATTGTAGTTGCTCAAATGCCATTTTATTCTCAGTCCAAATCTTTTAACTTCACAAGAAAGACAAACTAGTGCATGCTGTATTTCCTTGGAGGTTTCCGAAGATCAACCTGCTGCTGTCTGAACTTGATTTTTAATTCTTGAAATACTTTGTAAAGAACTTTAGGTATTAAATATGCATGGTTTAAAAAAAAAACCACAAATGAAACAAAACATGAACCAAATCTCATTTGTAGCAGTTTTTAAGTAGATCAGTGCTTATTTTGGTCAGAAGTGTTTGGACTTTTGAGTATTTCCTCTGTAGAAGCCCCAGTGCAGCTTCTACAACAGAAGTGGCTGTTCCTGGGAAGTGGGCTGTGGGCACCAGGGCCAACTGAATGTCATGGATGAAATCCCAGCGCTTCTGAAGACAAGCGTGTTGACTGTAAAAGTCTAGGATTACACTCAAGGTCTTTTATTCTGTCTGCCCTAAAAGGTCACTGCTGTCCCTTACAGTGTGGAGTCTCGCAGGCGCTGTGGGAAGGGGAGAGGCTGCTGGTGAGATGGGATGTGATCACAGCTGTGCCTCTGTAACCCCCCAGAGCAGCTGCCCCTCATCCCCTCCGAGGCTGGGCACCCAGCAAGGAGTGCCTGACCTGATGGAGCAGAGGTGATGTTGAATGTCATGGGTTTGGCAGCAGCGGGTGTGACATACCATCGTGGCACCTTTGGGGCTGCTTGGGGAACCGCAGCCCCAGCTCTGTGAGCTTGTGAGCAAGACTGCCCTCAGGAAAGCTCCCTCCCCCCTCGGGGTCCTTGCCAGCCCAAACATGACATTTTTAGGGCAATGCTATTTGCCTGTCTCTGCTGTTATCACGTGCTAGAGTCACTGACTTCTGCTGGTTCTGGTTGTGTTTTCATCTCCTTGCCCTGGTCATTTCATGCTCCCCGTGCATGTTTGTTTATCTCTGCCCGTAAGGCTGACTTGCATTTTCTCTGACCTTTGTTGCTTCATTTTCCACATCCCTTCCACAGCTTCCCAAGACAGGTGTCACTGTGGCAAGACTTCCCAGGCTATTGATGTATTTTTCTGTTAAATTCATCTGCTGATTTCATCAGCTACTTTTCCCTCTTTGCTCACATTGTTGGTAAGACAGCATTTCGTGCTGCTCGGGTTGAGCTGGGATATTTTTCTGCTTCTGTATCTTTTTGCCCCAGGTTTCACCCCTATTCACTCTCAAGTGCTGAAAGTGTAGACTGTTGGAAAGTCTCATTTGAGCATAACATTTCAAAAAATAATCCCCTCAAGTCCACTTACAAACCAAGAGAAAGTTAATGTAACAAATACAGTCATGGTCTGCATTAGCTTCTACTGTAATTCATTTATGGTGTATTTATGCAAAATATATCAGTGTCATTTATAAATAATCTAAGTATTAGAGCATATTTAAGTGTATTTTCAAGCACTACTTAGTCAGTTGTATTTTTTCCTGGAAGTGTCTGGGCAGAAATTTGTACACACCCTTTAGCTTACTTGCTTGTAAATACATCTTGTGATATGCACAGTATATATGCCTTAAATATTTAGAAATCTCCAAAAAGTGTATAAAATACTTCCCACACAGAAATGTCAAGGCAATGTGCCCGTGGAAATGGAGATAGTGCTGCTGGGTTTTTGTGTGTAGACCTGACCCAAGTAAGCTAATTGCTCTTTCTGTGGCAGAGAGGACAAGTTGCAAAAGTTTTCCTGGTGAGTCGATTGTAGCAGAGAGGAAAAGGTCAGGCCACATCAGTGAAGAGTGAGCAGTCTCACTTCTGCCACCACAGCGGGTACTTGCTGCCCTGTGAGCTGAGACAATGACTTTGGCACATGCCAAACCCTTCAGTCTCAGGTTTGTGGCAGTTACAAAATTCAGCTTTCAGACTCCTTGGTGCACTTTGGATGCTCTCAAAAACACCCTCACCCTCGGCTCACCTCTTGTCTTGGCAGCTGTGGCATTTAGCACTTTTCACTCCTTCAGTTTTTCATTGCACTGCCAGAATATCATGACCATGTAACCATAGTTAATTTTGCTTTACTCTGACGATTGTCTGGAAAAAAAAAAATCTCTTTACAAACACACCTGATAGTATTTTGGCTGACAAGGACACTGAAACTTATTGAACCCTGAGCTAATTTTTGAAAGTTGCATGACTGGAACTCAAAGTGAGCCTGTTCAGGGGCTGCAGGCAGGCTGGTAGTGTGTAAGAGAGGGCAGAATTGGACCCTTTTTTCCTTATGGTATGGATTCAGAAGGGCTTGACTGCTTTCTCTAGAGCTGTTCTCAACAAACATCTCTGAAAAATCAAGGTAATGTAGTGTTGAAGCTGTATTAACTCTGGACTATATTCTAAGATTAATGGACTGTGTGCAGTTTTGTAAGGGCTGCTGTAGTGCTTTGGACTGAAACGTGCAAGGCTGTCACTGTAAAAATGCCTTCCCTCCTTGTGATACTAAAGCTTTCACAGTCTATTACTGCAGGTACTTGGAAGTTAAAAACTAGAGAAATTTTTTCTATCAACATACCAAAACTATGTAACATATTATGATGAGCTTTAGTGAATGTCTCATTTAAAGGAGATGCTGTCGTGTTCAGATTTGTGCCGTGCAGGCTGCCCTGCAGGTGCACGCTCTGAAGCCTGATTTGCAAGCTGGGAAGAATGAAGCTGTTTTAATTCTTTCTCTGCTCTCAAAGCTCACAGCACCACTTTGCTTGGAATTGTTTTTGCACACTTTATTTCAGTCCTGAGAAGCCTGAAACAGATTATGTTGGCAAGGAAAATATTCTGCTCTGTCAAGTATTATAACCTTATTCTGGTATCAGCGAGTCATCTTGAGGAGGAGGCTAAAATTAATCCTAGCACTATTTCGTCCGACGTCTTCATCTGGAAACTCAAAGCCAATGCAAATTGCAGAGGGGAGGTCACATGGAGATATCAGATGATTACAAGCTGTTTCTCTTGGATGCCTTTTCAGCTCTTTAGAATATATAAGGAAAGTGCATAATGAATCCAAACAAAAGCAGGCATACGCTTCACTTTGCACTTCAGAGGGTCTATAAAGCTTAAGGTTTACTGACATTTTCAAAATACTGGGGAGTTGGGGGAGTGTATCTTTATATGCAGCTGGCATAAATACAGAAGCATAATTATGAAATCTGCCACCATCTCTAGACCAGATTTTTACAAGTGCTGTTACTCCTGAATTCCTGTGGAGTGAGAGCAGGGGCTGATCCAGCATGTTACACGTGTTCATGCTGCTCCAGCCAAGTGAGAGTTAACTGAAGGAGCGTTCCTTGAGCTGACCTACATGAAATGGTTTTAGCAGGTGTGTTTGTGCCAGACTAAAATTCAGGTGTTTGCTTTCAGAGGAAAGGATGCTATGTCACGTTTGGCGAACTCAAGAAGAGGTTCTGATCTTTATTTCCACCATGGAAATGCAAAGAAAAGAGTCTGTAGCTGTGAGATCAGGCTTGGGCACGCTTTGAGTTGTGCGTGCACTTGGACAAGGATCTTACAACATTCCTGAGCATAATCCTTGTGGACACCATTGTCCTTGTGTTGCAGGAGCATCCTATCAGAGCAGCCTCTGAGCACCTCAGGAGGAGATGGAGTGTGTGAGGGCATGGGAGGAGAGCAGAGGGTTTGATGCTGGTGAGGTAGTATCTGGCATTATTTCAGGGAAGTATTTAAGCATATGTCCAGCTTGGCACGTGAGTAGGTCCTCTGAAGTCATTTGGACCGTGCAGTTGCTTAAAATAACATAGAGAGCAGATTTTTTTTCTCTTCCCCCCTTACCCTTTTCTTTGTTGGTTTGGTTGTTTTGTTGTTTTTTTTCACGTGGAACTGGAACCTTTGGGACTTCTGTGTGTGTAATCAGAAGCAGGAAGGACTATGGTTGTGGCACTCAAACCACTTCAGTGATTTGAATCTTTGCCTATAATCAGGAGTTGCTGTTGGCATTGTGCCCGTAATGGCCAAAACAAATCTGACAGCTTCACCAGCTCCTGAAGTTGGCCATTCCCAGGGGCTGATGGTGCAAAAAGTTTGGGGAATGTTTAATGAAAAGATGACTGGGAACGGGAACTGCAGGTTGTTTGTATGTGCTTTGCATTGTGTGTGGAACAGATTACAAAGGCTTGTGAGGTCCCTGGGGAACTTCTGGATTTCTCAGCACCCACAGTGATCAACACACATCAGTAAACCTGACATGGTGATGTTCTCAGGGGATCTCTCCTTCAGGATTCTCATACCCTCTGGATCGCCAAGGCAACCTGTGAACTGTTAAGTAGAAAGCTGAACTTTCATACCCTTGGAATGCTTAGTAAAACAGAAATGGATGGTCTTGAAAATCCTTTTTATACAGGAAAAAATGACATAATTCTGTTCTTAAAAAAAAAAACCCCACAACAACCAACCAACCGAAAAAACAAACCTCAAAAAAACCAACCAAACACCAAAACTTACAGAAGTGGCCTTGTAGCTACAACAATGTATAATAATACTTGGCATCTCTATTATCCATGAAGATGTAAGGTACAGGAAGCAATAAAAGCACATCATGTCCTTGTCAGAAGCCTTTAAGTGCATTTCTTGTGCAGCCACAAAATGGAAAACCTTCAAACAAGAAAAAGGCACAACACCACCACCTCCAACTGAGTGAGAAGTTTAAGATTCAAGAAAAACCAGTGTAAGGCTCTGTCTGCTTCTGTAGGGAATTACATACTTTATCAGACAAAAGAGATTTCCCAAAAAACTCGTTATAATCCGTAATGTTAAAGAAATGAATGTCTACTAAACATTTGAGAAGTAATAAAGCCTAGTATTTGGTATATCTATGAATGCTTATAAAGTTTTTATTGTAGTGTGCTATGCTACTGCCTTGAAAGTCTGTGTCTGTAGTGGTGAGAATGGAAAGAAAAGTGTGACCTAAGACTTTAAAGGTCCCTTGCTGCACAAGGGATGGAATAGGGCAGGCTGGCTGCTGCTCCATAGGTTGAAACTGGAAAGCTTCTGGAGAAGAGAGCCTGCAGTGCTTGCTGGCACCCTTCTGGTGCCCAGCACCAGCACTGGATTGCTTAAACCCAGTAATTTTGGTCATAGTTTCCAGCCTTTCCAGTTTGATAGTGATGAGCATCACAACATGGTAGGAGGAAGTGAATGAAAAAGCAGAATTAGCAATGAATTGTTGAGGGCTGTTGAGCTTTAGAGGCATTTTCAACAGTGTTCATTGTCTGTGTGATGACAGAGATACAAAAAGATTTGGGCAATGTTGTTTTTTTCTTGCACAGGTTTGCTTATGGTTAATGCCAGCGTGAAACTGTCTGAAGTAATATGGCTGAGTGCAGAATACTCAGCATGTCATTGTGGCAACAGTGTTTTTAGCAATACTGACTAGGTAATGTTCCAATTGCTGACATTCAGACACCTGGCTAGAGACCAACCAGCTTCTCAAGTGTTAAATCCTCTCAAAGATCTCCCCATTAACTCTGAAGTTCAGAGTAGCTGTCCTGGCTGTGGTACCCAAGCTTTTAGCTTTCTGAGTAAACTGTAGAGTGGTGGTGTCAGTGTCCTTAGGCCAAAAATACTATTCTATCTAAGGAACTAAAGTACTTTGTGAGTTTTTTTCAATTGTTGTTGGTTTTGTTTGTGGGGTTTTTTTGTTGTTTTGTTTTTTTTTGTTTGGTTGTTTTGCTTTGTTGTTTTGGAGGTTTGTTTTGTGGGGTTTTTTTCCTTCTTTTTATATTAGAAAAAAGCTGCTGTGATTCAGCTGAATACATCACCTGGGTTAATTGCATGGGGTGGAAATGCACGTTTCTCTTTATTTGAGATGAATGAGAAAGCTACAGTCTTTTTAAGTGTACTTAGAGGTAAATATGTATTTGAACTGCGACAGCTAGTAAGAGCATGTAAGCAGATTAGTAAAAATACTGAACAGAAATAGCATCATTCCTCAAGAGATCTCAAAGCACACTGTGGAGGTGGTTATTTAATTGCTTCCTTATCTGTAAACAGAAGTGAGATGCAAAATTTTGTTGTATTGATAGTTGTGGTAGGAATAGGAACTGAGACTTCTGTCCTGTTCACCTGATTCTTTTACAGCTTCAGGAAAGACTGTGAAGAGATTAACTGAAATCCTGGAGGAAAATTGGTATAGGCAGAATATTCTTATGCATATTATAGCATCTAGGACAGTGGATTGGCAATGCATTGTTATTAAAGTGCTGTGAAACTCGTAAAGACCACTGCGACCAGGGCTGGAGCTTTCTTTAATACAAAGGAAATGTTCAAATGAAGAATGCTCTCTTTTAAGAGTTTTCTTTGATTTCTGGTTTTTTTGATTACTGGTTGTGGAACAGTTATACTTTCTGTTCTCAATAATTTGCTGAAGATATAAATCTGTCTTCCTTCAAAAAGAAGAATTCAGTAACTAAGCACAGTTGAATGCTGCAGTGCTGCAGTAGTGCAGTGTAAGGCATAAATAAGTTGTAGACTTAGTGACTAAGTGGTGGCAGATATTATCATTATTGAGTGGGTCCTTTACTCTTTGTGGCTCTTCAGGACTAGGTTTGGTTGTGATCTTTGCCTGTTTCATCTTTTGCACCACTTAATCTTCCAGAGATTGTTTCTGTCCTGGATGATTTCCTTTGACAGCAGTGTGCTGAGCAATGGCAACATATTTTTTTATATAGGCTCAGGAAGCAGAAGAGAAGAGGGAGGAGAGATGGAGATTTGAAATCTTTCATCTACATTGAGCTATTGTGAATTTAGGATCTAGGGCAGAGTGTTAAAAAGAATTAATCATTAATGAACCAATAAAGAGTATTAAAAGACAAATTGGCTGAACCTTCCTGGCCTTTTTCATTTCCTTCTATGGAAACAAAGTAAAGCATGCCAGATGATAAATAGCTTCAGTCCAGCTATTCTTGCAGGATTAACATCATAAAATCACAAATAATTAAAGCATCCACTTCTTAGTGCATTAACCAAATAAAAGCCTTTTCTGTTGCGTCTGGTTTACGTACGCAGAAGCAATCTTGAATAGATGTTTGCCTTCAGAGCAGTCTGCTAATTCCTGCTTTTCCTTCCTCTTCTCCTGCTGTGCTTCCCAAGAAATTGGTTAGTGGGCAAGTATTTACAACAGCAGTTTCTGTCACCATGGTCAGGTACCTGTACCTTCAATTCTGCCTCTACCAGAGTGGATTTAATCCTCTCTTTATCCCTATTGTAGCATATTTGCCAGCATGCCTTATCCTTCCTGCAGGGAAGGTTGCTCTCCAGCACTGCCAAGGAGCTCTCCAGCTCCCTGTCCTTTGCCACTGCCCACATACTGCTGTGCCAGGTTCATAGTGCCACCACCAGAAGGGATTTTGGTGCAGGTGGCCGCCAAGGGCAGTGGTTGTTGGCACGGGAAAGCAGGAAGCATTGATGGAAGTACCTACCAGACAGAACTGAGCTGAGGAATGTGGCCTTTCAGAGTAAACAAATAGTATTTCTGCTGTTGGATCCTGCTCTCAGCAACAATTGGGATGCAATAGTGAATGGTGCCTGCTCCTGTGATTATTGAGTTGTGACTTCAGGTGTGGAAATTAAGGAAGAGAAATTAAATTGATTGTACTGTTTTAATCTCATGAATTGAGATTAAATTGAGATTGAATTCATTACAATGTTTTGGTGAAAATCCAAGGATTGAATGCATTGCATCTTTATTTGAAAGTTTTGCTGATAGACTTTTAAATGCCATTCTTGCCAATACATGAAGCTGGATCAACATGCTTAAATGTCTAGTTAACTGTTAACTATGAGTTAACTGTTGAGTTTTCTGGATTAAAATGGCATAGAACCTGCAGTTGAAAGGAGAAGTGGATCCAGTGTCTGAACAGAATGTGAAAAGCATTTGAACCGTGTGAAGGCTGTCATGGTAATCAGAGTACTTGGACTGAGTTTGAGATTTGAGTTGCTCATCCAGGTTATGAAAATATTTCTGGTCTCTTTACTCCTTCCTATCTGAAAAGAGAACCTGATGGATGTCTTCACTTTGCAGAGGGCTATAGGATTTTGCCAATATGGAGGCCCATTGGCAGCTCTGTAAAAGTCAGAGGGCTGTGTATGACCTGTGGTAACACAAAGCTGCTGGCAATGACTTCTGGCACTCAGGAAAAGCTTGTGGAGCTCACACAATCCAGGCTGCAGTCAGCGGCAAGTAAAATTTTGAATTTGACAAACATGAATTCTCTATGGGTCATTCAGGCATCACAAATGTGGGAGGTTCATGAATACCTATCTCAGAACATGGTTTGACTGAAAGAATAAATTTTAGTTCATGCTGGTTTGCTTTGTACCTGGCAAAACTGTGGGGAAAACAACACAAGTTGTAGCTGTCTTTCTCCTCCTCCCAGCCCACCTGAGCTCCAGCAGAATTCTCAGAGGGAGTCTGATGCATTTCCCCATCTCTCAGAGTCAGAAAAGACAAAATAGCTCTTTTCCTCCCTTATAGCCTAGAAATTTTCCATCATCTACAAGAATCTGTTGCTTTTACTTAGAAACAGGACAGTTCCAACACTGTGATAAATTACTGCCTCTGTGACATTGAAAGCAGTTGGTGAATTACGAATGTCTTGCATTTTGCCGTTTTCCTTTTCTGTTTATCTTTGGGTAGGTGTTTACTTCATGGTCCTTAGAGCAATTCTATGGGTCCTGTTAATAGCACATGGAGCTCAGCTAATTTAGTCAGCAGATACTTGTGATAGCTTGGTGTCTCTGAGACGTTTCATGTGCCTTTCCCGGAAAGGGCACTTTGTTTCCTTTGCAGTTGATTAGGAACACGGAGCACTGCTCTAGCATGGGCTTGGTTGATTATGCTCATGGGAGACACGTGCCTGCAAGGTGAACGCTGCAGAGGTGTCTGGTGTTCTCTGAGACTGAGCTTGCTCAGGTGAAGAACCAATTTGAAAAGCTGAAAAGGGTCCATTTAAATACGGGTTTGCAATGATGCTTGTCAGAGCAAATCAGCAGATCCTGACATTCTTCCGAGTTCTGTGTGTTCTCATCAAAGGTTAGGAAGTATGTTAGTTGCAAATAGGATCAAGCTTTTATGGTAGGAGTTGATCTTTTACCCTCTGAGGGTACATGTGCCTCAAGGGATAGAGATGTAGCAATGGGAACAAGTTGAAACTGAAATGCACTGTTGAGTCCTGTTCAATAATCTTGCTGAAAGAAAGAAAGGCGGCAAATGTAGGCCTTCAAGTTGAAATTGCATTTACTGTTGCATTTCAAATGTATGTTAATCCTTCCCTGTGCAGCCATTCACCCATCTAAATGATAAGCTGAGCTCAAAGCTTTCACGATGATGGTGATTGCGATGCTGACGTATAAAGGAAAGAATGAACAATGGTGATGCCACAGAGATTGTTGGTTTATGTTATATTACTGCTTATTACTTGTGGGATTTACTTAAAATGTAGTGATCAAGAATCACTAGCTGGTAATAGAATACATTCTTTAAATCTTCATATTTTAGTTCTTATGGCCTCTTGGGGCGAGGGGGTGGACTGTGTGTTTATGTGTATGTAATGTCTTTGATGCTGCTATATCTGGTATTTAAAGGAGAAAAAAAAAAAAAAAAAAAAGGCAAGCCTGTTCTCATGTGTCCCAAAAGTGTGGAAGGCTTTTTAAAGTGATGCTGTACTGTAAATCAGAGACTGAAAAAAGATGCTCTGCTCACAGTTGTGACTGCTACAGGAAAGCGTTACTTGGGATTTATGCAGTGTGTCTGGAAAACCATGAGGCTGGAGTGCTTGAGGGAGGCTTTGGTGTGAATAGCAGCTTTGTGTCAATAATCTGGAAAGTTGTAGGCATGTACCACACCATCAAACACAGTGTTCTGGTTCTGAAAGCACCCCTAAAACTGCTGTTTCATAGAGGCTCTTAGTTGAGTTATTGAATCGTCATTTTATTGCTTGGAGATGACACTGTGTTACTGCTGTATGAGGAAGATGGAGACTTTTGTACTAGGAAGTGATATATACATACAATAAGTCTTATAGTAATTCTGTTTAATCATGAGGAAAACGTTTCTACAGCCTGGCCACATGCAGGACTCATAAATTAGCTCAGAACAGTATTTCTAACATATCACTCCCTTCATCTTCACAGGGGAATTTTCTGCAAAGCTATTAGTGACTTAAAGGAACCCATTTGAGTTAGAAAAGATATGGTTTTCAAACCTTTAATTTCCATTTTCTTTACACTGGGAGACATCTGAGGCAGACTGCTAATGCACTGAGTACACATTTAGGCTTGTGGACTTTTTGGCTTGTGTTCTTTTTTGTCTGAAGAAAGCAGAGGAAAAGAAAAGCATTTGCATGTATCAATGTGTATTTCATCTACCTCACAAATGTGTTTATCTGGGTGTGAGAACTGCTGATTCAAACCACTTTTCTGTTTTTGAGCCCGTGGGTGTGCTCGGAGCGCAGTTAATGCTGTGGACCCCTGTGCAACAAGGCCTGTGGAGTGCTGGCTGATGAAGGTCTTCTCAGCACCCTTGTGGCTATTGTAACATGATTAATTTGGATTTAATTTAAAAGAGAAAGTGGCAAGGGATTTGGAGGTCAGTGCAACAGGTTCTCCAAGTTCTTCCCAGGAGATAGAGCAAAGATAAAACCAACAGGATGGAGGCTTGAATGCTGAGAGCAGCAGTGCTTTGCAATGTGACTTCTTCCAGATTTTGCAGGGTATAGGAAGCATGGAGTATTTTCACCGAGCCCTTTTCTGCAAGGCTCACTCCTTAATTTCATATAGGTCAGACTTCTTTACTTTGTGCTAGGCACATCTTCCACAGACTGTGCAAGACCTGAATCACACACAGAAAGATTCAGAGTCCATTTAGACCCGTGGTCTGCTTGGCACCTTCCTGACACAGAGCAGTGATCAGCATGCCAGTAATGTGTGGTCAAGGGAGACACTGAGTGGTTCTGTGATGTACCTGTCTGAAGAGTTACAAATATGTGTTTTGTGTTAGGTTGTGGAAAGCACAGCAGTTTGTAAGGGGTTAACAGTTTGGGGAACAATGCAAGTAGAAAGGACAGCTGAGAGAAGGTAAGCTGAGGAGAAAGGTGAGCCTCTTGCCTTTTGGCTGGCTGATGCTGGAAATGTCTACAGAGATTACAGTTGAATGATTTTCCGGAGATTTGCTTTTGTTTTGTAACCATTTTGAGGATAACACAGCAAGCTCTGAGGAAATGAGCTTGAGCTCTGGGAGGTTTGTTTGCCTCCTTGGCTGGCAGAGCTGCCTGCCTATGTCAACACAGGCACCACTCTGTCACTTTGCCTGCCTGCACCCAGTCATTGGCTCTCACAGAAAAATAATACACAAAACTTCTTCATGCATAAATGACAAAAAGAGGATTTCTGTATGGTGTACCTGGCCAAAGGAGGAGATTGATTTAAATTTAACTTTCCCTCCCCTACTACACTTGTGTTATTGTGGATGGAGCCTGCATTGTGTAAGCTCTCAGCTGAGAAAAGATTTGGCATCATGTGAAGCAAGTGCCTTTTGTTCAAAGGATTGCAGTTTGCATAGTCAACGAAAAGGATCTTTCTTCTATTTGGACAAGATCAGTGAAAACTTCTTGAATTGCCTTTTAAAAATCTTTTTAAAAAAGAACTTGTCAAGCTACCAAGGGAAAAAACCCAGCAGGTAGAGCATGCAACAAAATATAAAGAAGTAAAAAATAACTTCAAAAGCTGCAAGTGAAATTTTCAGTCTTTGAGCATCTTTTTCATTATTTATGTGACAGGAAGTCTATTTTTTTGTCTTTATTATTTTTTTCTCTTCCCTCTCTCCTCCTCCTCCTCTCTCCACTGGATCTGTGGGGAAAAAAAAGATGAAAACTTGGTTCTGAAGAGTAAATTTTTAATTATGTTCCTTTCTGAACTCTGCATAACAGATCACAAAATAAAACCAAGAAAATGACAAAATAGAGGATTTTTCCACCTCTTTTGGTTGGAAGATTTATGAATTTAAGTAGAAATTACTGTTTCTGATGACACATAATGAATGAAAATGTGTTCAAGTCATTTCTGTAGAAGTCTTTAAAAAAGTACTGTGCACTGGTCAGGCTTGCAATGAACTGAGATATTTTTGGGTCCATCAGTCAAAAGCCTTTTCCATGGAACTGCTTCTAGGGGCTCCAGTGAGTCTACAAATAAGAGTAAGTCTGTCATTAACCTCTAACCTGGAATTTACTTTCTCATGTTCTCCACAACAGCTGATTGTCAGGTACAAGTCCACAGTGTCTAATGCTAAAGGCTGCAGGCTGATTTGGGAAACTTTTCTACCACAGTCCAGGGAAACCAATTGTCTGCAAGGAGCTGGGAACACTGATCAACCAGGGAGGATAGCCCAGCTGAATGAATTTAGAATTTCCATCAGGTAGAAAATTCTGTCATTTCAGCTGGTTTTTTTTTTTCATTTGAAATTAAGGACTAAGGTTTGGAAGGAAAAGACTAGACCTTGAGGTCTGGGCCGATGCATCTGTCGAGCAATGACCACTTCAGACAGGTCTGCAGCATCTATTTCTCTTGCTCCATGGGTTGGTAATGTACCCAAACCTTCCCAACACCCACAAGCAAGCTAAGGACACAAATATAAAAAGGATGAAATTCCTTTATGTAGAAAACAAAGGTTCTGAGGTGGGTTTGAAATTTGTAATGTCTAGTTTAGCTCTTCTTCTTAAAAAACAACAACAAACAAAACAAACCTCAACAAACAACCAAAAATCTCAACAGTTCTGAAATGGAAGTGTTTTGGTTCAGTCCGTGGGGCAAAGAGAACTAGTCTTACAAATCATTTTGATATCAAACTGTTTCCTACCGTGGCGTATTTGTTTCTTTGCTGCAGTTCGGGAATTTAAGCCATGCCCAGAGGAAGGCTTAGGGAGTTGTAAGGCCACTTTGTGATTTCTATAATGCCCTGACACCAGGCAAATCCATATGGTTTGATGAGAGGAAAAGATATGTGCACTGTGACAGCTGGAGTTCCTGGACCAGCTGAAACAGTGGTGGCTTCTACTTATTTTCATACAGTAATACACTCATAGCAGAAAGCAAGCAATGGGATACAGTATGAATTGTTTCAACCCAAAATATAATAAGATTGTGGAAAAGTATTTCAGTGCAGCAGGAAATAATTCACTTAATTCCCTCCTCTGAACCGTAAAATTTGAGGAAATTTTCCTAGCTGAAAAGTTAAAATTGTTTTCTTTCAGGAAAATCATGGTTATTCCCCCCCCAGTCTTTTATTAGACTGCAGATTCCAGTGTGGAGATATTTAAAATTTCTCTTTCATTTCTAGAAAATGTCTTCTGGCCGTGCCTTCTGCTCTGATTCCTAAAGGACTTGTTACTTTTGAGTAATTGGCATGTGGTATAGCTTAGAGCAGCCCTAAAAATAGATGTAAAAGAAACACTTTTGTTTCCTTGTTCTGCTTGTATCAGGATTAGCTCAGCTTGAGGACTGTGTTTGAATTTTTATTTATGTAGCTCTCTGAATTAAATACTTGAAATTTACTGCTGCCAGGCATCACACTATATTGTATGTGTTTTGCTACTGGGAAGATTAGTTGCTACTGATCAGGCTGGTAAATGCTGCCTGGTTATTCACTGTCTTGTGTCTGCTGGACAGACGTGCACAGAAAGAATTGTCGTCATGTGTGAATTTATTTTTTAAGACATTCTTTCAAATTCCCTAACTATTCCTTCTTCATACTCTTACATTTCTTGCATCTTCTTTTGTGACTGAAAAATCAATTCCAACACTTAAGTGGAATGGAAAAACTCCTTGGACAGAGTGAGGGTGGGAGTATATTTGAAAATACACTTTAACAGTGTACTAGTATATGAGTCACAGGTCTGACTTGTTTGATGATGTAAACTAGTGGAAAGCAAAACACCATTTTTGTTTTGTAAGCTACAGATTCCATCCCTGGCTGAGTCGTCTGTGCCTTACAGTCAGTTATATCAACTCCTTCACAAAATACTCAAAATGGAAGATAAGCCCTAAAGAAATGGATTAAAATTCTTTTCACCTTGTTTTGTTCCAGAGGGTGTCATTGCTCATCATATCCTCTTCTATTTCACCAGGCATCAAATGATTCAAAAGATGATTTTAATTCAGTTCAGTTTTGCTGCTGCACTTTTGACACCTTCTGAGTAATACAGTATGTGACAGGGCTTGAAGTGAAACTTTATTCTATAAATATCCTTCCAGTTTTAATAAAGTGAAGGACAAACTCCACAGGCGACTGCACGGAAAAGTTTTGCCTTGTCCCCCATCCTTTTGTTAACCCAATATATAGCTGAACCATCCTTGCTCTACAAAACTGATATCATGGCAGCTTCAGGAGATGAAAATAAATTGTGTGAAAAACTTCACTTCCGCTGTGGGCTGTGTATTTCTTGTCCTTATGAATCATTTAGGACCCAGTCCTACAAGTCTGCTGTTGTGTGAACCTCAGGAGTAAGGGAGATTCCACTGAGAGGGAGAATTGTTCACAGGTGTGGAGATCTGTAAAACTGAGTCTTCATTTGCCTTTTATTTCCTATCCCCGTGACATGCAAAGTAGCTGTGTTTGCAGAAGAGGAAAATGCAAGGGTCCTGTTGCAAGTGATCTTTCAGAGAACGTGTGTGCCGTGAGCTCAGCCTGTGGAAATTTGCCATGCTTCCCACCAGGAGTGAATATTTGTTCATGTGTTCTCAGTAGACCTCATTTTGTATTTGCCTACATTTGTATGTAGCCCCTGAGGTCTTTATCAAGGGTACAGTTGCTGTTCTGATGTGCTGTTTCCACCCTGGGCTTGCTGGCAGGGCAGTGGGGAGCCAGCTGGGCCATAGCTTTGGTGTTGTCCTTGCTGTGTTCTTTGTCTGGTCTCCTAGTATCAGACCATCTCCTGCCCTCTTTCCTCCCTGCAGTTTGAGTCTCATTTCCTTCCTGAATCTGAAATGTGCTTTTCTTCACTATTCAGCACATCCACTTTCAGCTGGTCCCTTACCTTTCTGAAACTATTGCCACTTTGTGTTATTTATTGCTTGTTTCCTAAACAGCTGGAGTCATGCTGAACTGTGAAATGATTTCTCCTTTCTTACTGACACAGTCTGTAATGTGTCATGTCTTTGAGACAATTTCATGCTCTAGATCAGGGAATTTCTAATATTGTGTTTCTGTCTGGAGTTTTACCGGGAATAAATTTCAAATTCTCACAGAAAACCGAAACAACTCTTGCTAAGGGCACGAGGAAGTTGTGTATGAAACAGTGTTAATGGTGCTATTCTGCATGCAGAGTGGGTCACATTGTATATAAACTGTCTGGTCAACTTCTTTTACTGCTGTGGTTTCCTCTAATACAATAGACACTGGATCACTGCAGCCGCTTGCATTTCCAGCAGACCCCGTGTGCAGGGCAAGTAAAGAATGGTATATGAGATTGCACTGGTATCAGTCAGCAACAAGTGCAGCACAGGGTCTACCATGTCATGCCCATGGGCAAAGAAACCATCTGGAAAAATTGTGTGTAAGGAATAATACATTATTTGTTTCCTCAGTCTAGTTAATCCATGAAAAATCAATATGACTGATGATAGTCTTAAATGGGAAAGAATCTGAACTGAAAGGAAAATACGTTCTTTAACATAATAAAACAGAAAACCCTGAGGTTATATGAAATAACTGGGCAGTTAAAAGGCAGGGCAAAGATGCAGAAAAATCCAAAGCACACAGCTCTTCCCTATGGGAATGGGATTCAGTTGCTCTTTATTTAACCTATTATGAGAGAAATTAATATTTTTTCTTTCTATTTGGTAAATTACTTTTTGGTCTTTTACCTGTGATGGAAGGGCACAGAGTGTTACTGAGTCACTGAGGAGACTGGCTAGTTGGCTTACAGGGATCCCAGAGTCAGCTAGCTTTTGGAGCAGCTCTAGGAGAGGCTTCTGCTGACTGTTTGAGGGGTCTGGAGATCACTAAAACACATCTGAGCGATGAGTAAAATGTAATAAGGTGAGGGGACAACCAAAAGGACTGTTTCCTGTAGTCTGCTGTGCTGGTTTTTTTTAGTTGTCAAGTTTGTGTGCCATTGGAGCTCAGGAGCCTCAAGGCCCTAGAATTGCTTTCCTGCACCAACAGAAAGGCCGCTATTTCTCTGTGAGTGAAGCTTTGTCTTCTGTGCTTTTGGCTGCTCTGCAGCCATCTGGAGTTGTCAGCTTGCAGGCACCTGCTTGCCAAGCCGTGTCTCACGCAGAGACCTGGTAACACCTGCGAGCCCTTCCCTGTGCAAACTATGGAGTGTTTTGCAGGTGGCACTTGGAGTGTCGGTGTTCGCCTGTGATGGGCTAAACGGTTTGTGTCGTACCTGCCCCAGGAGCTTGTCTTTCCAGGTTGCACAACAGCATATGCTGACTTCCAGATCCCCTGGTCTTGGCACCTTGGACTCTTTGGGAAGAGACTGGCAGTTGGAGCTCCTTAACAAATTGTCCCAGAGAAAATTAATTCCAAATCTAGCAGGGTTTGCTGGAGACCAGAGATCTTGTTCTGTAGGAAGAAATGAGAACCTACCTTATTCACTCAGTTTGTAATTTAAGGGTGACACTGAGGTTTTAAGCAGACAAAGGATTGTTGAGACTACATGTGAGAGTGATGGAGTATGTGCACATGCAGGTGAGTGTTTCTAGTTTCCTTTCTTAGTTGTTTTTATACTTCCATGTGTATAGCATGAGTGGGCTTTTGAATGGACCAAAGGAGAAGGACAATACAAAGCTGCACGATTTAGAACACATATTACAATGTGGCATAAATAACAAAGTGATACTTCAATTTCCATAGTAATAGAAAATTTGTTTGTGTTTTGATATAGTATAGGAGGCTTTATGAGTCTCTTGAGAGAGCACAACCTTTCTGCTAAAGATAAAAAAATGGAAACTTTTTGGAATAAAAAATTTATACTACCAGTACACACCAAAGGAGTAATAAATAATTGGAAAATAATTGTAGGAGGATGTGAAAAAAACCTTAGCTTTAGCATTTCAATAGTAATTTGAATCAATCTCTCAAATGATCGGATGGAACAATTGTCTTCTTTGTATGTTCACACAGTCTTAGTGGGATTTGAAATAACTGGTATTGCTTTCTAAATTTTTGTAATACTCTGCTTGTCACACAGCATACTGTATCACTTGTATTCCTTAACTTGTTGTACTCAAAATACAGCCCCTAGGCTTGGTCTTGTAAAGACTATGGACTTGAGAGTAAAACTAAGATCACACAGAGAATTTGAGATGCTTTTATTGACAAATGTTCTGACCATCAGTTGATCCACGATAATTATGCCTGTTCTGCTCTCAATTGTGAAGAACTGTCTTATATTGACCACATTTTGATCTCATCCTTAGTTTGATGAAGAAGGCACTGCCCTAGAAAATGGAAGATGTCAGGGAAGAGAAACCTGATCACCTGCTCTTTGCTGTCACATAAAAAACTAGAAATCTTTGAAAAGTTGCTGTTGCCTTCGTGTGTTTTCAAGTCAATATGCCTGTTTGATGTGGCTTATAGTGAAATCAAAGCTATCCATGTCTTTCAATACGTTGTCTGGATTGAGCTCCTCAGAGAACGTCAGTGCAGAGGCTTCAAACTGTTTTAGTCTTGAAGGTGCACACCAGCGTGCTCACACTGCCTGGCAGCGTGTTGGGGCTGTAGCACAGCTTAAGTGTTTTGAATTTCAGGCAAGATGTGCTTCTAAATGCTCGAGTGCTTGCTTGAGATCTCACCCTTACATTTGCAGTCTGTTTAGGGGGACTGTGAAACAAATATGTTGAACTACTCTTGTTCAAATGCAGTCAGCCTGATGATTTCTCATAGGAAAAAAAAGGAAGTATTTCAATTATATTTGATATTAGTCCTGCATAGACACATATGCCAACATGATTTATTTCATTTAGCAGTATATTCTTCTCAACTGAATTATGTATAATTGTGTAGACATGGTCACTTTAAATATTTTATGGACTTGTTTAATGTAAGACAGAGTGCAACCTGTAGGGCCAGCAAGAAATATTGCTGTATAACTTCTATTTAATTTTATTTCAGCAGTTTAATAATTCATTTTAACTGGATTTGAACATCAGAATGAGCTCATGGTTAGAGTGCAACTTGCTGCTGTAGTTCTTGCATAGACGAGTCAGGTGACTGAAAAGAAGTCTTGAATAGTCAGCAGAGACGAGCTGCACACGTGTTCAGGTTGGCAGCTAATAAGAAATATCTGACCTGTTTGCTGCTTCAGAGGCAATATGTGCTAAAGGTTTGAGCTGGACAGAAGCCTTGTCACAAGGCAGGGTTATGTCTTCTAGAAAATACAGACTTGCCAAAAGGAAAAGTGTTTTAATGAAATATGAAGTGTTCCTTTGGAGATTCATCTTGTTTGCTGCTATTTTACCTGTAGTCAGGATTTTGGTTTTGCAAGTCCTAGGCTCGGGGGGAGAAAATCAAACAATTGTCAAATTGTCAAACAGTCAGTGCGGTGCCCTTGTGCCAGTCACAACCTCCATGAATCCTTCAAAGATGGATCTTAGCAGCTGGGTCTGTGCTGTTGTCCCCCTTGGCATTCCTGGGATATCACAGGATGGCTTTCCATCAGCAGAGACAATTTTGGACTTCACTGAATTTGGACAGGACAAAACTTTGTGCAGTTTCCTCTTATTTTTGAAAGGAGGGTGGAGGGACCAGCAACATGGTCATCTGCGTCCTGTGCCTGCTTGTGAGAAAATATGTGAAGTTCTCACTTAGGGACAAAGTTGCAGTTTTGCACTGGACACTGGGTGCAGCTGAGCCTGATGGGTGTTACTGTGAATGGCGAAATGCTTAGTGTGAAAAGGGAGGAATTGTTCTCTATGTGGTGGCCATTAGGTTTCAGATCATCTTCTTGCAATCAGCAATTCTTAATTGGCTGTGGGGCCTGATTCAGTGAAGTGCTGAATACTTTTGCAATGCAAAATGCATTAAGGATGCTCAGCACCTTTTCAGGCTGCTGATTTCTCATATAGTACATGAGCCATAGCTCACCTGATTTTCATAGTCATCTGCCTTGTAAAAATAGAAATCTGCCATCTCTATCAAGAAATAATATTTGTATTTATTTTCAGGATGAGTATCATTGAAATCAGATGTCATCCTTTTCATGTTTTGATGCTGGTCATGTCATAGATGGATTTGAATATGACTTATTTCAGTGAAATAATTAATAACAGAAAGGTTTAAATGTTTAACTGCTTCTCACTTTTGGCTAATACAGCATAAAATCTGTCACTACATGCTTTTCATCTGGAATTGTCCACCTGAGGATGTTTGATCTCTTCTGATTTTATCTGTGTACAGGTGTGTTCAGTTGCTGAGGTAAATGGCTAGAACTTGAAGTATAAAGCACCGTGGAAAGAAAACAGTTGTCCATCCAAGGAGTCTCTGCAGGAACTGTGTAAATAGATTATAGTAAGGGTTATTAGGAAGCTCAGCTGTATCTCCGCTTAAGCTCTTTTTTTTTTTTCCTTTTTCCTGTTTTTTTTTCTTTTTCACTTTCAGGATCATGTGTAACATGAGTCTTTTAAGGCTGTTGCAGAACAAGAGTATTGTCACCTAATGTCTGCTCTGTTGACAAAAACATTATTATGGGTGACCAGGATGTAACTGAATAGATCCAGGTCTTTGTATCTTGCTTTGACAAAGCAAGAGAAGATCAAAGCCTCCACACTTTCAAACAAATTAAGTACTTCATAGCCTACTCAAGTTCAAAAATTTGTACTTGCAGGTCTTTTGGTTATTTGTCAAGTCTTTCCTAGAGGGGTAAAACTGATCATAATTTGATACAATTGCAACCTAATACTTTTTCTTTACTTGGAGTGAATGTCCAGATTTTGTTATCAGTTGCTTTAATTTCTCTGAAGTCATCAAAACTGCCTCTCAAGAACTGAGATCTAATAGCTGTGGACAGAGGAACTGTGATTAGAGAAAGGCAGGGAGATAGATGTGCAGAAATGAGCAGGAGCTCCTGCTGATCAGGTTCCTGCCTCTGAGCATGATGTGTCTGAGCAGCCTTTCCTTCCCCTGACTCTGTGTCCCTGTATGCTTCAGCCTTGGTGCCCAGGAGTCCAAGTGGAAAATATTCCCATGGGAAGGTGCTTTTTTATCCTCCTCCAGCAGATTGCCTGCTGTCAGCTCCTCTTCTGGAAACGTGGGGTCCATCCTGGCAGGGAGAGGGTGGTAACCATTTCCTAGTCCTTTGGGTTTTTACCTAATACATGCTAAAAGACATCTTATGTCTTCAGTACAGTCTAGCAGGTTTTCCTATGTCCCTTCCTTCCTCCTGTCCCATCTTTTCAGACACTGTTAAGCCATTTTGCCTCTACATCTTGCCTTGGTCCTCCTACAAGGCAGCAATGCTGCTTGAGTGTTGGTATGGCCATGTACAAATGGTTGAGAACAGTTTCTTTTCCAGTAAATTCAACTTCTCTTCTCACATGAGCTGCCAAAAGATGACAGCTACTGGGGAGACGTAAAATCAAAAAAGCTACTGATGTATCAGTGTAGGCTGTTTGGACTAGAGCAAAACAAATGGTGTATTTTAGTTTGTGGACTGTCAAAATGGATTGGAGAGAAAAAAAGGCAGATAGGAGAACTGCATAAGTACAAGAGTGTTTTGGGCTGTTTTCAGCTAAGAAACAGTAACTTTAAGAAATTATGAAGGGTTGAACAAAATTTTTTGCATAGCTAATTTTTTTATTTTATTTTGGGGCTGGTCTTTAACCAAATATAGATAAACCCCAGAACTGTTGCCATTTGAAATAAAAAGACAATTAAAATGTCAAATCTAAGTTTTTAATATCTTTTGTTAATTTTAATAGGTATTTTTCTTTGCAAAAGTTCATCTGAAAAATATCACCTACTACTTATGATGCTAGACAGCATATTTTATGAGACATTTGTGTTTTGACAAAGCAAACTCTGTCACACAATTTGGTTTCACATATTTTTATACCAACATTTAAATGTTGGGCTTGAACTGCTCAGCTGTATGAAAATATAATCTCCTTACAGTCACATATTCTTGCATGCTGCAAGAGTTGGTTAGAGTAATTTGTAACTCTTCCAGATAATTTTAAATAGTACATTTTTAGAAGAAAAATGGAATGACAAACAGGAGCTCAGAAAGCAGCTTTTCATCTGATCATACGAAAGGCAACCGCAGAGCTTCCAGCAAAGCTTGCCAGTGACTGAATGTTGCTGTTGGAAGGATCCCACACTTGGATTTGAACACGTTGGCCAAACGTGCTGTGTATAGGTGGCCAAAAGAATGAATTCTACTTTTAGAGAAAACACCTGTCCCTGTTGCCTCCGGTCCTGTGCTGCGGATTCCTCTTGGCAGCAGAAAGGGATAGAACAAGTGTGCTCTATTTTAAAAAGTATTTGGCATTGCAGTAGTCTATTCTTACCTTCCAGATGTACCTCTTAATATATTTTTTCTTTCAGTCTCTCTGTGAAGTCTGTGCATGCATCTCCCACATGACTTCCAGTATTTTCATCCTTGGACCAAATTCTGGCTGAGGGCAGAGGGAGTTTTGCGAGAGTACTGTTTGGGCGGTGGAGTTGCTGAGCAAAGCACCAGATTTTATTGGAAGCTGTGTGTGCTGTAGTTTAGGTAAGGTAGAAACATGTGGGGGCTGTGTTCCTGCATGAGGTTGCATTGCTGTGCTTTTACATTCAGCTCTTGGGAAGTGGGAAATGTCGTGCACTGAAACTGGTGTTGCACTGAGTGCTGATTGAGGACCTGGACAGACAACTTGGCTCCTGAATGTGCAGAGCTTTGTGCTTTTTGAAATAGGATTTAGAAAGTTGTATGCATCTATTTCTCTAGAACACTCTTCTATGGGGAGTGAGCCCTTTGAACGGTGCAGTTTGATACAGTAAGTGCTGGCAAGTTTTCTGATTGTTTGATCTGGACTCTTTTAATAACCATGTTTCACATAGAATTATTCAGTGTTCCAGAAGAAAACTGTCAACAGGCTTGTTTTAAATCCTTTGTTTGAGTGAATGTTTGTGATAATCACCTTACCTCCAAGATTCACAGAACATACTTATGAATACAGCCAAAGCAAATTAAATAATTTATTTGAGCAAATATTCAAAGGAAAATGAGCTGATATATTTGCACAGTGCTGAAGACTTTTTCATCTTGGAGATTGACCAAAGAAGTTAAGACTCCAGCTGGAATGAGGAAGGCATAGGGAAAATGAGCTTGCTTACTTTGTTCTTTCTTTTCCAAGCCTAAAGTTAAGGTCTTAAATTCCTTCCCTTTGCATTTTATGTGCTAGGAGGAATATAATTACCAAGTGATAAGAATACTGATTAATGCTTCCTAGGCTGTTGATAACACCTATTTTAAAAGGTGAAAGTTTTTTCAGTGTGTACACTCCTGTATATTATAACAAAACATGTATTCAAGAATTTGGCATTTTCCTCATGACTCCTGGTGTGTTGAGTCATCACACAAGCTTCTATTTCCTCTTCATTATTCATTTATTGCATTACCTTATTTAAAATTACTTGGAAGAAAGGGTATCAAAAGCCTGTAGCTTTTTTATTCAGAATGTTCTTTTTTTCCCTAAAAAAAAAATATTTCTATTTACTAAGCAGTGAGCATCTGCACACTGCCAGAGCTGAGCTGGAAATAGAACAGTGACTTCACTAGAGAGTTTTATAATGGAAAAACTGCAGTTAGCATATATTTTGCAATGCATGTAGTTGATAAAGCTGTGTGAACAGCTTTGCAATGACTGAAACTTCATAATTATATCAACATGAAGAATGAGCCAGTATTTAGATGGGGAGTCAACTCTATGTTGCTTTCTTCCTGGAAATCTCAGGGCCATAAAAATTTAACAATCTGTGAATAAATAACTGCTATTTAGCTCATCAGAGATGGTGTTGCAGTTCTTATTGACTCTGAATTTGCTTAAAGCTTCTAGATTTAATAGGAAAACTGCAGTTGCAACTACATAATTGTCTGGATAACTATTATTGCTTGTAATGACATTACTCACAGTTTAATACTCACGGTATAATAGAGTATGCTTGATTTTGGGGCAGAGCAGTGACATATAAAAGCACCCTCTTCAGTTAAATTCTAGGAGACGGAAAATTTTTAGAATGTCGGAGGGAGCTATTACATAAGGACAAATATTTACCTAATGTAATCAAACTCCTCTTTAAATCAGAACAATAGTGGGAGTGCAGTTACTATGGTTCTGTATAATTTTGTGCTATATTTGACAAAATTTGGCAGGACTAAAGCCACAGCTGATCATCTGATTTTGAAAGGGAAGAGAAGAATATGGTAGGTTTTCATTCCCAATCTGTCCTCAAGATGATGGCACATGCTCCCTCACTAGCCCTGAGCAAGGAAAAATAATCCAAATAAATATTTACCAAAAGCACGTTGCAGCACTGCTGAGCTGTGAGGGTGAGGCTGATTTTGAAAGACACTGCTTTTTTATGCCTGCCCTCCCCTTCTGAGCCTTGCAGAGTGAGTTTAAAAAGAGCCCTGCCACAGCCTCCATCCTGATCTCCCCACACCCTTGGTGCAGGACCCCATTTCAGCCCAGCCAGTGTCTGTCCCAGCAGTGCTGTACGATGGGAGTCCCCTGTTCTGCCTCTGACCTGCCCAGCCATGGGGTCCCACTGGGCTGGCCTTGAGCCACTTGTGACCTCACAAAGTACTTCTTACTGTGAGCTGAATGAAGCTGATGGGTTAAGTATTCTCCAGGTTGTGCCCTTGAAATACTAATTTGCTGACCCCCCGTTTTCACTGGAGAAGGTCCTGTTCCCCTGAGCTTTTCTGTGATGCAGAGCTGAGTCAGGTGATGGACTGATGGAAGTATCGGAATAAGGGTAACTTTGTCAATGTGCTTTTATGGGGGGGTTCTGTTTGTTTTTTTAATTGATCTCTTGCAGTTGGGCTGAATGTGAGTTCTGTGTATTATTTAGGACTTTGAACATGAGTCTACAATAACTGTTAAGAGATAATTAGCACAATCACAGTAAATCACCCAGAAGCTTGAGCCATCTGATATGACACAGAGTCTTTGCATACTTCATAAGTAACCCTTCGCAGACTGCAGGAAATAGAAGGGCGGGAGTGAAAACAATATCCTTTCCTGACAACAGATGATACTCATTTTTCCTTGTCTCTCACCTGTTTCTTCGTCATATCCTGTTTCCATTTGCATTAGAAAGGCACCGAAATTACTGGCACTTTGGAGAGTGCCAGGAGTGCCTGTTATGGGCATTATATGTAGAATGGACAGTGCATCATGGTATGACTTGATACCCCAATAGACTAAACACTGCAGTTGGCAGACAGGAGGAGTAAAAGTGTATGGTAGAAGGAAGCACTGTATAAGATGAAGTTGAGAATATGATTGTTTTTCACATGTGGCACCAAAATTTGGAAATACTGATCTTTCGCATTTTTATATTGAAAAGAGCCTACCCAAATTACCATTTATATAGAAAAATTTGATACTGTTAATGCACTGAACAAAAATGGCATTTATATGTAGCACTTGATAAAAGCACAAAAGGTGAAATCCCTTGTTCTTTAAAAGTAGTTCATGGCTCTAACTGTATTTTTTTTAATATAATTTTAAGTAATCATGTTTTTTTCTCTCATTGTGAGAGTATATTAACCTCAGCTTTAAGATACTTAAACTTCATCTGTACTGAAAATATAGGCAGAAGTACTGACATATTGAGAATATATGCCAAAGAGCTGCCTTAATGCATTCAGACATCTAATTTTTATTTGTCCCTAAGCAATTATGTCAATATTCTTTAAGGAGCAGTGTTTCTTGTAGTTTATTGTGCCACATAGGCTAGACAGAGGTAATCACAGTCTTGCAGGTCCAGTTTAGTGGTTTTCAAGCTGAGCAGAATTAGAGCCATAGAGGTGTACTGTGGAGAAGCATAAAACACTGTATTTTGGGGGGTGCGTGCAGATCATGTTTTTTGTTGTTGCTTTAATTATTCAGAGTATATAGGATGTTTTCTTTCCTGAAAAAGGAACTCATTCACACACAGCAGCCTGAATATTCATGATCAATCAAACTAAACACGGAATCCAGAGCCAGAACCTTCCAGCAGTAAACTTGCCTTGGCAGTGTGACCTGATGAAGTTGCTGACCCTTCCGTCTTGTAGTTCTGCATTTTTGTTTGGAAGTAATCACCCTTACCTTGGTTCTTGAGTGTAGTTGGAATTAGTGTATATTTGTGTAGCACTTCAGGGATGTTAAATATTTGATCAAGATGTTGATTTATCTGGTGACTCAGAGGAGGAACTGACTCTGAACATTCGGGAAGCAACCTCTGAAGACCAGAAGTTTGGATAGACCTCTAGAAAATATTAGCCAGAAAATATTAGCACTTGGTCTCTCTTCACCAATACATGCTGTTCTTCCTCAAGGACATGTGGTCTCTCTTTCTCAGTCAGCTTTCTGCTTCCCCTCCATCCAGCCTGCCTGCTGCCCTGTGTTTTATTCTGTGAAGCTCAATTCTTCATTGCCTAGGGTGAAGTCTTAACAAATTGTTGTAAATAGCATTGCCCCTTTACATTAGTAGCAGAATGATTTGCTTGGTTTGCTCCTGTTTAACCTGACTGAAACAAGCTCCTGGCATATAATCACTTATGCTGGTCATTAAATCCCTGTTAATAATGTAGTGTATTAGATGCCATCTGTCTGTTCAGTGATACTCCTGTCTGCTGAGTCCTCAGTCACTGTGTCAGATGCTGGGGTAGGTCTGTGTGTCTCTGTGTGCCCCATTCGTGCCTCTCTTGCATCCGGGATAAGAGAGGACAGGCTACATCTCACCACTTCTCTTATTCTAAAGAAGTTTTGAGAAAGCAAGTGGATTATCAGCGTGTCACAAGGGAAATAGAGCATCACTGAACAGGCAAGGTTGGGAGAGGGTGAAATTCATGTCGGTATCTAGAGCAATTTATGCAAGAAACAAGAGGAACATCTTTATCATTATTGGTTTGGAAAGACCTTAATTCAGAATGGCAGTGGCTATTTCTTTAGCTATTTTGTAAGATCAAATTTCCCTTTCTGAAGAAGATCGTGAAGAAGATCTGTTTTAAGCAAGGCTCATCTTGGAGTAATGGGAAAGGGATCAGGCTCATGAGCTGAATCTGCCTCACAAGGCACAAACCAGGAGGTTGTCAAGGTCATGCTCAAGCAAAAGGCATTTCCCCTACTCTGGTCCACCAAAAAACCCCTGTTGACAGTCATTGGTTTGTTTGTTTATGACCTATGTTATGAAAAAAGAAATTTTAAATTACCAGAATGGTTGGGTCTGGTTCAGCATTCGTAATTTTTCCTTAAGATTTGGAGGTTTATGAATGTTGTCCAGAACTCACGCTTGTAGGGACTCTTAAGTAAACAAACACCGAGGCAGGATCATGTTTGTAAACATAAACTTTACCCTGGACTCCCTCCAGGACTGTTTTCTTTGATTTTTTCCTCTGTGGAAAGCAGGCTTAAAAAGCAGCAATGCTTTGATACGAATTCTTCTCAATTGAAGCTTTGGAACCAGTGTGCTCAAACTGCTAAAAGGAATCAGCAAAATAACTTCATTCAGGCTCATAAAGCCTTTCCACTGATCTTCCCTAAATGCCAGCTTTTTCAGAGGCCTGTATTAGACATTTTGGGTGAATTTCTCTTTAAATATAACGTTTGTCTACATATCTAGAAGATATTATTGGTCCAGTCAGAGAGAACCTCTTCCAAAAATGTTACCTAAAATTATTCTGTGAGATTCAAGAAGAAACCAAACCAAGCAAGCAGAAACATTTCATTTTATCTCTCCACAGAGAATCCATTGGGAGATTTTTATTGAAGGACTTATACAATAACTTGTGCAGTAAGTGAAGGAGAATGCATCATTTTCCCTGGAAGAGAGGCAAATTGAATAGAAGTTATATCTGAAAGGCTAGGGCAGCCTGGGTAGCTCATCAGCTGGATAACCATGTGATAGACCCAGAGGCAGCTTCAGAACTGTCATGTCAGCTGTTATCAGTGGAACTAACCAAGGAGTGGGCTGCTGAAGTTAGCAGACTCCTTTCTACATGGGCATCTGGTTCTTGCAGCAATTTGATGCAGCCCATCTGTGCTGCCCATCCTCTTCCACGTATACTGCCCAGAGGAGAGGAGGAGTAAAGGAATCTCGTTTTTGGGGTATTACACTTCAAAAAGTGGATGGCTTTTAAAATGATCACTTCCTGAAGGAAAACCCTTCCACCTGAGTCATGGAAATGAGCTTAAGCGAGTAAACTGCTTGGATCAACTTGGAGGAATTTTGCATGTTTGCCCACTTAACAAGCTCAGCAAGTGTGGGCACATTCCTTGTGTACAAAAAGAAGACAAGAGTCATAGTGCAAAAAGCAGACGTGCCTCGTTTGCCCAGCGTGACCTTGGGTGGGGATCCTGCAGGGCACAGGGTAACCGTGTGTCCCCTGAGTCACGGTAACTGGCTGGATGCCTGTTCTGTGGACACAAGGTTAAATACCTTCTCTGAAGCATTCATGAAATTTAACCAAGCATATTAACATGCCTCTTGCTTTGTTTTGCTTCACATTGGTGGGGAGGGCAGAGCACTTTCTGAGGCAGGTACTGCTCCAGGCGACGGGCGGTACCTCACTGATGCACAGGTATTCAGTTGTGTGTCTGGCCTTCGAGAAAAATTTTCTCAGTCTCATCTCGTGATAAGACCCTTTTCTGACAGCATAAATATTTTTTCTGGCCTTTGAAAATATGTTTGAGTTAATTATAATTACAAAAAAAGTGAAACTGAAAGAATGAGGTTAGTTTTGAGCATATATTCTGTTGCGGGGGGGGGGGGGGGGAAACCCGAAAAACCTTTTAGCAAGAGTCAGGTCAGAACTTGAAGTTTTGATAATAATTTTTCTGTACTTGAAAGGACAGTTGTTCTGTAAGGGACAGAAGTAGTGAAGGGGTTTTTGGCAGATTTGGAGCCTCTGTTCTTAGACTCCTCAGCTCCTTGCACTCTCCCTCACCTTGGCTTCTCCGTTCTTTGGCAGAGAGAACAGGTTAGCAAGGCAGTACAAGTGGGGACTGCTGGATGTCTCCTCTTGAAATGAATAAAGAGTGGTTTATGACTGCCTTTGCATCATTGAGGCACTGTTTTGGTTTGGGTTGTACTTTTGCAAGTAATGTTTTGGGGGCATGTTCTTGTCTTAAAACATGGTTGAAATTTGCAAAAAAACTTCATAGGAGAAACAAAGTAATAGAGGGATGGATAGCTGGACGGTGAAAATGTCTAATCTCCTTTTCTTAGGAAGCCAGGTTAAAAAAGAAAAAGTTGGTACTTTTTCTGGGAGCCATGTACTGGCTCCTTGGACAGATGTCTGCAATTCTTGGATTAGTCAGGATAAACCCCTAGATAATATACAGGAAGAGCAGTGAGTTGTGAAATGCAAAATTTTTCTGCAACAGGCCAATTAGTGTTTTGCTTCTGCATTATTTATAGAAGCTCAGTTGAACTTGACAGATAAATATTCTTTCTGTAAAGCCATGCTTGTGTATGTATGCCACTTCTGTTGCATATTGTGAAGGTCAAATTTAAAATCTGCACTTAAACGAACACTCAGCTGCATATTCTCTGTTCTGCTGTTATATGTGTGTATTCATTGTACTGACTTGTTTCTCTACCAGATTCATCGTTTGCCTTTCTGTGTATGAAATTATGTTTAATCAGTTTTATACCAATATCCTGCCTGCAGATAACTAGGTTTAAAAATAGACTGGCTCAGCTGTGTAAAGATGAGATACCTGAAGTCATCTTTATGGGACAATTGGGATTGCTTCGAATGATGGGACAGTGCCAACATAGCCTTAACTATGAATCATAAGAGTGTACTCAGGGGTTTTAAATTAAGCAGGGCAAATCAGTTTTAACTTTGTTAGACTTGCCAGTTATAGGTTTATGATGTAGTTTCCCCCCTCCCCACAGAGAGGTATCTGTTCAAGTACTTTGTGGTCCCCTTCACTGTGTCTTGGTATCTCATGTGCACAAATCTACCCTTGTGCTATCTCGGGGAGGCTTCAGGCATGTTATCATCTTCTCATTTTCGTGCTGCTCAAGAGCTGAATGGGATGACTTGCCTGAGGTCATCCCAAGGAGTCTTGTGTCACTTGGAATTGAGTATGTGATGTTATGAGTCACAATCCAGTGCCATCACCACGTGGCCTCTTCTGGTGTAGGATGGCTCATCTCTCTAGCTTTTATTTGGCAGTGAGAAGAGGGTTCATAATGGTTTGGATATATTTATTTTTGCTGCCTGTCTTTTCATTCTGTAGGACTTCTGTGTCTGCTGAATCTTGAGTTGTTAATGAAGTTGAGAAGCAGTGAGTGATTGGGATGCAGGATAGGAATGATTACCATTCTTCTTTAACAAAAGCTTGAGTGAAAATGTTACTTTAAGCTCATTTCCACAGTATTGTTATGCAAAACAATGGAAAGAGCCTGTCAGCTTCTGATTTTGGGATGGGGAACAGTTGCTTTCAGTTTGTCTGCCAGTAGGATAAATCCAGACCCAGGTATTTAGATAAAAGTCTAACCTTTAATCCAAGACATGATCACAAAAGCCTGGGACTATAAAGATGTATTTTAAGAGTTTCCTTCCCCAGAAGCCTTTCTGTTGTTTTTTCTCTTTGTATTACAGATGCTCATTCGTGGGTAAATTTTATTAACATGGTATCTGCTGCCAGTGATTTTGGAAACTGCTGCTTTTTGTTGATGGCTTCTTTTTGCAAACTGCTCAAATTATTTTTTCTGCACATCTAAATATCTCTTTCAAGATGTTCTAGCTCCTCTAGCTGAAGGGCAGGCTCTTGCTGTCAGCCTGCCATACCTGAGGGTGCTGTCTCCTGTCTTCTGACCACTGGTAATACCTGGTCAGGAATTCTAAGATATTTTTTCTCTGGAATATTATAAGGCAGTGTGCACACTGTAGGAAGGCAATAGAAAGCATGTGAATGTCACTGAATAGTAGGCTGACAGAACAGACTTAATTTCATTTAAGTCTCATCCTAAACTCAACGTTGGTATCAGTTAATTGGAGATAAGCACTGACAGCATGATCTAAAACCAAAGCAGGATATTTGTTAGGCAGATCTGCTTTAATTTTAGTACAAATCCATTTATTTTATGCTACCGTGGGAATGTGGAAGAGGAAACCTGTCTTCAGAATTGCTTTTAAGAAAGGATGAGACTCAGACTGTGTGGATGCTGGGATGTTCAGTGTACATTTGCCTTGTCCTTAGACTGGGCCCTGAGTTGCCACCATTGGCAATGTCAGGAGACCAAATTGTGGGGTTGGTGAGCTTTTCATTCTTATGTTAAATTTGCCTTTTGTCTGCAATCACATAGTTTTACTGTAAAGAAATTTATAGGAATTTCTTTAACTTCTTGGAAATCTCTAACCTGGAATGAAATATTCCTTGCAGTTGTGCTGTTGAGTTGCTGGATATGCCCTGTGGGTAATACAGCATTAACATGCCGACGTGCCCGGCAAACAAAAGGAGAAAATTGGAACAGAATCTAAATACGTGTGTATTTGCTGTTACAGCAGGTTTTTTTTTTAATAAATGCTTCTGGCCAGACTGCAATACCCTATAACAGATTTTAGCCAGCCATGAAGTGTCTGTCTGTGTGCAAGCTCATCTGGACTGCTGCCCAAAAAGTCCAGGAGCCTGGGAGCTGTGGTGCACTGAAGGGCAAGAGCTGCTTGCTGGGACTCAAACAGGGCAGGGCTCAAGAGCTGTGAGCAGACTGGGCAGTTTTTGGACTCCCTTCTAAAGGCAGTCAAGCTGTGTGGGTTGCCCCAAAAGAGAGAACTTGAAGCATCTGCTAAATCCAGCCCAGTAACCTGGCAGACAGCTGCCGGGCTGCTCAGTGAGGGCAGGATGTACCACTGAAGCTGCAAGTGTGTATTTCCTTCTTGATTTTACTTGCTTTATTTCTCTGTCAAAACCAGTGGTTAAGTGAGTGGTTATTTAGCATTTTCATTTCTGAGTTGGCTTTTTTCAGGCTTTTGTAGAGCCCAGGAAGAGTAATCCTTTCCCCATGCTGGGGTCTGCTCTACAGCTGAGTCAGTTGAGCAGCATTTGCTGCTTCTGGACAGGGAGAAGATGCTGAAGAGACGGCAAGTAATGGATTGAGAGATTATTTCAGTGATTTACTCCCTTAGCCATTTTTCTCTCCTAATATTGCCCAAAGACAGTAGAGGTGACATGTGAATGTGGATCAGCTCTGGTGTGCCCTTGGCAACCTATGGCTGGTGGGTCTTCTTACAGCCTCCTATTTAGTTTGGCTTGGCAAGAGCTTTCTCTACGCAGTCTGTGATTGTGCTGGAATTTATTACCTCCCTGGCTAGTTAGAGGCCAGATTTGGAGGTCTTAAGCTGCCATGGACAGTTAAATAGTTACTCTGTTCCTTGGTACTCTTTGACTGAGGTAAAACCCATTTCAGTAGATTTGAGACTGATACTTGTGAATTATATAATGATGCTGTAATGAGAGTCAAGGGCTCATGTGTTCCTTTTGTAGCATCACAGCACCAGGATTTCATAGAATGGAGAGAGAACTTGGCACCCAGATTAAAAATAATTATACTTGCAAATTTCATTAACTCCTCGAAAAAATGCCTTTGCCTGGAAGCTCTGCTCTTCCTCCCACCACATTTCTGTCAAAACCTCCCGGCTGAGCAGATTTGAGCCAGGTCAGGGAAGTATGAGGGGGAGTTCAGGTTTATTGTGGCTTTTTTTTGCTCTAACTGTGGTGTGAGCAATACAAAATACTTCCTAAATCATTAGCAGTCCTGTTAACTGTTTGGTAGGTAATGCTGTGCTGATTTATTCTCTCTAACACTGTTGGCTTAAAACCAAACCAAAGCAACACCCAGCACTCCTGTAGCTGAAAGTGAAATAACCTTTGTCTGAGCTACTTTAGGGTCTTAAATGCCTTGGCAATTTAAGAGGGCTATGGTGGTCTGGTAGTGTTACATAGCAGTACTTCATAAGGGTTGCAACAAGAGGTTTACACAAAAGTATTCCTGGTGGAGAGCAATGGGCCTTGGATCGCCAGACATCAAATGTTTGCAAGCAGAGGCAGCCAGTTCCTGTGGCATGTGGTTAATCTGGTTTTCTGATAAAATGAGGTGTGGTGGTCTAGGGATTTTTTCCCTAGAAATGAACAAAGCTAGGACCTGGAAAACCAGAACACATATGCTTAGTGGTAGTGGGAGTGTAGAACTGACCTGGGTTCCTGGAAATGTCCTCTTCCTTAGAACTGTTCTGAAAATATTGGTAGTACAGAGTTTGGCTCATGTAATTGAATGAGAGTGAAAGACTGTAGATGATATGATAAGTATAAAGAGAAGTAAATATCCTTAGATTTATTATAAATATGAGCTGTTTATTCTCTTGGAAATACCTTTCTCTGTTTGGTTTGGGTTTTTTTCTTATTAGACTGTTGCAGAAGTTGCATAGTAGCCTTCACACAAAGTCAGAATTCAATAATGAAGTAATAACATGGTCTCACAGGGAAAATAATTTTTTACCAACTATACTATCCTGAAGATAAAGACATCTTGATGTATTAAACACCATGAAGACAGGCAAAGAAAACTGTACTGGGCAATTTTTATCTAGCATGTAGCTGAAGAGATACAATTTAGATATCCCTGGCATAATAAAGTAAACCCCAAAGCATCTCAAGATCATATTATTATTGAGAAAGGAAAAGATGCAGCAGATAGTCCAAAAGCTAAATTCTGTTTTCCATTGACAGGAAGAAGTCTCATACTTTGTGTCAGCAGGGACCACACAAAACAGACTAATACCTCCAGTGTATAAGAGATTAAAAAAAAACCTTCCTGGGTGTATAAAAGGTTTCTGAAAAAAGCCTAAACCTCCAGCCTACTTAACTGCCTTTGCTTTGGAGCTTGAAAAGGTGTAAAAAATATTACAGCATTGTGTAAGTATGCTTTTGTGAAGCAATTTTGGCACTCTAGGATAAAAAGGTTAAATGGAAGGTGATGTTTGTCTTGCTCCCCCCAGCCTCCTCCACCCAGCCTGGTCTACACCAGAGGATTATGTCAAGCTATTTAGTTTCCCTTAATTTTGCGGATTTATGTAATTTACAGTAATTAAAGTCCTGGACGTCTTTCTATGGCTGGGTTTCATTTTCAGTCATATGTCTGTTCTGTGGTGCTGCTAAAAGACCGAGTGCTGCTGCAGTGGAAACAGCCTGAAAAAGAAGTCAATTTTGTAACTACACAAATTGCATAAGCTTTACATATAAAATAGGTTAACTTACAATGAAGGAAATAGGGAACACCATTTTTACAGCTGATAGATCCTCAGAAACTATAAATTTTTAATACTTCAAATCCAAATATTTTGTGACTTACAGTGTTCTCTTCAAGTTCTCATTTTATGGTGAATGTGTGCAATTATCTTTACTAAGTGCTATCATTCTCCACTGAAAAATGTACAGTTTTTATCTTCAGTCTCACTTATTAGTTGTTCTTCTCCTTCTACGTTGTTCCAAAGGTATTTTATTTGAAGGAGAGTGCGATTTACATTCCACTCTGTGAAATTAGTTTCAAGAGGGACGGTCTGTTAAAGTTGTGGAAGAAATTCCCTGTAGTGAGACATTAGGAATAGTATGTGGCAAAGAACTAGAACCAGACATCTGGCCTGCTAATGCAGCTGCTTCTAAAGGTGATGAATTGAAGGGACCACTGGCACTTGTGTGGCAATCACCTTCTGGTGTTACCCATCTCCTCTGCATTGGTCTGTACTCAAAAGGGATGGAAAAAAGGGAGGGGAAGGAGGGAGACAAAATCCATCAGTACTGTTGTACACGCTTGTGTTCTTGTAGTTATCTATTTCAGCTTATGAGGATCCCAGTAAATGTGGTTGTAATATAGCTTTAAATGTGATTTTTTTTTATATACATATATACTCTCCTGCCCTGTAATTTAGGTTTTTTACAAGGTTTAGGGGAAATTTGGGCCTTGCAGCAGATGTGCAGTGTTAGATGAGTGGGTGTCCATTATGAAAACAGAGTGCCTAAATTCAACTGGTATCCTCATACCAATATGGTTAATTCTTTTAACAAAGTGATTCAGATGATATTACTGTCCACTCTGTTGATTAACAGATTGTAAACATTTTATAAGAAATACCAGAAGCAATAGCATTTCTAGTAGTTGGAAGCTAATCCCCTATTTAGCATTTCTTGGAATGTTTTGAGGGTTATATTTTAACAACCTCTGTCAATAACCTCACTGAACAAAACCTGCTTCATACATTATTCTGCTAAAAAGATATTTGTCTCGGGAACTGACTTGAAGCTGTTTTGATTGTAAAAATTCATGCCACACTCTTGTTTCAGCTCCAGAATGTTGGCTATATGTCAGTAATAGCAAGTGATTTTTTTGGGGGCAGATAATTTCCGCTTCATACAATTGATACTGTATTTTATAGTGGCTAATCTTTGTCTTATTCATTTTTAAAAGGGTTTCCAAATGTTGTTCTCTGCTGATTGGATTTAAATTCTAACTTGGCATTAGAACTGCTAATAATGACAGTTCTTTGTAGGATAATTTTAATTTTTAATATTGCAGTTATTTTTAACACAGAGACATGTAGCAGATTTCATCTTTCATCTATATATAGGCTCTTTTTGAGGGAGAAGCTTCTCAGCAAACTTTAATTCTTTATTATTTTAGCTCAGTTAAAGGAAACAACACCTGTAAAGCTGCTTAATGTCAGAGCCCACATGCCTTCCTTGTTCAGCAAGTAGAAGATGCAGTTTCACAAGCCATGGCTGAAGTTAGTTAAGCATATAAACAGTCCTCCTGACTTGAGTAAGTTTTGATAAGGATGACTACAAGGTTGTGTCTTCAGCTGCAGGGCACCCTGATGCCCCAGTCCCACAGCTTTAAGCTCAGGTTGCCTTGCTGGCAGCTGAGCCTGGGTCACTGCTGCAAGACTGAGAGTCTCGTGGCCATGGCTGTCACCATGCTTTATCCTCTGAGAGCCTGATGAAATCCAAGAAGTGGGTCTGTTAGTCAAAGAGCCACAGTTCTTCTTACAAAGACAAAACCCTCTCCAAAAGAGACCTACAATACATGGGAAATTTTTTGGAAAACAGTTCTGAGGCTTCAGCGTTTGGTCCTGCGAGCTCAGCCTTGCATTTCTTTGTCATATCTAATATTTTTTGCCTTTGCCCTGCTGCTTTATCACGGAGCCAAATCTGAGGGCTGCTGTGCCCTGAGCAAAGATGTGATAGAAGCAACCAAAAAGGGAGGAGGGTGAAAGAAAACAGTTTGTGGAAGCAGGAATAGTGGAAGACAAAGAAGCTCATCTAGGAAGGGGAAGCACAAAGACATAGTTATGTTTCCAACTCCTGTGTGAATTGGGGTCCAGCAGTCTGTGACCTGAGGGTCTCATACACAGTGTATTGGATGGATTGGCTCATATTCTCAAGAGAAATTACTCCTTTTAAGGTGTATGGTGCTGAATTTCTTTAGTGTGATCCAGAGCCTGATCCAGCCCACTGTCCTGTCGACATGGTTAAAAGCCAGTCCTGCCTGGTGTTTTACTTCATTGCCTATTTTTGTCCTCCATGAAAAATGGAGAATAACTTCTCCTGCTCTGCTTTCTCAGGTTCCTTGTGAGCACGTTCTCCCAACACACCTCCTGAAGGCAATGTGGAATCTGAACTTCTCTTTCAGAGCTTTTTCCTCCCAAGGTGGCTCCCATTTTTGTGCAGAACTCAGGAGGTGGCACTTCGATGTTACCACTCAGAGGTAGCAGTTCAATGCTAATCTCTTCAAGCTCTCCTGCATCTTTCCACTTACACTTATGCTTTCTGTTGGAACTATTGCTCTTGTAACATTTTTCTCTGGCTCTTTGAGGCACGGCTTTTGTTGTTTCTCTACTGTTTTTTAAACAGTTGTGCATATTTATGGTGGTTTTGTGAATGATGTAAGTACCTGTCAAAGAAATCACTTTACTGAACAGCAAACTACCCACTCATCGTCAGTACACTGAAAGTAGGAAAAAATCATCTTTCTTTTAACAAAATATTGGTGAAGTTTGGAAATGCATCGGAAGAATATTTCAGTTGTAGCAGCATTTGCCATGCTGAAAAGAAAATTGCGCTGCTCTCAGAAATATAGCTCAGCCTTATTGTTCTTGTAACAGTCATGTTTACAACCTGCTTTAGCTTGAAGGATTTATTTTTTGATTTGCAGCTATTACAGCAACAAATTGGTGGTGATGTCACAAAGCAGTTTAAAGTGCCTCTTTCCAATCCAGCACCATCCCTATAAGAAAACTGACATTAAACATTAATGTGTGCGCTTTACTGATGAGCAGAAAGAGATGTAACAGTATATTACTTTTTAATTCCTGATTAAGACTTTAAGAGGATGTCTTGTTCTATTATCTATGCAAATTGGTGGCAAGGATGGCAATAAATCAGAAAAGAAGGACTTAAAATAAACCGCATCAATCGACTTGATGCACGATTGATTTCTCATGCTCATCAAATCCCTGGATGCTTTGTGGTTTTTCTTACTGTGACAGGATTGCTTCCCTTGATCTGTGATACTGAGTGGTCTGGAATTTTTGTATTTTCCCCCTAAAACTGTAAGCTTGGTGAAGTTTTTAATAATTAGGAGGGATCAAGACTCATAGGTGAGCCCATCCAGAATTCATTTTTAGAGAACAACAAGGGTTTTGGTTTGATTTGTTGTGGGGGTTTTTTGGTGGTTTGTTTTATTTTGTTTGTTTTGGTTTTTTGTGATGTTAGTTTGTTTTTAATTGTGTTTGTTGGCTTTAGTTCACTTTGCAGAAAGCGATGTCACTCCTGAAACATTCCCTGCAATATTCTGCCTTCTTTTGTTAGTTAATCCACTTGAACTGGAGCAAAATATGGATGCAAATTAAATTAATGTTGAAAGGACTGACATCAGAGTTATGTTCCATCTTAGGCACTTAAGAAGAGAGATGGCTGTTCTCCTAGTACACATTTCTTTCTTGTCTGAGATACTAGATCATTTTGTAGAATAACGTGAAATGTTTTGTAGTGACAGCAGAACTTGATATTCACTAATAAGTTAATGACATTAAAAAGAATATATTAAGTGTAGAGACACATTTGTCTGCCATTAATGTTACTGGGAACAGAATTAGGTTCATAATTCATAATATGGATTGAAGTCTTCATAATATATAAATAATAAAAGAGCTATTAATATATTTCAAGTGAGTGAATGCTGATAATACCCAGAGCTAACTCACCACGTCCATGCTGCTCATATTTTATCCTGAGAACAGATTTGCATGAGCTCTTGAGGTATCTTAGATCAGTTGATCCACATTGGCTGTTGCTGTGCTTTATCCACAGCCAGCAACTGAGCCTCACACATCTGCTCACTCACTCCCTGTGGGAGTGGGGATGAGAGTCAGAAGGGTAAAAGTGAGAAAATTCGGGGGTTGAGATAAAGACAGGTCAATAGATAAAGCAAAAACCGCATGTGCAAACAAAGAAAAAAACCCGAGGAATTCATTCCCCACTTCCTGAGGGCAGGCAGGTGTTCAGCCGTCTCCAGGAAAGCAGGGCTTTATGACAGGTAATGGTCACTTGGTACGTGCTGAGCATGAGGCCATATGGTCTGGAATATCCCTTGGGTCACTTGGGGTCAGCTGTCCTGGCTGTGTTTTCTCCCAGCTCCTTGTGCACCCCCAGCCCACTTGCTAGTGGGGTGGGGTGAGGAGCAGAAAAGGCCCTGGCTCTGTGTAAGTGCTGCTCAGTGAAAACAAAAACATCTCTGAATTATCAATGCTGTCTCCAGCACAAATCCAAAACACAGCCCTATACCAACTACTGTGTGGAAAATTAACTCTCTCCCAGCCAAAACCAGCACAGCTGTCAATATATGAACTCAGCCCAGAGGAAATACAAGTTAATGTGATTGAGCTTATGCCTTCTCTAGTCCTGTGATACGAGAAGTCACAGTGCCAGCAGCTGAGCTCCTGTGCTGTTAGAGCGGTTCTGCTGGTGTGTCGTAACTCATAAAGCCACACGACTGAGCCCTTGCCCAGTATTTGCAAAAACTGATGCCTAGTCCCTTGGGTTGCCTATTTTTGTTTCATGTTTGTGCTGAGTCGGTGAGAGCTCGGCAGAGTTCGCCCGTGTGTGAGGTTGGGTTAGTCTGGATAACGTTCATCTGTAGTAATTTCCACTGAAGCTTTTACCCGAGGATTTGTCTGAATAATTTTCAGTCATATGGTGTCTCTGATCTTTTCACATAATGAATTCTATTTTTGATCTACTGAAACTTTGCTCAGTTTCATGGAGTTCTCTGTAGAATTAAACTTATTCAGATAAGAGTCGGGATATAAGAATCTCACTGTTCTAACTCCATTTGCTGTGATTGACTATATTTTATGTGCTACTTTTTTCCAATTTATCAAAGGCAAAGAGAGAATTCATTTTACTGGACTGATGAGAGAGCCCAGTATGGGTTTTGGCATATTATACATGTGTGCAGTAAACAACTATCCCTGCTAACAGGGAGAAAAGAACAGTGGGATTATAGTGGATGAAAGAAGGGAGAATGGAGAAAAAGGGATTGGGAATCCAACAGAGTTGGTGAGATAACATGGTTATACAGACCAGTTTGAATAATAATGATGGCTTGAGTTGCAGCAATACATTGTGGAGCCTCCATGAGTGAGTTCCTTAGCTTTGTAATTTTTTTTTTTTTGATTTGACAAGCAATGAGAGGGTAGAAGTATGCTCATGTGACTGAGTCAAGGAAATTAGGGGGAGAGAAAGAAAAAGAAATGAGGCATCTTCAAGAGTGTATATATGTAGAGAAACAGTTAGGGGTGTGTGTCAGACCATTACAACCACCAGTGATGATGTGCTCTACTAGCACTTCCAGTGACTGAAAGAAATCTGACTGAGTCAGAGAACAACACTGCTAACGGGTCATCCAAAACCTTCCAAATCCCTTTCATTATGCCCACTGGTAGTAACATATATGATTGTGCACACTCAAATTCTTGGGAGCATGAAGGCAATGTGTGAATAATCTTGTGGATGTGCTTTATTGTTCCCTGTTTCTGAAATACTGCCTCCAAAACTGTAGCTGGTATGTCCAGCAGAATAATTCATTCCAGACCTTGTGGACATGAGCTCTTCTACTGCATAATCCAGGTGAGTAGCTTCCCAGTGGTGGAAAGATGGTTTCAATGCTGAGTTGCAATTACAATTAAGTTTCCTGTTGCCTTCAGTAAATGTAGGATTATGGCTTCAGTGCCACAGGGGGATGAGGTTAATGAAATGCTCTGCAAGGGAATCAGGTGGTGCTTTCAGTCTGAGATGCCACAATGGAAGGAGCACGGGCTGCTTTTCAGCAACCATAGCAATTAAAAAGAATTCAAGTCATGAAAGCTCAAATTGCTTCTTTAATTTCATTTAAAGTGTTTCTTTAAAGTGATTTCAGGATTGAAAGTTATTGGACTGTAAAAGAGACCAACTGCTTTAGCTGACTTCTCGGAAGTAATTACACACCACATGCTGTGCTTCCATAAAACCGGATCTGTTCCATGAGTGCAAGGTGGGAAATGGCCAGGTGCAATGTAGAAGTTTAATTGCTGAATATGCAGAAAGTCTGCAATGAGCTTTTAAATTTTTAAAGCAATTGGCTGACCTAAATTAATGAAATCTTAACAAACAGCGATTTCAGAGATTAGGAGAGATTTTCATTTCATGTGGGAATCAAGGGATGTGTGAGGTTTGTTGTTTTTTTTTTAAGCCTGAAACACTTATTTTAGTAAAGCAATGGAATGCCTGCTTAAAACATAAAGCAATAGAAATGGAGTCATTTTGGTGAAGACCGTTCTGTTGGTTCATGCATCCTGCTTGCTTTACTTGTACAAGTATTCCCACTGACATGAGGAGAACTTTTGTTTGTTAAAGAGTTTGGGCCTTTCAATAGAGTCACAGAATATGGGAACACCATTGGCTGTAAACAGTCTTGTAAGTTAGTTTAAGTAAAAATATTCTTTTTTTTTTTTAGCTGAATTTGAAAGCAAACCTTATCACCTTAACTAGTCTCCCTGGGAAACAATTTTACCTTGGGGTAAAACTGAACCCAAGGGTTACATTTTGTTCCTCCTCTGAGGTATCGTGAAATTCAAATGGAGGAAAGGCAACAGGGTTGCATTGTATAAAAAAATAATGAGTTCATCTTCTGTGAAAAATAGAAAGAAGATCTCATGTTTTCACAGGTTTTCTGCAAGATTTGGTTGTCCCCTCCCATGCCTGCTGCTGAAGCAGGGGGCTCACAGAGGTCACTGCAGAGTGGGTTTGTGGTGGCTGTACTGCTGGCCTCCAATTTCTTTTTTGGGCTTCACATATGGTAGAAACAAGTTGATGTCTTTGTCTTCTCAGAAATGCAACATGACAGTCAGAAATTGGTTTGTTCTCATGAGAACTTTCTTGCCAATAATAGGAATTTTAGGAAGGGCTGTGAAGACAACAAGAAAACATAGAAATGTGCCGACTAAGCAGAATTCCTGGATCTTTAAATCTTCCACTTCAGTGCTGTACCCTGCCTATCTGTTAATACTTTCCATTTTGACTTTAAATGAAACTTTAGCATAAAGTGGAATACATAATTGTATTTATTTTTTGGCTCTGTGCTTGATCTAAAATAGCATATAAAACCAAAGCAGATATGCTCTGAAACTAAAAGAAAATTTGTCAGCATGTCTCACTGGCAAGAATATATATTTTTAACTCAAACCAAAAATAAAAATAAAAACCTTTGAAGCATCTTTATCTTCTTGAAATGAGTTAGTTGCTAGAGAATCATGATTCATAAAACAAGAACACATCTGGGACATAACACTTTTTCCCAGTAGTTCCTGGATGAGTTGATGAACCTCAGATTGTGGATTTGAACTCATTTCCTTTTTCAGCCTGAGGGAATTTAAATGCCTTTCTCCTGCATCCCTGGAAAGTATCTGGCTGCTGAGCGGTGGAGTCAGTCTGGGCTCAGCTGAATATTTAAGGAAGTAAAGCAGTGTCAAGTAGACAGATTGAAAACTGCCCTTCTCACTTCCCTTGTGGCTCAGTGTGGTCGTGACACCTTCCTGGGCCATAAACGCTGCGAGTTCAAACCTGCTGGAGTGCAGGCAGGATACTGTGCTGCAGTTGAGTGTTCCAGCTGAGAGCAGGTGAGAACAGGGCTGCTGACACCACTGCTCTTTTATCAACCTGGCTGAACCCCTTCTTTTAGCTACCTAAAGCTACTTGGCAGATTTAATCCAAATTATGCCTTGACCAAAGCAGATTTCTAGGCAAGCAGTGTGGTACACGGACTTTTTTTCCCTACCTTTTCTCCAGAATGCAGTGTGTTCTGCCATTGAGAAGGTGTGTCTTGCCCAGCATATTAAGATGCAGCAAATCTCGGAGGAGTTGCTACCTGTTGAGTAAATATATTAGGACCTCTACTATATGGGTTTCCTGTCTGGCCTTCTGGATTGTGCCTTCCTCTTGTTTCACCTCCTGTATCGTGGTCAGGAATTGGGGGCACTCCACAGCTTTTCTGAGACAAGGGTGTCCAATGTGAGGGGGTTTGTGAAGCACAGTGCTCAAGGACATTTGGAGGAAACTCAAGTAACAGTCATTTCACATGAAATTATACTTTTAAATGCTACTGGGCACAGGCTGTGAGCTGCTGTGGATCTTGATGAGTGCCTCGCTATCAGTGCCACTGCTTGAGGGAGTACAAGCACTTGTTGGTGTAAGGAATGGGGTATTAAATCATATCCAATATGTTATTCTTTTCATTTCCTTGCAAGCATTATGGACAATTCCATTAAGGATTCTGTTGTCGTATGCCCATGTAGGTTTAAGCTCGACCACCTTATGGGGAGCCAGGCTGCTTTTACCCAATATGCTCAGGTTGAAGGATTTTGATTTTTACAGTATGTCAGAGCATACATATGTTCTCACAAAGTTGTAACATGAAGGATATGTTAGCCTAGAGATAAAATAGACCATCTGTCGAGCTGCTGGCAGGACACTCTTCTGAAGGTCTCATGCAAAGCTGGAGCCCCAGGAGAGCCCCCACCCAGCTGGGGGAGTTGAGGGTGCCCAATTCTCTTTCCCCATGTCAGAAGAATCCCTGATTTTTCAGTCTGTGCATAGCACAATCAGGATATTTTGGTTTTGGAGCACTTGAAAGTTAATCCTGAGGAAAACCACTGTTCAGTGGAAAAGTCTGGGTAGTTCATGTTGCCTGGGATTTAATAGAAGGAGGCTGAGGATGTTTGATATGTAAAGGCTGAAGAAGTTGTGAACTGGAGGAGAAAACTGAGCATCTCAGGGTTTTTCAAGAATGTTCAGGTAAGAATTCAGCCTGTTAGAGACACTAGAAAAAAAAACAGACAAGCAAACACTGAAAACTTATTTTATTTGTATTGCCTTTTTTTTTCTCAGATTTTTTTTTACAGAGAAACCCCATTATTTTAACTCTTATCTATCATTTTCTGTGTAGTTAGTTCATTAATAAAGCTTAATTCATATACAATGATAATAGCTTGCAGGTTTTCTTTCTTCTCTTTCATTTTCACTGAATGATAAAGCTGGATGTTTTTATGTTGCCTTAGCTAAATCTTCTCTAATCAATATATCCTGCAAATCACCTGACTAATTTTATCTGGGAGTGATTTGAGGAGGATAAACTACAAAGCCTGTGCTTTGAGATGAACCATACAGTGAGTAATATTTCAACAGGCAAATGGATTAGAGCCTTTCACATACTTCGCTTCTTGTTTATTTAAAGTGCTACTTCCTGCTGCAGGTTTTTTCCAAACCTGTTTAGTTTTTTCACTTCTGAAAATCTGCCTGAAAAATGTCATTACATCACTTGGTAGGTTTTGCTACATGTTTATTACTTTGTATTTTAAACCCATAGGCCAGGTACGTGCATCTCCCAAGTTCTGTGTTTCGGCAGAGCAGCAGTGGGCAGGGCTTTTTTTGCTCTTTTACACCCTGTAGCTTATGGAAAAGTATTTCAATATTCTTGAGCCTTGCATGAATCCTGGCATTTTGTGTGTAGTGGCTGATACTGCTATTCCATAAGCAAGTTAGATATTGCCTTGTTGAGGTTGCCTCAGGGTTTTTCCTTCCTTTTCATTTTTCTAAAACACTTAAGTGGGGCAGGGATTCAGGTGACTTTCCTTGAGCTCTCTGGAGATATTTAGAAGCTGTAAAACTCTCTGCATTCAGTCAAGGTGATCCCTTTTTAACAAACCCCTGAGCTACTTCTGCTTAAATATACAGTGGTGGCAACTGTGTGAAAATCAGCTTAAATGCTGATGCCCCCAAATTTCTCTTTGCTTTGTATTGGCTGTGGGCCAAGCAGGCAGGAATTAACTCTGTGGCTGTTCTTTCATTAAGTGTGACAAAGAACTCAATTTATTGTTAAGCCGGTGTGGGAATTTCCTGAGGTTAGATGTAGGAAGTTGAGAGCAAAGCCTACAAACCATCTTGTACAACTCAATCAAGAATCCATTCAGACTCAGGAGCTGTGATTTCGGTGCATATTACTACTTGAGAGAGGCAAGCTTTAGAGTAAGGAAAGTATATTTTGAAGTGTTAGGTGTTAGAAGTGAAGTGCACAGTGGATTTCTTGTCTTTGTCAGCATTATCTTGCTCTCTGGAAATTTGAAAACTTGAGAAGAAATACTTATATATTCAGGGTACAAATGGTGCAGTGTATGAACTGAATCTTTAAGCTGGGTGAGGACCACTTCTCTCCACTGGGTTTTGTGCTTTACTTGCACATCTATAGATTGAAGGTATCTTTACTTGCTGGACATGGATAGAAGACTCTTGCTAGACTGATTATTATGGGCTGGCGGCATGTAAACTTTAGCTCTCTGTGTGCTGGGACTGCCTTCTTAATTACTTTAAGAGTATATGTACTCAGATATATGGTGCAAAAATCCTAAAATCATGTCGTCTGTGTGGTAGTTTCCAAACTGAGGTACTTCTGTCATTGAAAATCACGTGAAGACCTCATGGTCGGTGGAGGGGTAACTGCTCACGTGATGCTACATTTCAGCTGAATTGCTGAGAGAAAATGAATATAAAGGTAGTTTAGTGAAAGTACAATGTAGTTTATTTCTGAGACAGAATAAACACTTGGAATTGCCTAAAAGTTTTTTGATCCAAGAAAAGAAAACTCTAGCTGAGATTTGAGCACTGGGGCAAAAGAAATGCCTGTGAGAGATTTTGTTGTTCTCTGTCAATGCTGATATGAATTGATCTGTATGGTTAGATTTAATGTGATGGCCAAACAGACTTTAATAGCTCATGTAATCAGTATCATAAAAAGGGATCTTGTTTTTATTTTTGGGGCTGTGATTGGATGCTTCTGATACTCTGTGTACTTCTGCCTTTGTCTGTTCATTTCTTAAAATTGCCTGATTGTTGTATTGTAGGGGGTTTTGTAGCTTTCTGTAAGTGTATAAAGATTTTAGCTTAATGCTAAAAGATTTAACAACAGTTTTCAGTGTGTTTCATTATCTTCATGTTGTTATAAGTCTTCAGCTTCTGACATCTAAGGCTTTGTCTGTACCAGTTCTAGTGAGTTTTTCTTTGACAAATATTAAAACTAGACGATCAGACCAGGAGATGAAACTCATAGACTTAGGCCAGTACAAATCAATAGAATGTGAAAGCAAAACTCAAAAGATAGCTATAGGCTGAGCTGCATTGACAGCTGATGGACAGAGCTTTCTTGTGCAGGTCTGATTGAAGTTGAATTTGGCCTTTGCATAAGTTGAAAGAGAAAAAGTTTAGAGTGGCCTTGTCTTTGGCTTTCATCTTTGGTAAATATAAATCACCAGTGTTGCTTGGACTGAAATGTAATGATGGCAGCTTCTGAGGTGCTGGAGGAAGGAATGTTATTTTATCAGAATATCATAGTGCCTTCAGTTTCTGTCATACCATCTTAAATTTTGACTTCTAGAGTAGTTACTGAACCATGTTCAGAAAGAGTTTGTGACCCTTAGCACCTTTTCAATGCTACACAGAACCGTATTGCCACTATTTCTAATGGGGCTGTTTGCAAACTCTTAATTAAATACATTAACAGTTTGCTGATGCTAAATTGTGTGAAATTTTCTCTTTACCAGACCAGTCAGCACCCACACAGTAACTTAATTCCTAGCACAGCCACAGAGCATCAGTTGCTTTCAGTTTCATGAATTACTTGAAATCTATGTTGATCTCTTAAGGGAGATCAGGAGAAAGTTTAAATGTTACAAATACTGTGCAGAGTGGTGTTGTTACTGAATAGTTTTAGATTAAAGATATGCTCATCTGTGACCTTCTGGAAATGTCAAGGTTTGGTACAGTGGCAAATGCTGGACTGTGTTTAATAAAAGTACTTTTTAAGTTCCCTCCTTGAAAAGCACAAAAGCACAGTTAGCTGTTGTAATGTCACTGAGCACCATGTGGTGATGAGGTGTTTAGTTCGATACATGAAATTTGAATGAAAAGAGTATTAATCTTGATCTCTCAATGTCCTTCTCCGCTTGGATCTGCAAAATATTTCCCAGCTCTGTAGCCCACCTGGCAGACTGGTGAGCTGCTGAGACCTTCTCTGACAGAGCAGTGTGTACATCCCAGCTGGCTTGAGGCCATCGGGTGGCAAAACATTTTACACCGCGAGCCTGTCCCGCTGTGAGAGCATGTTTTGTCACTGCTGAGAAATCCACCTTAAAACAGCTGCTGCAGAGCTGGCAGGTTCAGCTCTACCTGCTCTGAGCATCTGTCCATGTGGCAAGGCTGCCTCAGAAATGGCCTTGTCCTGCCTAAGGGAGGTCTTGTCCAGCTCTTTGCAATTGGGACAGGTGTAGAGCTTGCCACGTTAGTAAAATATGAAGGGCAACAGTGGGAATGTGATAACTGCATCTACTGAGATGGAGGAGGGCTGTATTTGCCTTACTAGTTGTCTTATCATATGACAAAACCAAAAGACAGGGTAGGGGATTTCAAGCCTCTGTGAAATGCTCCTGGCACGGGCAGTGCTTGTAAAATCAATATCGACAAGACGCTGCTCTGTGCTTCTGCTGAGTACTTGTGTTCTGCAACTGTTCGTAGCTCTGTGTCATGTTGCAGTTTTAAATGTCTTAATGGGGCAGAATGTGCTTTCGCAAATGAAGTCAAAATTATCCACAGAGGAAAGGGAAGAGCAGAAATGATCAGATAACGTGGCTGTTTCCAGATGAACGCTGTTGTATGATCAATACTTGTTTTGAGAACACAGTTTGCTTTGGCTTCACTGATGTTAGTGAACATCAAATGTTTGAAAACACCGAGCCGTCCACGTTCCCAGCATAGTTGAGTAACCTGATCTGGCAGGTCCCTGAAGGATAGTAGGTCCACTATTCAGTAACATGCAGTTGTCCAGAAGCTGGTCGCAGCCACACAGCACCTCTGCAGCAAACCTGACATGTGCCTCAGAGAGGGGACAGTAGACCCCTGGAGCCCCGGAACAGTGGCCTGTGGTGAAGGATTGGGGCTGAGCCCAAGATCAGCTGGAAGCTATCCAGGGGAATCTAGATGTGGTCTACAGAAAATGGAACAGTACATTTTGAAATTCTCAGTACTGTCATCTGCCTCCGGGGCTCAAGGTGACAGTAGGTGGGGTTGATTGAGGAGACAAATGATTGATGTACCAAATAAAAGACGGGTGTGAAGAACCCTGGAAAAGGGCCTACATTTCTTATAAAATAGATGAAAGTAACAATGTAACTGAAATGTAAATGAGGGAGAGATTAGTGTAACCTCTTTTGCATTTCAGGTCTGCTGAAAGCAAACAAACCAGCCCTGCAGGTTTTTTTTTTTCAGTATTTTGGGTTTTATTTTTAATAGGGTCAAAATTAAATGACATTTTTGTCTGACCTGAACTGAAATTTGGTTTTACGCTTTCCAGACTGGTGATGTGTGTAGAGATGTTAGCTTTTCATGCCAAGACAGAAGGGAGTATTCCTTCTGTGCTCTCAGATATTTTCGTGGGGCAGTTACATAATTTTCGTGCACAGCTTTAATACAAACCCCATATCTCGCTTTTGAGGGCTTTCCCGTTTTTGTGATGTTGCCCCCACTCCTGGCCACACTTTTGCAGTTTAGCTGAGTGCTCCCATCATTACTGGCATAGCTGGGCAGGGTTCAGTAAGGCAGTACCCGGACTGGGTGTTATCTGATAGCAAAACGCCCACTGGCTGAAATAGGTGGTTTCAGGATATTTGTGAACCTCAAAAGATGACCAATACCTTGGAGCCCTTTGGAAGGAAAGGTGTACTGATGCAGCATGTTCTGTGAGTGTCTAATGACTATTGTCACCCCTCTCCCCCCGTGGGCAGCTGCCAGGCTGTGTGGTAGATGACAGAGAAGGGTTTCTTTCACTGAAAAGCTTGTCCTTATCTCCTGTCTTGCACGGATCACATTATTTTCCTGCTGTAGAAAGCAGCCCTTGAAAAATATGTCATTTTAGCTGTATGTGGCATTATAGTCGACATCGCATCTGTCTAAAACGTGAGCCAATTTGTTCAAATGGTCACTGTTTCATTGCCAGCCTTGTTTTTTTGGATATAGTCAACATGCTGAAGCCTGTTCAGCGCCTGAAAGTCAGATACTGGTTATTGCTGGCTTTCCAAAGCATTGTGGATGTTTTAGTCACCACTGCTGAGATACTTTCCATCTTTTTAACTGGAATAAAAGTTCTGAGAACTTAATGCAAACACATGATCTTTTATGTTAACTTTTAAATGGTGGGACAGGAGAACAAGAAAGTTTTCATAATTTTCTTTTTACTTAACCTCAGCTTAGCTGATGTTGGTTATGTTTCTTGGTTGAAGTCCCCCTCCATGGTAAGCACTAGCATTTTGTAAGGGCTGATGCCTGGACTGACTGAGGTTCTCCTGACTGTGAAACAGGGACAGAGTAAAGATAAACCAAGACTTGAGAGAATAGGAGAGACAGTGCTAATTAGAGCTTGTTGTTAGGCCATTCAGAAGTGAAACCATTTTTATTTTCCCCCTTGAATAGACATGAATGAATAAAAGGGTATTTGAGGTTCTGAGCCTGAGGATGCTCTTTCTGGGAAGGTTGGGGCATGTGGCTTCCCATGGATGTCAGTGGAGCAAGGGCACTAGGTACCTTGCAGGGTTGGAGCCCAAGTCTGCTGTAAGATATGAAAAGTTGCAAGAGTTATACACAATTAGCTTAAGGGAAAAATCTATGATCTTCACAAAGATAATGTATTTAGCTGGTTAATAGGGGCCTGCTGGTCTGCAGATGCCTAGTCATTTGCTAATTGCCTCACTTGCATCGTTGCATTAAATTTTAGATCTGATCTCTAGTCCTCTGCTATGCCATAGAGCAAAAAGAAGTCATGTGCTGCCTCCCCCCTGCTGCTGTGTGTTGACCTTTGGAGCCTGGGCTCTGTCTGGGAAACAGCACTGGGAGTCCAGGAGCATTGCATCCTCCAGCTCTGCTTGGGCCCAGCTCAGCTTCCTGCCTGTGGAGCAACCCTCTGTTTGTCCACAGGCTAGGCATGCTCTGGAAAATAAACAAGGTCATGGCAGGTTGGCCTTTGCTGGAAATGCATCTCATCCTCTCTGCATTGTCATCTTTAAAAAGAGAAAGTTAAATTAGTGATGAAAGAGATTTTGGGGGCCTGGGGGTATGTTTGCAGTACAATGGACAGTGAAGCAAAAAGCTGCAAAAAATTAAATATTCATATCCTTTGAAGTCAGGCTAGGGTACTGTGACTCTGTTTTGATTCATGCCTGCTGGCAAAAATAAAGCAGGTTGTCAGTAAAGAAAGCCTTTCTTCAAATCTATTTATTACAGCTAAAATATTCAACCCACTGGTTGGTTGGTGTATTGGTGCTGGCAACTATTGCAAAATTAGTAATGCCTCAGAGCTGCCAGGAGCTAAAGCAAAGGGCCTGGAGTGAGCCAAATCCTACACTCTTGGAGCAATGTTCCATCATTCTGCAAAGGGCTGTAGAAACATGGATCAGATCAGCAGTGGCGCTAAAGAAGCCTATTATCCTACAGCCTCAGGGCTTGTGGTTGAGTTCTGTAGTGTTTATTTGGACTTTTGCCCCATGGATGCTTTGCAGTAGCATAAACCTTGGTCCCTTTGTTAAGCAGACAGCTTTTCCTTTAAAAGCTTAAAGAAGAAGGGATGTGACAGGTTTGTGACAACATGAGACACCACTGATCCAAGTGACCAGCAGTGAGGGCAGGTTACACGCTGCCCCACAATACCCCACTTCCCCATAGCTGCCAGAGAGCAGACCTGGGTGGCAGCTTGGGGGTCTGGCATTAATTACAATGAGGGAGTGCTGTCCATTCTCTGTGGTGCAGTCCATGAGGGACAGGCATTCTGTGATGTCAGGAAGTCTCCAAAATGCCCATTCCTGGCTCTCAGACCAGTGAGATGGGTCTGTGCTCTCCAAGGCTGCAAGTCCTGTCTTGTGTAGGGGTTAAAGATTTTGCTGCATACAGTGTTGGACCCTGATTGCAGTTGTAAATGAGTTTAACTACACTTTGTAGAATACTCTTAATAGGAAAAAGAAAATAAAGTCTATTTTAAAAATCTCTGAGGTGCACAAGTAGATAAGCCACTGAAGATGCCCATATGGCATCCAGTTTAGCGAAACTAGATTTATACAGCTGTCCTGTTCAAGGACTGAGATATGAGCGCACTGGCTGCTTTGCTGAAAGCTTTGTTTGTGAAGCACCAGACATTTCACTGGCTTTATTTGAAACTTCAGTCTTCACAGCCGCATTTTCAGCATTTAAAGAAATAAATTACAAAAACCCTGAGCTTGCAGTTGACTCCTGTGAAATCACTTTCTCTAAGAGGAGTAGACGAGGACCTAAATGTATAAACTTTGTGTGACTTGATCTGTTTGGCTCTGCGTTAGTGGAGTGTGTACTAGATGACCTCCAGTGGTCCCTTCAGACCTCAGTTATTCTGGCATTCCATAAAATCACTATATTTACTGGCAGAAGCCAGTAGATCAGGATAGGCTATATTGAATTTGCTTAAATTCATTTGCTCGTTATTTAAACTGGAGTTTCATACTTTATTGTTATCTTTCTTAATGCAGTTTCCATTTTGAGCTTTGCTACCAGCATGACAAGTCTTTTAATCTTTGAGAACTTTCTGGAAAATCTCTCACAAGTCACATAGACCAGTCTCTGTGTCATCTGTTGCTTTTTGGGACCATTAGTGACTTTTGTCAAATACCCTCTTCCTAGCAGAAATTTATCCTTGTAACTCTTATCAGAAATCAGACTGCACAGCTCAAAACCTCACTGTGCTCTGTGACCCTGAAATGAGGTGTCTGTAACCTGGGGTGAAGGCACCCAGGGAAGCACATGCAGCTGCCACCTTGGTGGCTGTTTTGCTGGTGAATGGTTCTCCCTCTGCTCTGGCTGCTTTCATGGTGCAGAGCTGAGCATCTCACTGATGTAGATATATAACTTCCCTTCTCACCTTTTCTAGCTCACAGTCTCTGTGTCTTTTAGAGATTTCAGTGTAAACATTCACAACCAGAGTATGTGGATACAGTGATGTGACAACCAAGTGGTTAATTATAAATGAAAGAAAAACCCCTTTAAGCTGCGCCAGTCCATTCAAGTGATCCAGATTTGTCTGATAGCCTGTGTGATCATGCTTCAGTTAACTCTGTCACCACGGATTTTCTGTGGTTTGCAATGTTCCCCATGTTCAACTCTTGTTCTTTATTTTTGACACCGAATTTTGTTGTAAACCTTTGAAGTGGTCAGAAATTATAAGCTAAAAAATCCAAATCCCCTGTTTTCTTTACTCTTTCTGTTAGATTTTTGAGATCTTGAGTGTGTTATTGGTGGAGATTTTATGTGGAATAAGAAAAGAGTTTCCACTGGCCATCCAAACAGTAAATGACATGTAATTGTAACAAGCAGTGTTATACTATAATACCAGTGATATAAAATTGTTTGAAGATCAACATATGTGAGGGGGATGGGTGCTATTTTTAGTCTAGGACTCTAGATGAGAGAAGAACAAAATTCCAAACCAAATTTTGATTGATTTATAGACACATGGGAGAATCCACAGACCAGGGAGCATAAGACTGACTGCCTAGAGGAAACTCTGTGGTAGCAGGTACCCATATCCAAGTAGCTGGGGAGCAGACTCAGCTCTGAAATGGACTAGTAGGGTACTCTGAGTGCAGAGCTGAATGAAATTGTGCTGGTTTTTGCCTGCCTGAGACGATCCCTAGTCTGCCTTCTCTGTCTTCATGCTCTGGTCTCTGACTCTTCCCCCTGTGCTGCTGCCACAGCAGGAGGGACAGAGGCTGCTGTTTGTGTTACAGCTCCGTAAATCACTCTGGCAGTGAACGTTCTCGTGCCTGTGATTTAACTCCAGAGGAAACTGCTGCTGAGAACGTGACAAAGGATGGAGCAGTGTGGAGGTTTGATACTGAGGAGTGCTGAGTATTTACATCCTCTTTATTTGGTTCTTTATAGTGTAATGGTGGATCCTGGCATATAATGCTCGGCTGTGAGCCCCTGGGCCTCAGAGGTGCAGTAGGGATGGATTCAACCCTGACCCGAGCAGGGAGGGGAGAGATGCCTGGCCCGGTGACATCAAACACAACATGAGAGGGAGCTAAGCAGGAGCTTTTGCATCTCTGGTGCTCATGGAAGTGCAGGATCCAGCCTTTTTACCGACTTCAAGAAAGTCCTTGCCTCATAGGGAGCCCTCAATGGGCTCATAACGTGGATTGCAGCTGTGCGTCCAGGTCTGCAAACCCTCCTCACCCTCAATAATCCCACTGTATCTGGTGTTTGTCTTGATGTGTGTGAGCTTCCTCTGTAGGCAGAGATTTGTCACTATCATCGCCTTTAATAGCTTACTGGAAAAAATATAGAGACTAATTTTTTTGGTATATTTTAATTTGGTAATCTTTTATTATGTTGGAGCTAGAAATCTCTGGGGATATAATTGAAGAAAATAGTAATTGCAGGGCTTGCTCATGCTAGTAGCTTCTTCCCATAGGTACAATATGTTATGGCACTGTGTCTAAGACATTATTTTAATTGGTCTGATGCAGACCTTCCCAAGATGAATGATTTATCTTTGTTTTATTACTTCGTTTCTACTTCATTACTTCATTTTCTACCTGTCATAAAAGAGGAGACAAGGAGGCCAGTGTCTGTATTGAGGATGCAGAGGACCAGTACCTTTTGTAAATCATTCTGATGGTGGTGAACATTTTTATGTCTGTGATCTGAGCTATGAAGGAAATTGCTGTTCAGCTTCTGATGAAACAGAATGTAGTGTGATAAAAGAGCGAGAAGGCCCGTTCTGAATAATGGGGACAAAAGTTGTGCAACATCAGTGACTGTAACTTATGGGAATGTAGCAGAAAAAAAATAAAAATTGTGCCTTGCTCCTCCATTTTTTCACTTAGTATAAACTAATGCCTTAGGCAATAAGAAATAATAATAACAGTGAAGCAAGAAACCACATCTTTAGTTTTTTTCTCTTTTCTTTCCCTGTCTTTCTAAGAAGAGAGTACAGGCTTCTCTTCCCTGTGTCACTAAAAGCATTTAAATTCACTGCAGTTCATTGGCCCTGCTTTCTGCATTATGGAGCTTGAACAAGCTTTTTAACTTTGTGAGGGTAGTTACTAAGTAAAATGGACATTTTATTATTTGGCAGACAAGGTCTTTGAAAGCAGGGCAGAAAGCAGTAGGTGCTGTAGGTCTCTTGCCTGTGCTGTGTGTCTTCCCGCTCTACATAAACCACCCGATAGGCTGCCTTCTTTCTCCTGCCTTTCATTTGCATCCTCAAGGACTGCATTTTTGCTCCTCTTAGTTGTGTGGACTCAGAAAGGAAGAAGAAGAAGGAGTTGGACCCTCCTCCAACTGGTGCCAGCACAGCAGTGCTGGTAATGTTCCAGCTGGAAAAGCTCCTGGATGAGCTGGGTCATTCTTTCGTTCTTGTGTTCTTTGATTTTTTTTTTCTGCTGTTCTTTCTTCCTTTTGACAAAGCTGTCAAAATCCACGATGTTCTGATTCTCTGCAAGTTTGCTGTACAAGTTTAGTTTGCAAATTGAAACATGAATTCAAACTCCACCATTCCATCATACCATTTGTATACAAGCATCTACGACAGTGCATTGACTTGCACTGCAGAAAGCTATTTTTTCTGTGAGCTCACAGCTGTTTATCAGTAGTGACCTTCTGTGCTGTTGTTCATCTCATTCATTGTGATAGGACTGTGATCATTCCCTGGTCAGCCAAAGACGTGGATCTTAGTAGTAGAAATACTTGAGATTTATTTCGTGTAGCAAACTGTATCTATCCATAACAGAACCAGGGTGATGGCTGAGGACTGGCACAGGGGGCTCACACCTACACAGTGAAGAGAGAAACCTACTGTAGAGGAGGAGGATTCTTTGCTTATGATTTTGTGAGCTGTTCTTTCCTGCCAAAAAATCTCATTTTGGGGAGTTGAAGAGTGGTTTAATTTCAACTCAGACATCACAGGTGAAACCTCAGATGAGAGAGCTAAAGTAGCACTTCACAGCAGGGAAATAAATTTGTTTGCAAATGCAGAGGGGTTAAATAATGTATAAAAATCTTAGGACCTAATCCCTCTGTCCTGTACATGGGGGAAGACAGAAGCTTGTGCCCCAGCTATTGGACATCAAGCTGGACAAACAGAGAAGATGTGGTTTGCATGGTCCTGGAGGACATTTCCTTCCTCTGCCGGTATTTACAGACCGGTGGCTGCTCCTCAGCTGTAGCTCCACACCTGTATCCCACGAGTTGGCCCTTGGCACTTGCCTTTCCTGGGCTCCACTCCATGAGGTGTGCTGTAAGGCTGTAGCTACACCTCCCATTTGGCACTGTGCTTGGCTCACCTATCGCTGAATTCAGCCTTTGGAGTTATTCAGCCACTCACATCATAGTCAGTGGATATCACCACTCTGTGCATGGGCCTTCCTGCACGTGCCGTGATTTGCTCAGCAAGTCCCAGACTGAAATCCCTGTGCTGCTCAGAGCCAGAGGAATGCAGGCCTTAGGGCTTTGTTGAGTGTCATTACATGGGCAGGCTGAGGCAGTGTAAGTCCTGGTCCCAGGCAGCTGTGAGATTTTAGGTTTATCCACGCCTTGTCAAAGAGGGTGTTGTGTAGGTACAGGTATGTAGCATGAGGCTTTATCATTTTATACACCCAAGGTGGTTTTTTGCCCCAGTTCTGTGGCATCCTGTAGACCATATGACATTTCAGCGTCTCTTCAAGAACTTAAAATATTGCATATTTTCCTAAAAAACTATCCTCTAATTCTTGCTTTCTCATTAGAGCAGGATCATGACACCATTCCAGAAGTTCTCATTATATTTATACAGACATTTTCTAACTCCTTCTCAAGTTGTAATTGTACCATTTCTTTTTCCTGAGAGCACTTTTGGCACTGTTTACTGAAGGTGAACTTGCAAATTTGTAATGTCTTGGAAAAAAAATTTGCCATTTACTGTATAGCAAATGCCTTGCTCAAAAGCATCTCAAGGCTTAACGTGGGGATGACATTGCATGACTAAAGGCCTTAGCTAGCTGACCTTTAGCATCCCTCTAAAAATAGATCCCTTTCAATGCTGGCTCTCTTTCAGTGGCAGGTGGGGTTGTGCAATGGGTCTTCATTACCTCTGGCACTTTCTCAGTGAAGCATGTGAAAACTGGGCAGGTTTTCACTGTCTATTCTATAGTAATAGCCTGCATTTCTCAGTGGAAAGACTTCCTGTTATCCTATACTTTTAAATGTGTTTAAATAAAGGAAGTATTGAACACAAAGATCAATGCCTGTGCAGTTTAAAGATTCATGCTCTCTTTTAATGCCATTTAATCTAAGTTTGAACTTTGTGGTTTGGTTCAGCCTAATATTAATAAGAACAGTTAAGAACTAATATTTTATAATCATCAGTGCTTATGGAATGTAGTGACAGGATTGAGAGCCCTCAGGTTAAAAAAAGGCATGGATTATTTAAGTAATTGACTGAAGTATAAGTTCAGTCTGATGGAACTTTAACTAGTATTTCTTTTCTGTTCTTGAAGTTTTTCCTAATGGCTCTTAAAAGAAACCAATAAATGTGTGAGTCTTGGTTTTGTATCTAATTATAAAAATATATGTAGTTCTTTTTATGGCCATCTTTGGGGGGAGGAGGAAAAAAATCCAACAGAACAGCAGCAGTGCTATATTTGGAAAAGAAAATATACCTTCTGCTTTTAATTGTTGTGTAAACAGTGTATCAATAATGAGATAATTTGGATGTGGGAGCTGTGATTGATGTTTCAATGTAAGTGGAAAATTCATTCCAAAGAAATGTAATCCCTTTTAATTCTTACTGAAAATGGCATTCTCCTCTTGTGCCTTCCTCTTGTCAGATTTCAAGGCTGGAACAGCTTTAGGATCTTTGAGAGTTGGTCCAGATGATCTTTAGAGGTCTCTTCCAACCCAAGCTATGCTATGGTTCTATGACTGTCTCCATATTATATTTTTAACTTAATACATATCATACTTTTAGATATTGCAATAAAGATATTTGCATTAAAGATTTATTGCGAGTCTCGGCACCATAATTACTGTGTCTGGCACATAACATATTTAAACTTTGTATTATTCCAATTAATGCATGTAGTGTAAAAAATAAAATCAAAAAAAAAAAAAGCAAGAAACAAATGGAAACAGAACTATTTTTAGGAAATATGCTTAAGTCTCACAGCAGGATTGTCTATGTTTATCAGTCTTCTTGGGGAATTTTGGAAAGCAGTGTTAGACTGGGATTTGGAGTCCATGGCTGCTGTTCACATTCAGTCTCAGCAGCTGGAGTTACTGTAATTGCAATTTCCATATTGTATCTATTCAGAATCAATTAGTAGTATTTTGTTTCATAGTGAAATATGAATAATTTTCTGCTTCTTAATGGTGCATGCAGGAGTGGGCAGGGCTAGAGTGGTCTATTTAAGAATGAGGCATCCTCCTAGTTTTGATGCTTCCCTCAGTCTGTTGATCTGTGTATCATGTAAAGTAAAACATAACTCGGTGGCAAAATTCCACAGAACTCCTTCTAGACTGTATCAAACCACCTGGTCCAGGAGTCTGTCTTCTGCTGCATTTGGGTCATGCTGAATGTTGTGGCCCCTGGACATCGTGGCTGGTGACTATCAGTTTGAGGATTTTCGTTTTAATCTCAAATATGTGCCATGTAGTTTAATTTGTTATTCTATTCTTTATGTCCACTTCATTTCTCTTCAAGCTGCAATGAAAATCTTTCTCTTCCTTTACAGAACTGTCATTGCCATTTAGGTTTTCTGGGTTTTATTTGCACAGGGGAGATCCAAGAAAGTCACCGGCAGTGCCATTCCAAAATTATAGTACAGGTACACCTTGTGCTTTCATCAGTAACATAGGTCAGAGAGGAGAATTTTGCCATTGTATCTTTCAGTCCTTAATTATGATAGCACCTATTTAATGTAATTTTCTCTACCCTTCATTGTTGTATTTGGCCTAATTCTGTTGTTTTTTGTGCAGACTTATTGATTAGAGCAGACTACTGTCTGCCTGACTGCAGGATCAATCTAATTATAAGTAAAAGAACAAATTCATGAGAAATAAATAATAACCCTTCTGCTAGTGAGACTCTATGACGATTTTCGTGTTCTCTTTGTAGTACATGGGATTCTGAGCATGACACACTAAAATATCCTTCCAGTAGAAGCAGTGGAATCAAACTTTGTTCTTGAATGGGATATAGAGATGCATGAAAATGAGATGAGGAAACATCAGGCAAAATCAAAGTGATAAATCACAGTAAAAAACAAATCCCAGTGCAAACCCCTTGAGTGTTCTAACAGAAAATTAACCCTTCCGATGATGTTTGTTTTCAAGTTATTCTTTCAGTCCCATTTTAAAAGTATTTCAACTTGGCTATTGATGCTTCTTTGAGTGTGGTCATTCTCTGTATAGTAATGAATTTCTGGTATGTCATAAATAAGCCTAAAATAATTAAGGTGGAAGTATGTATCACAGTTAGGTGGTGACCTTCCTGAATGACCAGCATGTAATGCCGTCTGCTTTTTATACTGCGCAAATCAGTGAGGCAAAGAAAGAAGCAGATGTCGTTAGAATGACTGTGTAATGACAAATTCATGCAATTATATCATGCTGTGTTCACATTTTGTTTCTTCCAGAATCAGGTCAGTTTTGCATAGAAGTTTTTATTTTGCCAAAACTCGTCGTGCATCTTTTCAGCTTTTTTATTTTTTCTTGGAAATACCACTTTAAGACCTGGAACCAAATTAGACGTGGAGATAGAGAAGATACATTTCTAAAGAACTTTTTAATCACCCAGAAGAAATTTTGCAGCATGTTGGTTAGCCTGAAGTACTTTCTGTTCAGAATGCTTTTTGTTTTATAAAATTGGCTGCTGGTTTGACATCTTTAAAATAAACAGATGCCCATGCTTGAGTATTTCCCTTAAGCTGAAACTGAGCCAAGAGCTGCACCACATAGCAGTGAAGTATGTCTCCTTGCCAAGCATTTCCTATCCGTCCCCCTGGAGTTTTAAGTTTTAATTGTGTACATTTTCTGTCAAGTTGCAGTTCCCTGGTTTGTTATGTCCTCCAGGTAATGTAATAGAGAACAATCTGTGCACTCCATAAAGCAGTTTGACGTGTTCGTTATCCCTTCGTCCCTGTACAGGAGCTGCAGTCAGGTTGGATGATTTAGCAGGTCCAAGCTGGTAGGCTTTTATGTTGTAGGTGCTTCAGGTTTATGGTGAAAAACTATGCTTGTTGGATGACTCTTCCCACTGTAAAGAAAGAGCATTAAAAGAGAATTTCAAAACTTGTGTAAGTAGTAAGTGACAGCTGCTTCCATGTATGTGTGCTTGTGCCTCATCTCAGCCAGGGTTTGTTAGTCAAGAAGCAGTGGAAGGATCCAGAAAGAGCTTTTCTGATATGTTGCTGGTTTCCTTAGCTGATCTCAGTTTACTGACACTCCTCTCTATGACTGAATGATTGCTTTTTTACTTCCAAGTCTTAAAATAACCCCTACTATTGCTAGAAGAGCTTTAATAAATAGAAATAAATTAATATGTAGCACTTATTAGCTCAAGATGTGGATAGCTGCTGGCTAGTAAAACTGCTTCGTCAGGGAGAGCATGAAAGTGGAGCAGAATCAATCACCAGGAAAAACCTTAACATTGCTAGTGGGTGATGAAGAAGTTTCCTCATGTGCACCGAGGAAGAACGTCACTGTGCTGCCCTGGCCGGTCCAGCCCAGCCCTGGGTGCTGCTGTGTGCAGGGGAGGATGACAGCAGTCAGGACCCTGAACTGTTGCCCACGTCCGTGTCAGTGAGCATGTCCCCCCGGGGGGAACCTTGTCAGCTACAAGTTTTCTACCAAAAATTGTTTCCCCTTGTCCTCTTGGCCCTGCTTTGAGGGAACCATGTCTGGAGAGAAAAGGTTTGTCACTGTCTCCTGGCCCATCCAGGTGAAACCTTCTGGGCTTACACTGCTGAGGGATATACCAGTGACACTGGTGATGCTTGGTTTTGTTCTATGGACATTTGATGAATTGGGCATTAGTTTGAAATTTAGTAAGCTGATTTCCTCCTGAAATAGCCCATTTCCAAGGAGGACAGGGACAGCATCTGTCTCCAAGGTTCAGACAGAGCAGTCTACTGTTATCTTATGCTCATTCTTGCTCTTAGATTTATACATTGTCCTTGGTTCAGAAATCCAAGGTAACTTGAAAATTGGTTCAATATCATATCTAACTCCTAATAGTATAATTTTAAAACTCTTTACTCAAACAAATAACCCTTATGCCTGGATTTAGTACTCCTGATTGTTCTGCTATTTAGTTGGCAGTGTGTTTCCAAGCCAGAGAGAAAATTCACTTGACTCTTTCAGTGTTGTGATTTCAGGTGATGTTGTTTAGAGATAGTTGAGGTTCCATAGGTGCCTGGAAACGCAGAGGCAAGACTTAGAGTAATGGGAGCTGGAGCCAGCACAGGGAACATGCAAAGGACAGGAGAACACGCTGGTACAAATAAGTCTGCCATCCTCTGTTCTCATTTACCTGCAAAGAGTGCAGCCACTCGCCTAGAGAATTAGCAGTGCAGAGCACCAGCGAGCACAGCATTGTCCTGCTGCTGCATCAGTGCCTGCACAGAGTTTACCCTGTTGGGTTTTTGTCCTGGCACCAAGTGTGATCCTATGATAGACAAGTAGTGAAAGGGAAGCTAAGGGAAAACAATGTGTATGAGTAGATAGGCTTAAAAGCTGGAAATTATTTTCTGTTACATACTTCGCTGATTCTTTGTTCCTTTCTTGTCTAAGTGTTGGGCATTTCTTGCCTCATTTATTTGCTTTTTTCTAATACTTATACAATTGATTTTATTTTCATAAATGTATTGAAGAGAGATTTTCCTGGGTAGATAAGGGATATTGAGGATGGGTATATTTGTCTAGCTACTCTACACTGGAGTGTATTCATTAGAAGGCAGAATGACATGTGAAAATTGCAGAAGGACAGTTGAAATATCAATAAATCTAGATTACACCTTGCCCTCCTCTTCGGCAGAGGCTTAACTCAGTTATTTTTTAAATAAGGTGTCAGTGAACATAGCTATTTAGGAATGTATGTCTGGAAGAAGGTGGTAATAATGAGGTATGTCCTGACTTTGTGCCTCTGAAACACAGATCTGGTATTGATGTTATTATCAGTGCATATCTTTTGTTACAAGTTTCTGTTTAGAAGGCTAGATAAAAATATAGATGCTTTTTCATACATGCATATATTTACAGGACTTAAAAATGTACTTTAAAAATGTATGATGTTAATACAGCATTTGAATTAAGGATAAAGTGCTTTGTTTTATTTTTTTTTTTCATCTTAACATCTTTCATCATTAGGCATTCCATAGATGATCAAAGCAAAGGAATGATTGCCATGGGTGAGCAATCCTGCATAGTAATGCAAGATGTCACAGAAGTGGAATATAGATAGACATGAGGAAGACAGTGTTTTTTACTCAACTGACATGGAGAATTTACAGAACATCTCAGGGTCACAGAGTGTTGCGAATAATGAAACCCGTGTCTACGCACAGAAATAATGATCTACATCAGAGAGCACAATGGGTGAAGGAAATATTCCCTTTGCATAGCTGCAGAGCTACCAGTGTTTCAATTTCAGAGGTTTTCTCCTAGCCTCTGATAAACAGCTTATAACAAAAGCATTCAGGCCCGTGGAGAGAAAAGCTGAAGAACCAGACAACTTTTACTTTTCTTTTTTTTTTTTTTTCCTGTTCCTATTTAAAGGTTTTCCATGACTGAGAGCAAGGGTAAAAACCCAGGTCAGACAAACTTAAATTAAGCTACTCTGATTTTTCTGAAGAAATCCTTTCAGGATGTCTCAGTGGCACAGTAGGTAGTCTTGAACTGTACAGTTTTTGAACTGTGGCAAGGCAGGGAAAGAGGAGGAGATGTTTTAGATGGAAGAATTTTATATCCTTTCAGGAGAGGTTTTTTTGAGAGCTTTTGTCATTGGTCTGGTATTTATGGTTTACGGATACTCTGTCAGGGCTAAGTAGAAGAGAGCAGGACTAAAGCCAGTCATGTTTCAGGGTAAGTGGTCTCCTGATGGCTTCTCCTGAGCATTCCCACTCGTGTTCCAGGGCAGCATCGCTGGGGCAGTTTTGACTTCTACAGATGCTGCACTGACTTCTCTGGCAGGAGCTGCTTTGATGGGTAGCATGTGTAAATTTGTAACTTTATAGCAAGATATTGGCTTTGGTGGTTGGTGAGATTAAAGAAGTACTGATTATTTCAATTGTCTTACAGATCCTGTTTTGCTTTTGATTGGATGCTAATTGAACATGCCATAGAGCTGAAAAATCTTCTGGGAATAGTGGGAGACATTTGATTGAGCAAGCCTTTTAAGCTGAGGTGGGATGCTCCCAAGTGTGGTGTATAGGGAGCCTTGAGATAAAAGCAGCTGTGCAGTGCAAACATTTCCAGCAGGAGAGGAGCATCAAATAGCAGCTGTGGTGTCTACAATATTTTTTTTCCAAAACCTGACCCAGAAGAGGCATTTTTTGCTCCAGCAGACCACTTTGGGGGTATATGCAACTACAGATGATGCTTTTGAATGCTTTATAAACATGCATCTTAGCCTGTCAGCTTTGTTAATACAGTATAGGGAAGAGCATATCTGTGTGCTGTTGGTGTAGAGGTGTTACTTTGAAGTATGATCTCCAACTTCTGGGTCTCCAGCTGGCTGCATGTGTGTGATGAAGAGCAAAGGAGAGAGAGCACGGTGCTGCTGCTTACTTCTGCTGGTGAGGTGAAAGTGGGAATATTTGCACTGTTTTTCTGTAACTGCCTGGAAGTTGATGTTGAGGAGTATGTCTAGGTATGTCTGGTGCGTTTCCATCAGTCTGCTTTTTGTCAGAGCCATTTGGAAGTAGATGAAAGAAAAAAAAAATTGCAAGCTACAATACATTGACATAAAAGTATATCATTCAGTGAACAGCTTCATTTCCTAAAGTGACTTTTAAATGGTAAGACACAAGTATATGTGTGGAGCTCAGCAGTGCAGTTCCTGTTGATGGTAGAAAACAGTGAGCCAGTCCCCAGCTGTAGATCTTGCAGAAAATATGTTTGCAAAGGATTCACAGAGGCATGAAAAACTATGCCGGGTTGGCTGAGGAAGAGAAAAAACCTGAATCCACGGCTTGCAGAGCTTTAGTGAGAGGGGTTCCTCTGGCATTGCAAGCTGGTGGTGAAGCTTCCTGTGGGAGGGAATCATGACAAATATTTTCTATTAGGAAAGTGGAAGTATATGACATATGTCGTGTGTGTACTTTTTGTCTGAGATGTGCATGACTGTAAAGAAACAGATGGCTCCTTTAATTCTAATCATGGCATGTGGCTCCTCTGTTTATGAGGCTTTTATTTCTATACGGATCTTTTTCATAAATTCTTTTTAAGAGGGAAGCGAGTGATATTGCCTTGCATCAACTCATTAAAAATTACCAGGAACGGTAATGATTATTAGGAAGTCTGTGTCCAGTGAACTACAAATATGTTGCCTAGAGCAGCCTGAAAAAAAAAACAACAAAACAAAGCACCAAACCACAAATAAAATGTAAATGCTAATTCCCAGAAGGATGTTCGTGTCCTTGTGTTCATACAGGGAGCTAATGCTGCCCAGGCAGTTCTCCATCACACCCTGCTGAGGTTCCTCTCCCATCTGCACAGGCTGAGCTCACAGGCAGCCTTGTGGGGTGCAGCCCTGCACCCTCTAACACATGCTGGTATCCAGACATTTGCAGGACATGAGAGCATGAGAATTTGACCTGCCTGACTTAAAACGTATTCATGTTTCTTGGGTATTCCCGCTCCGAAAATGTTCCAGTTGCTGCTTGAATGCATTCCTGAGCGTTTATTTTCGTTAAAGTGAGATGGACATGTGATTTGGATGGCAAGTTGATCCTGGATAAGGTTGGTTTTTTTTTCCCATGGCTTGAGTCAGCCCAGGAGTGATTGAATGGAGAGAAGGTGGAAGCCCATAGGTCAAGGTAGGAGATGTGGTGCCTTTTCTTCTCCTCTTTCTACATCTGGCAGCTAAGCCCCCCGAGACCAGGGTGATTCGGCTGTTGTGCCAGGCTGTTTGCTTTGTCCTCCCTGGTCCTGTTTTCCTTTGTCTCGTGCCTACAGGGCTCTGCCTGCATCTCTTCTGACACCCCAGTTATTTCCTCAATTCCTACCTACCACCAGCAATGTGCTAGCACCAGTCCTTGCCCTGGGATCCCCTCAACCCTTTTCTTTGCACTCCATAATGGTATGCTGTAGCATTAAGATACTCCTGCTGTAAGCCCTTTGGCAGGTCTGTTGTGTTGAAACAGTCATTTGATATAGATATCATTAAAACCCTGATAATTATGGGCTTTTATTTCACTTTTTAAACATATAAATAAATTAATTCTTTTTCGTTTAGTGCTCCTCTGTTGAAGAGAAACCTTGATTCAAGTAAAATATGTTTCCTTACTGATCTAATGAATGTGTAACTGTAATGAACCTCTTAGGAGTCTAATGGGACTTCATCCGTAACGTGTGATTCAGAGCAATGCTAATTCCTTCAATCTCACTGAAGAGTAAGGCAGATTGGAGTACATTCTACAGCTAGAAATGTAATGTTGCCATGGTTTAAGTGCCTTTTGGACAAAATGAAGATATATCCCCTTTACGATGACAATATTTAAATAGATCCTGCCTTTTAATGTGCAGGCTTGGTGGCATATTGATGATTTTGAAGGCATGGTTGTATTGCGTGTGGTCTGCCGGTGTTTTGAACATTCTGTTCCATTTTTCCAAGAGTCTCCTTCACTCTCAGGGATAGCAACGTAGGCGGGGAAAATTCCTCTCAGTGTCAAAAATTGAATGCTTTTCTGTACAGTAGTTTTGAGACTGATTGGCTTGATTGTAACCTGTTTTTATAAAAACATCCTGACTGCTATCAGTTCTTCACCATAATGAATTTTAGCTTTATACTTTATTATGCTGATACCTTCTGAATGCTTGGCAAGTGTTGATGACATTGAAATTAAGAGTGTTAAAAATGGAGAGAGGAAAGTGGGAAGAGGAGTTCCATTGCTCCATTTAAGAAGTGAACATCATCCACATTTGAGTTTTGAAGGTCGAGTTCAGTGTTCAGTGCCGTGAGGAAGAGGGAAGGAACATCCAGTGGGGAGCTGAAATATGTGAGAGCTGCTATTACAGGTTTGTCCCTCTTCCCTGAAGATAAAATAGGACAGATAAACGAGAGAAAAAATAGCAGTGGTGGAAAATGCATATTCCCTCCATCAGGGATTCCTTCAGTAGAGCTCCTGGAAAACTAAGGGCACAGCAAACAGACCATATCCATCCCCTCAGTGCGTGGTTAAATCTATACTTCTTTGGGGCTCCTTGAACATACCTAGAGGCAACTCATTGGTCAGACTCCAAGCCTGGAGGACTAAAATACCGCTGACTCTTACTCTACTTGCTCATTTCCAAATTTCTGCAGAGACTGGAGGAGTTTCTTCATTTGTTTCACTGAAATAAGGCCAAAGGTTTACTAAGATATTGTATAATACTGTGTATTCACTGTCCTTCTTTCATTTATTCATTTCTATGTTTTAATGCCTAAAAACTCTCTGTATACAGAAAGAAAAACAGCAAATGTTAACTAACCTAAATTATATGGATTTTCTTGGCCGGAGAGAAAGCGGAAGGAAAATGAAACCAAGATGTAGTCACAATTGTAATTGGCACAGACAGGAAAATCTTTAAGAATTAAAACTGAAATTTAGCAGCAAATAGGAACAAATTAAAAAAATAATATTAAAATCTAATCACTTTGATGACAGCATTGATTGAAGGGAAGATGGATTTTGAAAAGAACACAGGCTGCCTTGTTTCAGGGCTTGTATCTGGTGCTTTGGATTTTGTCTGGTGCAGTACTACAGCAAACGTTTGGTAGTTTCCCAGATGATGCAGTTTAATTGTAAGAAGTAATTTTGAGAGTATTATGCTTTTGAATCTTTTGGGCCTTTTCTCCTTCTGATCTGTTGTGCCTGAGCTCAAGGGTAAAAAGCTGTCAAAAGGGGCTGAATTCTTCTGGCTGAGAATTTCTTGCTTCCTGCTGTCACCACCACCTTGGTTCCTTCTGATGTTAACCCAGAGACTCCAAGGCATTAGGAAAACTTGTTCAGAGTCTGGTAAGCTGAAAAAGGCTATGGACTGGCATGTGCTGGGGAAGAGATTGTTGTGGGTGAAAAACTGCAGAAAACTCCAAGAGTCAGAGAAATACTGGTGAACAAGGAAAGATTACAAACTTGGAAAGTGTTGAATAATTGTCAGTCTATCGATGTGCTTATGTACCTGGTATGGAGAATTTGAGCTCAAGAAGGAGTCTATTTGAAGTGTTTGGAAGGTACACCCACTGGGAGATACCCACACGTCCCCCTGGTTGAAATTGGCTGGTGGTGGGGACATATCAAAGGGCAGTGCTGTACCAAGCTGATCACTGCTCCCAGGCATCAGCCTGAAGCTGGTGCTTCAGCACTTGTTCTGAAACAGTACCACCACTGCTACATGAAACACTATCCTTCTATCTCAAAGGCTCTTTTGAGAAATTTATCTGAATTTTATTAAACCTATTCCATTACAACAATAGGTATCAAGACTACAGAGATAGTGTTGGAATACAAGTGTTCGGGAGGAGCAAAGATTCGAAAGCCTTCCACCATCTGCCACAGAACAGCTCGTGGCTCTGGGTGTGGTGGCCCAGGACAGAGGGGAAGGAGACATGGGCCATCGTCTGTGTGCAGAGTACAGGGAGACAAGGCTGGCAACACAGGACTAGGGGATGCATGGCAACCAGCAAGGTGAAAAAAAGACTGAGAGGTTTCACAAAGTATCTGGCGGCTTTAGACTGTGTGTTTTGGTATCATTTGCAAAGGGGATGTGAAACTTCAAAGAATTTCTCAGTGTGATGATGGTAAAAGGGATGTGAGCCACCCCGACCTCCTGTACAGGTGTCTCTGTGGAAGCGTGTAAGTACTCCCTGAAACCCCTCTACATCACAATACAGTAGTTCCTAAGGAACATATTAAGTATTCACATTACAGTAGCAAAATAAGAAATATATTAATTATTTAGCAGGTTACTCAGGAGGCTTTCTAAATAAGAGTTGAGGAAGAACTTTAAAAGTGTTTTCAGAAATAAAGATGCTGGTTGAAATTCTCCTTACTTCTCTCTGAGCAGTCCCTTTGAAACCAAATAATTTTCTATGAATACATGGAAGGATATGTCTTGGGCAGAGAAAGAAAAAAAAGTGGAGATGGGCCTGAAGTACAGCCTTTCTGCAAGAGATTGGCCAGCCCACAGGGATGATATATAGGATATGTTATCACTTTCAGCTAAAGTGAGTTTCCTTTAGTTCAAATGAGAGACATGCTTTGGGAGTAGGAAAATTCTGGATCCAGTCCCAAAACCTTTCATGCATGTTCCATGTGCTTCTGCCAGCATTGGTGGCTTAGTTACATGAGGGGTAGTGGCTTGAAATGAAAATAAATAAATAAATAAATAAATAGATTCAGTTTAACAAACTTTTTCATCTAATGGAACTCTGAGTTAATTTACAAGCAGGTATGTAATGAGGGCACCAGCCTGCTGCAAGCCTGCAGTGCTGTCAGTGCAGTAACCGCATTATTAAATGTTGAGTGTGAACCTGAGTTTCAACAGGTTTTTGTTTAGGAAACAGCAGATATGCACAGAGATTATTCTATTGTTCTTGTTCTTAGGCAGTCGATTTTACTGTGTAGCAGAGGGTCAAAAGTCTGCTGCAGATCTCTCTCCCTTTTGTTAGGTAAATAAGTCAGACATTTATTTTTTAAGTGTGCTAAGAGAATACCAGCTGCTTTGTATTAAGATATTTAATTTCTCTGATGGAGGACTCAGAATTAGTCTCGCTCAAGGATTTTGTGCTTCACCTCCAGCTACTGAAATGGGTTTATGTAGTTAAGGGCCAGGCTTAATTATCCCAAGCTTGATGACTGGAACACCTGTAAATGTCCCTGCTTAAAGGCTAAATGCTGCCTCAATTGTCTTTGTACCATCTCTTAGTGTCCTTTTTATTTTATTAAGCACAGAAAGATTTTTCTCCATACTTGTGGCAGCATCTCTCTCTCCGCAGCTGGGTTTTATACTGGTGGCAGCCTGGGCTGTACACCAAGGTCACAGGTTGGTTCTTACTATTTCAGCTGTGTCCCACTCATAATTTGTCTTTCCTATATATTCCTTCCCACATGGTTAAACCACCCTTTCCACCAAATATAGGAGGCAGTTTTTCAGTTTTATCTGTAAACTTACACCCTGCCTATCACTGAGGTACCTGTCTGTATTCTTGTAGAATTTCTCTTCAACCAGTTAAATAACCTCTTTCTGGATGAAAAAGGAGACTCAAAATGTTCTTGTATTTGAATGGATTTTAAGGTCTGAGCAAATCAAGGTTTCCCATTTTGCTATTTCTCTGAAGTTTTCCTGAGACAGAAGAGGCATTTGGCACAGCAGGTCTTCTCTGATGGTGTCTAAAAACAAGGCTGCAGTCACAGGGATATAGATGGTGTCTGCTCTAATGAGTGCAGGTTACATCAAATTGTTTAATGAGTCAGTGCAGTTGTGTTAGCCTTATTGCATATCTGAATTAATGGCTTGGAAGGAAGTTTGTGAGCCTACTTTGCTAGAAACCAAATCAAAGAGCAGCCTGCCATATTGTACAATGACACAAAATAGCAGAATTGGAATTTTAATTTACCTCAGACTGTGTGTGATCCTTTCTATTAATTAAACAACCACGTAGCAACAGACACCAGGTGTTAAAATAACAATCCCACCAGTGAGGGTGCTGGCTCTACACATGTAACCATGGGTGGTCATTTCACATCAACAGTGACTTTCTTTTCATTTTAGTGGCAGTGAGCTGAGCTCCTGATTAAACGCAGCCCTGCCCATGGTCATGTCAGGTATCCTATCCCTCCTGTCTGTCAGGAGCTGTGCATGTGGTGCCTGCCAGGCCGAAAACAGTTTGCCCTCAAGGGAAAAAAAGGCATATTTTTTTTTATTGCACACATGGCAAATTACCAAAGCAGAAGCTTTAGTGAAGTTGCAGTAGGGAAATCAGAGAAGAGATGAAAAATTACAAAATGCAGTAGGGAAATGGGAGAAATGACAAAAAATGATGAAATGTAGTGGTAGTTCTGAGAATGCAGCGCAAGCTGAACAAATTGTGGGGGTTAACTGGAGGGGCCTGATGGATAACCCTTTGTGCAGCTGAGTGGAGGTTCTGTGAATGACAAATTTTTGTTAATAACACTGAGCCTGAGGCATTAGAATTGGTTAGCAACCTATGGTTACTGGGAAAACCAAACCAGTGTACATTGAGATGTAAAGAAGAGAAGCAAGGGTGATGTGTTCGGAGTTGGAGGGCATGTCGGGTTCCTAATTTAAAATGAGATCATAATGAAAATCAGAGACTCAAAACTGAGAAGGCTTAGTAGAAAATCGTCACTTCATGTTAAAAAAAAAGGCAATTTAATTTACTACCAAGAAGAGTCTCCTCAAATCAGTGTACAAGTTTTAAGGGGGAAAACCAAAGCAGTGCTACAGCAAATGAGATTGCAGTGCCCAGGTCCAAGGAAAGCAGAAATCCAATCTGCAGTTGCAGAGTACAAACAGGGACACTTCATACTGAGTCACAAATTCACTTACACAAAACCTTTAAGACCTGGATGAGTAAAAATACACTTCTGCATGGTGGTGGCTGGTATATTGGTACTATGGTCCGTGTGAGAGCTGAGATTAAAATAAAGGCTGTGAAGAGAAACCTCCGAGGTAAGGCACACATAAAGCAGCTGGTAGGAAGATTGTTCCTTTGGTGAGGGCAGGAGAGATGCTGCCTGACTGTGTTGGAAAATCATTGTGAAGTTTTTTTGTGAAGCAGGATGTCAGGTTTGGATTTGCAGACGTCACACAGGAGTACGTGTTGAAAGAATTTAACAGATGAAAAGGCACTTTGCAAGAGAATCAAAGCTAAAAGATGCATGTAAAAATGGAGAAGGGAAATCTGCATTTCTACCAAATATATAAAGAAAGTAAAATGAAAGAATGAGATACCATCGAAGAGTTTAATAGTCAAAGGAGAAGATGCAGAGGGGGAAGAATAATGTGACCAAGAAACCAAATCAACACCTGCAATTTTGTGTGTGAAAATGAATCATGAAACTTTAGTAGTTTAGAGTCAAATTATCAAAGATTATTTTGTGTGTACTGGAAAAATTACCTATCACTTCTTGGTTATGATTGCTGCTATTGAATGGCTTTGGCGAATACAACCGCAAAGTCTGTAATCTTAAATGCAAACCAATATTTGCTAGACGTGATATATTGACTGAAAATGACAGATAATGAATCACAATTTGATTGCTTGGAATTTACACTTTTTTTGCAAAAAGACATGATTTAAACTGTGTAACTTTGAACCGGCAGTTTAATGGTCTTATGGAAAGAAACGCCACAGAAACTGGAGAATCATTTACACCAGCTTACTTTCAGGGCAGCACTATTGATACTGGGATTTTTGATAGATGAAATCATATTTGAGAGATCTCTTCCACTTCTGGCAGAGTTTTCCCTCTTTTGCTCTCTCTTCCTCTGTCTCTTATTCTGATCCAGGACACCCCAGGTTTGCAATTAAGCAAATGCTTTGTGACTAGAGTCTGTTTTCTTGGAAAGACTTCATTTAAAAAACAAAAATCAAAAAGAAAGGCAGAATCTTGGGCTGGAAACTTTGCTTTTCTGTAGAAAAACTTTATTTTTAATGTTTTCATTTTTCTTCTGTCAGGTGCTTTCTCCCACTTATGTCCTTTCTGACAAGTCCTGCGTCAGGTGCAGAGAACAAGAGTGAAAGGAGGAAAAAACAAACAAAATAATAAATAGATATTAGGAGTGCCAAGGACAGCAGTTGAAGTTTGCAAGTTTTAATTCCAATCAGATGTGAGAAAAGTGAAAACTAATTTAAGGAAAGAGTGTGTGGCAGCCTCACTTGCTGCCAAGTTGTGCTTCCAGAGTCCATGGAGTGGGGCTGGAGATGGGGAGAAGATGGTGGCAGTACTCCTTGGGGATGGGGGACGAAGTTCCATATCTGGCATTGAAGCAGCTGAGAGGATGGGTGCTGGAAGGTCAGCTCCTGAGCCAGAGTAAGGGCAGATGTAGCTGGGCTTGGCAGTTTGTCTGAAGCAGCCTGAAGGAATGAACAGTTACCAAAACCCTGAAGGTAACTTGTGTTGTTCTTTCCTTCCTTCCGTGGCTGCTGAGGGGGGTATTCAGAGCAGGACCAAACTCTCATCTCTTATGCATTACCAATCACCTAGTGAACAATAACTTTCTGTCAGTAACAACCTAGATTCACACCAGGATCCACATCCATTCCCAGAGCTGTCACTTTTTTCTCTTAATAATTTATTTGCTTCTGTAATTGCTTTGTAGGGATTTCATGACATCCAGGGAGCGAGTCTTCAGCACAGATCTTAACATCTGAGCTGTATGTATATATATACAGGTTGTGGGGCATGCTGAAACGTGCTGATAGTTATCAATACTTGCCGTGCACCTGGATGGTCAAACTATGCAAAAACCAGTATGCAAATGTATTTGGGAAACAAATTGCCACTCTGTTCCTGGCTGTGCAACAGGGAAGCTGGTTGTGGCTTATTAATATTTTCACGATCTCTGTTTTAATCATGAAATTATTGGCAGATGACAAGGAGTAGATCTGAGCACAGCGAATAAGAAACATACACTGTAATTACTGGGTTAAGGCTCAAGTAATTGGATCAAAAGCGTCTGCATTTAAACTATGTATTGTGGTACATACCAGATCCACAGTTGCCACTCTGTTCCTGGCTGTGCAACAGGGAAGCTGGTTGTGGCTTATTAATATTTTCACGATCTCTGTTTTAATCATGAAATTATTGGCAGATGACAAGGAGTAGATCTGAGCACAGCGAATAAGAAACATACACTGTAATTACTGGGTTAAGGCTCAAGTAATTGGATCAAAAGCGTCTGCATTTAAACTATGTATTGTGGTACATACCAGATCCACAGTCCTCTGAGGATTTAGACTTGACCACGGCTTCCCTTCCGGACTGTGTGTGTTGGTTTGATCTCTTGCAGTGGGGAGAGTGAACGCTTAGTCACAGGAGCCTTGGGAACCATCAGGAATTCCCAAAGTTTTGGCATAGCCATCAAGACTCTTCCCACAGCAGTAGACAGAGGGAATGTAGTGGGATAGGGACTGGCTGTGGTATGTTTGAAGAGCAGAACGGATGGTGAATCGTCATTTAGGACTGTTTCTGTGCAGTAAGTTCACGTAGATCTTTCCAAGCTCTTGTAAGAGTCTACCCCTCAAATCAGTGCTCCACCACTTCCCCTCTCACATTTTGTCACCTCTCCCTAGACTCCCTGTAGGTACATCTGTACATATCTCCTCTCTCTGACTTACAACAAACCTTTGTACTTCACTGTGCTTATGCAATATGGTTTTTTTTCTGCCTGCCTCACAAAATATATTGTATATATTAATATAATAACTGATACGGATATATCTATGCATGTCCTTTTTATAGGAAAAGTCTGCATGTTTTAGGACTTGGCTGTGTTGGTGCCTCAGTGTTTCACAGCAAAGATCCCCCCATCGATTTCACACTGTGCATAATTCACACTTTACATTGAGTGTATTCAGTGAGCAAAGCCAAATTGACAAGGTAAAGACAACACAGCAGTGCTTACAAAGTTATATCACAGAGAGTGACCAGAAGCTGTAAAGGCCTCTGCTAGATTACTCTGCTGTCATTCTTTGGTGAAGGATGAAGAGAGTGTGAAAAATGATTGACACATTTTTCAAACATATTTCATGTCTTCATCTCCCAGCTGTAGAGCTTTGGACTTAAATACCCTTAGATTGGATTGGAGGAGGACTGGAGTAGCAACTAATGTGTGCTTCCAAGGGGAGATTTTAGATCTTTTCCTTTAGGTACAGTAAGTTGACAAGGTTGTAATTAAATTTGTGAATATAGGCCACTAGTCCTGTGCAGAGCTCAAATTAACCTCTAAAATATGGCACTGAAAATTCTAGGAGATGAAAATATGTTGTTTATAGGCATATCTGTGGCAGGCAGTACAGGAGTCTCCTTTTCCTGCAGAAGCTTCTAGCTGAGTGTCAGAAAAAGGCAAATGCTGTGAGAGCCTGTTGTTACAGGATCCACTGTACAGGACAAAAATGTGGGGCAGGAATAGTGAGGACTCTTCCAGGGGAGAGTTGTGACTGTAGTAGGGAAGGACTAGTGAGGAGTCTATAGAATTTTGCATTATCCAGGTAGTTCTGACAGCAAGAAACAGGTTTTCAGCATCATCTGGCTCTTCTTCAAAACCTGCTGCCATTTCTGTTCTCTGCTGCCACCTTGGTCCTCCTGGTTTTCTACAGGGATGTGCCCACCAAGGAGTGGGAGAGGTGTAGCCATGCAGTGGGTGGAGATGAGGTGGGGGATTGATACTCAGTTCAGATGGAATTTCATCTGCTGCTTCATCTGTAGTAGCATTTACACAATAAATATAACCTTGCAGTAAAATAAATAGACTATAGCTGGTCAAACAGCAGCTGTCTGCTGTCTGTGGCTCTGCTTGTCTGCCAGCCCTGGTTACCTGATGGGTTTTATAGGAGCACTTTTTTGTGTTAGTTGGCTGCTGTACAATCTTTGAGTAACAGTATTGGACCAGAGCTCACATTTGCCAGAGACTATGCGTCTCTTTTGCGGAAACTATAAGTATCACCTTATAAATCTTCTATGTATTGGCATTTCTTGCCTTTGATGCTTTTGCTGTGAAGGAAATGGAATTGGATTCAAGGAACATTTTATTGTTTCAGCAGGTTTCTTTTCTATGACACTTTTTCATTTGTTCTAAGCCAGGGCCTGTTTCTGAGTTTCATAACAAATAATATTGGGAAAAAAAGTGTTTTCTTAGTGTCATTAGCTCTGAACTTTGTGAAGACTACTGCTTGACTCCTTTCAGGACAGGCTGAGGGAGTTTCTTTGTGAGATAGTACATTACAAAAGTAATTACAGAAGAGTAACTTAAACATGAATTCAAGGAAAACATCGTTCCTTGGTAAAAAATCCCCATGTGAACATTACTTAAAATATTTATACTAACACTCATCTGCATTAAACAATCACTTATGGCATAATGTTATTGTTGAATTCAAAAAGCCTCCTTGTTTTTGTTTCACTGAAGGTGGCACATCTGTTGGAAATTTTCCATGATTTGTGAGCATTTACATCAGCATCTGGCAAGAAAAAAATTAGTTGTGAGGAGGAATTTACTTTCAGAAAGGTTCACTTGATGGCATTTTACAGCATCAAATGGCTCATCTCAAAAGAAAAGTAGTACCTTGATCTAACTAATTTGATCAGCATAATTTGATTTGTGACTGCAAAACATTTGATCTATAAATTAAAAAGCAGGATTTAAATCAGTGTGGAGGGGGCAAGTGCTGTAGGTTAGTTCTGATCTGGGAGACAGGACTTGTGTCTTGGGGGCATTTGTTTGGATCTGAGGATTCAATCTGCCTGGAAATACTTCTTCAGACTCAGTCCCATTGCAAACCCTTCTTGCCCTGGACCTTCTGCCTCTGCTGCCTGGGGCAAGGTGGCTTTAGTCAGCTGTGACATCTTGCTGCTTCTTGATGGGGATGCAGAAGAAGATAAGGCTGCTCTGTGCTTTGTCTACTCTTGGTAAAGATCCAGAGGGGAAGGAAGATTGTCCAGCACAAGTAATTTCAGAGCAGTGAATTGTTTCAGGGAAAGCATGCTGGCAGCTTGACCAGAAGTTCTTGTCGCTGCCATAATTAAATAAATAAGCAAGCAATTAAATAGAAACTGTGGCAGCCTCAGAAGTGAAACGGTCCCCTGCCTCCCTCCCTCCCCCCTCTCGCTCTTTGTCGCTGGCAGCAGAGCAGCACTGCAAGCTGGCTGCATTTCACATGAGATGGGGCTAAATTTCCCAGGAAAAAAATATCCAGAGGGACAAGACGCGATACTCTCATTTCTGACATCTTAAGCTTGTCACAGATGCCGAGGCTGTTTCACCCAATGTGATTATCTCTCCCTCTGTCAAGGAGGCAGATGCCTCAGCTAGGAAATATCATCCCCAGCATGTCGTCTGGATTCTATAAATGGAAATAGGTCTTTGCAAAGCCAAAAAATATATTTAGTTGCAACTATGGGGAGAGGGGAAAAAAAAAAGAAGAAAATGAATAAATAAAGTCTGAACCCTTCAGAATTGCAACAAAGGAACAACAAAGCACTTAGGTTGGCCCTAATCATCTGCAAATGTTGATGCATTCATTAAATGTAGACTGCAGAGATAAAAGTTACTCTTCTGTCACTCCTTTTATCTCTACCTGAAGCATTCACTTGCCAGTCAGGTTTCTGTGTGCAAGCCATAAATATTCAGTTTTTTTCTGGAATAGTTTTTACCCAGTATTTGTTTGTTTTCATCTAAACTCTCCATATGCCAGAAGCAGCAACAGCAAAACGCTGTGAGCCGGAGGTGTGCATTTAGGTGACAGCTTTGGATACCCTGCAAAGGCCTTATCTGACCAGGACTTAATAGCCCTGTGATGAAGAGTAAGCCAAAAATAAAATTAAAATCTTGCTGGTTTAGGTATGAAGGAAATTCAAACATTGTCCATGCTGCAGTCAGTGATGGGAACAACTCTTACGTGTTGTGTTACTGCCCTGTGGGACAGGCACGAGTGGCTAGCAGAGATTAGTTATTAAGGCTCAGGTTTTAATAGCTTTTCGTGTGTAGTGCTGACTAAGCAGTCTCAACTGCCAGTGTTTTAAAGGCCATTCAGGAGAAACCAGGGAGACGTTCTACAGAATGTTTCGCTGAATGCAAGGTTGGGTCGGCCAAAAAAGGTGAAGTTGTCTGACTGCAACTTGAGAGAAAAAGTGTCCTTTTGAGTTTTTAATTTTATAGAAACTGAAAAAATTGTTCTTGGGCACCTCTCACTCCCCGTTTTGTTGTTGGAAGAGTATCTTCATGGCAAATAAGTGGGAAAAATAACATCTGTGCAGTGCTGTAGGGAATGCATGCAGAGCAGAATCTGCCTGCAGCATGAGCCATCAAGGGTACAGCAAAGTGATAGAAATATTTAAAATGTTCTTCGACTTTGTGCTGGAGCATCTATGTTGAATCCCTGGAAGGGGGGAGGTTGTGCAGACTTTTTGTGCTGGTTAGCCTGGCTCTGCAAAGGCACACAGTTCCTTGTCTGACTTTTTTGTGATTGTAATCAGTTGGACAGATTTCCTTACATGGGGTCTGAGATCAAATTAAAATCCTCTTGGCTCTCATGGGGCTATGAGAACCCAACCAAAGCTTAGAATGAAGTAGGATTTTGTTCGTTTCTGTTGCACAGATTAATTAGTTGCAGGAGGCTTGGTGACATCACATGAAAGCAGAGTTGTATTTGTTGGCTCTTCCAGGAGGGTGGAATGTGGAGATGCAGTTAGTGATGAACCATACTTGGTATTTTGCCCTCCCAGTTCTAAAAATGTGTAGGAATCATTGGAGGTTGAGACCCTGCATTTTAATTCTTATCCTGAAGATGTGTCCCATTGCTTTTGAGGCCCTTTAGGTTCCTAGCTTTCAGTGTGGGTGTGTTGCTGCCAGCAGTGAGAATAGATTGTGTGTCATTATACACAGCTCTTGCCCCCTCTCATATTTCATGAGGCTATGGTCATAGACCCATGCAGTCCTTTTTTGCCCTTGCTCTATGTAGAAGAGAAAGAAAACCTTTTCTGTGGTCCCTTTCCTCCTACCAGACCTTGCCTTTGGGGAGGAGAAGATGTTGGCAGGGGCTTATATGTGGGCACTGGCTCTGCCCACACTGGGTTTGCAGGGCCACTTGCAAGGGATGCAGAGGTGGGGTGGACTCGAGGGCACGACAGGCTGTCAGGTGTACATGGGGCTCTAGCCTCCTGCAGCTCCTGGGTAGGCTTATGGGCTTATGGGCTGCTTCTTGGAACACTGATCAAGTTCATGGGAAACAGCCTGTTACTGCCTGTGAAGAAATTCATGGAGAAGTTGACTCTGGAATGTTTTACTGAAGACTTGTCTGAGGATGCTGTTATCCTGCCACAAGTTCATTAGCAGATATTTGTAGGTTTGCTTTTCCTCCTCCTGCCTTCCCTTTCCTCTTTCCTTCCCACCCCTGTGATTGCCTGGCCTTCAGTGGAATTTCGTTGCTCTTCATTGCTTCAGTTCCCTACCCAGAGGCTGTCATTTTTATTTATTTTAGTATTCTAATTAGCATCAGAAAGAAAATAACATTTGACCAAAAAGAATTAGAGGCAATAACTTTTTCAGAGAACTAAACTTTTGAAAATTAATTTTTTTATTCCATTTAATTTCATGGATGCACAATTTCTATTACACATAGGCCAACTAGGGTTACAGTAGCTGTAAAAAAATATGTATTTTAAGTCTTGTAATGTGTTATTTATGAATGCATTATAGTTATAATAATTCATTTACAGGACTATTGTGACAACAGCACCTTATCTTTAAAAATGGGAATTTGCAATATGAAATAGTTAATTAACAATAAGAACGAGAATAAACTGAGAAGGTGCCTGCAAATTGACAGCACTAACAGAGTAGCAGCCAGCCTTTGTATGGGTCTGAATAGCATAGAAACTGAGAAAGCCTAATGGAGGCAGAAAAAGTCTTAACTTCTATAGAAACTTAGAAATTAGTCTGGTTTCTGCAAATCTCATCTGTCATAACGGAATTGTTGGAAAACTCATTAGACTTTGCAGACATATTTCAGAGAGAATTGCAGTGGTAAAATAAATGGGATCCATCACAACTATGCAAAGACCAGTGGATAAGTTAATCCTGCATGGGACTTGCTTGGAAGTATCAGAATACATTTGCCAGATGCAAGATAATGTCAAGTAAATATTTAACGCTGTAATCACACAACAGCGTGTTAGAGCATAATAAAAGACACTGAAAGGGAGTTAAATGCTTTCAATTTAAGCAGATCATTTAAATGAAAGGAAGCAGTGATGCAGTTTTACATCTAGATGCAGTGTTCACCTAACAAGTAAGTGGCAAGGGCAAGCAAACACTTGAAGTTGCTGAGAACTGGTAAAGACTCTCTAGTGGGGTATAAATAGTTTACCATGCATTCTTTGTTTACAGCATCAGTTTTACTGTGGTTTTGCAACTGTGGTGCTTTTGTCCTGTGTGTTGACTGTCACTTTCCTACACGGAGGTGAATGCTTGAGGGGAGAACTGTATTGTCAGAGTGCAGCCAGGGCGTAGACGGACACTGCTGAGTGCACCTGGACTCGAGAGAGCCTGTTTACATTTTTGCCCTCAAAAAGCTAATGTAGAACTTTCAACTATTTCACTTCTTGTCTTCTGACTGTTTAATTTGTTCTAGGTGGTTGAGAGACGGACATAGAATCATAGAGTGATTTGGGTTGAAAGAGTCCTTAAAGATCCTTTAGTTCCAACACCCTTCCATAGGCAGGGACACCTTCCACTGGACCAGGTTGCTCAATGCCCTGTTCATCCTGGCCTTGAACACTTCCAGATATGAGGCATCTACAACTTCTCATACAATCATAGAATCAATAAGGTTGGAAAAGACCTCCAAGATCATGGAGTCTGACCTTTGACTAATCACCACCTTGTCAACTAGACCAGAGGACTGAGTGCCACATCCAGTCTTTCCTTGAACACCTCCAGGGATGGTGATTCCACCCCCTCCCTGGGTGACCTGTTCCAATGCCTGACCACCCTTTCAGTGAAGAAATTCTTCCTGATGTCCAACTTTGGGAAAACATGGGTTGTCCCTGGTTTTCTGGCCAGCCTGGGGGATTGGCCTATTTCTGCCTAAAACTTCAGCCAAATTCCTGTTGTTTTCACTTTTTGGAGTATAAGTAAATGAGATGCAGTGTACATACAACCTGTCAGTTCTCCACACAGTTTATGTTTTGTTCACCCACAGCTGTTTAAAGTGCCCTTCCAGGCTACTGCCCACAGTGGGACACTTTGTCTAGACATGATGTGAAGTTAAAGCTCTTAGTCAGACTATTAATATATGATACGCAAAACATTCCTGGAGAGAAACTTCAGCACTTAATTGTCAGATATGGCCAAGGGAAGCTCTCTTTTGTTGTCTTACCTGGTGGGAGAGAATGACTTCTGCTGGGTAAGGGCAAGGTCTGACCCCCAGTGACACGAGCAGCGTGACCCAGCACGGCTGCGGGAGCTCTCCAGTGGTTGAGTCAACCCTAGTGTCAGCTCCTCAGCTGTGAGACACAACAATTACAGCAATAATTCAGGTCAGAAAATTGACAGAGCCATTTAATGTATGTGAGAGTGACAGTGAGTCATCTCTGATCATCGTGTTTAGCAGCCTGGAGATCCACAGGCAGACAGGACATCCGCAATCCCACATCTACATGACAGTTCAGGACAAGGAGAAGCAGCTCACAGTCACTGTTTTCTTCCATCCAGAGAGGGCTTCACGTGGATTTGATCCCAAAAGACTAAGACAGGTAGGACCTGTTGGGGAGTGGGATAGCACGTCTGTCATCTGCAGCCTTTCTCCCCTTCTCTGTAGTGTGTTGCCAATCAGGTGCGTGCAACAACGAGCACATTAGCCTGTGTCAGTTATGTATCTGGTGTGAAATTAATAGGTAAAGGTGGACTAAAATGGTAATAAAATTTTGCAAAATGCTCTTTAGAATTTCAGTTCAGGAGCAGAGTACATTGGTAGCATGGAAGTTACAGATTAGTAAATTTAAAAGTAAGAGGAAAGGTGGATTTCTTTGCAACCCGCAAAGATGTCGTTTCTTAAAAGAATTCTTTGAGAAGCCTTTAAACATTAATTTTGAGTTCTCCAGCAGTCACTTAAGATGGAAGTGGATTTGTGGGGGCTAATATTAAAAATACTGTAGCTGCTTGTGTGGCATACAGGGCAAGAAGCAGTAGAAGGACTCCTGCTACTGGTGATTAGGAACTGTGCAAATACTGCTGAGAACACTGTTTGCAAAATTGAACTGTCCAAAGCAGCTCAGTGCTCAGTAATGAGGGTTTGCAGGCCCTGTGTACTGGAGCACTTGTTTTGACAGTCGTAAGGGCCAAATATTCAGCAGCTGCAAATTACTCTGGAGCTTTTCTTGATCTTTTTTTTTTTGTTCAACTGGAGCTGGTTTGAATTCACAAGTTCCAGACATTTACAGCAGCACAGTCTTTTCCATGTTTTAAAGTTTGTGAATCAACTTCCAGAATAAATGTTTTAATTTATTTTGAGTTATGTAAAGGCCCAGTAGGCATAAATACAGTAATGATACAAATAGTGACTTGTCTCTAATATGGATGATTTCAAAGCAGTAAAAGAGGGAGTGTGGTATCCCCAGAGGCAGCTTCCCAACTTCAATATTCAGTATGCCATGTCCTTAGTTTGAAAAGAGTGGCTTTTTCTTCTACTACAATAAAGACCACTTCCTACATCCTAAACACTAGAAGCTAATTTATAGCTCAGTGTTGAAACAATGTCTTTTTTCTAAGGTACACATTTGTCTTTGCTAACTTTGATAGACTGTTGTAAGCTAGAGCACTGCAGCATATACTTCGTGCACTGGAATGTGAAATGTGATGATTTTTTTCTTGGAGCTCTCCTGTGCTTGCTGCCTTGGGTTGTTTTTTATGTCATTTACGGTGCTGAACATCAATGCGAGCATATTATGCAATGTGGTATAAAAATACACAAAGGCAATAAACTCCACTGTTATTTCTGCTTTGGCAGAACAGCCGTATTTGATCATTTTGCCTTTTGATTTCTGGAAAAGTTAATTCCAAATAGTGCATTGCAGCTTGAGCATTTATGTATGCATGTGTATGTGCATCGTAGAAGTTCCCGGTGCAGAGCCACCTCCCATGGCTGGCAGGGGGTGGTAGCTGTGCAACAGCCACCTGGGCATGGAGATCACCAGTAGAAACATCTGAATTTCATGCTAAGTTGTGTGGAAATGTGTGTTGGTTTGTAAAAGATCTAAATTTTATTTCTTTATTACGACCTTGTCACTGTGCCCTTCCCATTGGTGACAACGTGTCACTCAGTTGTGAACAACTGCATGACACATTGGCCTTGGCTGGGCTGTTTTGAGCAGACCAGTGATCTGCTGGGCCAGAGTCACTGATCTGAGTTATTTTTGGTTTGGCTTAAGCACAGTACCTCTTGGGTTTTAACTCTTTTTTGCTAGTATGCAAACACATAGCATCAAAATTCCTTTTGGATCAGGTCTACTGTACCAGTGCATTTTTTGTTCTGGGAGTGTGCACAGCCGTCTCCATGCACACACAGACATCACTGTGATTGTGCTCTAAGCTACACCCGTGGCAGATTCTGTAGTTTATCTTCCCTCACTGCTTGCACACCTGCTCAGTGCATTAAGCCACTGTGCAGCATCGGTGCTCCTGTCTGAGCAAAGGCAGCATAAAACAGGGGGAGGAACAAAGAAATCTTATTGTGCTTACACAGCCTGTCTTGGTACCACTATCAGTCTGTGTGTAGTTGGGGGAGGTTGGCTTCTCTGTTTTTTGGAACCAAGAAGGTCCTGCTCATCCACCACCCATGGGCAGGGCAGGGAGAAGAGAGCTGCCAGAACGTGTCCCTGGGGCAGAGTCCGCTTGGAGAGGGAGGAGCTAGCTGGTAGCTTCATGCTTGCTGAGGTGAAGTTTGCTCCAATTTCTGCTGCGAGCTTCTGTCTGTTCAAGCTAATAAATGGGCAGTGAAAGTCCTCCTCACATGCTCCCTGATCCATCAGGTTGGTGTCTTTAGCCAAGTCACTGCACATTCGCTGTTCACAGCAAGGTGGTGAAATCCTTCCTGCAGTCTGTGACCCAGCGCTGATCACCTCTCTCATCTTGTCTGTCATATGGTGCAGCAGCTGTCTCAATGAATTGAAAGCTACTGCTTTAAGTAAAATAATAATATAATTTAAAGTCATACTGTGTGAAAATTTTTACAATTCTGGTGCAGTTAGGCCTCTGTTATGTGGCAGATGTGCTGCCCAATATGTGGAAGTACCACAATAGCGTGCAAAAGAAAGTTGTTGGGTAGTTGAGAAAGATCTCGGTATACAGAACCTGTAGCTGGGCTCTACAAGCGTGGTCATTAAACAAGTAGTTTAATCTTCTGCTAATGTGGTTCAGTGCTGATTAAATTGATTAACAGTGAAAAGTGAAACCCCTCTGTGTATATGCAGCATTCATTGTGTAAAGGCTAAAGGCAGCTTCAAATACAATTTCTAAACCTGTGTCAAGTGAAGGCTTCTGAAATGCAGACCTTTTATTTCAGGAGAGCAGAAATGCAGTATTGTGAGTGTTGTTGCACATCATCCTCCATTGATAGGCTGTTCAAGTGGATATAATGACTTAACACTTCATGGGCCAGATGGGGGGAAAAAGATGACTAATTATCAGATTATTTGATGTGAATTATTCAGTCACAGTGTTGGTAACTGGGCTGAGGAAAGCTGCTCCAGCAGTGGCTTCTGCAGTAGGTAACACAGTGGCGAATAGAAGTGGCTGTATAGGCAGAGGTCTCTTGGTTGTGTCAATGACTTCATTGAGGCTACAGCTGAGTAGTATTTTCAAGGGTACTGGAGCTTGCTGAGAAAATGTTAGGGGTTTTCAACAAGTGATTTGTGTAAGATCATTTGTGGATGGAGGTGAATTTAACTACAGCTTCAGCCCAAGAAAAGAATATGAGAAAATATTGCAGCCTTTCATTTGACTGTTTTAAAAATGTTTTGTGTACATGTGTGTTTGTGTATAGTGATCCTGTCTGTATAAGCCTTTAGCCTGTTGCAAATAACTTCCACCCTTAAAATGGAGAGGAATATTTCAGGTTAAATTAGATTTGTTGTTTTATCTTTTCTGAAAGGATTTTTCTGCTGTTCGTCTGACAGCTGTGTGCACAGCTCTGGTCAGAGCCATGTGCCTCTTTGGGCAGGGGTGCTGATCCACAGCAGTGTACAGGGTTCTGCTGCTTCCTAGGGCTGGGAGAACACACCGTGCACCTCTCCATGGCACACTGAGGATTTTTGCTCCTACTGATTAGTTTTCCGTGCTTTGTTTTGAAATATCTCCTCTGAGGCCGTTTCTCAGAGCAGCTCTTTCTGTAATGAGTTTGAATTTTAAAACACTCAATTTCTTGCGTCCTTCCTTTTGTTAATCCTTAGTAAATGAGGCAAATCATTGGGAGGTGTCACCTACCCTTTCATGAATGGTGCTTCTGTTCTTGGCTGCTTCTTCCAAGTGAAATGCCCAGGAGCTGCAGCAGTGGTGAATCTCTGAGGCAGACTCATAAACTATTGTACTGCTGCTCATCTCCTGCTCCCAAGAGGTATGGCTGATCCTTTCAGATTTCCAGGAAGGATGCAGTCGATTGTTTGATTATTTTGTTGCCTTTTTCAGGCCACTCTTCCTTGTTTTTCTCTTCCAAGAGGATTCTGATTTTTTCTTAGTTCTTTCTTTGTGATTTTTTTTTTTGTTGTTTTGTTTTTTCCCCCCAACACCAGGGAAGTTATGTCTCCTTTTGTAGCCCAGCTATTGTCAATAGCTGCTGCATAAATAGGAAGAAAAAAGTACAGGCATTCTCACTTATCTTGACTTCCCTTATCATTTGAAACTTTCTCCTAGCTCCAAATAGGGCTACATTAATAATTAAATTCTTATTAAAGTTACAATGCACAAGAGCATTCTAATATTTCATAAGCAGCAAACTATAGCTCTCCAAAGCTCTCTGAATTGTTAGTTTCCCACTCATCCTTGGACCTTTCTAGCAGTTCTCTTGGCACTTTCTCCTCTGCATGCCTGATTTTCATCACACTGCAAGGATATTCTCTTAGAAACAGCAACATTCCTTGCTTTTCCTCCCAAACTTTGTCAATGGAGACCATAAATTCAGTGTTGTGCAGTGTGTGACACTGCTGTGAGCTGGTCAGCGTGGGTTTTGTGATAGACGGGGTGAGTAAGGGGTTTGAGCAAACTCCTATTTCCATCCAGAGTTGCTGTCCATCTCCTGTATTCCACAAGGCTTCCTTCCTTGTGTTGTTGGAGCAGAAAGAGGAATGTTTGATCCACAAGCTGTGGGCTGGTGCGTTAGGTGGCAGCCACAACTTGATCCAACATCTTTGGTGGCTGTGCAACTTGGATGGCTTAGCTTCTGAAGCTGGACAAGCAGGTCCTGCTGTTTCAGTATCCTCCCTTGATCCAGGCCCTGCTTCTCATGAAGGGTCCCCAATAACCCTCTGGTGTGCTCCCAGCTCTGCTATAAGCTGCTCTGTGTGCCTGTTGCTCCTTATATGCACACTCTAGAGAGAGGAATAGTACACTGTAAATTACTATCTTATCTGCTGTGGTGCATGGATCAACCCACCTGTTTGGAAAGCAGCCAGCTTGCATTTATTTTGGCAGATGGGAAAGGCAGGAAACCACTTGGAACAGGCAGGGAAGCAATATTCATTCATTCAGAGGCAAGCACAGCAAAGCAGTGAACTGAGCTGCAGAGTTTAAATAAGTGTGGGCACACGTTTTGCATAGCAAACCCACAGAGTCTGATGGCTGGAAAGGGAAAGGTGGTGGGTCTGCACAATGGAGAGTCAATTGTGGCTATTACTTACCCTTGATGAGCTCTTTATCACAGCTCAGATGCAGAAGGCTGACAGCACTGCCTAGCAGCACTGGGAGAGGAAACTGCAGTTCTCCCAAACCAAGCTCTTAGAATCACAGAATGGTTCAGGTAGGAAAAGACCCCTAAGATCATCAAGCCCAACCATGAACCCAGCACTGCCATGTTCACCACTAAACCATGTCCCCAGGTGCCACTTCTACAGATCTTTTACATCCCTCCAGGGATGGTGATTGAACCTCCTCACTGGGCAGCTGATTCCAATGCCTGACAACCCTTTTGGTGAAGAAATTTTTCCTAATGTCTAACCTAAACCTCCACTGACACAACATTCTGCTGCTGACACCAGGCTTGGAGCAAAGTATTGATATGCTGGCTTTTCCTGTTTCTACCCTCATTATTCCCTGCAACTGGAGGGATAGTGGAGAACACTACTTGTGCTCCTGATCCCTTAACCAGTCATCCCACAGCCCTGAAGTCTCTCTTGATTGCCCTTGGATTTCTTGTTGCAACTTCATTGCTGCCTACCTAAAAAAAATCAGTAAGTAATCAATAAATATCAATCAATCTGAGGGCTGTACCAGGGTAGGAAGCTTTCTCTTCAGATCTGTAACTCAGAGCCCAGGAAGGCAGCAGATCTCCTAAGAAGTGGGGCTGGTTTTCACACTGGGCCTTCTGTTCCCTTCATTGCATGTGGGCACAGTAAGGTCACAGTTACAGGCAGCTGCATCACTGAAAAATGGCCAGATTAGAGTGAATCAAAGGCTGTTTGGCAGTAGAAGGGTGCCTGGAATAGCTAGGAAGTAAGGCTCTGTGCAGAAATGTTAGTGCCATTTCCACCGGGGAAAGAGGAGATACATTCTTAGCAGCATTTATCAACAAATTTTTGATGTTGGATGTCATTGTCTTTATTATGCACAAAGATCTAAATGCAGCCTTATCTTGGCTAGCCTTTTTAGAGGATAACAGCCTATTACTGCTAGCAGTTAATCCAATTACTCTTTTAGGTCAAGGGGGAGTGTTCTGTGCAAATATTTTTGGAAGATCTGAAAAAAAATATTCTGTGTGGTTGACCCAAAGAGAGCATATTTCAGAATTTTTCGGCAGATCAAAAAGTTTCAAAATTCCTACATATGTTGAAAGAAACATGTTTGAAAGAGCTGTCAGCTTTTAATTTTGATCATAAGACAACAGTTGCTTGTTTAAAAAATGAAAATATTTCACGATGGAAAGTAGTTTCAAATCAGAAAATAAATCACTATCTAAAACCATGGGGGAAATTCATTGATGTGAGAGTGAAGGTGGGGCTGTGCAAACCTGAAGAATTAATTCAGCATGGAATGTTTTGCCTAAAGTAGGTGTTAACCATATCATTTTGGCTCACTTTATTCCTGGTTCTCTAATAAGGATTTCATTGACTGTATTGGAAGGGACTGTGAAATAATTATGAGCAATCCATCTAAAGCAGGCAGGAGTGCTGTCTTGGAGAGGAGAAATCCACCTGTGTATGAACTGCAAGAGATTTCAGTGCAGTTTGTTCCTACTTTATTGGCAGTGAAGGTGTTGCACTTGATGGCCCATATTGAACGTCCTGCTTTACTTGTGCTTGACCAAGCCCTGGGAGTAGGACTGCAGCATTCCATCTGCTCCCACAGACTTTTGAAGAGGGGATTTCTGTTCACTGCTTCATTTCCACCTAGGAATGAAGGCCCCAAGTAGGTTTAGGATTTGACAGAAATCTTTGGGGGTGCTTGTGTTGCAGCCTTGGTAGCAGTTTGGGGATGTTTGGGCAAGGCTCAAGCTGTAGCATGGCTGGCTGTGACTGCTGCTGGGGTAACAAAATCAATACAACCAACAAACCCTGTATTTGATGTGGGATGGAGAATCTTTCCCAGGGGCTGGGTAACTGCTGAGCTCCAGGCTGCAGCTGCCTATATAGGTGTTTGGGAATCTCTGCCTTACACAGAAATCCCATCAGGAGTTGTGACGTTGGTTTTACCATAAGGAGTATTATTTGGACATCAGTGGTGAATTTTAAATATTCCTGTGACACTTATGCCATAAATAGGAAGTTACCCTGCCTTTCCCACCAGGCATAGAAGAGAGCTCTTGGACCATATACTGTTCAATCCCAAAAGCCTCAACTTCTAATAACCAACTGCAATCTAGTTTAGATCAGCAGTTTGAAAAATCGTTAGTTCAAGTAGTAAAAAACCCTCTATTGAGCAAGGACTTTGCTTCCCTGAGTATCTGAGCTCTTAGAGACAGCTACTGCCAATCTCAAAATTTATGCTCTATTTTTTTATGCAGTAAAACTGTCCTTTCAATATCAGTTGAAAAATAAGCACAGAGAAATAGTTGCCATAGAGGAAATTTATAGTATCGGTTTGAGAACAAAAGACCAGGCGGTGCTTCCGTGTGAGAGGAGTGAAGGAGCTGGGCTGTCGCTGTCCTCTGTCACGGACCCCATCAAGCAGAAGCCTCCAGGGGTGGTGAGAGTTCATTTTGAGCCAAGTTTTAATTTTGAAATATCATCTAAAGAAAGTTGTGTCTTCACAAGGTATTTTTGCTGTTTGTGTTTTTTTTAGTTTGGAATGAGCTGGTGAGTTTCTGGTGTGGTGCCTGATTTTGGTGTTATACTGGGGAAAAAAAGAGTGGTGCAAAAGGAGGGATTCCAGAAATGGCTTGCTCTGAATAAAAATTAGAGACTTGGCTGCTTGTACTTCATGTGATATCTGTCTTCATTGTGAAAACTGCAAGTCAGAGTCAACCAGACTTCTAAGTTGTGAGCACACAGCTGCAAGCTGAAAATAAGACTTCTGAGTGATGCAGAAGTGCCAGGGCTGTTTGGTAAGAATACTTCATCAAGGTTTTGGCAAAGCTGGATAGTTAATGGTACAGATAGACTGTGTAGTCATTAAGAGGTTTTGAGTGTATTACAATCCCAGAATAGAATTAATTTTTTTTTATTAGCTTGTATTTATTTTTGTGCCCTGAGTTTATTATGTTGTTCAGGTGGCTAACAAAGAAATCACACCTGAACTGGGATAAATTAGGGGGGAAACAAAGCAGTGATGAAAAGAAGCAAAGGGAATTGTTATTGCATGTATTCTTGAGAGCTTTTCATCAACTGTCTCAACTGGGAAAATGTTATTACAGAAAAATACCTCACTTTCCCACCCTTTCCTGTCCTGGGCAGTCTCTTGAAGCAAGTTATTTTGGAGAGGTTTTTTAGTTTTGTTCCTGTAAGGAGATGAAAGCAACTTGATAGCCCAATGTTTTCCCCTAAAAGGAAAAAAAAAATATTTACTACATAACTCTAAACAGCCTCAGGGGCCTGGGTAACCTCACTTATGACGTTTCTTTCCTTTCTGTGTATGGAGGAGGCAGGGAATGAAGGAGGTGCTCAGTGAGCATCGCTGTTCTATGTCCTAGCACAGCCAGGCAGGCAGCAGTGGGGAGGCTTGTGCTGCTGCTCCAATTTTTCCAAAAAGAGTAATTTTGGGGAATGGTTTTTTTTTGGCAACTTGCTCATTTGTGCCAGAGGAAAGGGATTTTCTTCACTTTGTGTATGCGGGATTTAAGAGGCACTCTAGTGCTCTCCATGGCTTGAAGCTCTAGTGTAGAGCCACGACTTCAGTCCTTCCAGAATTCCAGGAAAACTGATTTATTGCAAGTATAAGTATCCTGGGGCTCACAGCATGTAAAACTAACCAGACTAGAAAAAGTTAGGGAACCGAAGGAGGAAGGAAATTCACCTTTCAGGTAATAACCTGCAATGTTCATTCAAGGAGGGAATGGATTTATGGAAGTATATTTTTTGTGTTAAATCGTGTCGTACATACAAGAACAACAGTTAACAGAAACATGAGGATTTGTGTTGCCTGGATTTTATTTACTCTGTGGTTCCTACAACCTTTAGTTAACAGAGCTGAAGCCTGTCCATGTAAAACTGAGGGGGAAAGATGTTTCTTTACAGTTTTATTAAACTTTGAATTACATCAAAGATTATTCAGTTGGAACCTGAGCCAAGGCCTATGGACAAGGTTGATGTTATGGTTTCTGGCAATTCTAGATGGGACTGAAATGCAGTTGGACGTAAAAGAAAGACACAAGCCAGTGGATTGTTTAGCTGGTGTGTTTATATAAAGTAAATGTGTTTGAATTTATCTCAAAAAACATCCTGGTGCTGGCAGTCATCCTAAAGATCACTTTCTCTCAATAAAGCTCATAGGAAGAAGGAATTTTTTTCCCACTGGCTTGTTGACAGCAGGTTTTTATTAATGTAATTATTATTATTTTATTTAAAAGAAAGAATATGCTACAGGATGATATTTAGCAAGGAGAATGTTTTGATGTAGGAAACATAATAGATACTGTAGCTATTTTATACTTACTGCTAAACATACACACTTGCTGTGGGTTTGGTCTCCATCAAATTGTGAGGGGGGGAAGAAAAAAGTTGTTGGTTTTTTTTTAAGCTGTGAAGTATTTATTTATGATCTTCCATCTGAGAATATACAAGTTCTTTAGCTGTACGTTGATGACCTGTGTCCATGACAGTCTTGTCCCTGTTTTATTCATGGGAAGATGGGAATGTAGAGCACTGAGGTGTTCTACCCATGAGGATTGGGAGTACATTAGGATGAAACGGAAAAAAAAATAATTAGCTGCTGAAATACAACAACAGAGATGTAGTTGAAGACTGGAGGCTGGCACGATGGTTACACATCTGCCTTCAGGAAGGTGGTCAAGGAAATGTAGCTGTGCCTCAGTAAAGGTTTCTCCTAACTGCTCTCTAGGACAGCATCCACATGACGGAGTGAAGCTGAGCATCTGCCAGGCTTCTCATGGGTCTTCTGCTCCCATTTTGAGCTTGGTGCTGGTTTGTGATTACTACCCAGATTAGCTGATTTGAAGCTGACTCGTGTATTTGTGCATAACACAGAGCAGTGTAAGCATATCATAGGTCCTACAATTAGAGTCTGCAATGGAGGGAACAGTTGAGTACAATGTCCTCTGCTCCACATGGCACAGCATGTAAATACTGCTTTGGATTTCCGTTAATTCCCTAAAATTTATGGTTTCTCTCCTACTGTGATGTATATGTGATTCTTTTATAAATTTGGGGTTTATACCATTAGCAAAATCATAGCAGATTCCTGAGGATATTTCTCCCTTTTCTAAAGTGTTTGTTCAGTTATTTAATAATGATACTTTCATGGTTGTGCACTGATTATTTTTAGTCATCAGAGATGGACATCCTCAAGATTTTAAAGTTTTTTACTTTAGATTCTGTGTAGTTGAAATTTGCCTGTGGATTGGTTCTTGGGGCTTGTAATTGAGGTCCTGCAGCTGTGATTTCAGTGGCTCCACGAGGGTGTCTGGCTGTCATCATAGCAGGGAAAAGGACGCACTGGGGTCAGGGGGTGTTCCTCGTTTTGTAATAAATTCTCAACCTGACTTGAGGCCATTCATCATGTTAAGAAAAGGTTTTAGCTGTTCCTTCAGAACACTGACATCAATTAAGTTATCCATACATCATTCCAACATTAAGGCTGCATTATTGCTGTGGTTCCTGGGGTTTGCTCCAGATGTCAGTGCTACGGTGGCCCTCAAAACCAAGACTCATTTACACCTGCTGTCCTTGGGTCTAGTAATACAATGTGCTTTTGTTGATTTTGCCGTGTTCTTCACTGATAGAAGGTGTGGGTCTCGTTGTGGTATATTCACATTTAAATAAATCTGTGTGCACGTGGTGATATGAGCGTGTAGGTGACTGGTAAAGTACCAGTTGTGCCTATTCCACCTGTCTTAGTGAACTTGCCTGAGATAGGGGTGGGCCCCCCTAGTGATGTCAAGCAGTTATTTGTCAAATACTTGATGAATGGAATCACTCTGTGGAGTTGGTTTGCAGATGCTGCATGATCTGAGCTTAAAGAAGCAAATAAATCACAGCTCAGTGCCAAACAGCTCGTTTGGCATGTCCCTATGCCGTACCTTTTGGGTGGTCACCTTCTCTCCTGGTGGCTTTTTGAAGGAGTGACCCATCAGGGCTTGGATGTTGACTCTTAATAATCACTCCCAGCCATTGCCCCTCAGTCTCAAGGCTGTACGTTTCATGAGCACATCCATACCCTTCCCATAAGCCAAAGTAAAACTGGTATTGTTAAGGATGTAATTATGTGGCAACACAGACCTTGTGCTCCATTGGCCTGCTGCTCTCTTTTGAACCAGTTGTGCTTTCCTATTAGCCCATGCATCCCTTTTAATGACATCTTGTATAGATTATTAGTGTTTATTACTGGTGCTGCATGCAGTCTAATGAAGCAGCAACAGCCAAGGCACCAAGTTTCTCCAGTGGATTAATGAGGTCTTGAAAGAAGGTGACTGCCCACTCTGAATAGAAAGACTGTTGAGTTTTTCATCTAGATATGACTCTTACTAGAGAAAAAATCAAGTGCATGAAAATGCAAGAGGCTAATATTTGTTCGAGGGGATCCATGGCAGGTTTTTAAAATGGTTATACCTTGGCAGATATTTAGGAAGCAGTTAGATTGTTAGAATTAATGGCCAACACTTTGAGAACCAAATAAGCTTACTTAATGCATGCAAGTGCATCTGTGGACCTATTAATAGTTACTTTCCTTATTATTGGATTTTTATTTTCCTAATTCTTGGCTTTTTATTTTTTTTTTTTGCCATAGGTCTTGGTTTTGGCTGTGGTTTTATATCTCTACATCATGCTATAAATAACTAGTGGTGGTTAGAGACTGTCTTTTGAAAAAGCGTTTAATTTTTGTTCTTGTGAGATGATCTGTGCCTTAAAGCTGTGAGCTGAGGAATCTCACTATCTCTGTTATTAAGGCTTCATTTTTTAGATAGTGGAAAAGTGTTTCAATTCTTTCTGGTAATGTAATACTTTGAGGTAGCTGGAGCTTTCTGTACGCTATATATTTTATCTTTTTGCCATTTAATAGTCTGACCCCATTCAGAAAACATTTTAGACTGCGTATCATTTATGTTATTAATGGCACTATTGATTTATAAGATCAACTTTAAAAATTACTTGCTGTTTTACAAGAAAACCATCAAAAGGATTAATGTGCTTTCTCTTTGTACATTTATTCTTCTATCCGTTGAAAATGATGATCAAGTCAAATGTCATTGGATTATCATCCTTGCTCTAAGGAACTGTGTGTAATTATGTGTCCTGATAAAGGCATGTTTCTTGTACTTTGGGGAATAGATACACTGATGCTGCATTACCTGCAGATGTGGAACGATTACTCACTGATGTTAATGTAGACATTGCCTATGGCTAGGCCGCAAAAGCATGCTTGGTTTGTTTGTTTTCTTAATCTGCATGCAGAATAGATATAGGTACTAAAGGAGAATAAAGCAAAGACATAGGAGGGAACTTTGTTGCTTTTTGGAGCAGGGTGTTAGTCTATTTATTAAAACTGCATGAAACAGTATAAAGTGTTGATGTTTATGAGAAGCGTTGTTTATAAAAGTAAATGTTCCTTCCCACCCTTCTACCACCATGACCAAGATACTTTAAGGTTTGTTTTCCTTCCTATAAACCTTTCTTTCCCTCCTTTCTTTCCCCCACCCTGACATTATGTAGTTGATTTGATTCCCTAGATTGCTTTCCTCAAGCTCTAACTTGAGTTCATTTTGTTATGTGGTGACCACAGTTATGGATGACGCTCCCCCTGGCACACAGGAGTACATTATGTTACGGCAAGATTCGATCCAATCTGCGGAATTAAAGAAAAAAGAGTCCCCTTTTCGTGCTAAGTGTCACGAAATCTTCTGCTGCCCACTGAAGCAAGTGCACCTCAAAGAGAACACAGAGCCGGAAGGTTTGTGGCACTATGGATCCATGTTCTGTTTGTTTCTATTTTATTTCTTTTCCATGTATGTCCCGAGAGCGTGCTGTGTGTTTTCCAGCCTGTGTCAGTGCAGTGCCGCTGACGCAGGAAGCGTGATGCACTCCATGTCCCCTTTGCTTGCCTGTTAGTGTCTGAGTCAGCTATCACGGGACACTGTAGTATAAACCACGTACGGTATCGTTCTAGAAGAGAAATGACGCTGCTTTTTCTTAAATAAAGTTTGTTTGTTTCAGCTCTCTCATCATTACACACTGCCCTTTTTTTTGGCTGCCAAAAGCTGCTTGCTACTTAAAATGGCATCAATTCCTAGTTGGTTCTTTCCAGTAACATTTCTGAAGCTGCACTCTGCTGAAAATATGGCACTTAGACTAAGATTCGGCTTGTCCCCAACACCTTTCACTCCATAAGGCTTCTGCATAGCGCTAGAGAATGCTCATGGCAGCTGTACACGGGTGAAGCAGGATGAAGTTTGTATGTAATGCACGCCTGGTTGCATTTTGGGAAATGAAATGCATGCAGAGCAGAAAAAAAATAAGTAGAATGTTTTCCTTTTCAGATAAAGCAAAGGTATGGTCTCTTCTCGTGCTGTGTTTACTAATATGAAATTGCTAATGAGGTATCTCTCATTCATCTAGTGTACATAAGATTAAACTATATTAAATTATATTATTTTAATATTTTCTCTTATTGTTCCATATGTGTTTTGCATTACTGCCTCATATTCCAAGTGGTAAGCCTTCTCCTTTTTGCATAAGCTTCAGTACCTGCCAAGACAAATAATGCTACTGCTGGTAGATGTGTTTTAAGATTAAATATTCAGGGCTGGATTCTGCCACAGTCGAGTCTACAGGAATGGCAGAGTGAACAGGTTGGAGTTCTTATGACAAATCACTTGTATTATTCTCTCTGTAATGATGGGCATCAGTCATTGAGCTGTCACTGTTATCCCTAAATGTTCAGTCAATTGCTTTCTCCTGTTACATACCCCAGATTTTTCATGAATATTCTTTGCACCACGTCTGGGAGATTTGAGTCTTTTACAATAAAATTATTTTATTAGAATAGTATTTCTTTTTCATCTCACCAGAAATGCTAAGTCTGACACACACACTGGTGTAAGGTGTGGGAAGAGGTTTTTTTGTTTCAGTGGTGATATAACTGAATATTAAAATTGGGGTTTGAAAAAGTCTCATTGTCCTCTCAGTTCTAGGGCTGACTTGATAGGGGTTGTGATTTTGTAACTTAATAAACGTGAAGGAAAGGCGAATCCTGTAGGACACTTCTGGATTAGCAGATGTCATGAATTTCCTATCATCTGTCAGGGTTTGTGGTGTTCATGAGTAAATTATGAGCCCAGAACTGTTCATGTCAAACTCCTCTAGGAAGATGATGACAACTGAGCTACTATAGGTGCTGAGCAACTGATATTTGGTGAAAGATTCCATATGATCCGTAAAAAGAAGGGCCCTAAACTTGGCATCTTTGACTCACATGCTGTATTTCATTTTTTACCATGTGCTAATGTGTCACTCCAGCAGAAGCTGATGGTTATTTCAGTGGAACTTATCCTGGGAGCTGGATTCCTGCTGAGGACTAGCTCTTAGCTGAGCCTGCTCATTTTCAGTGAATAAATCAACAATTTACGCACTAATGGCCTGTTCAAGAGGAACAAGGAAAGCAGAGGTATGCTGGGCCTTTTCTCTCCAGAGCATGAGTCTCCTGGAGGCATGGTTTGGTTCAGTGTTGAGGAATTCAGGATCTGCCAGGAAAATCTTACAGGGTGCAGGCTCTGAGTGAAGACCTGGGGAGCACCAGTTCTGCCGTATTGCCGCCTGGAAGCCAACAGTTGCTCTTCTTAGATTCTCCGTAAATCTCCACGCTGTCTGTCTCCAACGACAGCTGTGTTACTCCTTCCTGCATGGCATATGGTATTGTTATTCGTTCTCAGTGAAAATGTTTAGTTCTAAGAGGGAAGCCTGTCATCTTTTATTGTAGTGTACAAGGATTAATTTCTGTTCCCTCTTTTGTCCCTCCTCCTCTCCTCTAGGAATTTCGCATTGCTAGACAGACACAAGAAGATGTGGCTGTATTTGCTTGTCCTGCAACTATCTGAGTTGATGGGAATTCATAGGGGTATCAATTTTTGTTGTTGTGTGATTTCTATATGTGTTTCTGTGAAAGATATTGCTCCTAGCATGAGAGGAAAAATATATGTTTAGGAATCCTTTTGTCCTCTCTTGTAGCTCAAATTGCCTGGGCTGCATTAGTCCTTTTCTTCAACACCTGTGAATTGCCTGGCAGTGGTGTTAGACCCACCAAAGGACTGATGTGTGTCATCCTCAGTGGTTTGTTGGCATGAAGCCTGAAAAATTTTGAGAGTGAAATTATCTGAACTGTGCTTTCCATGCAAACACTGCAACAGTCCATTGAAGTTACTGGAGTGGCTGAAACAAATCCTAGCAGAATACCTTCCGGTGTGAACCCAGCAGTTAGCAGGCTCAATTGTGCTGGTAGGATGAATGAAAAGAAATGTTTAAACTTGTTACTGTGGCATAATTTACACATTTTTCAAGTTATTGGAAAGTATGACAACTACGAAGCTATTAGGAAAGTTCTCCAAGTAAAATGTCACAATGGTAGTTTTATGGAAAATTGCAGACTTGAAAGACTCTGCAGAGAGCATAAAAATGTACCTTTTTATCTGCTGAGTAATGACATGGGAACATGTAGTTAAGCCTGCATGTTTTGAACTTTGCAACTCCTTGCCTAACTCTTCTGTTTAGATGATGGATTTCTTCTCTGCATCTTTTAACCTCTTTAATACAGGGTTAATGCTTGGAGACCCACATTTATCACTTCAGGATTTGAACCCCCTAGGCATGTAAGATGATACCAGGTAAAAGATTTTCCAGGCTTTTTGTAGGGGTCTTTGGGGAATGTTCTGGTATTTGCTGAAAGACTTAAATGCCACCTCACGGTGGTAACTGAGCTTAGTGGCCCATCACTACTCATATCTTCAGCCTGTTTCATTTCTCATAGCTTAGGTTGATTTCTAAAAGCAAAATCAGAAATGAGAAAATTAGATCCATGTTTCCTAAACTGACCTGCCTTGGTTTCTTGTTCTTTTCCTGACACCTACCTGCCTGCTTGCAGTATCACCATTATTCCCAGCACCCATATGCCTCAAATACACCTTAGGAGAATTGATCCGGGGTCAGTACATTTGATATCAACCCGGAGTACACATAGAAGGTCCTTGGTCCAGTAACTGTAGCAAGTGGTAGAAGTGAACAGAAGGAGAACAACAGGAAATCACAACAATATTATCTTCCCAAAATGTGGAAATTTCCATTTGAGCCCATTGCCAGCAGAGTGATGTCTGTCAGTCTGGATTGCAGTTCAGATGGGATGCTGCCTTTCCTAATGCTGTGGGAAACTTGAGTTAAAAGCTGAACTGCTGCTTTATTCCACATCATTCCAGCTTTGTTTTGTCAAAGTCATTCTACAGTTTACAATGTCGTGGGTCTCTCAAATGCAATAAAACAAGCAGAGCTGACATCCTTACCTAGATGCTGAGTCCTGTGGGCATTGGGCATTGTTTACAATTACATCCAAGCAGCAGCAAAATACAGGGTGTTTTTATAGCTTCCCTCCAGCCAGGAATACACTGCTAGCAGTAGAAGGGCCATCTGAAGTACATTTTGCAGCTATTTGTTCTCTTAAATAGTTTAAACATAAGCTGCTGCTATCTGTATAAAACATGGTTACATAAAAAGAAGTCAGCTCCTGGAAAACTAATTTGAGTTGTATTATTACATCCAGGGGAGGAAATAAAATGAGAAATGTTTTTTTAAAAACACCCATTGGTTAGTCACAGTCACACAATCAAGAGTCTTGGCCACTTGCCCACAGTTCTGTTTTCATGTGGGATTTTTGTGCCTTTTTTTTTTTTTTTTTTTTTTTTTTTTTTTTTTGGTAACATTTAGTCTCCCTCCAGGCATACATAACCTTTTTACACAGAAAAGCAGAAAAGCATGGCAAAACACGTATTGGGGATGGGGAGAGGGAAATCTGGGATAGCAGCTGGTAATGAGGAAAGGCAGCTTTCCTCAACCAACAGGAAATCTGATTAGATAGAAAATGTTAAGGATGCTAATATGAAACAAGCAGCTTTGTGGTTGCCCTTGACAATGGCTTGTTATCCTCATCTCTAGCAATGGGATTAGTGGCAGAGCCAGTCCTGGGGGCAAGGAAAAGGTAGGATGTTTGAGCACATTATGTGGGGGGCTGCCTCTTCCACCTACTCCATGTGCACAGGCAGTTTTGTCACCAGTAGAAATTTGTAGCCTTTATGTTGTCCTACTGATTGTCCCTTTGGTGCTCTGAGAGTCGTGTCACCACAGATAGTACTGTTACTTGGCACTCTAATTATATCCTTTTCTTCTAGACCAAATCAGTCCTATTAGCCCTGCTCGCTCATTTAATTATGTTAATGCATGTGTACTTCTGCATTTTAGAGGAGAAAAAAGAAAGAAGAAGGGGGAGGAGAACCTGTATTTGAAATCATGGAGAATTGTGAGAGGTTTTTAAACTTTACATATTGTTCAGAACTAAAAATGACTTTGTGTTCCAGTGGAGAATAATAGAGATGAGCCACGTGAAAGAGGCACAGCCACCTGCTCTGGTTGTGTCCGAGACATTCAGATTGGGCACATTTGGCAGTGAGACACCAGTGAGGAGGTTCAGCATCTGCACTGTGGTGTCTTCAGCCTCAGATTTAACCTGGACCAGCAGCCATCTGAGGGGAACTCACTGGTGCATTAGTAGGGGCTCCTACTCTGTTACATGATCCTCTTTAGAAGCATTTCATGAGCTTCCATGTTTTTCATCGTGTCTTCTGATTTCAGCAGAGGTGAAAAGTGAAAACGTGGTATCCTATTTGCTCTTGCCAGCAGGAGTATTTAACCCTTTCCTGCTGCAGCTAAGCTGTCTGGCCTTGAGCAGCTCATCCCAGGGAAGGCAGGCAATCTGCTAATGCCTGATGTTGGGCCTGCAGCCTAATGATGATATAGCAAGCGTCAGTGCTTTCCTTATTGCCCTTTGCCTCAGCAAAACCTTGTTCTTGACTCTGCTTTTTCCTGCACCTCTCAGGTCCTCCTGTGGGGAATGTGAAGCTTTCATCTTTCCTTGCTCCCAAGTCCAAGAAGCAGCAATGAGCAATGCCCGAGGCTTGTCCAATAGTAGATGAAAAAAAGCTCTATATCCTGTCTGTCTGGATACACATGGAGTTGCTGCAGATATGGCACCATATCTGTAGTGAAGGATGATCTAAAGAGAGCAACAGAGGCATAAAGTCAAAGGTCTGAAGCTGCCACTAGTATAATGGCCTTTTCCCCCTAAGAGAAACCATCTTTGACTTGAGTGATTAACTGATAACCTTCAATGTCAGGGCATTGGGAGGCAGTGGTGACAATTACACTCTTATTTTCTTCAGATGCTCAGCACATAAAGCAGAATAGCTCAGTCCTGTAAGTGGCTGAGCCCTCTTGCCCTGATCCTCCAAAGCCTTTAAGCACGCGATTAACTTTAAACATGTGAGCGCTCCCAGCAGAGTCAAAGGGGTTGGGATGTATTTAATGAGCTTACCTGAACACAGTCTGGGCCTGGCTCGGGTTCAGGCTCAGACAGTGCAAATCCAGAGTAATTCCACCAAAATCCAAGATTTACTCAATATTTGCTTGTCTCCAAATGAGATCAGAACCCCATCACAGAGTTTAGTTTGATTTCTTCTTTCCTTACTCCCTTAATAAGGAGTTAATATGGTCCTTACTGCCAAAACGATTCATGATTGAACATGCAAGTCATCACAGTCGTCAGCAGTAGGACTGCTTAAGTCCCAAGCAGCAGGGAAATTTAATGTTTTCCATTATCAAGAGGGAAGTGAATGACTTGATTCTCAAAACTATTTGGACATCTCATCAGAAAGAGTAACAATAACAATTCCCTACTGAACCAGCTGAGCACTAGGGACTTGTATTCTCTCTGGAAGGTTCTGGGAGGTGACACTTCTAGCCATGCAGAAATACAGCAGAGTGGGAATTCAATACTATTCCATGGACTTAGAGATACAACCTGAGTTTTTTGTCTTTCTCTTCAGCAGTGGCAGCCTGTGCCAGCTGAACTGCCGGCTGCCTCCAGTCCTCCCCCCTCTTCCCTCCCACCACATGCTTGTGTGTTGACCTGTAGTTTGGCAAGATCCACCACCAAACACCCTCTTTTCTCACCATGTGAGTTAAGGAGAGGCTCAGCCCTGGGTGAGCCCAGTGCCAGCTGTGGCAGGAGCGTGACATGGTGAGGGACTGGGGGCAGGACGACAGGAGCAGCCAGTGTTGGCAGGCAATGCATGAGTGGTGACAGGTTATTAGGCTCCTACCTCAGCTTTTTCCCAAACTATTACCCCCTACTACTTTTATTTTCCACACCTTAGTTACTTTTCACCAGGTACTTGTCTCTATGCTTGGTGCTTGCACATCCTGCTCTGTGCTGCCATATAAAAACCATCTCTTTTTGAGGTGGCTGGACATGTTTTAAAGAATAAGGTTCTCTGTTTAAGGTTGTGAGCAGGAAGACTCCAATTCTTGCTATAACATTTCTGTCACTGGGTACTTCAGTGATTACAGAGGATATATTGAGGAAGGAACTTGAGGCTTTGAAGGAAAGTCACTGAAAGTAACATTTCCAAAGGCTTGCAAACCTCTTTTGCTCCTGAATTCACATGTACCTGCCACCTCAAAGGACACAGTGCAAGAGCTTTCCATAGGGTTTTACTTACCTCCTGAGAGGCTTAGAGATCAGGGTATTATACACAGCCATGTTTCCTGCATCCTATTGTGTTGTTTTGCTAATGCTTTTTAACTAATACACCTGCCAGGTTATTCCTACCTACCTGGACTTTTTCAAACATCTGTGGTGCTTGCTGTCTGCTGAATGTGACCTGAAATAAGGTTTACAGCTGGAAGATCCTTCTCTCTGTGTATGCACACCCATCTCCATCCAGGAAATAGTGTGCACACCTTAGTCTGTCTGTCAGACCAAGATCTTAGAATAATGTGGCTGGAGGACATGATCATAAAATATCAATAATAAAGGTAGGCTGAGCACCCTCTCTCTGACAGAAGGATTTAAAACTTAACAGTGTCACTGCTCTTTCCAGGCTGTTGCTGCCCAGGCCAGCACCTCACAGAGGGGGAATTCAGCAGGTGCCTGGCACTGATGGAGAGATGCTCACCTTGCAGTCACTTCTTGCCCAGCTGTCTTTAGAGGAGCTGATAATTAGATCATATTTTCCAACATATGCAGACCTCACAGTGTCATCAAGTAGCTGGTCCCAGGTCTGTAGGTAATAGAGACACCAGGGGAGGCACTAAAGAGTCCTCACAGTATTTTTATCTACCACCTCACCTGGCCACAAGCAACAGATTGGAAGTTAAGTGGTTTGTTTTCTTGGTGGTAAAATTCAAAGGTGCAGCTGTAATTGTGAGCTATGTAACTGTTAACCAAATTTGCACTCTGTAGCATCAGAGAAATTTAAGTAAGTAGTGGCATTAGGAACAGTTTTAGAACTTTTATTTCAAGATAATGATTTTTAAATCTCAAGCTGGAGCTGGCCTTACCACTGAATAGGTCATGGTAACCTAAAAAGAAATTTTATCCCTTACCTTACCTGTGTACTCTTCGAGGGAAATCTTTTATCTATACCTTCTGCTATTTTGCTCTAATCTCAAAATAAATTGAGAGAGTATCTGGCACTTAGCATAGCTGAAGTAGGACATTTAGACCAAATGAGTCACCCTGATATTCTTTTCTCATCTTGTCTTTAAAGGACACTCTGAGAGCTTCACACAAAGAGTGTTCCTTGTATGGAGGAAGGCCTTTGTCTTGCTACTTTTTCATCCCATGACTCTCCTGAGAAAGCATGAGACTTCACTCTTCAATCTGTCCTCATTTTAAATAAGAAGATGTGGTTCTTTATTAATAATGGAGGTTTTTCTTTGTACTGTATTCAGCTACATGGTCCATCATAATTATTGCACAACTCTTTATCAGTGGTAATGTCTGTAGTATTTAAATACCAAGTGCCTTTGGGTTGAGATCATGCCAGATTTTTCATGCTGTTCTAGGTTAGGACAGCTCTGTAAACAAGGAGGAGTTAAACTTTTTAGCTATCACTGAAGAGTTGTTTCCTTTCCTAAGGTAATCCCTTACAAAAGCACTTAGACAAGTCTCCATGGTGCAGGGAGCACGTGGCAGAGATCCCCTGCCCCACACCTGGGCAGCCCAGTGCAGCACCACTCAGGGCTGTTGATCATCTCAGGGATAATGAGCTTAGATAGAAAATTGCCTGTGGTTTCCAGTGCCAGGGTTAGCTCAGCTTGTATCTAACTCAGGGGTTTCTGCTCTTCATCCCATCAGCAGTCTTGGCCTTCAGCAGCTGCTACCTCTGAGTGCACAAAAGCAAAGCCACAATAAACAGCAAGGTTCACCCAGCAGACTCCTTGCATCTCAGATTATCTGGAAAGGGAGAGGAATCAGTCTTACTTCCAACTCAGTCTGGTCTCCATGTGTTCCCTCAACGCTGTCTTTTTCTCTGATGCTCCTCCTTGTTCTGGATCCTGCTCTGTCAGGGCTGGGGATGCTTTCTGAACAAAGCTGAATAACTTTCACAGCAGTGCATTTTACTTCAAATATGTGGTGAGCACAGTATGCAGTAATGTGAGCTACTGTTCTTTTATGATTGCATAAGCAGTTAACTTCTGGTGATAGTACATTTGTCTCTCTTTTTGTTCTCTTTTAAATGTCCTGACCTGTGAAACTAAAGAAACTGAAGAAGCTTTACCCAGACCTCAGTAGGCACCAAAGATTGCAAAAGGCCAGAGTTTTCCTAGAACACTTACGTAAAATTATTGAATACTTTTTCAGTAGTATCTGAGTGTTTGGGGAAAAGTCAGTGCTCAGACTTTTTCATATTCAGTTTTTTGCCCACTTGTATCTATATACAGAATATTCCAGCTGTGTGCAAGTTCTTTGATTTTTCTTATATGCTTAAAAAAACCTCCTGATTTTGTAGGGCAGTGCAAAATGTTTGGACATCTTTTAAGCCAGCTCTTGTCCTCCAGGACAGAAAGGTGTATTATCAAGCAATGGTGTTCAGGAAGAATTAACAGGTGTTTTCTGGGTATTGATCCCACTGTGCATGTTTGATTCTTTCTACCATGTGTTTGAAAACAGTGAGATAGACAGATTTTTATTTTTTTTTCTAAAAGACAGATTACAAAGAGTTAGGTTAAACCCTAGAGATTACAAGGCGCATAAACCTGCAAAGGTTCTGACCCGCAGTATATCCAGCACATGGCTGCACATCCTCTTCAGGGGCACAGTGCTGAACTCGTGCTGTAAAGGAAATGAGGGAACAAAAGAAAATCTTTTCCAGGCATCTTGGATACTCCTGATGTGAAGCTGTCTGCCATGTTTTTCAGGCACGCTAAATAATTCTTGCATGTTGATTTAGCAAGGAAAAAAATGAAGAGTATATACAACTTAATGCACAAGAAGTCTTTAGTTACCAGCTGTCTTTCACGCTTGACATTTCCACATTACACAACAGTCCCTTCTAGAAAGGTTATTGATGCAGCTGTGTTAGTTCTCGCCATTATTCGCTATCTGGTCAAATTTAGCTCTTATAACAGAATAAAAACCTAGTGGCTACTCTTCAAATTTTTGCCAACATCATTAAGTCAGGTTTTAATTTGTTTTTTTCTGGCCCTTGGCATAGAGAAGTCAGAAGAGCAAAGGTGTAGAGTGGTGACTGAGTGCAATGTTGCATACACGTCTCAGCCTCCTGTTTCTTGGTGTGATTCTTGGGGTGTCATGCACAGCGCCAGGAGTTGAACTCCATGATCCTGATGGGTCCCTTCCAACTCACCATATTCTATGATTCTATGATTGTTTTGCCAGAGCCCCACACAGAAGACAAATGGAGTGGCCCAGCACTGCTTTCTCTTAATTGCTTTGATGGAGGTATGGGTTTCTTAACCAATATTTTGTAAATAATATCTTAACCTTTCTCCTTATGCTTGGTTTTCCTTCTTGTTACAGTACACCCCTCTCAGGTTTTTTTGTCCTTGACTCTTGTGGAAGAGGTGCATTTCATTCCTCAGCTGTATTTCTTGCAACCTTTCTGGGAAGCTTAGAGGCTTAGCTAGTCCTAGAGCCTAACATCCTTAGAGGATGAAAGATTTACTATAGAGACTGAAAAAATGTCTGTACCCCCAAATGAACAAAACTTGCTCTGTACAGCTGGCTGGTACTTTAAGCCTCCATTGAAGATGCATCATAAACTGTCTTCAGACTTCTCAGGGTGTGGAGGGCTCCAGTGCCAGTAAACTGTGGGCTGGTGACTTCAGGAATAGGGGTATTTGCACTCCTATCTTCTGCCTGCCCTCATGGACATCACTAGTTTGGAGGCTTTAGTGACTTAGTTGTCAGTGTTGTGAAGGTGGATGGGACTGCAGAAAAAGGATCAGCCATGAGGACAATCAGCAGGAGAAGAATCTGAGACTGCAGTGAATGAAATGCTGAGTTTTCCATCTTTTGAAAAGCCATTAACAGCATAAATCACACTTTTGGTGACTGTCATTTTGTTCCCTAAATGTACCTTTCCTCACAACAGTCCTAGGATTTTTCCTTTCTGCAACAAGTGATGCCAAATTAACACTTAATTGCAAGAGTTGTTAAAAATTTAGAGTTTATTTCAATTGTGCACCTTTGCTTAATTGGTACCTGCTCTTCTTTCTCTTTCTCTACAACTCCAGTTAGGTTGAGTTAGTAGTTGAAGACCAAGTTTTTGCTTTTTAGGTGCTCTTATCTCTGGTAAGTATAATCATTCTCTTTGTTTCAGACAAGTGGCAAAGCTGACATCAAATATTGCCAGTGTCTCTCAAATATTGTTAGTAGAAAATGTTTAAGCTTCACACACGATGAGCTATCAGCATTAATCCAGGAGAGTTCATATGACTGGCCCTCTTATGATAAATTTAAATTAAATACACTGTAAAACCAGTAGTAAGCAAAAATTTGAATGGGACTTGAGCTGCCAAATGCAAGTAAGTGGTTTCTTTAATCTCTTGGATGTTAAATTAGATAAATGTAAAAGTGATGAGAAATTTTGCTGGTCTTTGTACTAATAACAAAGGAGCATGTTTAGGAAATTACTGGTTTAACTGAAAAGAATTCACTGTAATGTGTTTAGTAATATGTGCAGTGAAATGTACAGTCAGTGTGATACAGTTGTGGATATATTAAAAAATGCACTGCCAGTTATTTTTAAGTTGAAGGAAACTCTGAGTCAAAACAAGCTTTCCTGCTGGTGCTGAAGAACATATTCTTTGTGATACGCAATTGCCACTCAAGCAGAAGTTAGATATTCTCTAAAATTCTTCAAAAATTCCTTTGCCCCTTGATAGTTTCCCTCTTAATAAGATACTACAAAGTTACTTAAAATCACTTGCCTGTGAGGTTGCTGAGCCAGATGCCTTCAAGGCCTTTGGGGAAGACTAAGCAGGTTGCCAGAAGGTTCCTGAATTAACGTGGACTCCTCTTTAATAGTGATGACCTTGTAACCAAAACCTAGTAGGTTGTTTTAAAGGATGGCAATTTCTTTGTGGAGCTTTCTCTTGGGTGCTTGTTCTTTGGCACACTCAGGCATGTGCTTTGCTCAGGATGCCTCCTGTTCTGACTGTAAATAAAGCATCATGGTACCGAGAAGGAGATGTTGAAATGGGAGAAGGTGAGTCTGATGATGCGGCAGAAAAGTCTGCAAGGAGAGTGGTAAAGAAGGTGTTGGTATGGACAGGTGAGCAGAGGGCTTTTGGATGAACTTGTTGACTGTAGATAAGATTCAAAATTGAAATAGAGAGGGATCCCTGAGCTCTGACAATTAGAAGGCTACTGCATTACAGAGGAGTTGGAAGCCCCTTCTGGATGGAAAACTGAAACTGGAAGTTACCTAGAGAGGACAAAAGATCTCCAAAGAAAAGCAGATTAGTTAGCTACAACTTTGTTTTGAGTAACATCACCTTTATTATGCCAACATTGCCAGAGAAACATAGTCTGTTCTCTGTGGGTAGTTCTGTCTGTAAAAATCAGACCCCATGAACTGACCAGCCAGCTGCTTACAAAGCACAGCAGCTGCTTCTCCAGCTGCATGTTCACAGCTCTGTACATACTGTCACATGCATGAAATTATTTAATAACCCAAAGAGTGGATTCCAATCACACAAGTAGTTGTTCGTATCCTTATGTATATTTAATGAATGTGTTGACACCTGCAGAATGCTGCCAGTTTATTTCTGATCAGGTGTATTTATGGCAGATTCTTTAATTTGCACATGCAAATGATAAAATGGGTGTAATTGTTCATCCAAGAGACTGAGGAAAATCACAAGGTAGCACTACGAAAACTTGTTCTCGATATAATCTCCCCTATAGCAGAATTTGTACTGCCTCAACAGAATTGAAAAGGTGCCTTTTATAAACTAATGTCTCAAAAGGACATTGTAAAAAAAAAAGAAAAACAAAAAAAAAAACCACCCCAACACTCCTGCCAGGTTTTTTTTTTAGCAGTGTGGTTTGGAGTTAGGTTTTTTTTAGTAGTTTTATTGCCAGCTTTTAAAGTCAGCTTGTTTCCAGCAGAATGATGTTGAGATGGATGCTTGCCGACATTTTTCTTTGTAAGTCCTTGGCCAGACTTTTATTTATGGGTAAAATTGGAATCCACTGAGATGTATGCAGCAAGAGAGGTGTTTGGCTTCAGGCCAATTTACCATCTGAGTTCTGTAATGCATCCCCAAAGATTTCATCACATACCTTTGAAAGGCACCAGTGACTTCAGTTGGTGTTGAAGAGGAGTTCTATATTTAGCTCTCTTCTCTTACAGGAGCTGTTTCTTATTCAGGTGCCAAACTCTCTACCTTCATTCACTGTTTTATTTCTAGCAATCTGGCTGTATAACCTGTGTTTCACAAGTCATTCTGTTTCCCTCCAACTCGATGTCTGAGCTCAGTCTTTTGTTGATCTAAGAAGTCCATCTCGCTTTATTTCTAGAGAAAACATTCTGTCTGGGAGGCAGGAAGAGCTTTGGGGAGGAGAGCCCAGTAAAACACTCGTCACCTTTCACTCCCCTGGAGTTGATGAACACTTTTAAGGACACAAATATTTAGGAATGTTTTTTAATAATATATAAATCAAGGTTCATATGGAAAAAAAATGCAAACCCAAACTCACACGTCAGATTTCTCAAGAGACTTCTAGGGCTATAGGTTTGCTAGAAAGGAAGCTTTAGTTAAAGATTCAGTTGTACTACTTTGATTTAGGATGGGACTCTTGGGAAGGATCAGAACAGATTGCTTCTTGCAGTTGACTTGCAGAGCAAATTCACAAACAGTTTAGGACTTCTTTATGGTCTTTAAAAATCTACTGGCAATAATGTTAGAGTTTGTGAGAGTTGACATCTGATTTCTCCATCATTATAATAACAAGACTTGTTATTTTTTGCATAATATAACTTGTCCCAGTCGACATTGCCCCATTTGAAGTCAGTGGCTCTTGAAGCTGTGAATCAGAGGAATTGCAGAAGTGGAGCGAGTGTTGACTGAGAACTGGCTCCTAATGCTGTTTTCTAACTTCTTGGGAGACTAAATGATCAAGGTTGATTTTATATGTAGTGCTACCAAATGTTCTAGGAATCCTCTGCCACTCCATTAAGTTTAGCTGCAATGAAGGTCCTGTAAAAGAACAAGTAATAATGACTTTGCCTGCTTCAGCTACTTCTAATAGCACTTCTTCTCAGCAGCCCATTCCAAAACAAGTGAGGGGGGTGTAGAAGGAATCAATACGTGCAAAACTGAGATCTTATCTGGAATATGTCTTCTGCAGCTTTTAATAGTATCTACAACATGAACCCTGAAGACTCAGGAGGGAATTGCTTTCAAAAATATTTTTTTTTTGTAAAAGAAGAAATGTGGTTCACTAAAAACAGGGTGTGACTGTGCAAATGTGCCATGTAATTACAGAGGCCACATTTCCTTATCAACTTTGCATTTCATAAACTGATTTCTGCCATTTGGGGTCTAAATCAAGTCAAGAAAATACTTTCAACCTTTTTTCTCTAAGTGGTTTTTTTTCCTTCTTTTTTTAGTTGTATAGTTTTATGGATTCACTGCTCTGCTTTCCAGCTTTGATACTGGGAGATCCAAAAATAGTTAGGAACTTGTTAGCCTGTCTTTAAAATCTGTTCTTAAATGGTGTCTGGCTTTGAGATGACTTTGGGATGTGCACAGTCTTTCAATCACTTTTATTAATTGTGCTTCCTGGGCTTCTGTCCTCTAAGGAAGTTCCTAGTTTAGGGGACATGTAGCTAAGAGGGTGGCTGGCTACACTACCACCCCTGTTTAATGCTTAAGAACCTGTGGGAGCAGGTCAGTGTTTCCTCTGTTACCATGTGAAAGTCTTCTGAGCAGTTGCAGGAGTGTTTACTGGGGTCTTCCCATGTGGAATTCTTTCATGATATATTGAGGTTCCTCACTATAAGCTGTCTTGTCCATTTTCTTTAATAATAAGATTGTAGGCCAAGCTGTGAAATTATCCCAATCTTCTTGCAAAATTGTTCTAAACCCTTCCCTCTCTCATAAAGATTTCTCTGAAGACAAATATATCAGCATATCTTACAGGGCATCTGTCTTCTTCAACAAGAATGCTGCAACTAGGAGAAGAAATCAGAGTTTTTCCAACATGATGGAAAAAATTCTTAGAAAGTTGGAGAAAAGTGTATTTTGGGCATGGATCAGAGCTTTGCATATGATAAAACTTTAGATGCTCAGGGATTTGAATCTGTGAATTTGTCCATCGCAACAAATGAGCTAACAGTTCACACAGCTCAGTCCCTTGTTGTGTCCTCTCAGGGTAACCCTGTGATGCCATTTCACTTGTTGGTCTGGTTGCAAGGCAAGGAAGTGAAGTGTAATACAAGTATAACATTCAATGTAGGCTGAATTGATCAGTCTGTTTTTCATGCTGCTTCTGCGTAGGAGGACTCCATCTGTGTTATTTTTAAAAGTCATTTATTATGTTAATAGTTGATGCAGAATTCTACTCTTTTTATTGCCCTCAACCCAAAGATATATCTTTCTTTGGAGTAAAACGTACTTTTCCTTGACAAAAATTCACAATTTCTCTAAAGTAATTCTTCCACCTGAAGACTGAAATCATGAAAACCAGTGGAACTTCTTGATCTCTTTCACTGCTAACAAAGGATCATGTCACAGGTAAAGGATAGCCAAATTTGATGTTTCCATGTGCCTATCCAGTCAGGAAGCCCGAGTTATATGGCATATAAACAAATTCAGGGAAGGATATTCTGTAAAGTCTCTTCTGCTCATACCTCTGCAGAGTTTGTTCACTGTGACAGTGTTTGGCAGAGAGAAGGGCATCGATGTAAAACACAGTACAAACTATAACCAAAGTAATTGCTAGGAAATTAAAGTGTGTAGAAAAATCCAAAAATCAGTGGAATTCCTGTGTTTTGCAGTGGTCTTATTTCCTTCTTCATTGTTGGGTTTGTGGAGTAGAAGTTAAAAGATTAATGAGCAGGAGGAAACAGCAGAAAACATTCTCCTCGCAGAGAAGATGCTTGTGCTTGCTGACTCTCACTGGCATGGTTTCAGCTTTAAAAGATTTGCAGTTTATTGACTGGGTGAGCTACCCTGCAACATTAATTGCTGTTGTCCCAGGACAGTGTATGTCCCCTTCAGGAAGTGATTTCATTAAAGTAATACACTTGGTTCTTACTTGTGTTAGGTCATTCATACATTTTGATAGTTAGAAGGAGCCTTGCTGTGACCTTAAGTTATTCTTTTAAGAATGTTACATCACCTTTTAGTCCCCTCTGCACTAAGGGCAAATAAAAATCAGGTGGTTTGGGGCTCTGTGCTTCCTTAATAATAACAAATATATGAAATGGCATAAGACAGTCTTAAGATTTTTTTCTGTATCCTCTATATTAAGTCTATTAATGCTGAATAATGGGAAATGTTCTTCTTTCTCACAGTGAATGAAGGAAAATGTCAATGCAGAGACCAGATTAGATACTCTGCACAGTATATCAAATTGTTCTTCATGGCAAAATCGCTTGATTAGGACAATTAATGCAGAGGTGTTGTGACTAGGTGTAAAGAGTGTTGAGTAGTGTCAACTTCATAATAAGCGCTGTAAGTTCATGTCTCCTATTAAACAGTGGGAGGTGGGAATTCAACAAGGAGAAAAGATCTTTCTATGCATGAATTGTGTATGCATTGAGCAGCATTCTGCGTAGAAGAGTAATACAGCAGGAAGCGTGGAACTAACGCCACCCACAAGGCACAGTAGTAAGTTTTTTTTCTACATGGATTTTAAGCCTGAGAGGATTAGACTTTTCTGAATTGCAAGTGGGCTGCCTGACTCAAGGCAGAAGTGACATTAGGTCATCTGAATTAATGGAGGCCACAGGATCTCTTCCAGACTGTTCTGTTAAACTCAGTGTTTTGTTTCACTCAAATATATCTCTTTGAAAGTCATTTCATCTTCAAGGGGCACCATCTTCTTGGTGGTCTGTTTTCCTCTCAAAAGAGAAAACTTTTCTGAAAAAAGGGTTGATGTAATCTTCACTTACCATTAAATTTCCTTTGTCTTGTGCATGTTTTAACTGTATTTTCTAGGCAGACTAGGTTTTGGTATTTTTAAACAAAAACATATTTTCATTAAATTATACATAGAATAGCATGGTGTGTTAATGGAATATTGATTTCTGTGGAGTTCTGTAGAAGGGAAGTTCCCCAACTGTGTTTGCTACAGCTGTAGAGCATCTGTCTGAGGACAGTGTGTGCACCAGCATTACGTGGGGAAGAGAGGAAGAGCAGGGGGGACATCTCTGGCTTCCCCATGCACTGGGAAGGTGTGCAGCCTTTGGACCAGCTCTGGCAGTGCCCTTGGAGAGCTCCCCTGAGTACTCATGTAGGCTTGGGGTTGGTTTCTTAATGAAGTTTACTCCAAAAAGCATTTGGAACCCAGTAGGGAGTTATTTCCAGTTAATTAATGAACCTAAATTTGGAAAATGGTTGTCAGAGAATTTCAAACCCATTTATTTGTCTGCAGAGTTCTTTTGGCAGAAGGGATGCTCCAGGAAATGCTCAAGGGTGGTGTGTCAGTGAGAGTCCTCCCATGCTGAAGTATCTAGAGACAGACAGACCTGCCCTTCAATTTGGGCTGAAGTGCTTTTGATAACTAAGACACTGAATAAACGAAGGCTGTTCTTTTTCTGGAACAAAGCCATTTTTAAATTAAATTTCAAGTATGTGTCATTTTTTATTTCTCCCTTCCCTTCTCCTCCATTTTAGAAGTGGATAAATACAGTGGAGGGAATGGGAATCAGGAGTAAAACGTTAATCCTCTGAAAACATTCCTGTAAGTTCTGGAGTCAGAGAGCAAAGGTATCATCAGGCTTTCCCCTAACAGCTTCTCAAACCCGGGTCTTGTCTGACATATAACTTGAGAATTATCCTCTCTCCAAGGTCATAATCATAGTCTCTGTGATTACAGACCACCATATGTACAGGGAATGTTATCAGAATACTGTGGCCCTTGAAATCTCCTGCAGGTTTGCCCATAAGAGGAATTTCTTATCTCCTCCAAGCCTGCTGTCCTGGTGCACTTATCTCTCTGCTTGTCTGGCATGTGAAGAAGACTTGGCTTTTGAGTCACTCCTACTGCCAGAAGAGAGATCTTCCAAGCAATCGAGTTGCCTTTAGATCAGGGTTATGTAGGGTGAGAAGGTGGGAAGGGTTGGGGAAAGAGACATGTATTTCAGATTTAATGGTGTGGTGAATTGTGAGTAACTAATTCAAGTGGCGTGATTAAAGGCAATTAATCAGAGTAGGGACATGTGCATATTTACTAAAGGGTTATTGCTGTATTTGTTCTCAAATGGAATTCAAACATTGGCAGTTTGTAAGGTGATTCACAATTAATTTTAAAATTTTGAAACACCATACCCCCTATCTGCAACAAAATAAAGCTCAAGAAATTCAAATAAATAACCTTGTATCTGTAAGGTTAGAGGAAGGTTGATTCATCTAATGACCAAGTAAGGAAATTGCCTTGTAAATCCATTTTAAAAAAACAATAGGAAATTGGTTTATCAGGTCTCCTGGAGCAGATGCATATGCTGTGATTGATCTGATCATGTAAAATATTGATCATTGAGAACGAGAATGCACATTTCCCTAACCTAACAATACAGGTTAGGGAAGTGTGCATTAAATTCATGTTTCAAATGGCTGATTACAGAGAGGGACTTCAGGAGGGAAGGAAAAGAAAAATAGGGAAACATTCAAGATTGGCTGGCAGGAGAAATATTACTTGAACTGTTTTAGATTATTCAGATTGCGACACAATGGCTTTTTGTCACAAAAAAATGTCTTGATTAATAGTTTAGAAAAGTAGGTTTTAGTTTTACAAATGATACTGAATTGAGAGTCAAGCAGATAATGAGAAACAATTTAATCTGATACATGAGGAGGATTAATTTTGAGTACCTGTGTTGTAATAGGGCAGCACATCTCAATGCAGATAAATGGAAGGTAATAAGCTTAGGAGTAAAGAACTCTCTAGTAAATGACTGCTCAGATGCTGCAGCAGGCTGAGTCAGGGGGAAAAAAAATGAGAAATTACAGGAGAAAAATTGCCTATTCAGCAGCAAAGCCAATGAGAGGAAATGGGATATCAAGCTGCTGTTGAAGGGGAAGAGCAGAGAACTCAAACCACTGTGGTTAATTATCACCAGTGGGCTGCAACACTGGCCATGGAGAGGGAAAGTGCAGGTTCTGGAGGGAAATGCAACTCACAAGGACAGAAATGGTCCTTAAGGTTAAGAACTCTACAGAAAACTAAAATCCTGTTTTGGAGGGAAGCAGAGCATTTGTAGTTTTGTAGCCCACTGGCACAAGACATGTAGATTTTTTTCCACTGATGCCAGGTAGAAGTTTTAATTAATGTAATTTGGGGTTTGTATGGTCATGAAATTTGGACCAAAACTGAGAAAGCTACCAAAGGAACCCTCCAGGGAGATCCCTGGGGACCAAAGGGGGAAGCCCACATTTTGGAGCAGAGCTGTCATGAGAACTTACCTCTTTGGTATCACAAGAGTGAATCATCTTTACAGCAGTGTCTGACTGGGCTGAAGTGGAGGGCAGTATGATGGAAGAAACCAGGGTATAAGGCTCAGAAGAGACGAAAATGTAGTCTATGCTAGAGCAAACTTGTGGGAGCCTTGCTTTTGGAGAAAGTTCCTCTGCCATCTCCCCTTAAATCTGTGATGTTTTGGCCTTCAGTGGTTTTATTTTTCCCTCTTGTTTTCAGATATATTACTGTGATGACTTTATCCAATTTAGGTTTTTTTAACACATTCATAGTGTAACATTAGTGCTGTTTCAACAGTAATGGATGAGAAGCAAGACATGGTTTGCAGGAAAAGGCAGTGTTTTTAACCCATGCTAAAGGGTGCTGGTTTTCCTGAAGCATACTAAAGGATATTGCTCACTTCATAGCTAAAGAATGCCATAAATGCCCCTTTTTTGCAGTATTTCCTTCCACCTGGCAAGACTTCTGTCTCCTTTCCTGACATCATCTGGTTCTGTTTGCAGACTCAGCTCAGGATTGCTGTGAGGATCATTCTGCGTTTACTTGTGGCGGAAATAAATAACACACATCTCAGGCTCACACACTGTATGTAGGCAATGAAAGGTTTTTAAAAGGTTAGTTCAGGTGGCAGAGCCTGCTCCTTACTTGAGAGTGGTAAAGAGTATATGCTTTTACTTAAAACTGAGTATATTCTAAACTAGATAGTAAAAAAAAAAAGGGATGATGGTGTC